>NC_069387.1:31137500-32337500 GCF_027475565.1 Acinonyx jubatus
GTCATGGGTGACATCAGGTGCAGACCGGGCTCTCACAGTCGCTGGTTGTTGGAGCCTGGCCACCCTCTGGGTGTGAGGAGGAATGGGTGTCAGGAATGGGAACACACATGTGTCAGCAGACACGGGTGGGGCGTCCAGTCTGGTTCCAAGTGGGCAGGGGCTGTCAGAGGCCACCATGCCCAGAATGGACTACCTGTTCTGGAAATCAGCTCTCCCCAGCTTTCTCTCGAGCCCCCCTGACTCCTAAGAAAGAGCCTTACATTATAAAACCCATCATATTGGAGAGAAGAAGGTAAAAGTACAGTCAACAAAATCAAATAGTCCTAAGACGATACATACTTGGCCTTGGAAGGTATCTTTTATTACTGTAATGGTCTGCTTAATAAAATATTTGTATTTCCTCAGGAAGCAGGTGATTGGCTCAAAAGTTAAATTTCCTGTTTCCCATAGAGTAGATTTTTTAAAAATAATATTTTTTTTTTAAAAAAAGGTAGATCAGTCCAGGATTTGAAAATATTTGTTCCTGGAAAACTACCATATATTTCTCTTCCTTGTTGAGGTTGTCAGCATTTCACATAGTTTGTCCTCTCTTCTCAGGGGTAGCGTCCTCTGAGGCATTGTTGACTGCCCGTGGAAATATGAAGCAATATGACAGTAAAAACAGTAGCAGCCATTCATATTCTGTATAATATTCATCATATCGAGGTGATCCTGCAAGTTAGAAGTTAGTCTCTACTGAACAAACTGAAGCTCCAAGGAACCGCGTGACTCTCTCAAACTCACCGAGGCAATAACCAGCCTCACCCTGAGCAGTATCTCTTTCCCAGGGAGCCTGTGTGGATATTCAGGTGGAGAGGAAACTGTGCCAATCACCAAATTCAAAACAGGCTTATTGTTTGTTTTTCTTCTAGCATCAGGAAAGAGAACTAACCAGAACTCTCAGTTCTCCTTTCCAAATCTGTTCTCTGAATGGGTTTGTTCAAACATCAGGGCCTGAAATAGATCTTCTGATAAGTAGCAGCACCATGAGCACGTGTGTGGCAGGGGAGTGGTACCTGGCCTTATAAAATCATGCTTTTCTGTTCCAGGAACGTGACATATATCATGTCATCTCCATCAGGGTAGGCATTATAATGTTCATTTCATAAATAAGGAAACAAGAAAGTTAATTCACTTCCCTAAGCTCACAGAGCTATGAGCAACCGAACCTAGATGTGGAGCCATGTCCATGGCTGTGTGAAGCGAGTCCGAGGGTGGGGCTTTTGCATTTAGCTCGTGTGCACGTGCATGTGTGTATTTTCTGATTTTATGGCTTGAGAAACAGTGTTGTGTCCAGTCAGAATATCTTCTCTGTGAGAGGAGGGAAGATTGAAGAAAAGTGGGATGACAAGGCAAGAGACCAAATTCTCCACATCAAATCTCAGCCCCAACATGGACAGTCTCACCACCTACCACCTGAGACCGCAACTCATCAGGCAGATGCTGCTGGAAACCAGGCAGCTCTAACCAGGCTCAGAAAAACAAAACAAAACAACAACAACAAAAAAAACGCTTCTCCCCAGCCCCCCAGTGGGGAGATGGCTGCCCCTACCCCCACTTCATTAGCTCACTTTGTAACAAAAGAGTTTCAGATGAAGCTCCTATAAAATCCTGGGCCACTTAGTGACTGCAAATTGCTAACAGATGTCTCTTTGGTTAGACTACAGTCACATTCCTGCCAACAATAAAAATGAGAGGTTAGAGAACAGATCATTTTATTATCACATAAGGAAAACCAGCCAATTGAGTGTTCATGTTTTTCAAGTATATGCGACATGGATTTTGAAATCTCCTGGCAAAGGGACTATATGTTTATAGCTAAAGAAGGCCTTGGCTATTAGAGGCAAATCCTGTGCATCTGAATTTTATTCATTTGAAAACAGAGTAAACTAGAGTGTGTTACAGCTGCATCGATACACATTAGGACAGGGGAGTTTTCTTCTACATTTTATTTAGGGTACTTGAGTGGCTCAGTGGGTTAAGCGTCTGACTCTCAATTTTGTCTCAGGTCATGATTTCATGGTTCATGGGTTCAAGCTCTGTGTTGGGCTCTTTGCCTTAGCACAGAGCCTGATTGGGATTCTTTCTCTCTACTCCTCTCTCTGCCCCTCCTCAGCTTGTGTTCTCTCTCTCAAAATAAATAAATAAATAAACTTTAAAAAATATTTAAATATGTTATAGGCCATTCCAACATATTTTATTGCTAAAATTTTGTCAGAGCCTAAACCATTTCCTTATTTGTTCTTATTCTATAATGATATACAATAAATTACAGGATTTCAGCTAAAAAGATTTCAGCCTACATACATAGGCTATAATTTTTCCTTTTGTGGATAATGGGTAGAACTTTACATTGCATATTTTTACTCATCAGGCTTTCAGTGTGGTTATCATAAGATTTCTATTTAAAGAGCACTTATTAGCCTGGTTAAACACTCCTAAAAGTGTCAACTGTCAATAACCTTTAAAATTAATCGGCTGACTTTGATTAGGGGTCAGCTTAATTTAGCGATTAGTCTGACCATATTGTCTTTTATTATATAAGAAAAGTTTGTCATAAACAACATTCCTCTGTATAATTATTTTTGCCAAGAGCAGTAAATACAAAAATCAAAAACCATACATTTCCTGATTCAGCTCCAACCATGGGGATGGCAGCTAAAAATGTCTCAACTTGTAATGAAATTCAGATCCTCAATGTTCATCATTAAACCTGAAGAAAAAGATAAACATTGCAATTTCAAGAATTCCAATGGAGTTATACTTTCTTTGTGCTGTTCAAATGTACATATTTGCTAGCTCCTTTGTAGTAGGAGGCTATGAAGCTCATAGAAAAAAAAAAAATGACCGTATTTCCAACTAGCTAGTACCAGAAACCTGAGGGCCTAAAACCCTTGTTTTTGTTTGGTTGTACATGGCTGTGAGCCACAGAAGATTGCAGAGTGGCCTGGGCCTGCCACACATAAATTCTGCCCCCTATGCCTTTTTAATCCTGAGGCTTTGAGTGTTTGGATGTCCCTCTGCATTTAATCATGCAAATGAGAGTCTCAGACCTGGACGTCTTGGATGAAGAGGTTTTCTAGACTAAGCCGAGTACACCACAGCCTATTCCTCCCACGCGTGCCACACACCATCCCCTCCTCAGAGGGATGCCTCGCAGTGACCCAAGCAAAGAGCAGGGACCTAAAATCAATCAATTAGCCAGTCAATCAGTCAGTCAGTCAGTCTGTGTTTACCAAGCATCTGCCAAGTGCCCACACTTGCTCTCTAAATACCATCTCTGGAGATATAAGATGAGTGAGCACAAAGGAAGGTCTATAGCATCACCACAAAACAAAAACAGGATTTGCTGACTTAGGGCCAACAGCCTAATTTAAAAATAACACAGAATAGCGCAATGTGAGGAAGACATTCTGGGAAAGGTCTGATGTTCAGAGGAGAAGAATGAGTGGCCACAGCGTGGCAAGAGCAGCCACATCCTGGCATCAGTGGAGTGGGGGTCGGTAGTGCTCCCCCTGCACCAGGCAGCCCCACAGCTGCCTGGCCTCGAGGTTCTCCCCTCACCAGCAGAGCCCAGGCCCCACACTGCAGGCCAGCCCCAGCCAGAAAGTACTAGGGGAGCTCTGCCCCATGCCACAAAGCAGAAGGATCCACAGGATAGCTAGCTGGGAATGATCTGGGAATGGAGAAGGGAGTGGAGAACAAAGGCAAATGAAGTGTAAAAAAACTAAATTTCCTTATAACCTGCAGACCACTGACAAATACTAGAAGCAAGCACAGTATGACATTTCCCCAAGGAATGCCCAATTGTCTTAATGTTAATGCTTTGCTAGAGGAAAAAACCAGTGGTTAAGGGATAGAGATCACAGTCTTGCAGGATAAGAGTTTCTATCAGTTTGCAACTGTCTTAATGACTTACAAGGAAAAAGCAATCTTATCAATAGCCAAACTTCTGGAATCCTATAGATTCAATTTCTTGGAACCCTGACGTCACCCTCCCCTCCATAGGATAGAAAATCTATAATCAGTCACCCGTCACAACCCCATTGCAGCTCTTTCTGCCCACAGGTTCCTGTCCCCGTGCTTTAATAACACCACCTTTGTGCACAAAGACATCTCAAGAATTCCTTCTGGACTGTTGGCTCCCAACCCCAACATTTCAAACCACATCAGTGAACCTTAGCAAACAGGCTTTGCAACTATTAGCTTCTAGGAAAGGTGACAGTTGAGAAAAGTATCTTGAGGTTTGAACTTCCAAAATTTTATTTCAACTACTAACTCAGGCTGTTTGGCTGACATTTAATTAACTCCTCAGATTGAACTCATTGGGGCAGTGTTCAGGCACTGTCATTGCTGATGACAGCCAGAACTTGGACTTTTAGCTTATTAGTGCAACCTCATTCTGATGGCTGACCACCTGGTCTCATATGAGAGGGTTTGGCTTGTGGGATCATTTGGAAGAGTGAAAGGGACAATTTATTGCCCTTGTTGATTAAAAATTATCATTTCATAGTCTTATCCCAATGTTTTTTCACATTAGCCTCCATATGCCCAATCTACTTCTGCATAATAAAGAAATGCACACGGAAAATATTACCTGAACTCTTAAAAACTCAGTACTGTTTATCATTTTATGTAGATGATCAGGTTTCTTCAAGCACCTCTTAAACAGAGTCATAGAGAAAATAATGTAACATCTAGAGAAATAGCACTAAAATTTTCTGGAAAGTCATCTTAATGATGTCTACTTGCCCCTTTATGCCAAACTCAAAATTTGTTTTACTTTTCCTGTCACAGAGTATGTAGGAAAAATCTCCTCTATGTTCTAAAAGTGTATTCTTGCCCTGCCTGCCCTGAACCCTTTAAGATGCAAATGCCTCTCTGTATCCAGAGGAAGGCAGATCTCACAGACAAGTACTTCTTGAAGAAGTCAAAAAATGAGTCATTTTTACACATCCTTTTCTATTCCAAAAACTAGTTATTCATGGAAACAGGATATAGCTGGTTCTTAGGGAACAAAAACATATCAGCATGGAAAACCATTTAGTGAAATATGGAAAATAATGGAAACAAAAATTGATCCCCAAGTAATTTACATCTAAAGCAATAGTAAAACCAAAAACAAACCCTCAGAATTTGGAGGGGGTGCTCTTTTTATAAGCTCTGCACAAAAAAGAAAGGTGGGTACTGGATGTTAAGTTTGTTTCTATATCAATGTTTGACCACCTCACAAGGAGAGAAAGATCTGGAAGGAGTATCCTTTAAAGAAAATAGTAATCCAGAAGATAATAAAGCAAATTATTCTCTACTCTAATTGAATACCTGGATTCCTACATACAATGTAATATACTCTCAGATTCTTTTTTTTAAATTAGGTTTATTTATTTATTTTGAGAGAAAGAGAGAGTGAGAGAGCAGGGAAGGGGCAGAGAAAGGGAGAGACAGAATCCGAAGCAGGCTCCATGCTGTCAGCACAGAGCCCCATGCGGGGCTCGAACCCACAAACTGTGAGATCACGACCCGAGCCAAAACCAAGAGTCAGATGCTTGACTGACTGAGGCACCCAGGTGCCCCTACTCTCAGATTCTTAAAGGCAGGACTTGAAAACTCTAGCTTATAAACCTTTTGCCAATTCTTTCCTTCTGTCGCCCAGGTGAAACAGCAGCATTTGACGGCAGAAAGAGGTACTACCTGGAAACCACCCTATCTCCATAACAAGTGGCATTTTTGTTAAATTCATTTTCAATTTTTACTCAAATCGGAATTCTTTTAAGCTTGTTCCAGTTCTGGTCAGGCCCTGAAATTGTTAGTCAAAATCAATTTGTTGAGCAGAATTATGTGTTCTGAGTTTTGATACTGTAATACAAGAAAGAAAATAAGGACAGGATGAATGTTTTTAGGACTCAGGATCTGAATTTATTCGTCCCACGTCAGATGTGTCTAAAGATTGCCTCTGAGTGGCACAGTGTGGATGTTTCTGCATGTGTTTAATTTCTTGATTTCACTAACAGCTTGGATTTTTTAATAGTGCTTCTGACTCATTCACATGTGGTTGCCTGATATGTGCCCACACACCATTTGCTCACAAATATGTCAAAGACCTAATACACCAAGAGCCTTGTCCTGAAAAACCTGGGCCTAGATTACCAGGAAGCCATTCTGGCCATTTTAATATCTAGAAGCTTCCTCATCTCTAGGCTCTATGTTTCAGTATCATGTGTGAACATGGAATCCTCCCTTATGAACATGCAAGGAGCATGTTTGTCTGGTAAACTCTGAGGTAATGTTAGGGATTTTTTTTTTTCTTTCTGAGTGCTCGGATTAATAATCCTAGGGAGGATTATTCCAAAGTCTTCTTATCCCCCGAAGACAGCCTTTTTTATTTTAATAGATTTTATTTTTTATTTTTAAAACTTTTTTTTAAGTTTACTGATTTATTTTGAGAGAGAGAGAGAGAGAAAGAGAGCACAAACTGGGGAGGGGCAGAGAAGGAGAGACAGAATCCCAAGTAGGTTCCATAGCATCAGCACAGAGCCGGATGCAGGGCTCAGACTAACAGACTGAGATCATGACCTGAGCTGAGATCAAGAGCCAGACATTTAACCTACTGCACCACCCAGATACCCCAATAGATTTTATTTTTTAGAGCAGTTTTATGTTCATAGCCAGATGATCAGAAAGTACAGAAATTTCCCATTTACCCCGGTTTCCCACACATACAGCCTCCCTACAAACAACATCCCCTCCAGAGTGCTACATTGTTACAGTCAATGCACGAATGTTGACAACTCATTGTCACCCAAAGTCCATAGCTTATATTTGTGTTCACTCTTGACATTCTATATCTATGTGCTTTGACAAATGTATGGTGACAGATATCTACCACTGCAGTGTCATATAGGGTGGTTTCACTGACCTAACAACCCTCTCTCCCCTAACCCTTGGCAACCACTGATCCTTCCAGTGTTTTCATAGTCTTGCCTTTTCTAGAATGTCACATGATTGGAATCATACAGTGTGCAGCTTTTAGATCAACTTATTTCACTTAATAATATGCACTTAACTTTCCTCCATGTCTTTTCATGGCTTGATAGCTCATTTCTTTTTAGCTCTGAATATTATTCCATTGTCTGGATTACAATTTATTTATCCATTCACCTATCAAAGGACAAGTTGATTGCTTCCAAGTGTTGGCAATTATGAATAAAGCTGCTATAAACATCCACGTACAGGTTTTTGTGTGGACACCGGTTTTCAATTCATTTGGATAAATATCAAGGAGTGCAATTGTTGGATTGTATGGTAAGAGCATATTTAGTTTTGTAAGAAGCTGCTAAGCTGTCTTCCAAAGTGGCTGATCCATTCTGTATTCCCACCAACAATGAATGAGACTTCCTGTTATTCCACATCCTCCTCAGCATTTAGTATTGTCAGTGTTTTGAATTTTAGCCATTCTAATAGATATGTTAGTGATATCCCATCATTGTTTTAATTTGCTATTCCCTAGTGACATAAACTGTTCAACATCTTTTCACATGCTTACTTGCCATCTGTATATCTTCTTTGGTGAGGTGTCTGTTTGGGTTTTTTGCCCATTTTTTAACAATAGAGTCTTTTGAAATCCAGTTCTTACCCTAGTAGATCATAGGTGCTAGAGAGAAGCAAAGCACGGGGAGGTTACATATGGGGGCTCTGGAGGCAGACTGCCTGGATCTGAGTCCCAGATCTGCCCCTGTCCAGCTGTGTACTTTGGGCAAGTTACATTGCCTACCTGTGCCTCCATTTACTTATCTGAAAAATGGGAATAATATTGGTAGCAATTACCTCATAGGTTGTTGTGAGAATTACAGACATCAGTGTCATTTACTTAGAATAGTGCCGGGCACACAGTGTGCACTCACTGAGCATTTGTGTCCCTCACAAACAGACAAAGGAAGACATTGCCCAGGATCTGCTCCATCAACATCAATCTCCTCAAGATTCACCAGTCATAAGTGTTTATCAGTTAAAAGCATTCTTCTAGGTTGCAAATTTTAATCATCTTATCTCCATTTGATAACTGAGGGAAAACAATGAGCCCAGGTGGGACAGCCAATGAGTGGCAGCATGGGGGTGGGGAGGGGGTGGGTGAGGGAGTTGGGGGGTCCTGACCTCAGGACTAGCTACCAAGTCTAGATTCCTAATCACTTCCAAGCTCCCTTAAGCTTTGCTTTTCTTTTCTTTTTTTTTTTAGTTTTTGTTGTTAATGTTTATTTATTATTGAGAGACAAAGAGAGACAGAGCATGAGTATGGGAGGGGCAGAGAGAGGGGGAGACACAGAATCTGAGGCAGGCTCCAGGCTCTGAGCTGTCAGCACAGAGCTCGATGTGGGGCCTGGACCCACAAACCTTGAGATCATGACCTGAGCCGAGGTTGGACGCCTAACCGACTGAGCCACCAAGGCACCCCAAAGCCCCCATTAAGCTTTTAACTAAAAAAATTTATCTATTGATACTGACATCTATTAGGTCAACTATGTGAGACTGCTGATGTTGGACCATTTTTTGCCTTAAATTTTGTCTGGTTTACCCTAGTAGTGAAAAGGTTCATCATTTAGACTATGATGCACAAAGAGGACACCTGACAGCTAGACCCCCATGGGGCTCAGGGCAGGGCGGGGTGGGGAGAAGACCAATACTGTTCACTTCCCTGCTTTGCAAAGCAGCTGCTGTAGGCCCACCCAGCTAAACACTGCATGGGGTGGGGCTCAGCCATTCGGAACTCAGGAAGACAAATTTCCTTACTATCTGAAAAACTATGATTACTGTGCTTTCAAAACTAACTCTGAGAGCAAGAACCATCCTATTAGATATCCTATAAATAGTATTTGGCTCATTGTGAAAGCTTAATAGATATTTTAGAATTAGAAGAAAAGTCATAATAAGTCCCTTGTTTCTGAAAACAGAAGCACTCTCTGGCTCTTGCTGTCCCTACTGCCCAGCTCTGATGGGTTCTGAAATGCTCAGATGCAAACGGTGCCCACCGGCTGCCAGAGCAACGGGCAGGAGCCCTCTCATGTCAGGCTCTCTGCATTGGCCAGCCTGGGGCTCTCTTCTACTTTTCTCCAGGGAATTAATAAGAAAGTCCCACCACCTTCTTAAAGGAAGCCACTTTACTTCTAACTTGGGTAAGAATAGCTGGAAACTCTGGCATATTATTATATCATGTCAACAACACCATTTCAATCCTGTGATTGGAAAAGTAGGTGCTTGGGTATTGGCTGAGTCTCCCAACTGGCTACTGCAGCAAGACAAGTGTATCAAGCATAGTTTCTGCATTTGGGGGCCCAAGAATCTACTCAGTGAGACATTAGACCGCACAGGGGCGGTTAGAGAAGAGTGCGCTTGTCACTCCTGAGTGTCACATTGCATGGCCAGATGATAAATTCAGAGGCGATCAGAGAACCCTCTTCCAGAGGAATGGATTGCAGCTGGAACAGGGAGAGTAGGATCTGGAAGGTGGCTGGGAGAGGGGCACGAGGATAACGTGAGGAAGGAGGTGGAGGAGGGAAGGAAGGGTCATGTTGGGGAGGAGGGGCGTTTGAGGGAGACTGGGGACTCATGCCCATGCAGGCAGAGAGCCTCCAAGTCCTCCAGGCTCAGAAGGCCACCTGCCGTTTGCACTGATGGACAGGTGTCAGAGCCCACCTCCTGGGACCTCATAACAACCGTCTCAGGTACGTGTTGTCGCCGTTACGGGTGAGGACACTGAGCTGCATTACTCATCCACAATCACACAGCAGGGAAGAGGCAGAGTCTGGACACAAACCCAGGTGCAAATCCCATGTTCTTCGCCTTAGCGTCCTGCTTAAAGAGGCTGCCGGCCCCTCTTCCCTGCATGTAATCCGCTCACAGTGGTAATAATAGCTCATGTATATTGACTATTTCATCTGAATGTACACTCTTACGTAATGGTCCCATGTCTGTGACTTCGATGTGACTTATGCATTAGACTTTCTCTTTCCAAAGACAATACCAAATTATGGGAGGGTGACATTAAAAACGTAATGCCCTGACAGTCAGCCACTGCTGAGAAAAAGCCAACCTGGTCCTGGGTAGCCATGGTGGAAAGGCAGTCAGGGCAAGGGGATCAGCACCAGAGAAGAGTGGAATGAAATGTTCATATGATACAATGATTATTAGAGGAAGGACGCTTCCCACATTCCTGGACTTGAGCCATGCTTCAATTAGCAGAGTTTTTACAGGAGCCACAGAAGCGTATTAACCTTGTGACCGAAGGACTCGCTCAGAAGTGGGTTCTTTCTCCACACTCCCTGCCTCTGTGGGCGACTGGTTTCATCCCTTAATACCCGTCATGAAATGAAATATGTAAAACAGTAACCAAATCACTGACACCAGATGTGATGCCAAATGCTCCGAATTACCCAAACAGCTGAATCGGGGCAGACAGCCACACTTTCCCAGCTTCCGGCCCTGGAAAATGACCCTGTGGGGGTCTCTGCGGGGGCTGCAGCTGCGGCCAGCACCTGACAGCCCTGCTGGGGGAGCCCTGCCTTTCTGGGCCTGCCAGCTTGGAGGCTATCTGGGATGGTGACCCCAGGAGGCTCCCTTTCAGCTGCTCCCCTCTTGTGTCATCAGTTGTTCTCTGGGGTTTATCGCCTCCTGATAGGACTTCACAGCTGCTCCAGGAAAGAGCGCTGCCCCCCCCCCCCCACTTACACTTTCTTCTCATTCCATTTTCCTGAGAAGGCCGATTCACCCCCTAATCATTGCATAATCAGTCTTATCAAGATAACTAATGAATTTAAGAGTCGAGGAAGTCCCGGTAGATGTTACTAAGTGCCGACTGCTCAGAAATACAGCTGTGTCTTCTGTGCATCCTCCCTCATTTTCCATCACACCGAAAATATGACGGAGCAGGGGCTTTGTTCGGCTCTGCGCAGCTGCCTCTCACGCCGCACATCAAAGGAGGTGCAATTCCACCGCGTCTCCCAGGCCCGCGGTAAGTGGCATGTGAGGGGGTTTGATGGAACAGTCTGAGTAAGTACTTGCATCTAATGAGATTCATTCTTCATTTGTTCCCACGCGCTGCAAGGTTTGGCATCTGACAGAATTATAATGCCATAACACTCCATTTTAATTACGGCCAATGGCAGCTGGCACCCCCATTCACAGCCCCAACTTTGCGATAATGCTATGCAATTCGCATGTATGTATTCCCTCCTTGAAGATGGGAGCATCATAGTTGGCTTGTGCTTGTCTGACTTAAACATAAGGAAGGTAGTAACAAGGGCCCAGTTTGCAGGATCTGTTATCTTTTGCTACTTCCCAGGTCCTGAGACCCCAAGGTTTTATAAAAGCCCACTGAACCTCATGGAGCCTGATCTCGAGATGTGGTTCCTAATGCTGCATAAACAGGCTCCTTAGACTTGCATCACAAGCCCTTTGGAATAAAATCAGACCACAGCAGGATGATTACAGGTAGAAAAAAAACAACACAAAAATTCACTCTTTTATTTATTCAATGAACAAATGTAGACAATAAACAATAAAGATGGCAATGTGTAGAATGTCTGAAGGCAGTAATAGTCATGAAGAGAAATAAGTTTGGATAAGGCATACAGAATGTTGGACTGAGGTAGAGTTTGCTGTTTTCTGTTATTTGGCCAGAATGCCTGACTAAAAGGGTGACATCGAGGACTGTCCTCCAGGACAAGGAGAGTCACACTAGTAGCAGCAGGAAGAGTGTTCAGGACACACACAAGGATCCTAAGACAGGAAGATGCTTGGCATGTTTAGGGAAGAACAAAGAGGCCATGTGGGTGGAGTTATGTGAGAAAAGGTGAGACTGAGGGGATGAGGCCAAAGAGAGAAGAGGGACCACATAACAGATGGTAGCCAGGGTGAGGATGTGGGCTATTGCCTGAGCTGCTTGACAGACCAATAGGGTGTTAAGCAGAGGAGAGGAAGGCCATGGTCACATCTTCACAGGCTCACCCTATTGCCATGTCGCGAAGAGACTGCTGCAGGCCAGGGCAGAAGCAGGGAGACCAGTCTGGAGGGTAGCTGGGGCCGCCATCACAAGACACCCTAATCCAGAAGGCTCAAAAACAGAAATTTATTTTCTTACAGCTCTATAGGCGAGAAGTCCAAGATCAAGGTGTTGGCAGGTTGGCTTTCTTAAGCCTCTCATTGGTTTGCAGATGTCCACCTTCTCATCGTGTCCTCACATGGCCTTTCTTTTGTGCTCACAACTCTGGTATCTCTTACAAGGACAGCAGTCTGACTGTATTAGAGTCTCACACTTAATGACTTCATTTAACCTTAATTTAACCTTTTCTTTAAAAGCCCTTTATCCAAAGATAGTCACATTGGGGGTTAGGGCTTTGACAAATTAATTTTGGAAAGATACAATTTAGTCCATCACAGGAAGTGACTGAAATAATGCCAACAAAAGATGCCCATGCTTAGACTATGGTCACACTAGTGGAGAAGAAGCTGGATTCGGGCTCTTTTTCTGAAGATTGAATTAGACAGAGCCATATCTGCACCAGTTTTCATGAGCATCAAGAGTGAGTGGAAGGAAGACAATAAATTATAAACGCTGGAAAGAAGATAAAGAATTAGGGGGATGATTTTGAGCTCCTCTGGTTTTTAGCTTCTTGGAATAAGGCTGTCATTTTTGAAACTGGAAAGTATTATTAAAAAAATAAAGAAAGATATGTTAGTTTTTTATTGAAGTATAACATGCCTTCTGTGAAGCACACAGATCTTAAATGTACAGCGAGATGAATCTTTCCAAAGGCACCCACTCACGTAAATACTGCCCAGATCTAGACGCAGAACATTTCTGGTAAACCAGAAGTTCCCTCATGCACTCTCCCAATCAACAACTCACCTGGGGATAACCACTATTCTGATTCTAACACCATGGATTAGCTTTACCTGTTTTTGAACTTCATACAAATGGAATCAAAAAGTGTGTATTTTTTGTATATATTAATCCTTTCACTCAAGATTATATGCATGAGGTCCATCTGTATTGTTGCACACTGCCAAAGTTTACTCATTCTCACTGCTGGGTTAGTATTCCAATGTATAAGTGTGCCACAGTTTACTTATCTAGTCTACTCCAGATGGAGATTTGAGTTGTTTTCATTTTTTAACCATTATAAATATAAATATAGTTGCAATAAACATTCCTATATATATCTTTTTTGGGGCATATGAACTCGGTAGGAAAAACATCTTTTTTCAGCAAATAAGAAATTGTTCTCTCTCTCATTTAAAATTAGTCCCCTTTCCTTTTTCTGTATAAGATCTTGTTTAACACACACAAAAAGCACTTAACATCACCTCAGGCATGATCGTGTTCAGAGATTCACTGGATCTACTTCATCCCTGCTCAAGAGAGCCCATTCTTAAGTTTTCAGGTATTGTGCAGACTGATTGCTAAATGCACACATTATTTAAAGTTAATTTATATAAACTTGAATTCATTCCAAAAAAAAATGAAAGGGAAGGAACATTTCCAAATTTATTCTATGAGGACAGCATTGTCCTGATATGTAAGTCAAGCACTCTACAAAAAAAGAAGACTAACAGACCAATATTCCTGATGAATATAGATGCAAAAATCCTCAACAAAATGCTAGCAAACAGAATTTAATAGCACATTAAAAGAATTATACATAATGACCAAGTAGAATTTATGCCTGGAATATAAGAATGGCTCAACATATAAAAATCAATTAATGTAATATACCACATTAACAGAATGAAGGGAAAAACTATGTGATTGTCTATATTGAGGCCAAACAAGGCTTTGATAAAATTCAACACACTTTCATGATAAAAACACTCAAAAAAAAAAAAAACCCTACCTCAACATCATGAAGGCAATTTGTAAAAAACCCATAGCAAACATACTTCATAGTGGAAAACCAAAAACATTTCCTGTAAGATCAGGAACATAGATGACCATTTTCATCAGTTATATTCAACAGTGCTGAAAGTCATAACCAGAGCAATTAGGCAAGAAAAAGAAATAAAAACATCCAATTGGAAAAAAAGAAGTAAAATGATCATCTGTCCACAGATGACATGATCTTACGTTTAGAAAACCCTAAAGATTCCATGCATACACATACACATACACACACACACATGCACACATACACACACTTGTTGGAACTAGTAAAATCAGTTGTGTTTCTGTACACTAACAATGAATAATCCAAAAAGGAAATTAAGAAAACAATTCCTTTTCCAGTGGCATCAAACTCCTTTGCTGAAGGAAATTTAAAAAGACACAAATGGATGAAAAGACATTTTTTGTTCATGGATTGGAAAACTTAATATTGTTAAAATGCCAATACTACCTGAAGTGATCTACAGATTTGATATAAAAATCCCAACGCCTTTTTTTTTCTTGCAGAAATAGCAATATCCAACCTAAAATTTAAATTCAGGGAATTTCAAATAGCCAAAACAATCTTGAAAAAGAAAAACAAACTTGGAGGTCTCACACTTTCGGATTTCAAAACTTATTACAAAGCTACAGTAATTAAAACAGTGTAGTACTGGCATAAAGATAGACATATAGACCAATAGAATAAAATAGCCCAGAAATACACCACTGCAAATATGTCCAACGACTTTTGATAAGGGTGCCGAGACTGTTTAATGGGAAAAGAACAATCTTTTCAAGAAGTGCCATTGGGAAAAGTGGATATCCACGTGTAAAAGAATGAGGTTGGACACTTACCTTATGCCATATATAAATATTAACTCAAAATGGATCTAAGACCTAAAACTATAAAATGCTTAGAAAAAACACTTAAGGGGAAACACTTCATGACAATGAATGTGGCAATGATTTCTTGGATATAACTCCAGAACCACAGAAAACAAAAGTAAAAATAGAGAAATCGTACTACATCAAAATTTAAAACTGTGCTTCGAGGCACACAATCACCAGCGTGAAAAGTCAGCCTATGGAATGGGAGAAAGTATTTGCAAATCATGTATCTAAGATTAATATCCAGAGTATATAAAGAATCCTTCAACTCAGCAACAAATCCCCAAATAGGGATGCCTGGGTGGCTTAGTCAGTTAAGTGTCTGACTTTGGCTCATGTCATGATCTCATGGTTTGTGGGTTCGAGCCCTGTGTCAGACTCTGGGCTGACAGCTTGCTCAGAGCCTGGGGCCTGCTTTGGATTCTGTGTCTCCCTTTCTCTCTGCCCCTCCCCCACTCACACTCAGTCTCTCTGTCTCTGTCTCTCTCTCTCAAAAATAAATAAACATTTAAAAAATTCCCCAAATAACCCAAATAAAAAATACAAAGGATTTAAATAGACATTTCTCTAAAGATGATATACAAACAACCAATAAGCACATGAGAAGATGCTCAACATCACTAAAGATTAGGGAATTATAAATCAAAACCACAATGAGATTTTACCTCACACCTATTAGGATGTCTATGATCCAAAATATCGAAAATAATGAGTTCTGGAGAGGATATGGAGATTGAAACCCTTGTACACTGTTGGTAAGAATGGCTACTATGGAAAACAGTATGACAATTCCAGAAAAAAATTAAAAATAGAATTACTATAGGGGGTACTGGGTGGCTCTGTCTGTTGAGCATCTGACTCTTGATTTTGGGTCAGGTCATGATTCCAGAGTCGTAGGATAGAACCCTGTGTAGAGCTCTGTGCTTTGCATGGATCCCTCTGCTTGTATGCTCAATCTTTGTAAAAAAAAAAAAAAAACAAAAGAAAGAAAGAAAAGAAAAAGAAAGAAAAAAAATACTATTAGATCCAGCAATTCCACTTCTGAGTGTCTAAAATAATTTCAAGGGTCTTGAAAAGATATGTTACTGTCATGGTAATAGCAGTATTATTCACAATAGCCAAAAGGTGGAAGCAACCCAAATGTCCACCTATAGATGAATGGATAAATAAAATGTAACATGTACATATGATGGAATATTATTCCTTAAAAAGGAAGGAAATCCTGCCACCTGCTACAACATGGATAAACCTTGAGGACATTATGCCAGTTGAAATAAGCCAGTCACAAGACAAATACTGTGTGATTCCATTTATATGAGGTATCTAGATTAATCAAACTCAGAAACACAAGATCTTCTTCTTACTAAAATGTAAGCTTCACAAAGGCAAGAACATTCTCTCCTTGGTTCACAGTCTTATCCCCAGGCCTAGAAATTGTCTGGCACTCAGCAAATAGACAGTCAATAGGCACTCAGTAATAATTGTCCTATGAACAAATGAAATTTCAAGTTCATGAACTCACTCTCCACTGAGCATACACTCTGCTGGTGTATGAATGCCTGTATGCTTTCATGTCTGAACACAGCACACATGCTGATTGTACTGTACATAGCACATGCTGATGAGATGAGAATCAGCCTGCTAGGAGCTACTCAGAGAGGGCCTGACCAGTCCTCATAAACCCAAGTGGGAGCCAACTGGAGAAAGGCACTGAGCTGGGCAGGCTGAGAGACACCATTTTCCGCAGGAAAAGCCTCATTGGAGAACTTTTTAAAAAACAATTCTTGAGGAAAGAATACAGGATTTTTTTAAATTAATCATTGTCCTTTGGGTACCAAGTGTCAAAGCCAAGATTTTTCCCTATTTGTTTTCCTGTGTGTGGTTTCAGATCAGCAGAGCAAGGTCATTATTGTCACTCAAGAAACTGCCATTGGCCAAAAGGACCATCTCTTCTTTTTTCTTGCTATTGACCCCACTGATAATACACTCTGCTGGTGTGCAAAAGCCAAATAATATTGACCCTATTTATTTCGACACTTGGGGGAATCCAACACCTAGACACAATGGGCGTGAACAGTTTCTGAAAATACGGCAGGCACCATACAATTAAACTTCATATACAAATTGTAAAGGGGACAAAGTGTTGGATATCTAAATGTCTTTATAGGAGATTAAACGGAAAACCAGTATCTTATTATAGTAGCTGAAAACAGCCCCTGGGTTTTATTAGGCAGAGTCATAATGTCCTAGAACTTGAGCCAAAGCAGTTGTACATAAACCAACACTGTTTATCTGCCTTCAGTACACAGAATTTATTTCCTTCAAACTGAAGAATATCAAGATGGAGATGACGCTTTTAGCAGCAAACAGATGAGCAGCTGGACTCTACTCAAACCAAACTACAACCAATAGGATCTTCTAAACGGTGAGTCACAGCATGGTAACAATGGCCTTTCTAGGAATTTGCCAGTCCTGTGCTTTAGATTTTAGAGATCTGAGGCAAAATTAAGCAAGAAAATTATCCTTAGGAAGCTCCACAACCACCATAAGGTCTTTCTGTGTGTCTCCCCGTAACCCCCCAACAACTAATTTGTCTCCTTATTTCAGCCCTTCACATAGAAACATTATGCTTTCCCCACTAGCCATCAGTGTGTTTTTCCTGCTCCCTTCCCCACTTTTCCAGGTGACAGCTAGAGAATATCATCTCGGAATCTGAACTAACAAGAGCTGCCTGTTTAATATTACCCTCCTGTGACCACACATTGGTGTTTTCAAGGCACCTACTCCAGAGTCACTAAGAAACCCCAGAGAAGGATCTTTAATGGAATTCCCCACACTTGATGGGGGTGTGGATAAGAGATTGGAGGTAGGTGGGCTTTAGATCCACTGAAACCCAGAAAGCCGCCTCGTCCCACAGTGTTGAATAGCCGGGCAGCTTTCTTCTGATTAAGGCTGCAAGGCTAGATGAAGAGGCAGAGAGACCTGGAGAAGGGGAGAGGGTACTTGCCTTTCAGTTTTCTGCTGGGATTCATTTGACACAGTCTAACCAGCCCAAAAAGGCATTTGCTATTCCAGTAGCTCCTCAGAGCAGACCAGATGAAGATGAGGCTGCCTCTTCTAAATACTTGGTCAGCCATTACTGTGTGGGAGGTAGACAGCTAGACGGCCGTGTCTGGGAGGACGGTAATTTCACCCAAATACATTCTCTGAGCAATTTCCAAGTGCAATAGGTTTGCAACCTCTCCTTTTTAAATGTATGCATTGTAGGCACAAAATTGTGGTAGCCCTGCTTCTCAAATTTCTTGATCAACAGGCTGACAATGGACCAGTGCTACTGATGTGGATTGTTAGCATGGGCAGGGCACAAAGCTGGTTCGACCTTGACTAATAGTAGCTGTTTTTCAGTTCCATATAGATAAGGCAGCAGAGGGAAGTTTTGACCATTTTCCCTCTTTGGCCCAAACAGACACTGCTTGTGGGGTGATCGTTTAATTTCTGAGCAGCCTGCAGCAGCAAGGTGAATTCTAACATCCAGTGATGTTCACAGACAACTCCATCCCTGAGATCATCCTTCCTTTGGCCTCTGCTGAAGCTCCTGTACCAGGGACACAGACCAGAACTTTTATACATACTTCAAAATGCATGGAAACCAGGCATAATGATGCATCCATTGTAGGAACATCCACCTGAAGAACAAAGTAGATCTTCTACCCTCATTGTATAGTTGAGGAAATGGAGACAGGCAGAGAGAACAATGGTGCAAATGACAATGATGATGAACAGTGAGAATTTCTTAGGGGAGAGGTGACTACCAGCCATGGATGTCCTACTAAAATAGGCTCTACTTCTGCCCCAACACCTCAGAGGGTAGCTCTGCTCCGAGCCACCCTCCTGAATATGCAAACCTTATTTATTTATCAATTTTTGATCAACTTTCAAAGTCTTCATTAGCTGTCATATTCTTATCTTTAGACGCTGTCTTTTGTTCTTCATTTCCTGTCCTGTAGGGTCAGGCCAGCACAAGCTCCTGGGACCCAGATCAGGACAAAGCCCAGGACACTGATAACTCCCTGGTGAGAAAACAGTTGTTGCAGAGGTAGATAAAATTATGAGTTTTCTCATTTGTGGTCCTGAAGTGCTTATTTTGTTCAACTCCTTTAAAAATGGAAGAGAAAAAGCCTCTCAGAGAGCCATACTTTGAGAGGAAGAATAACCTTCACTCTAATGGGCCCATTGCTTACATGAATGTGAGTGTCCTCCCTGGTAATGACATTGGCCCTTCCCCTCTAGCGCTGAGCTCCCTATTTAGCTGGGGCCATCTCTTCCTTTAGTTTTAGTTCAACTTTAAAGTGAAGGTATTAGTTTAGATAAATGATGTAAGGTTTTGTAAATTCAGCTTTGCAACAATCCACATGATTTGTACATTCCTGTACACAGAAGCGCTTAGTACCACAGCCAGGGCATAAAAAGTGAGCATGTCCTTAAAAGATCTGTGTTCAAGAGGCACACAGATTAGTTATAATGATCCAAGAAGGGTTTTTATTGTTGTTGGGAGGTTTGGTTTTTTCAATGCTTTTTGTGAAACTTTTTTTTTTTTACTGAAAACTGTAAGAAATATTTTAGCTATAAAGGGAAACCTAGAAATAACAAGAAAGGTGTTCCAGGTAGGTAATCTTGATGTAACATAATCATAGTGATACTGTGAGTCTACTTTCATTCTGTAGTTATCTGGATTAAGAAGGGTGATTGGGACAAGAGACCAACCGTTTAGAGATAAGTGTGAATCTGTCATTTCAGGGGAATGTGTTTCTGAAATAGTGGGCCACCACATATTGGTCAATTACATTTAGTTTTTCTAACAAAACTGACTTTAGAGTCCCATGCCCTCTATTCAGACAAATGAGCTTATTTGTAGAGCCTTAGGGTGAAGCAGAAATCACATTAGTAACCATTTATTCTCTTATTCATTCAGCACATTTTGAGTCCCTATAATGTGCCAGGATATAGAAGTGAACAAAGCACACAGAGTAATCAGGGGCACAGATAATTTAAAAGTTACATAAATCAGTTAGAATTGCAAAATGTGATAAGGGCTATCAAGAAAAAGCAAAAGGTATGTTAAGAGATTATATGGGGATCGGATATGGGGAGTAGCAGAGGAGTTAGGGATAGTTCTCTGACATTTAAGTTGAAATTTGAGGGATTAGCAACAGCTGGCCAGGCAAAGCATATAAAGAAGAGAGCCCCAGGCATAGGGAACAAGCATGTGCAAAGACCCTAAGGTGTGTTGAGGAACCAGGAGGAGGCTGGTATGGCTTGAGCATGGTTAACCCAAGGAAAGTGGCTAAGGGAGAGGCCATGTACACAGCAAGAGAGCACATTCGGTCCCTGAGATACTAGTGAAGGATTTGTTGTTTCATTTCTGATGTCATGGGGATCTCTTAAGGTTTTAAGGGGTGGGGCATGCTTAGATCTGCTTTCTAAGTCATTTCTCTGGTTTCTTTGTGGATGAGAGTGGATGGGATGCGGTTGGGAAGAGACACCAGGTGAGATGAGACACTGAGTTAGGATGCTAATGCAATAGTCCAAGGAAAAAATAGTTTCTTGGACTCCACAGAGGCAGTGGAAACAGAGGGTGATTGACTGGAGTAACATGGATTTTGGAAGTGGAATCAGTAGGACTTGCTAATGAACTGGCTAAGAGGGAGAGGAAAGTGTTAAGAACAGCTCCTTCTCCTATGTCATGAGAGATGGGGAGGAGATTGCAGGGTGAGGGAGAGACAAAGAGCAGAATGTGGAACATGCTAACCTTGAAATGTCTATGAGATATCCAGGTAGAGATTGAAGGAGGCAGCTGGCTGTGTGAGCCTGGAGCTCAAAGAAGAGGTCTGGGGACATACATTTGGGCCTTGATAGCACGCTGATGGCATTTAAAGCTGAGGAAGCAGATAAATTCACTGGGGGGTGAGAGTACAGTGAGAACAGCAGATGGCCTGGGACTGTGCTGTGAGCAGAGGTTGTCAACAATCAGACAAGAAGGAATGGGCAAAGAGACTGCTGCCTCAGATGTGTAAGGGCGAGGGAGGGAGATGCCAGCAAGGAGGGGACACCTCCACCGAGTGGCACTGAGGAGTCATTCAAGCGTCCATTCCATTGAGCCATGTGGTGGTCCCCGGTAACCAGTCTGGGCAGTCTGTAGTGTGGCTGGTGTCATGAGGTGCCCTAGAGGGCAGGAGGAAATGGAGACATTTGTTTGTAAAGAGGAGAAGGAGGGAGCTGGAGGGAGAGTCTTTACCGGATGGGAGATAAGACAGAATGCTTGCAATGTTGAGGGACTTCTCAAGGATGCACTTAAATCTGGGATGGGCATTTGGCTTGTCTGGAAAAGCCTGGTCTAATCCGAGCCCCATCAGTACTGTGATGTGTGATTTCCCGCAAGCGGGCTGGAATCTGGTTAAAGCACCTCCATGCTAGGGTTTAGTGCTGTGGAAGGTGCTCTGGTCACTAAGGTCATGGCCTCAAATTTGACTTTTGCTTCCCCTCACTCGCTGCCCTGGCAGCTGCCAGACTCTGTCAATTCCATTTGCAATGTGTCTCCTTTCTCCAGTCTCTGCTGTCATCTGTGCTGAGGTGACAAAAGTGGAAAATGGGAACTTAACAAGAAACTGTTGGAATATCTGTTTGAAGACAAAGAGAGATTCTAAACTATATTCTTGAAATCTTAAGAAGAAAATCTGAATTTACTTCCATCCAAACTTCTTTTGCTTTAAGTGAATTAACTATTAGATCTTTCCCCTTGAGCTGTATGTCCGTTTCTTATTCTGCCTTCTCTTTAACAACAATATTAAAAGTGGTTCCAGAACAAACAGAGGTGGTTCTGTGACTGAGGCTTATGATGGCCATTTCGTTCTCATTAGAACTGGCCAGCTGACTGTATGTAGATGGCTTCCAGAAAAAGGTGCAGGAGCACCCTCCTAGCTTTCTGGGGTGTGCACAGAAGGAAAGAGCTACTGAGGCCAAAACTGACCTCTCATTTCAACTATGTGGATTAGCCATAAGTGAAACATTTCGGAGGGTAGAGGAGACTTCTCTTAAAACATGTAGGTGGAAATAAGTGTTTTAATAAACTATTAGGTTGAACAGACTAGTTTCTGTTACTAAGGACCTGGTCCTTAAACTTTCAAAATGTTCTGCTATGGAAGCACCTACTTCTTCTAGCCTAGACAAAGGCCTGACCATGAACTGCACGAGTCTGTGGAAGGATGTGAACAAATGCAGGGAGGTCAGGGCAGGGGCAGCCAGAGCCTCCAAAGGTCGCTCTGGGTGGGGAGAGGACACACTCCAAGCATTTAGGGACAGGGGCAGCTGCACTGGGACTCTAAATTTGTGATCTAGAGGAGCACTTTCAAAGATTTAGCTGCATGCTATTTTTCATTTTCAGAGCTTTGGAAACATACTGGAAATTTACAAAAAAACAGACAAGACCCTAGGCTATAAGTGATACCACACAGGGCATTCATTCCTAAGGGCCTCCCCGATGCTTCGGGACTTGTCCTGGATAACGCATTAAGCGTGACTTAGTGCACTACCATTCACTCCCTGAAGTCGTCTTTAAAATGTAATCCAAGAGATAATTTTTCATCTAACTTAAAACATTACTTGTTTAAGCAATAAACACTTTATCAAGAGATAGGTATTAGAGTAGATAGCAATAACAACATCATCAAGAAATATGAAAAGCCTTCTTCAGCAGCTTGAGCTGACACATGCTTAATTAGGGACGTGAGTGATGGTGACCCTATGCATGATGAATACTGGGTAGAACTGGTAACAGTAGTTATAATAGCATGCCATGATTTAATCATTTCTTCTCTCTTCATGAAAAAGGTTTAAATTAGTTAATTTAAGGGCGCCTGGGTGACTGAGTCAGCTAAGCATCCAACTTCAGCTCAAGTCACGATCTCACGGCTTGTGAGTTCGAGCCCCACATCGGGCTCTGTGCTGACAGTGCAGAGCCTGGAGCCCACTTTGAGTTCTGTGTCTCCCTCTCTCTCTGCCCCTCCCTCACTCACACTCTGTCTCTCTCTGTTTCTCTCTCTCTCTCAAAAATAAATAAACATAAAAAATTTTTTAAATAAAAAATTTTGTTAATTTTAAAGGTAGTATTATATTTATCTGTATTTGTATCTGTGTGTGTAGATAAGTAGGTAGATAAGTAGATGAAAGTAAATCTATTTATTTATTTATTTATTTATTTATTTTGAGAGCAAGAGGGGGGGGAGGGGCAGAGACAGAGGGAGAGAGAAAATCCCAAGCAGTCTCTGCATGGTCAGCAAAGAGCCCAACACAAGCCTTGATCCCATGAACCTTGAGATCATGACCTGAGCCAAAGTCAGACACTTAACTAACTGAGACACCCACATCTCACAGTAAATGTAATTTTTCAAAAAGTACTCTCACTTCCTGGGCTGTTCTTGGTTACTATAACAAACAGATTAGGAAAATTTTTCTTTGAGAAAAAAATGTAAATTCTAAATCCACATGAAAGAGCATAAAGCTTAATTCATTGTAGATAAGATTTAAGTATATATATATAAATATATATATACTTTTATTAACTATTAACTATATTTTATTAACTATTTTATCATATATATGTATATATATATACATATATATGCGTATATATATACATATATACGTATGCATATATATGCATGTATATATACATATATATGTATATATACGTATATATATGTATATATATATACGTATATATATGTATATATATATATACTTTTATTAACTATGGTTACTTTTGGGAATGAATATGAGGGAGGAGGCTTCATGTTTTTCTTCACATGCTTCTTCATATATTCCTTTATATATACTTCTATAGTTTGATTTTTTTGCCCCAACCAGGTATTTGAAAATGGCATTGTATATTTTGAAATAAAAATGGTATTTTGGGAATGATATTGTATATTTCTCTCATAAACTCTGGTCATATAATATAGGAGTGCAAGACAGAACAAGTGAAGAGAACTAAGACAAAAAAGAGAAAATATATGGGGCACCTGGGTGCCTCAGTCAGCTAGGCATCCGACTCTTGGTTTCCACTTCAGTCATGATCTTACAGTTCATGGGTTTGAGCCCCACATCAGGCTCTGCACTGAGGAGCCTGCTTGGGACTCTCTCTCCCTGTCTCTGCCTCTCCCCCATTCACACTTGCCCTCTCTCTCACTCTCTCTCTCAAAATAAATAAAAAAGAGAGAGAAAACATAAAGTAAAAATAAGATTAAGAGTAGGTTGTTTGGACAACTTCAGAGAACAACTTTTTAAGCATCTTAAACTATTTAGAAATATGTTACAAATTGTCCTTGACAATTATTTAGGGCTAATTTCTACAGAACCATTTCTAGGCTACTTAAATTTCAGTCATTTTGCGCTGAAGGAAGGTCTAAAAAATTGTAAGCCATATTGTTCTTTTGCTTAAATTCAGCTGAAGAAAGATGTGGGACTAGAGCTGCTGGAGCCATCTTGCTGCCATCCCAAGTTTGAGAATGAAGCCAACATGGCTTCATCCTTTGCTGACGTCACTGGAGACCATGCATCAACTCAGGATGGACTTCCATAACTGAAGTCAGTTACCACCATTCCCCTTTTCTGTGTGCTTAAGAGTTTAGCTGTCCCACTGACAAAACCAAAATACCTTGAATTGTTGGCTCTCAGATGAATAGTTGTGGATTATTTTTATTACACTTTCAGTATTCCTTAAAGTTAAAATGTACAGACATGCTCTGAGCACTGCTCCTCTTCTCCCCTCCTGCGCTCTCACCCTGAGTCATCTCCCACCACCTCCAGCTATCAGTGCATTCGACCCCATTCTCTTCCTTCTTGGACACGGACAAGGAGCGTGAAGACAACAAGCTCAACTCCTGTTGCTGATGTCCGGGGCCATGAAGAAAAGATGGTAAATACTTTATACTCAAGTCTTCCCTACCTGTGCCCAGAGCAGGTATTACTAACAAATCATAACTTTCTTCTTCATTGAACCTAAAAATTCTTAATTAGTGCTCCAAGAAGCCATTCCCAATGAATCACAGGAAATACAGAAAAATGCCCTTCACTTGATTCCCACTGCATAGTGCCCACAACACTGAATCCTCCACTTAGTGCCTTACCCTTGTGACTAGACCTAAGGCCTTGACTGTAATGCACTTCACCTACTAGCTCCAACCTTCCATTTCTCAAGAGGAGTTTTCTGGACTTGACTTCTGGAACATAGTAGCCCACTCCCTTCCCTGCCCTGGGAAACCTTATTCTCGTGTTGCCCTTCCCCGCAGAGGAGCAACGTGACTAGGGCTGTGTGGTGTGGCAGCCGCTGGGGGTTTTGCTCAGTCTCTGTGCATTCCTGCTTCGTGCTAGTGCACCTTCCTTACTGGAAGCTAGAACCAGAAAGGACACTTCTCAAGCTCCCTAGCAGTTAGGGTTTTAGATGAGATTTAGGTTCTGCTAATTAGATGCACCCATGCAAGACTTGAATTAAGAATGGAGCTACACGGCTACACCGGGGTAGAGGCAGGACACAAGGCTGGTATGCGCTGTAGTCCAGCCAGGCAGTTCTGGTGCCAGCTGCTCCAGAGGCCTCCCTGTTCTGCAGGTGGCTTCCTGTTGTGGCAGGACCAATGGCTGGGATTAGCTGGAATGGCCTTGGGAGCTAGAAGCATAGTGCAGAATCTGTTTCTTCCAGCCTCAGAATTCTTCTGATAGCCATCTAATACTATTATCTAATACTATTAATGTATTCATAGTATTAGAAATACTATGAATACTAATAATATTAATAAATAATAATAATATTAATAAGGGTAATAAATCCCTTCTGCTTTACCCCCGACTGAACATGACGCACTGTGGAAAGGAAATATGGTAAGCCTTCAGCAGCCATTAGCCAGAAGATACATTTCATATAGGAGAATACAGAAGGTTATTTAAATAACTTATTTTGATTACTATAAATAAATAATTATTTCTTTTAAAAATGGGAGAATTTATTTGTAGCATAGGAAGAAAAAATATGATAATTTTAAACTTAGTCACAGGAATACCTGCTACACTTACTGAATATTTCTGTTGAAATTTTTTTCTCACTATGTTCCTATCAAAATATGACCATCACCACCCACCAAATCTTAGGCAGAAGATGCTAAAAGACACACTAGACAATGTTCTTAATTCCATAAGAAAACTTCAGCATAATAAATATCCATGGTAAGAAGGCAGTACTGCAGATAAGTTTAGTGAAGAGAGATGTTTTTCTCCTGATAAAAATAAAAAGAAGATAGAAAGGGGAAACAGAGTAATTTTACAGTGGAATAACCTGATAAAACTAATTACCCCGAGCCATATGATCAAAGGTTAATTAGCACTGGTAAATTATATCAAGAGGGTGTACCCTTGATATGATGTGATCAGAACTGCACTTGACCTTCTTCCCAAACCCCATAACCCCAGTTTAATCACAAGAAAACCAACAGACAAATACCAATAAAGGGGCATTCTACAAAACACCGGACCAATACTCTTCAAAACTGTCAAGATCATGAAAAACAAGGAAAGTCTGAGAAACTGTCATAGCCAGAGAAGCCTAGGAAGACATGACAGTTAATATCAGTGGTATCTGGATGGGATCCTGGAAAAGACAACAGACATTATTTTAAAAATAATAAAAAATTTTTAAAGGGAATCCGGGCGCCTGGGTGGCTCAGTCATTAAGCATCTGACTTCGGCTAAGGTCATGATCTCATGGTTTGTGAGTTTGAGTCCCACATCGAGTGGGCTTGTGCCTACATAGGGTGAGCTCAAGCCCTGCTTCAGGTAAAACATGAGCCCTGCTTCAGGTGAGTACCCCTTCTCTCTCTCTCTCTCTCTCTCTCTCTCCAAAAAATAAATAAATAAATAAACTAAAAATAAGGGAATCTGAATGCAGTGTGGACTTTAGCTAATAATGATGTATCAATGTCGGCTCATCATTTGTGAAAAAAATCTCATACTAATGTAAGATGTTAATAATAGAGGAAACTAGGCATAGGGTACCCAGAACTTTATGCTCTATCCTTGCAACAATCTGCAAATCTAAAACTTTCTGAATAAAAATTTTATTGAGAAGAAAATGAGATTTGTAGCTATTGTCGTAAAAGAAAACTTACCAAAAAGGCCAGAATGAGCCAGTGCCTGGATATTCAAACTCTGAGCAACTTGCCATTATCTTCATTGAATTTTTATAACAAAAGCAAGCTTGAAGATGCCTTGAAAACATCAAGTGAGTTAAAAAGCAAAAGAGCAGGGGTGCCTGGGTGGCTCAGTCAGTTAAGCATCCAACTCTTGATCTCAGCTCAGGTCTTGATTTCAGTGTTGTGAGTTCACACCCCATGTGAGGCTCTGCGCTAGGTGTGAGGCCTACTTTAAAAAAATTTCATTGCTCACTAATTCTGAATGCACAATTTACTTAGTGATGATGGCACATTTCAGTGTACCTTTTGTCTATATTGATACCTACCAATAATGTTTCTTTATTTCAATTACTGTCACTAGGTTTTAAGTGGAAATGTGTACACACACACACACACACACACACACACTAATTTTAATGGATGACTTAGCTACATTGTCTCTGGTATCACTTGTGTGTATGCGTGCGCAATAGGAACTGGAAGGAACATAGAAAGATTTTTCTTACGGACATCTTTTACAAACTTGGCTTAGAAAATAACCCTCATACTAAAATGAGGCCCATGCAGATGTGATATGTCCTTGTGTGGAACGCATGCATATGTTCTGGGATCTACATCTTACTAGATGACTATAAAATAACAGAATTTTTATCATCCCAATCTCCGTCCAACTCACTAAGCTTGCACTGGCTGAGATCAAGTCAATGCTTATAGTATTGCATGCCATGAAATTAGTAAGTTTGATTTTATTTTTAACCCACCTGGGAAAGGTAAAATATCTTGAAACTTAAAAACTCCAGTCGGTAAAAGCAGAATGGAGAGACAGCTGGTATTCTTTCCAGAAACTTTACTTGAAAAAATGCACTTAAAGCCCAGGTCAGTCTGCAGCTGTTGGGCCAACCCTGCTTGAAATAGGACTGACCAGAATAAAAAACACGAATATCTACTCAGAATAGGAGAGGAAGAGAGAGTAGGCAAGGAGAAGGAACAGCTATTTATATAATCTTCCACGTAGCACAGTGTGTGAGCATGATAGGTATCCCATCCCACAAGAAATGCGAAGCAGGCACCCTTTATACATTAGGTAACAGGCTTACAGAGGTTAAGTTGACAGGAACCAGCAGCTCCTAGAATCAAACCTAGGTCCATCTGAGTCCACAGCCTCTGAAACTGAAAACCAGGACCATTCTTGCTGTGTTGGCACTCAGTGTGAATGCTTGGTAACTACTGTTTGATGAGAAAGATTCCTGCACCTGTTGAAAAGGTATTTTTTCAGGGCGCCTGGGTAGCTCAGTCAGGTAAGTGTCCAACTCTTGATTTCAGCTCAGGTCACGATCTCAAGGTTCGTGGATTTGAGGCCCGAGTCAGGCTCTATGCTGAGCCTGCTTGGGATTCTCTCTCTCTCCCTTTGCTCTCTGCCCCTCCCCAACTCATGCTCTTTCTCTCTCTCAAAATAAATAAATACACTTAAAAATTTTTTACAAATAAAAAGGTATTTTTTGTAATCAAAGGCTTTGGGGGATCTAAACAGAGGCCTGAATTTCCGTCTTTGCAGCGCCCCCTGTCCTAAAAGTCATGCCCAGAAGTCTATAGTGGGGCCTTCTGGTAAGCTGAACAACGTTGAACTGTAAAGTTCTTCTCCCTGAGTTTTATTCCAAGGCGGCAAGCAAGATGTCATTCATAACTAGCTCCCAGATAATTGCACAATGTCTGTGTGTACCTTACAAACCTGGTCTCAAGCCATGTAGATACGTGCAGAATGAAGAGTCTTGACATGATGGGATCTGCCACTGCCTGCAGGACTACTGCCACCCCAAAGGGGATGATTGAAGATAACTGGATGGGCCGAACCAGAGTTTTGTTTGGTGATCACATGTGGACATAGCCCTCAGAGAGCTAGAGCTTAAAGATCTTAAAAAGCCTGGACATTTACATGTGAAACAATGTTTATTTGTTTTAAATGTTTGCAATAGATCTACAGATAGAGCACAGCAGATTTTATTGTGTTTTTGGAAGAGAACATGGATGTGAACTATGACTACATAAAATTAAAACAAAAGCCCAGAGAGGAGAAAAGGTAGGGTAGAGAGAGGCAGAAGGAAGCCCTGTGGCTTCTCATGAAGCCCTTCTATGCTATTGGAATATTTAAAAAAAGGGTTTTTTTAATGTTTATTTATTTTTGAGAGAGACAGAGACAGAGTGTGAGTGGGGCAGGGGCAGATAGAAAGGAAGACAGAATCCAAAGCAGGCTCCAGGCTCTGAGCAAGCTGTCAGCACAGACCCCGACTCAGGGCTCAAACTCACAAACCACGAGATCATGACCTGAGCTGAAGTTGGACGCTTCACCAACTGAGCCACCCTGGTGCCCCTATGCTGTTGGAATATTTTAAACCAAATGCATATACTATTGTGGCAAATTTAAGTAATATATTAAAGACATGAAACAAGTCATTTATATCCACCCAGAGTCCCATAGCAAGCAACAGGAAGAAACCTGGGCCTTCAGAGTCTGGTGATTGTGTCTCCAAACTTCCCCTAGGTGTGAAATGCTTTCTGCTTCTCACAGACAGACGCTGTGTAAACACCCATTATGTTTTTCTCTTACTCCCTTTCACTGAACGTTGAAGTTGCCAGTTACTTTCCAGCCTGTTTCAGAAAGTTTAAAAAAATAAATACAAGAGCACCCCATTTGAAGGGGTGAACTGGTGTCAGTCCTCATAGTCAAGGGTTGGCAGAAGCCAAGCTCAGGGCCATCTCTAATCGAGAATGTGGGAGGCACCATGATTTCTTACACGGGGCATATTGGACTTTCTGGCCTTAGAGGAAGAAGCTGTAGGGGTTAATTCCTGCCCTGAAACAAGTAGGTGCAGGCCCAGGCTGGACAAGTGGAGAATGCTCCTTGCTAAGGGTCAGGCAGCTCACCAAGGTCACGCTCCTCCCCCCTCTTGTCAGAAAGAATATTTTTTGTGACCTTATACAATTTTAAATCTGCTTCGTAGAAGGTTTTTCCTGGAAGGGGGGATTCTGGAACAAGAAATGTCAGTGGTCTCTGCAGGAGATATCAGAACATGGTGTTCCAGTAACAGTTCTTGGCTACAGCCATGAGCTGTCAGGCGTCCTGGGGTCCCGAGTGGGGCTGCCAGAAAGATGAAGTGGCCCTGAAGCCAGGCTGCTTGCGACAGGCATCCTGGGAAAGTGCTCTCAGCAGGCTGAGGGCGGTACCGGGGAGGACATCGAAACTGCTGTTTTTCTGGGTAACTTTCTTCTTTTCTTTACAGGCAAGACCCAGGGAGACCACTGAGACTGTTAGAGAAGCCCACATATTGTTTTTCCAAGGGGTATTCCAACCCCAGAAGAATAGAAACTTTCCCTGTGCCAAAGGAAGCCTTTCCAGGTACCAGCTGGGAGGTTAAAAGGCTGCGTTTTTTCCCAAGTGAAATAAATACCCCAACAAACTTGTCTTTAAAAGTATCTTTTAATACTTGCAACCTTTGCTATGAAAAATACTGTTACAATGTAATTTTCCCTTAGGGTTTGTATACTCAGAATGCAAGACTGTTTTTTCCTTACAGAATTTGCCCACAATGAAGAGCGTGCATGCCCTGTAAGGTGGCCCTGCGGCTCTGACTGCAGGATCCAGCCAGTCCTGGGCCTAATTAGTCGCGGGGCTAATTACCTTTAAAGTAAAAATCTTTCTTTAAAGACAGTTATATAGGGACACTTGCGTGGCTCAGTCAGTTAAGCATCCGACTCTTGGTTTCAGCTCAGGTCATGATCTCACAGTTCGTGAGCCCAAGCCCTGCGTCGGGCTCTGCACTGACAGCATGGAGCCTACTTGGGATTCTCTCTTTTCCTCTCTCTCTCTGCCCCTCCTCTGCTCATGCACACGCATACTCTCTCTCTCAAAATAAATAAATAAACTTTAAAGACAGTTACATAAACCAATATTAAAGACTGCTTTATTTCAAAAGATTGAGCTTCCTGGAAAGAAATGTAAAGAATCATGCATTTATTCATTTATTCAATGAATATTTTATGGGGCAGCAACCCATGGCAGGCCTATTCTCAGGCTGGCAGAGTAATGAGCAGCACAGACAACAATTTCTATTGTCCTGAAACTTGTGTTCTCACATTCTCATGGCAGAAGACAGACAATAAATAAGCAAACAAGCAAACTGTATATGCTGTTAGATGATCACAGTGCTATGAAGAAAATAAAGCAGGAAAAGGGACAGGGTGTGTGTGGGGGTGGGGAGGCTGCAATTCTAAATATGGTGGTCAGGGAGAGCCTCACTGAGAGGATGACCTGGACGTCTCGGGAAGGAGAGGGGTGTGTGTAAATCCATGTACTAGGGTGAGGGAAGATGGCGTCAGACAGGGGAAGGGGGGGAGCTTGTGATGTGGCAAGGAGGGGAACATGGACATTGTATAGGGCCTGTGGGCCATCTTAAAAGATGATGGCTTTTCTCTGAGCAAGAGAAGGAGCCAAAGGTGCTCTAACAGAGAAATGACACTCTGTTTTAGCATTAAAAGCATTGCTCTGGCTGCTGTTTTCAGAATAGACTGGAGGTGTGGGTGAGGGTGGGGGTGGTACAATCCAAAGCTGGGAGATCAGCTGAGAGGTTATTGCAATAATCCAGTGGCCTGAGTCATGTTGGTGATTAGTAGGTGAAGTCTGGAGGAGAGAAGCAGAGCAGTAACTGAAGGGGCTTGTGGGCCAAAGACAAATTCTCTTCTGGGCGGGTGGGGGGGGGGGGACATTCTACATTGCATTTATATGCTGAAGAGATGGAGGAACAGTGATGAAAACTTAACCATTGTTCATTCCCTCACTGGCTGACTACTGATTAAGCCTTCCCGTCTTCATTTAAAGACAGAAGTCCTTCTCTCCTTTCACCTATCATACTGGGCTTGCTCCAAGCCACCTTTGCAACTAAAGCGCCCATCCTGGTTATAACTTTCCCCATGTGTCCTGCCACTTCTGAATGATGGCCAGCTAATCTTCAGGGAGTGCTGCCTGCCAGGCTCTACCTCTACTGATTGATTTAACGCTCAGAACAACCCTATGAAAATGGTAACACTACTGTCCTAAATTGTAGGTGCAGAAGCTGAGAATCGAGTTTAGGTAACCATCTAAATTTGTGCAAAAGGAGCTGGGGTTTGGCCCTAGGAGGTAGTTTCTGAAATTCATGGTTTTAACTTTTACTGACTCAGGGAGAAGAAACAGGCTTTGTTTTTCAGACCTTTCTCCAAATGCTATTGGCTTCTGCCCCTTATTAGAGCATCCTATTTTCTCCCCAAAGTAGCTCCACACCAGCCTTATGTGCCCTATGACTGTTGTCCATTCGGAAGTGTCCTTGTCACTTATCCTTTTTGAGGAAAGAGACTTAAATCACATCCATGTGACCTCTTTCCACTGCCCTCTCGTTGCTAGGTTGTGTGAATGAGTAATATCGCATTCAGTTTTTCCCTTGGGATCCAGTGACATCTACATCTTGCTTTGGATACAAAACAACCAGGTACAGAAATCTCACAAAATGCCAGAAAATGTACCCATTAAGGGCCATTCTGTCCTTCAGGGAAAGGCATTTTCAAACACAGCAGCAGGCAACTTGAAAGGCACTTCCTGTCTGACTGACTTCAGAGGCACTTCAGCCAGACGCAGACTTGGCCCCGAACACAGGCGGACTGCGCATCTTCACGGAGGCCTATCCTTTCCCTATCCCTCGAGGAGGCTCTGACGCCACCACACATGGCAACTGGGGCACAGCAGCAGGTATCATCAGTCAGCATCAGGCAAACGGGATTCCAGAAGAGGGGGCCTGCTGGAAATGTGACCCATCATTTCACTGTCTCTGACTCAATTCCTCTTCCTTTACCATTACTCCCACCTTTTGTTCTTTGTGGTTTGCAGTGCTGTTCTCTCTCCCCCAGGGTTCCCAGGTGACAAATCATGAAATGTCTTTTGGCGTTGATTCAGACACCATTCAGCCCTCTCCACTGAGCAAGATTTCATTCATTGTCAGTTAGCAAGGATACCTCTTCCCTCCTGTCTCACACCAGAATAGCATGAAAAACCACAGGTTAGGCAAACGTGGTCCATAGACCATCCACCTTGGCATTACCCAGGATGACTCCTGATCCCATCCCAGGGGTCCTACTCCAGGCTGACAGAAGCAGAATGGAAAGGGAAAAGAATCAGACACTCAATTCTAAAAAGCTCCCTGAGTGATTCTGATACACACAGAAGACTGAAGACCAGTCACCTAGGATATGCCTAAAGAGAAGTAAAAGAAAGGGGACCATTCTAAGAGTTCTCCTGTCTCCAGGTCCAGAGGAGAGGGAAGCTAGGGAAGTCGAGCACATAAGAAGGAAAGCTAATGGGGAGATGCCTGGTTCTTCCTTCTGAGTCCTGCACTGTCCTGTTCCCAAATCCCAGGTGAATGCGCTCTAAGGGAGTGTGAAGCATGTGCATTTTCACTCCAGACCCAAGGTGGTTTAAACATTCAGCTCACTGAGGAGTCTTGGGCCACATACATGGTTTTATATGGTTAGAGAGAGAGAGACCATATACAATATATATTGACAGAGAGAGAGAGAGAGACCCATTTATCGAATGTTTATCATATTTCATTATCTCAAGTGTTTAGCCTATATTTTCTCAATTTTCACCCAAGCTCTGCAGTTTCACCATTTCCATTTTACACAGAGGGGAGTGGAAGCTCAGAGGTTGAGTAACAAGGTCAAGATCATACATTAATGAGTAGAGAAGCTGAGGGTGGAGGCTGGTTTCTCTCATTCCAAGCCTGCGTTAGTTCCATACTTGGTGCTGCCTCCCTAAATCCAGATTCACTCAAGGCTAAATGTGGGCATTGGCAAGTGTGAACGCATTCATTTCCATTCATTTCCGAGGGAGCCACGCATAACGACAGTATTTGTTTTAACCAGCCATCACATTCTCTCCCCAGTGGGAACCCTCACTTGGAAATGCAAATTAAGATTTAAAAGCTACTTACTGAATAAAAGACAGAACAAAAGAAATCTGATATCCTTAAAGGATATCCTTATCAGGTGGACAAACTGGGAAACAGCAGGCTCCGTGTGGGGACGCCTGTCCCTGCCCTGCTGGAGGACAGGAACCACCATTCTGACGCATCCGGCAGTCAGCCAGTCAGCGGAGAACCCTTATCCTGATGGCTTCTCCCTTGTGACCACATTTTCACAGTAGTGATTCAGTTTCCCTTGTCCTGTTACAGTTTAAACAAGTTACAACTCATGGCTTATTTGGCATGGGGTACCAGGCAGTTTTAGTTGCCTGCTGCTTAAAGGAACCTAGGGAGCCTCCTTGCACATCCCCAGACAATAGAGGGGAAGCATTTTCTGTGGGAAATGGTAAGTTGTAAATCTCATTTGCAGTAAATGCATCCAAGTAAATCTCAACGACATTGGACCTTGCTTGGCGAGCTCCCATAGCCAATGGGCAATCTAATTTCCTTCAGTCTGTGATGGCCACTGTTCACCACTAACAGCCATTGTTTTTGGTTTAGGTTTTTGATTCACTTTAATGATAGTGTGTGCTCATATTATATTCGACAGTATAAGAGGGTGTTTTAGAAAAGAAACTCTCCTCCCACCTGACCTCCTGACCTCTGACCCACCGTTGACTCTTCCCAGGGCAATGGGTTTTTTCCACTGTTGATGCATATTTAAACTGAAAGTAACAATGTGTATTTCAGGGGCTCCTGGGTGGCTCAGTCAGCTGAGCTTCGGACTTTGGCTCAGGTCATGATCTCACAGTTTATGAGTTTGAGCCTTGCTTTGGGCTCTGTGCTGACAGCTCAGAGCCTGGAGCCTGCTTCGGATTCTGTGTCTCCCTCTCTCTCTGCCCCTCCCCCACTCATGCTCTGTCTCTCTCTGTCTCAAAAGTAAATAAACATTAAAAAATTTTTTAGAAAAAAAATGTGTTTCAAAAAACAAATTATATTGTGTGTCTAGATTAACATAGACATTTACTAAATGCTAATCCATTTCTTTGTCAGCCAGCTCTTGGCCTCTGTACCGTTTGTGAAAGGCCGCCAGTAACTTGGAGAGGAGGCAAAGCTCAGATCCATTGGACTTCCTGCAAGTAGATCTGACAAAAAACTTGGTATAGGAAGAAACTGAATTAATGGACAAAATTGTGATTTTAGATTAAGTTAGGATATTAGGAACTAAAATTTCATTGTTTGTTATAAAATTATTAGCACATGTAGCTATTTAAATTAAAATTATTAAACATTTAATAAAATTAAATGTAATTAAATGTGCAGTTCCTTGGTTACCTGAGCTTCGTTTCAAGTGCTCGCTAGCCACATGTGGCTCATGGCTACTACCTTGGACAGATCAGATCTAGCATATTTTCATCATTGAAGAAGGCTCTGTTAGCACTGTTGTAGATAGCCCAGAAGCTTTGCCCTTACTAGTCTCCCATAGGGATGGCTCAGGAACCATTCTGTGCTTCTTACAGGCTGATGATTCTCCACAATCTGCTTCACCCCCAGGTGCCAAGCCTAGTTTCCTCTGCCTACAACATTCATTCCATCCATTCCCACCCACACTCTTTGCCCAACTAACTCCAGCAAGGTCTCAACTTAGAGGAGTTATTTCCTCCAAGAAAGTATCCCTCACACCTAAAAGTCTAGATTATGGCTGCTCTTTTTGGTGTCCTCATGGCACCATCTGCCCTGTACTTTCCCCCATCACAGCATCATATCACTATGTATTATTAATATCTGCTTGTTTGTCTGTATCTCTCACCGATCCATTCACTTATTTGCTTAATGAACACTTACTACTTTAAAAATGTTTATTTATTTATTTTGAGAAAGAGAGAGCGAGTATGAGTGGGTGGGGGCAGAGAGAACGGGAGAGAGAGAATCCCAAATAGGTTCCCCACTGTCAGCACAGAGCCCGACACAGGGCTCAGTCTCACAAACCGTGAGATCATGACCTGAGCTAAAATCAAGAGTCAGCCGCTCAAAACAACTGAGCCACCCAGGTGCCTTGACGAACACTTATTTATTAAGTGCCAGACACTGGGCCAGGCACTGGGAATTCTCCAGTGACAGGCATAGCCTTTGTCTCACAGAGCAACTGTACTGTGTGAGGTATGAGTCACAGTTTATTCTAATTTAGGTGCTTAGCACACAGTAGGGGGCTCAGTATGTATTTGCTGATAGGATGAATGGAAAGTTCTTCAGGAATGTGCTGTTCCATCTGGTGGGGGCTGGGACACAGATAATGTGCATAGGTTTTGAAATCATCAAAACCTATGATTACTGTAGCAAGTTGAATAGTGGTACCCCCCAAAATTCATGTCCACCACAACCTCAGAATGTGCCTTATTTGGAAATAAGGTCTTTGCAGATGCAATTAGCTAAGAGATGGGCCCTAAATCCAATGAGTGATGTCTTTCTAAGAAGAGGAGAAGACACATGGAGAAGACCACATGAAGATGGAAACAGATTGGAGTGATGCATCTACAAGGCAAGGAGTGCCAAAGATTTCCCTGGAGCCACAAGAGCTGGATGGAAGATGCAAAGAAAGATCCTCTTGTAGAGCCTTCAGAGAGAGCACAGCCTATCAATGACTTGATTTTGGACTTGTAGCCCCCAGAACTGAGAGAATACATTTCTCTTCTTTTAAGCCACCAATTTCCGATAATTTGTTACGGGAGCCCGAGGGAACTATTACAGCCACCAAATGTATCTTCATGGTTGTCTCCATACTATGGGATGGTATGCCCCTGTTAAGAAGAACAACATGGGTCAAAATATTCTGCCAGGAACACTCTCCTGATACGGTGCTTTTGTTTTTGTTTTGCATATGTAAGATATAGTCCTATCTATGTAAGAAAAGGATAGCATTGTATGTTTAACGTGTACTGTGTGTGCACTCACACTTAACAGACAGGAAGATCTCCAGAAAGATATCGCAAACTTTCAATAGTGCTTAGCTATGAAAAGTGGAAGTGAAGAGCAAAGGATATAAAATGGAGGGAGTTCACTTTTTACTCCATATACTTCGGCATTATTTTGATTTTTTGAAAGCAATAATCTTGTATTAGTGTTGTGATTTTTTACACCATAAAAACAGCGAAAAGCATTTTGATTAGCAGACAGTCACAGTTCATCTCACCTGTACAGCAGCTCATTCTTACCGGGCCTGTGTCTGTCTCACCCACTCTATTGGCCAGGAATGTGGCCAAAAAAGCTTGGAACCACTGACAGAACACATTTCCCTTTTTGTTTGAAACAATTTGCTTATCTGTGTGTGTGTCAGGGGAGGAACAGGACAAACACAAGATGACTAACGCACCCCATCCGTCCTGCAACCTGACCAGATCCTACCAGGACTCAAGACCTGAAGGGGCTCTTGGGCCACGGGCTTACTGGGTGCTGTCCGGTGACTTTGCCCTGGCCAGGCTCCCCCGCTTCCACCACAGCCCCACCCACCCACGTTTCTCCCTCGTGCTCTGCCCCTCCCTAGGCCCCGCCCCCCTAGTCTAGGCAGGTGGGGGCCAGGAACCTGGGAATAGTGCACTTTGTCTGGGTGCTAATCCTGGCAGTGCATTTGGGGTGCACCCATAATTCTTATCAAGACCCTCCGGGGGCAGCTGGGACAGGGGTTCCTCTGCAGACAGAGAGAGTTGCAACTCATTCTCCGGAGGAGTTAAGCAAAGATGGAAGGGAGCTTGGGCTCAGCTCGGAGTGGGGTGTCGTTTGTAAAGCATTTGATGACATGAGGCCCTACATCTCCAACCCCTTTCGCGTCCAGGGAATGCCCGGCCTGCAGCAACACCCTTAGGAGATCACCTAATGCCAGGTGGGATAAGAATACGATGACAAATGGCATCCCCCACCCCCTTCACCCGACCCTGGCACGTACAACCCCGTCACCCTTAGATCGCCCATCCTTGGGCTTGGGTGGGCACTGGGAAGCAGGAAAAGGACCTCATGAAAGAGCAACGGTGCAGGCCTGGGCTCGGCAGAGGGCCGGATCCACTGCCTGCTCTGCTGTTTCTGTTGACTTCAGAGGAGAGTATGGCCTGTGCACCATGCTGAGCCAGAGGTGAAGACCCGGTGGATATGCCTCCCAGAAGCCTAAATGTAAGCAGGGAGAGGCAACAAGAAGACTTCTCCCTTGTATCACAAGAAGTTATACTCGCGGAGGAGCCTGTGCTTTTGGAACCAGGAGGTCCGGAGACACAGTTTGCCTTTTCGTTGTGAGCACTTCCAGTCTCTGTGCATTCCTGACTCCAGAGGAGAGAAACGCAGGCTCTGCTCTGTGCACTATGATCACGTAGGCTGGGGGAAAGGTTTTCCTCACCCACCGCTCCGTGTGTCTGAGTAACTGCAGGGTCCGGGCCCAAAGCTGAGCCATTCCGCATTTGGATCGGAGTCTATTGCCTGTGCCTTGTGGAAAAGCTGCAGGCCCCATCCACTCTGGAAGGAAGGATGAGGATGAACCACTGATCCCAGAATGATGGTCAGAGCATTCATTCCTGCAGACATCCCTGTTCAGAAAGTTCGGGGAAAATCCTTCAAAAACTCTGGCACTCACCTTTGTCGTGAAGTAATTTTTAAAAAATGTGAACAGAGCTTTTTGCATTTCTCTGGTAAGTGATTGCTGTCCTAAAGCAGTCATTCTCTTGAACTGAGCCTTCTTACCTCAGAGTCAGGGTCAGAGCAAGTAGGTCCTCCTCAGAGAATGTAGGAAGGCTGGCACAGGGAGCCCACAATGGCTGCTTCCAGGCCTTTTGGTCTTTGGCATATGTACTCGTCCCCTTTCCTCACCTAACTGGACACTGAGGGGCATCTAAAGGATCACTGAACTCAGTACAGTTGTATGTAGCACATATGAGTGTCAAGCATGTCATCAATGAGCTGGTGCCATAATATGCATTTTTATGTTTCCAACTTTGTCATTCTTTAATATATGTCCATACTATTTCTCCCCTTTTAGGTTGTAGTTAAATAAGTGAACAGTCAAGGTGTTCTTCTCCCAGGGGCGCCTGGGTGGCTCAGCCGGCTAAGCATCTGACTTCGGCTCAGGTCATCGTCTCACCGTTGGTGGGGTCAAGCCCTGCATCGAGCTCTGTGCTGACACCTCAGAGCCTGGAGCCTGCTTTGGATTCTGTGTGTGTTTCTCTCAGTGCCCCTCCCTAATTCATGCTCTGTCTCTCTGTCTTTCTGTCTCTCTGTCTCTCTTGCTCTCAAAAATAAACATTAAATAATAATAATAATAAAAGACGTTCCTCTCCAAGTTGGAAGTCATCACAAACTTCAATAACAATCTCTCCACGCTCCAATTAACTTCAGATTGCCACAGAAAGAAAGATATTTTGGAGCGAGCTGGCCCTCCGCAGTTCCTTCAAACTGCAGAAGACTACATGCATCGTCTACTCATGAGACCGGCCTCACTTGCAAACCTGGAAAAGCACATACAGCTTTTCCCATGTTAGAAAAAATATTTTAATTTACCATCACACTGAAATTGTTTTTAAAGATTTAAAAGGTGAGGATGGTGATAATTAAAGGTGCTAAAAAGGAAAAGAGAAAAGCCTAATGAGCTTTCCATAAATGCATCTATAAGACAACAGATTCAGCCAAGAGACTTAACACTAGTCTGCAGTGTGTCTGAGCCACAGCCCATGTGGGGAGTGGCTGGGGCCTTCATCCTTGCAGCTATATTATGTTGTTCCATTAGGTAAACTGAGGCATCGCACTGATGCCTCCAACATATATTCACCAAGTGCCAACCATGGACCAGGGACTATTCTAGAGTTTAAGGAAGCATCAGTGAACAGAAAAAAGACCCCTGCCATCAAGGAACATACATGACAGCAAAGGGAGAAAAGAAACAATAACTATAATAAACAGGCAAATTGTAAAGTATGCTAAAGGTGATAAAGGTTATAGGAAGAGGAGGAGAGTGGGATAGGGGAGATCTGGCACTGTTTCTTTTTTTTTTTTTTTAATTTTTTTAAGGTTTATTTATTTTTGAGACAGAGAGAGACAGGGCATGAATGGGGGAGGGGCAGAGAGAGAGGGAGACACAGAATCGGAAGCAGGCTCCAGGCTCTGAGCCGTCAGCCCAGAGCCCAACGCGGGGCTCGAACTCAGGGACCGCGAGATCGTAACCTGAGCTGAAGTCGGACGCTTAACCGACTGAGCCACCCAGGCGCCCCTGGCACTGTTTCAAGGAGAAGGTTTATGGGCACAGGGTTGCCATCTTCAATGGGAATAGTCAGAACAGGCTTCACTGAGACGGTAGATTTAGGTGAACACTTGAAGGGGTTGAAGGAACCAGCTGAGTGAATAACCTGGAATGACTAGAGCCAAGTGTGCCCAGATTTGAGGACAATGGAGGTCCCTTTGGCTGGAGCAGAGTGACAGAGGGGAGTGTGGAGAAGGGATGGAGCAAGAGGCAAGGTACATGCAGTGTGTGGGCACGGGGGCCATTGTAGGACCTTGGCTTTTACTGAGTGAGGTGCGGCCATGGCAGGGCTTGGAGCAGGATAAGGATACTATCTGACTCATGCTCTGAGAGGAACACTCTGGCTGTGTGGACAATAGACTTAAAGAGGACCAGCCCAGGGGCAGGCTGACCAGAGAGTCAGACAATGCACGAATCCAGTGCCCCACTCCAGAGTGACGGGGGAAACGGTGAGCTGTGGTAAGATTCTGGATATGTTCCGAGGGGTGAGTCAAAAGCACTGCCTGGTGGATTTGGATACAGAAGGTGAGATAAAGACAGGGGTCAAGAATGATTCCAAAGTTTTTATCCTGAGCTAGTGGAAGAATAGTGTTGCCATCCATTTAGGTTAACCGTAGTGTCAGAAATTATCCATGTAGCATTGTCTATATTCTTTGGTAACAAAAGGCTGCAAGCTTCCTAGGGATGCTTGTAAACTGAATTTGTCTGAATCATAAAACAGTATATACCGTATGAACCAATACCACATGCTTGTAGCCAATTGCCAGGACCTAGGAAGAAAAATTGAAATGTAAAGACTATTCCTGACTCTTGAAAGTATATACTAAAGAATGCATGGTACATGATTTTTTGAGGAAGTAATTTCCAGAAATTTTCTTTCTACCTAAACCTGGTCATAGAAGCTACTAGATGAGCAAGAGATTAAAAAAAAAAAAATCACATTAAGAACATTCTTCAGTGTTTGAAGCTACATATAAACAGTGACAACAATCTGCATCTTTTAATCTGATTTTTAAAATGTAACCCATTTCCCAAATGAAAATACACACTTGGCCTTTTATGACAAATGCAGAAGATGAAGTACACTCCAGAGCCCAGATTTTCCCTTTTGTAATTGTCTGTCAGTGTGAATACAGAATGATAGTAATTTTCTATAATGTAGAGTATACCCTGAGGGATGGCGATTCTTTTTTTATTCAGATCTAACTACACATGGAAAACATTGAAATAAGTTAAAAACATTCAGCCAGAGATGGTCAATTTAAGGAGGAAATAAAGGATATAAAGATTATTCTGAAATAATAATCTTTTCTATTTTAAATTTTTTTAATTCTATTTTTTCAGAGTAAAATATAAAATAACACAACACTCAGTCCCTGAGTTGGTAAAGTGAATCCTAATGTACTTATGTAACTTTAGCTGTCATTCCTCAAAATACAAATAAACTACACCAAACTCTAGGAGCATATGTGGCTTTAGGTGTTGGTTAAGTACAGCTGATATGATTGTCAAAATTATTAATTTGTCTAATAGTCTTCACCTGTGGGTTGGGAAACTGTATTCAGTACAATCGTACATAGTGCGGGTGAATGTCAGACCTGTAGTTACATGGACTATTGATGTAAAATGCATTTTTATATTTCTGATTCTCTTTCTTTAAACATGCAATATACCCTTTGGACTAGACTTTGGGAGACAAATACCCAAACCCTCATTAATTCTGTGTTTCACTCACTTTTCTGGTTGGTCTTATCTGCCCTTGGCCAGGTGCTCAGTCAATTCTTGTGCTCCTGTGAGGACCCCAGGGTCATTCTGTCCCCTGGGAATCACAGCTACACATAGACTGCCCCTTCAGTCCTCTGGAAGGAGTGGACACGGTGGGCCCAGAGCTGAGAAGAGTGAAACCAGGGGCAAGAAGAGGAAATGAAGCTGTGCTTAATTAAGCAGAAGTCTTTCCTGAAACTCGTCAAGTTATGTCTCCATTACATATACTGTTTCTCTCTTTTTGAGTACCTGGTTGGCTCAGTCAGTTAAGTGTCCAACTCTTGATCTCACCTCAAGAATGATCTTGATCTCAGGGTTGTGAATTCAAGCCCTGAGTTGGGCTCCATGCTGGGTGTGGAGCCTGCTTAAGAAAACAGAAACAAAAAACCCACAAATGTTTCTCTCAGTTTTTGTCTTGTATTTACTGTCTTTAAAACCAATTTTCCTCTCCATCTCCCATTTCCATGTTATTGTCTTAAAATAAATATCAACCTATTGTAGGTGCAGATACCCCACGGGAGTAGACCTGGTTTCTGTGAACACAACTCAGTTCTAGGGACTTCCTGGAGTGCTCCAGGCTGGTGGGCGTGTGAGCTTTGGAAGAAACAGACCCAGATTTCAATCTGGGCCTTGCTGCTCACAAGCTTCAGTACTAACTTGAACTCCCATTTCCTCATTTGCAAAATAGGAAAAAGAATACCCGCCCCTCTTGGCTGTGAGGGGTAACTGAGGTATTTGCCACCACATGATACCCATCCTTAGTAGTAGATTGTTGCCTTACAGGGTCGCTTGGAGGACTGAATAATTAATAATTGCTAAGCATTTTGTAAAGTCCTATAGCAGCTTCATATTATCAATTTATTTGGACTGCTGGGAAGCACTTTCAGTGGAAGAACCTAGAAAAGGTAAATTTCTCTCTCAATCCCCAAGTGCCTTGGACTCCCAGGAAACCACTCCTACCCCTGAACGCAGGTCATTAACCAGCACAGTCAGCAGTGAGGGGAGCAGCTCTGGGGACAGTGGCCTGGGAAGTGGGTTCGTTTGCCTTCCCACCTCTTGCTCTGAGGCTTGGTGTCTTGATCTAGAATTTAAAAAATGGCAGAAGTCACTGCAGTGGATTCCAAGGAGTGTGGGGTGCTCCTCATGTCTTCAAGTAAAGGCCCAGAGCAGCTACTCAGAAGAGCTGACCTTGCTGAGCTGGCCTCTGGTCCCAGGCACTGACTCAAGTCCTACCCACCATCTCCTCTGGGGATCCAGAGAAGACTCCTCACACCCAGGCCTCCCCAAGACCCCGGGGAACAATGACAGAGGAAACATTTCCAGACGACCAGAAATTTGATGGCATCGGCAGACACAGTCCTTGACAAAGACATAATTATATGGGGCTTGATGACTTCCCTTTCTCATTGTAAAACAAAAATGGTAATCATCCAAATTGACATTGTTGGCCAGGGAAAGTACTGGATGAGGGCTCCTTTCTCTGGCCCTGGCCAACTGCTCACTGCTCTGGGATTTCAAGCTACAGAGAGAGGAGCTCAGCCCAGTGGGAAAGCCCGCCTGGGGCTGTCTCCCCTTCCTTCTTCTCATTGCTCTGTCTGCCTGGCCCAGACTGTGCTCCTGCACTCCAGGCCTGAGCTACCAGCCTGTCTCCTGACGTCACCTCTGCCAGCTGCTGACAGACTGAAATTTCACAGGTGAGCTAGTACATAGCAGTGGCTTTGTGCCGAAGGAAGACCGTGACTCTAGGTCTACCTCTAGTGCAATGTTGAGTCTAGAGCAGTCATCTTTTGTATTAATTTACACGTTTAGCCACTAACCCAGTAATCAAAAAGTGCCCTCAAAGCCACAAAGCGTTACCCAAATATAAAGTGGTATTTTGATTGCTGTAGCAGCCTGTTGGAGTTAGACAGATGAGTTCTGTCTGCTGGATTTCTCAATCTCTTTCCCTTCGAAAAGTGTGTGCTTTTAGAGAATGCAGGGTGTGAGCTTATTTTTTAAGTGCAGGAATTTCAAATCATTTTATTTTTAGTATTTCACAATAGCACTTGAAATAGGTACCTGGGGGTGTCCTAAAGCTGGGGCTGGATTTAACGACCTGGAAAGTAGCATAACTAAGGCTGGGTCCAGGCAGACTTGAAAATCTTGTTTGAATTTTTGTTCATACTCTCTCCATAAGCTAGCTGTGTAGTCACTCTCCTGTTTTTTTTTGTTTGGTTGGTTGGTTGGTTTTTTTTTTGGTTTTTTTTTGTTTTTTTTTTTTTTTTTTGCTTTGGGGGCCTGAACAAGAGAGGGATGGGTAGGAATAAGGGAAAAGGACACAGGGGATTTGATACACATATCTCCCCTTCAGTCAGGGCCTCGGGGAACATGGCTTTTTCTGATCTATTCTCAGCTTTGCAAACAGGACCCTGCTTTCTCCTTCCCCTTTGAGCCGTGTAGAGGTACCCATGAGTGCAGTGCTTCTTTATTTGTTCTAAGAATTGCCCAGGAGAGCCTGGGTGGCTCAGTCGGTTAAGCATCCAACTTTGGCTCAGGTCATAATCTCACAGTTCATGGGTTTGAGACTTATGCCTGGAGCCTGCTTCGGATTCTGTGTCTCCCTCAGTTTCTGCCTCTCCCCTGCTCATGCTCTGTCTCTGTCTCTCAAAAATAAATAAACATAGGGGCATTTGGATGGCTCAGTCAGTTAAGCCTCCGACTTCAGCTCAGGTCATGAGCTCACTGTTTGTGAGTTTGAGCCCCGTGTCGGGCTCTGTGCTGCCAGCTCAGAACCTGGAGCCTGCTTCAGATTCCGTGTCTTCCTCTCTCTCTGCCCCTCCCCTGCTCTCTCTCTCTCTTTCTGAAAAGTAAATAAACATTAAAAAATAAAAAATAAATAAAATAAACATGAAAGAAATAAAAAAAAAAATTGCCCAACTCCCCAGGAAAAAGTCTGAATCCACAACCCATCCACAGTGAGTCATCAACCACCAAGATGTTCAGGATCCAGGGAGCAAGGAAGATATCTGCTTATGTGTAGGTCTCATGTCAGCATGCTTCTTTTTAGCTCTTTCTCTCTTAAAAAAAAAAAAGTCTTTTTTTTTTATTTCAGGTATGGGTCACACTCGGCACTGCTTGGTCAGTCTTCATTCCTGCAAGTCCCTCTCCTCAGTGCTGCCTGACTTTCCAGGGCAGTATTGTGAAGTACAGCTCAGCTTCCCAGCCTCATTCCCTGGATGGTGGGTGATGGCGGGAAGCAGGGAGCCCACATCTCTCCAGAGCTTCTCTTGCTGTGTGTGTTCCGGGAGTCCAGGTCTGCCTGACCAAGCCGAGCTCCCAATATCTGGTGTCTGGGCTCCTGGCTGCACCAGGGTACCCCTCTGTGCTGGGTCCGAGGCCATGGGGCAAAGAGGCACTCTCCCTCTGTCTCCTCCCAGCCTTTTTCTTTCTTCACTAAGGCTCTCATCATTTGCAACAATGTTTTTGCGCAGGGAAACAGGTTTCCTCAATGTTTCATCTGTGTCCAGAAGTGCACTTCAACAGATAAAACACAATGGGCATCAATGACAAACTTGCCAACAATTCAATTTGTGAATAAAAGAGTAACTATGTGAGGTGATAGAGAGTAATTAAATATATTATGATGATCATTTCACAACACAGTAAAACCTTGGATCGCGAGTAACTCGTTTTACGAGTGTTCTGCAAGCCCAGCAAACATTTCTAATAAGTTCTAACTTCATAAATGAGTGATGTCTTGTAATACAAGTATTACGTGACACCGAATGTCACATGATCACAACTGAGCCAATGGTTCTTGAAATTCCCTTTGCTACACAAGGGCTTTGGATTATAAGTATGTTTCTGGAACAGATTATACTCGCAAACCAAAGTTTTACTTATATACAAATATCAAATCATTATGTTGTACACCAAAAATGAATATGATGTTATATGTCAATTATATCTCATTAAAACTGCAAGAAAACCCACCTTAACAAAGCGTGAAGTTGCTTTAGGAGATCCTCCCTTGCCCTGCAGATTTCATCAAAAGCATTCCTGCAACTTCCCCTGACTTCTCTATGTTCCAGTGTGGGATCCAACTGGTATGGAAGCCAGACCTGTGAGGAAAACTGAGGCTGCCCATGGCCGGTTACCTCCCGTGTGTCCATTTCCGTAGGTCTCAGAACTTTCTTCCCACCCCAATTCTGTTCCCTTGCACTGAGGGCCTCACACATCACAGAGGTTCCCACACCATTGTGTTTGGCTGAACTTTAGCATTAGGCTGGTTGTAGTTTTGTTTAGCTCCAGCTGCTATAACTATGCACCTTAATGTGCAACTTCTTCCTTCGTCCGTGGACACCTATCCCTGGCAAGACTCAGTCAGCTATCTGACTAAAGACACAGTGCAATTACAGATGACTGCTTCTAGGATCATCAAGCTTCAGAAGGATCGTAAGGGGGTGCAGGGAAGCAGGAATGTTGGGAGTCTGGGCTTCTAACAAGACTCTGGGGAAGAAGGTACTGGCTTTCCAAATGCCCTCCTTTCTGAAGTAAAGACATAGTCATTGCTTACCCTTGACTTAACTGTAGCTAGCAAGATGGCTACTCCCAGCCCCTTAAAATAAAGGAGCAAGATAAAACCCAGACCTTCAGATAATTTCCCACCTACCTCACCTGAAAATGCCAGCTCATCCTATTAAACAAAAGTACTTGACAATGACAGAAGTTCTCTAAAGATCACAAAGCCCCCTTTTACTTTTAATTCTTTTTATCTTCATCGAAGTAATTTGTATACTCAGCTTCAAAACCTAAAATTTGTTTTAACAGCTCCACGTCATGTAAAGCTGCCTCTCCCAGACTGTTTAAGCCTTTATGGCTCCCGGTACCCTTCAGGCACGTGTGAGGTGGGTTCTGCCTGGCACCTGAGTGTCCCCACACCTTTGATTTGGAACTGAGCAAGTGGGGAAGGAGACAGGGTGCAGGGCTGCATTTTGCTGGTCAGGTTGTGGCAAGGAGGTTGGACCCGCTGCTGACAGCTGGGGCAGTGGCATCAAGGTGGCCGCCACTGGTCACGGGAGAGGCCATGGCTCCCTCAGTGGCTGGTTCTGCAGTCCAGTTCTGGGAACCACTGTAGGAACATGGCCTAGAGTCTCCCTCTTCAGACCTCCCCATGACCCTTGGAGCTCTAGCTCTTCCTTAATAAATTGCTGTCTTCTTACGGAAAAAAGCTAGAGTAGATTTGGTTGTCTCAACTAAGAATCCCAACAATAAAGGATTCCGGGTTTACAGTGAAAACCAGCAGCCCCTCCCCATTTAAACTAATGCTTCTGGTACATGTTAACTTTAGAGCCAAGGTTTTTACAGGATCTTGAGACCTTAACACAACCACCTATTCCTATCATCCCTTTTGCTCTCCAAATATATTTATACATTTATATGTTAATATACATATGTTTATGCATTAACAGTCTATTTTATATTAACTATGGAAATGTTTACTATTTTTTTAATGTTTATTTATTTTTGAGAGAGAGAGAGAGAGCGTGAGCAAGGGAGGGGCAGAGAGAGAGGCAGACACAGAATCTGAAGCAGGCTCCAGGCTCTGAGCTGTCGGCACAGGTCATGACCTGAGCCGAAGTCAGATGCTCAACCCACTGAGCCACCCAGGCGCCCCAGTGTTTACTATTGAGTTGTGTACTGTATGTTTGCTTTCTCATAGAACTTTTATTTCCTAATTGTTTTTAAGTTGCTTAGTTTTTTAAGAAAAAAGGAACGAAAGAAGAAAGAGAGAAATCTGTTCTTCTTTTCAACACCCCAACAGATCCAGCAATGCCTGCCCGGGAGGAGGATGTTTACACAATTCACCCAAGATGCCACAAAGAACAGACAGCAAAGGTGCAATGAGAGCACAGTTTCAGTGTTCGGAAGTGGCTTGCCACCCTCTGTGTAAGCATATTTTTAAAATACACCCAAATAAGTCATAAGGTAAGCAGTCATACAAGAGACAAATTCCAGAACTGAATTTTGTTCAAACAAGATGATGGCAACCAAATTAATACCAGGCTCTTTTTAAAATCTTTTAAATGTTTATTCTTTTTGGAGGTGGGGGAGGAGGGCCAAAGAGAGAGGGAGACAGAGGATTTGAAGTGGGCCCTGTGCTCACAGCAGAAGCCTGAGGCGGGGCTAGAACTTATGAGCTGTGAAATCATGACCTGAGCCAAAGTCAGAAGCTTGACCAACTGAGCCACCCAGGTGCCTCTGGTTAACACCAGACTCTCAACGTCCATTGACTCATGATGGTACTTTCAACTATTCTCAAAAATGTTGAAGAATTATAAAAGTCAATAACATGGAGAATGTGGTTTTGCTGAGCCCCCCTTTCTTTGATTTTCTTTTAGGCTTCAAATCTTTATTTTTATTGATTGATTGATTTTAATATTTTATTGCTTCTTAAAAAATTACCAAGGGAAGAAATTGGCCCTGGATCAAAGTCAAATAAGACAGGAGCAACTAAAGTAAAAATGTGTTTTCTTAACTCCCGACCATCATCACCTTCCCTACAAAAGAGTGTGCTCCCCTCGAGATCTTCTTAAGTGGTAAGACGCATGGCAGGTGATCACCTGGCCAGAAGGCAAGAGAGCATGCTTGTGAAGCATTAAGCCCTGATGTGAGAGAAACCTGAGTTCAAAGTCTTGCTCTGCCATCGAGTAGCTGAGTGACCTTGGGCAAGCTCCTTGGGCTCAGAGCTCTGACCATCCCGTCTCCAGCACATGGGTGATTGTGATGTCTATCTCATAGCGTCACCTGAGTGCATCTCACCACACCATAAACCCAGGACTTTGGGACTCCCAGAAACCTTGCTCTGCTGACCACTCAGCAAACAAAATTCAGCCTGCTCTTCTCATTCCAGCTCTCGTGAAGGGATTATAACTTTTAATTTGTGTATACTCAAATTAGTTTTTAAAAGAGCAGTAGCAGAGCACCTGGGTGGCTCAGTTTGTGGAGCATCCTAGATTTCGGCTCAGGTCATGATACCAGGGTTGTGGGATCCAGCCCTGTGTCAGGCTCTATGCTGAGCATAGAGCCTGCTTAAGATTTTCTCTCTCTCTCTTCTCTCTCTCTCTCTCTCTCTCTCTCTCCCATGCTCAATCGCATTCCCTCTGTCTCTCTCTAAAAAGCAAATAAATAAAAATAAGTGAACAAATAAAAAACATGAGGGGTGCCTGGATGTCTCAGTCATTTCAGTGTCTGACTTTGAGTCAGGTCATGATCTCATGATTTGTGAGTTCGAGCTCCACCTCAGGCTCTGTGCTGATAGTTAAGAGCCTGGAGCCTGCTTTGGAGTCTGTGTGTGTCTCTCTCTCTGCCCCTCCCCTACTCATGCTCTCTCTCTCTCTCTCTCAAAAATAAATAAACAGTGAAAAAAACATAAAAAACACTAGTAGCTTTATAGAAAATAGTCCTAAGAAAGCCAAATCCTATGTATCAGTAGTGGAAGATACAAAAAAAAAAAAAAAAAACAAACACCATCAGAAAGTGATGGTACTTAACCATGAAAATCAAAATTTTGAGTAAACTAAGGAGTAGAGTTTTAGCTACGATGTCGCCTTGGCACAAGGGTGTGCACATTCTGCTCTATAAACAGAAAAATAAACACAGACGGCAATTTGTGGAACTCTTCTCAGCAAAGGCTCTAAGTAGTATAAGAATTGCACATGTGAGAAATATTACTGAAAATTAGAACTCTAATTAACTTGTAGGGTGAGGATAGTCACAGAAACCATGTGAAACCAGATGGAAATATGCATAGCCAGGAATCGCAACAAACACTTCCTTAGCCAAAACTTGCATGGATTACAAAAGTCTCCAAAAATATCCTTCAAAAATCCTTTCCTGATGACTGAGGAAATTGCCAGAGAAATAGGAAATCCTTGAGAAGTTGGACAGATGGTTGTGCGGAGGTCCAGAAGAAGTGAGGACAGCTGATGTGAGTGTCAGGATGGCTGCCCAGTGACACACAGGGACGCCTGAGGTACAGCTCTGATGTTTTAATGTCTGCCCCAAACCACCCTCAGTGCCCGCTTCTCAGCCTTTCCTCAGCCTCTGGTGCAGTGGTGTTCCCTCTCACATCCTACCTCAAGTGCCCAGAACTTGTTTCTGCCAGCCTTTTTCTGTGCTTATTCTTGGAAAAGGATATGACTTATGTGCACCAGTGTGGACAAGTCTTTCACTTGCTCTCTAACAAAACCTAAACTGCGGTCACAATTACAAAGGCTTATAGAAGTCCAGATTTTTGTGTAAGCTTTTCCTATTTTTATTTGTTAGCAACCCACCAGTTTCCTTTTTTTTTTAAGTTTATTTATTTATTTTGAGAGAGAGAAAGCACGTGTGAGTCCGGGAGGAGCAGAGAGAGGGAAAGAGAGAATCCCAATCTGCTGACAGCGCAGAGCCTGACTTGGGCTTAATCTCACAAATCATGAGATCATAACCTGAGCCGAAATCAAGAGTTGGACGCTTAACTGACTGAGCCACCCAGGTGCCCCACACCCCACCAACTTCTGTTAAAATACATGTCCACGGACAGCATTTGGCTGACAGGACACAGAGAAGGCCATGTGCAGATGGAAGATTGCAGTGATATGTCTGTAAACCAAGGAACACCAAAGATTAGCCAGCAAACCACCATAAGTCCAGGAAAGACAAGGAAGGATTCCTCCCCACAGGTTTCAGAAGGAGCACAGCCCTGGTGACACCTGGGATTTTGGCTTCCATCTTCTAGGACTGTGAGAAAATAAATCTTCTAGGACTGTGAGACAATAAATCAACTGTGAGACAGCAGTGCTAGCAAACCAACATAGATTTTGGTATTTTATGTCCTCTGAAGCATAATGTTAGACATAGCTAAGACACAGGGGGGTATCTTTGCACCCCATGTTGGTGACCACCAGCTGATAAGATGGCCCTACTCAAATGGCCTCTCAATGAAAGGGAGCACAGGGCCGTGTCAAAGCAGTAGAAGTCACAATTGTGCAGAAAGTCACCGAGCAAGCATGGGTCTCTGGGAGCCAGTAGGATATTTGGCATCATGAAGTGACTCAGAAGTAAGTTTGATTTCTATGTGCTGAGAGAACATGGTTCTCTCCAAGGACTCTGGTCCAGACTCTACCACGGATTCACTTACTGGACCCAAATGACACTGTAGGAAGTGCACCCCCATTGCCATCTGCCCCAGACAGTTCAAGCCCACCAGAGATGGTGTTGCGTGTAATTCAACCCACCCATGGAATTCAACATGCCTTCAGAATTCACTCCCACCTTCAGATAACGGTCTCAATGAAAGTAACTGGCTTCATGGAAATAGGGTTTCTGGACTGACAGCATTTTCACCAAATGCAACTCTGAGTTGGATCCAGGTAGATTCACCTTAAAAGGACAGGACAAATCTGGCGAGAGCCTGAGTCAAAGGGCCTAGAGGCAAAGCGGATTCTCAGGGCTGCCCTGCATCAGGCTGAACTATTCCTCAAAGTGGACACAGAAGACACTCATGGGGGAAACATGGGTCTGTTGCTGAAGAGTGAGGAAGGCAACCCAGAGGAGCTGTATGGGATGGTGATGAGGTCCAGGCACAGTGGGAGCCTCCAGGATGACGTGGTCTAAGGCAGGAACCAGGAGAGCGGATATTATTCTGAAACTGGTATGCAGGACAGGGTGCTCAAGAAAGAGGTGTGACAAAGCAAGCATGTGGTGTCCTTTTAGGTTCTGATCTTGTGGCCCAGGAGTGAAGGCCTGGTTTAAAGACAGAGGACCAGGACCAGGTCAGAGGTAAAGAGAAGTGGGCCCCTTGTCTCCTCTCTACAGCGAAGGAGGATTCTCTCTGTGTCCTTCACAGGCCAGAATGCCAGAGAAAATACAGAACACCCGGTTAAACCTGAGCTTTAGATCAATGCTGAATAATTTTCAGTGTAAGTATGCAAATACTGCATGGGATGTATTTATACCAAAGATGTATTCATTGTTTATCTGTAATTTTGATTGAATTGTGTCTTGTATTTGTATTTGCCAAGTCTGGTAACCCTATCCCAGGCAACAAAGAAAATACCTCCTGTGGCATCATACGTGTCATCAGTACTCAATAAATATCCACATCCAGGAGGAAAAATCCACAGGGCTGCAGAGAAAAGCAGGACTATTTGAACAGGCAGAAACATGGTAAATTAAGCTCCTCTTCCTGCCTCAAACAGCTTGAAGGTCATGGTGATGACAGCACTTTAGAAACTCAACCCAAACAGTCCTTCTTTTTTCCAGACCAATTCCTAGTAAGTTGCAGGAGATTTCAACGTCTTTTATGATTACTAACCAAAGACACCATCTTGAACATAGCTTGCAATGCCAGGAACGTGGTTTGGGTCCAGGCCCAGTGCAGTTTTTCCCAGAGCTATTATAAGGAAGTAGTCATGAAACAAAATGAATCCGCTATGGTTGAAAACTGTAGTGCTGACCCAAAATATTTCTAATGTGTGGAACTAGCTGGCAGGCTGAGAGCTTGAGAAAACAAAAAGAGCTGTTGGCTGCTTTGAAATGCCCAGATCCTCAAAGTGTGGCTTTTCCTTCATGCTATTAGCTGGGTTCCAACGGGCAGAGGGCCAGGTTAGGCACTTCCAGTGGGGGATGTGCTGGCAGACACAGGGATTGGCCTTGACAGCTTCATTTGGAGGATGGGAAGGGGTGCAGACAGAAAGACGGGACAGGTGGGATGAAATGGCCACAGCCTGTCCTTGCCTGGGTGTGGCCTTCAGAAGCTTCACTGTGTGGTCCACATACCCAAGCCTTTTACTCCCTGCAACAACTCTGTGACATCGGCATGTTTTTTTCCATTTTCCAGATGGGGAAAGTGAGGTTTCCTAAGTCATCTGGTGGGTTAGAATTCAAGCTCAGCTGCTTCCAATTTACACTGTATGTATGTATGTATGTATGTATTTATTGCATAGATAATACACTCACATGGTTCAAAATTCAAAATGCACTTAGGGATAGAGTGAAAAGTCTGTATCCCTGGGTCCCAGGCCCCTAGCTCCCCTCCAAGGAGATGATTGGTATTGTCCATTTCTTCCATGTCCTCCTAGAGAGGTTTTAGAAATATATGTCTTTTGCTTTTCTTTTTTTAGACAGATGGTAGTTTACTATACACACTATTCTATTCTGACTGAAACCAAGCTCTTTCAGTCCCCATGTAGTGATCTTTCTTTCTAAAAACAAAACAAAAAGAATGATTTCCCATTAAAAAATATACTACATTTAATAAACTAAAGATAAATGGAAAGAATAAAATATCAACTCCCAGAGGCTGCTGCTAACACTTGGGTAGCTTACTGCAGGCTTTCACAGCTGTTGCACCACAGTGCTCACCTCTTTGGACAGAATCAGGGACAGGAGGATAATGGGAAGAAGAAGAGAAGAAGAAACAGGAATACATAACTTGTCCAGAGTGTGTGAGAGCAGCAGGGACCAGGAGAAGTCAGTCTAGAAAGGATGTGAACATTTATTCATCTCTTTGAGGAATGTTTTTCCTTTTTGAGTCCCAAGTACCTGCTCTGTGGGAACACAAATCCTATAATAAAACAGACAGCAAGGGGAAAACAAATCAACACCATTTCAATGCCATGTGATAAGTGTTAAAACACTTCCCAGGAAGCCTGGGAAGCTGAGGAAGCCATAGGATAGGGTGGGTGTCAGAGCTGGCTCCCCAGGACAGACACACCTGAGCTGAACCTTGACCCACCACCTGTAGGGTCAAGCCAGGTGATGAGCTAAGGAGGCACACTCATGGAGAAATGGATTGCAAAACTTAAGATTGCAACAAGAATGGCAAGAGACAGGAAGGGACAGGTGGGGAATATTAAAAGAATTTTGGCTTTATCTTCAGCATAACACGAAGCTCTTGAAAGTCTCAAGGCTGGAAATTGACAAAATTGGATTTGCGCTCTGACAAAGGCCAAGTCTGGCTGTTGGTCAGGAAATACATTAGCAGTGGACATAGTGGAGGGGAGTTTGGAGACTAGAAAACTAGTTAGGGCACTCTGGCACAAACCCAGGTGAGAGAAGACAGTGGCATGAACAAAGACTGTGGTGACCCTCAGGAAGGAGAGACTTGGGTGGACATTAAAGAGGTTATAGATGTAGATTTGGTGACTGATTGGGGATAAAATGGCTCCCAGACTGAGACTTGGGCATTTCTTGACTCAAAATTCTGCTCTGGCTCAACATTTTTCCACAAAAATGTTTAGGCTTCTGAGCTTGGCATGCAGACCCACAATGACATCATTTCAACCTTCCTTTGTAATTCTCTCTCTTTCTCTCTCTCTCTCTCTGTCTCTCTCAACTTGTACTTGAGCCACAGTGGAATGCTGGTGATTCCCCAAGCATGCCCTCCCTTTGCCCAACATGTGTGTCCTTCTCCACTCATCTGGACTTCCTGAAGCCCCTCTCATCCTTTAGGCCCAGGTCAATGCCACCGCCTCCAAAAAACCTTACCAGACCTGCCCTTCCCTTCCTCCCTCTACTCAGTTGGAACTAATCTCCCCCTCTAGGCTCCAGTAACACTTTGCTTCTGCTGAAGCAAGCACTGTCCATCTGCTGAAACACTCACCACAGTCTACATTTCAGTTTTTGCAGAAGTATCTTCTTTGCACTACAAAGTTAAAGGCTTCTTGAAGGTAGGGAACACAATCCTCTTGGAAGCTCAAGGAATTATTGAATTGAAATGAACACTCACTGGGGAAGTTCAGAGTCAAGATTTGTGAAATAAAGGACAGGGGCACCTGGGTGGCTCAGTCAGTTAAGTGTCTGACTCTTGGTTTTCACTCAGGTCATGATCTCACAGTTCATGAGTTTGAGCCCCATGTCAGGCTCTGCACTGTGCAGAGCCTTCTTGGGATTCTGTCTCCCTCTCTCTACCCCTCCCCTACTTACATGTGTGTGCTCTCTCTGTCTCAAAAATAAATAAACATTAAAAAAAAAGAGTAAATGCATTCTATATAAGAAACCTAGCTAGAGAGTTTTGGAACCTTCCATGCATGTTACTTGGCAATCTCCAGAGCACCCCTGGCTGGAGCCCCTCACTCTGTGTGTGGTATCCTGGGCAGTGAGAAGGGTAGGAGAGAAAAGGAGGGGAGTGATTAGGAGAGAACTTGAGAGAAAGAAGCAAAGGGCAAGAAGTGGCTTCAGTTCAGTTTGAAGTAGTTCAGTAGTGGAGAAGGGGAATTAAGACCACCAAAAGAACTACCAACTCTTTACTCACTCACTTATTCACTCATTCAAGCACTTAGTGAAGGATAGGAATCAAAGGAGACACAGACAATACCCTTAAGGAGTTTACTGTCAACTGTGTGGAAACAGAGAAACCCACATATCTGTAATACAAATGCCATAATAAAGGTGGAAAAGGCCATTGAAGGATTTCCAGTCAAGAGCTTTTAACTCAGATGGAAGAGATCAGGGAACATGGCATTGTGATTGAGCTTTGAAGAATGAGCAAACTTTTTTTTTAATGTTTATTTATTTTTGAGAGAGGGAGAGAGAGAGAGAGACAGACAGAGCATGAGCAGGGGAGGGGCAGAGAGAGAGGGAGACCCAGAATTTGAAGCAGGCTCCAGGCTCTGAGCTGTCAGCACAGAGCCGGACTCATGAACTGTGAGATCATGACCTGAGCTGAAGTTGGACGCTCAACTGACTGAGCCACCCAGGTGCCCCAAGAATGAGCAAACTTTTGATCACAACAGGCTGGGAGGATAGTATGATGAGAGCAGAATGGAGGAGACTGGTAAGGAGGCCATAGCAGCAATCTCTGAAAGAAGTTACAGCATTAAGGCAGTAGGAGTAGACACACGGGGACAGAGAACTTGTTCAGGAAACCTTCAGCTTTTTCTGAACCAAGGCATCCAAACAAGACTCAAGAGAGATGGTAGAAATGGGCCCCAAGCATCATAAGAGGAGGATTTTGTAGTGTCCGATACACTGTAGAGATGTTCTGCAAGTAGCACATCATACATGTCAAGTGTGGGTGGCTCAGGGGTTGGAAAATTCCAGCACAGAACCCCCGTCTCTCTTCTCCTCTCCTGGAGTTTTCAGTGCAGGTGAGGTGGGTCCACCCTCATATACCAGCTGCCTCTGAGGTAGCCACTGTTCTGTTCCCTCTCAGACTCAGAGACAGGACAGGGCAGAGGCTGAAACACACCTGAACTCCCAGCCCTGTGAAACCTGCCCCTGAGCTTAGTCCCCTGGCACACGTCCCCAAGGCCGTGTTAATACCAGCCATGTTGAGGAGGTATCATCCCACTTGCCTGATTTCTGAGAAACCTGAGGCCCTGAGATTTTAGGTTAGCTGCTTAGGGCCTCACAGCTTACAGGAAGTAAAGGTCAATTTTGAACTCAGTGTCGAGTCTGATAACATAGTTGATACTCTTTCCACATGTCCTGCACCTTCTGATCAGACGAGGGGAGGCAAACAGGGGGAGTGGAAGAGCAGCAATTCCACAGCCAGTCAGTTCTCATGGTTGTCACACGTTTTGGTCACCTTGTGCAAATTACTCACCTTTTCTAAACCTCAGTCCACACGCTTGTGAAAAAGGGATAATGACAACCACTTCAAAGGGTTGTTTTGAAAATTACATTATTTTTTAAATGTTTATTTATTTTTGAGAAAGGGAGAGAGAGAGAGACAGACAGGGCATGAGCAGGTGAGGGGCCAAAGCGGGGTAGAGAGGATCCAAAGCAGGCTCTGTGTTGACAGCAGAGAGCCCAATGCAGAGCTTGAACTCACAAACCACAAGATCATGACCTGAGCCGAAGTCAGATGCTCACCCAACTGAACCACCCAGGCACCTCACATTATTTGTTAAAAACAGGGGGGGAAATACAGGTACCCTATCACAGATCCTGGCACATAGTAGACACTCAGTTCAATTTTGCTTACTCCCCCTTGCTTTTCTTCTTCAGATATCCTCAGTGCCTCCTTTGAGAAAGAGCATGGGAGAATAAAGTTAGGGAGAATATCCACGCCCTAGCACTCTGGGTAGTATGTCCCAGAGGCCAGTCCCAGAGGCCAGAGAATCCTGAAATTCTGGATTAGAGCTCATTCACAGGTGAAGAGATGAGAACCCAGGAAAGAGCAAGGTTGTTGCTAAGTGTCACATTGCCAGTCAAGGCAGAGTGAGACCATGCATCAATAAAATGACTGTGATCACTGAGCCTCTGCCATGTGATGGGACCTTTGAAACTCTGGCCATGCAGGGTGGTCCCAACAGATGAGGCACTTGCCCTAAAGGAGCTCGCGTTTCAGCAGGGAGACTAAACTACAAGCAAATAACTGCTGAGATGAGGAACCCTGGGAGAGAAGGGGACTCCCATCAAAAGGGTGACTTGAAGACTCAGAAATGAGAAGGGATCCCAAGCACAGGACAGACGAGAAAAGGAACACCGTTTTTACTGCAAGAGAGAAGGACTAGAGGAAGTGTCACAGCTAGGACTGGAGGTTTGGGGCCTGGGAACTCAGGGCGCCTCCAGCTGATGGCTTCTCTGTGTGGAGTGTTGACTTTTCTCCAGCTCAGGGTAGGCTCCTCCTGGTTACTTTGGTTGTTACTTGAGCACATTCATCCATGCTGCTACACATTGTTGTAGTTCATCACTGATTGCTTTCAATGAATACAACTTTCATTGCATCTCTTACATGAATATGCCACCATTTACCTATTACATTTGGGTTCTTTCTAGTCTTGGGCAATTTCAAATAATGCTATGTGCATCCATACACACCTTTTTCATTTCTATGAGCATATCTGGGGGGAGGGTATATATCTAGGAGTAGGATTGCTGAGTCACAGAGTATGAGTATTTTCACTTTTAGGAGACAGTGCCATAGTTTCCCAATGTGATTGTTGCAATTTACTCCCACCAGTAATGCATAACATTTTCATCCTGGAATGGTCAGTTCCTAAAATTTTTGCCATTCTTGTGAGTGAGTAGTGGTCTATCATTGTGATTTAAATTTCTATTTCCCTAATTACTAATGAGGTTGAGTGTCATCTCAAATGTTTATTGACCATCTGGATTTCTGTTTTTGTAAAGTTCACTCTCTTGCCAATTTATTGTTGAGTTATCTGCCCTTATTGATTTCAGTACTTCTTTCAATATTCTAGATTTAGGCTCCTTTGTCAGATGCCAGGATCTTCTCCCAGTCTGTGGCTAGCCTTTTGTAGTCTCCTCATAGTGTCTTTTCATGAACAGAAGTTCTTAATTTCCATATTTTATTTCAATATTTTCAATATTGAAAATTCAAATATTTCAGTATTTAGTTCAATATTTTATTTTATTTTTATTTATTTTTTAAATGTTTATTTATTTTAGAGAGAGAGAGAGACAGAGTGAGAGCGGGGGAGGGTCAGAGAGGGGGAGACACACAATCTGAAACAACTCCAAGCTCTGAGCTGTCAGCACAGAGCCTGATGCAGAGCTTGAACCCACAAAGGGTGAGATCACGACCTGGGCCCAAGTCAGATGCTAAACTGACTGAGCCACCCAGGTGCCCCCACAAATGTATCAACATTTTAAAAGAGTTTTAGTGTTAAGGCAAAGTCTTGAAGATATTCTTCTATATTTTATTCTAAAAGTTTCATTGCTTGGTCTTTCACATTTAGTCTACATTCTGTCTGGGATTGACTTTTATGTTTAGTATGAGGTGAGAGTTGAGTTTCATTTTTTCCTTGTGGATGACCATTTGCTCTGGGATCATTTATTTAAAAGTGAATCTTTTTCCCACTGCTTTGCAGTGACACTTTCGTCAAAACCAATGTTTGTGTATATTCTAGGGCCTGCTTCTGGGATCTGTATTCTATTCTCTTGCTAAATAAATTTACAGCATTGACTCAATGTATAATTTTATAATAAGAGCAAACCTTCCAATCATAACTTTTCTTCAAGGTAGAGGGTTGATTATTGTTGGTCCTTTGTATTTCTATATCAGTTTTAATCACCAGATTGAGAAAAAAAAATCTGTTGAGATGGAATCACATTCAATCTACATATCGATTTAGGGAGATGTAATATCTTCACAGTAACTGACTACCAATTCATTTATATGGCATATCTCTCCATTTATTTAACTCTTTTTAGTTTCTTATAATATTATTTTGTAGTTTCTATATAGAGATCTTACATATGTTTTGTAGGATTTGTTTTTAGGTAGTTTATCATTTTTATGCCTTTATATATGATACTCTTAAATTTTATTTTTCAACCATTTGGGGTTCAATTTTTGAACACTGACTTTGCATTCAGTAACTTATCAGTTCTAATAATTTATAAATTCTCTTTGATTTTCTAACTACATAATAATGTTGCCTTCAAAAATGACACTTTGACCCTCTTTGCAGTTCTTATACTTCTGATTTCCTTTTCTTGATTTCCTGCACTGGCCAAGAAATGTCATATAGAAATGGTGGGAACAAGTATTTTTGTCTTGTTCCTAACATCAAAGGGAAAGCTTTCAATTCTTTACCATTAAGTCTTTCATTTTCCTGAAGATTTTCTAGGTTTGGGTGTGGGTTTATTGGTTACTTATCCTGTTTATACTTTTTTGGTCTTCTAAAAACCGTGGCTTGATATCTTTTGTTAGTTTTGGAAATTATTCAGCCAACCCCCTTAAAACATTGTTTCTGCTCCATTTTTCTCCTTTATTTATGAGATTCCAATTAAGCCAAAATTTAGTCCAGCACTAATAGAACCTGCTACAACAATGGGATTGTTCTAGATCTGTGCTAGAGCTATTGAGCATTTGAAATGTGGCTAGTATGATAGAGGAACTGAATTTTAAATTTTCGTTTAGTTGTAATTCATTTAAATTTAACAAGCCACATGTGGCTAGTGGCTATCACATTGAGCAGTATATAGTTAGAACTCTCCAACTCTGTCATAAATATCTCTTACCCTCTGTATATTCCATCTTTCTGATCTGTCTTCCAGTTCCCTAATTTTCTCTCTAGTTGTGCCTAATGTATTATTACACTCATCTCTTTTCTTAACTTTGGATATTTTGTTTTTTAATTATAAAATTTGTTCTTGTTTCTTATTCTGGTTATTGAATTATTATCACTCAGCTCCAAATTTACCCTGTTGGACTACTCCATGAAAATGGATCTTTCTCTTTAAGTATTTTCTTTCTCATGCCAATTGGCACCAATGTTTTCTTAGTAGAGTGTGCTGAAGAGACATTCAAAGAAAAGGGTTTTGCTTCCTGGTTCCAGTGTACTAGGCTAAGTAGGCTCTGACAGAGCACATGGCTTTTCCAGTGCAAAGATTCTGCAGCGAGTGTAGCTTCCCCAGCAGATGGCTCCAGCAGAGTGTCTAGTTCTCTCCATCCTGATAGTTTTGTAATAGAGCGTCTCTAGCGGGACACTTCCTTGTAGACGGCTTTCCCCAGCACCCTACAGGGCAGATTTCTGGCAACTTTCAGAGGGTGTAATTCTAATGAGTTCCACTAATGTAGCACCACGGAGATTTCTGTATCCATTGATACAATCCTTTTTAAAATATGCAGTGTCATTTTTTATAGTCTATTCCTAGTGTCTGTTGTTTGTGCTGATTCTTGTTTATGTGCCTCATCCCCTCATTATGTTTGATTTTGTGTTGGTCATACAACACAATTAGCTATAGAAGTTGTGTTGTGACAAAGCATAGAAGTTACTCTCCTCCAGGCGTGTTTTGCTTAAGCTTCTGCCAGGGTCTTAAACATACTAACAATCCAAAATTACTTCAATATAATACCAATTGATGTTTTCTGGACAATCCAGAGGACCTGAGAGCAGGCTACAGGTAATATCTTGGTTCCTCTATATTTTCCTTTACTTTCAGGGTGCAGCCCTTGCAGGCTTAGTGCTGAGCACAGGGAGTTACATGAGGTCCTCACCACTGGCCACCTGTTGAGTCTGATGTTTGTTCCTTCTAGCCCCACAGTGCTCTTTGGCTACCCAGTCACCTCTTCTGGGCCAGCAAATATCTTCTAGGCAAAAGCAGTCCCAAATGCTGGAACTTAATTCTCTGGATTCCTATCTCAACCTAGATCTTATCCTTCTAACTCTCCACTATCTTTCTAATTTGTTAATGCTTCTAGGAAGATTTTTTAAAAACTTTAAAAAAAAGTTGTCTAACTTTTTTTGCTGGCTTCAACAAGAAGATTGGGATATTAGGTAGTACAGCTCAGAATCAACAGTAGAAGAGAGTCATTATTTATTCTTTACTGAAAACAAAGTCTTATGTACCATGAGCCATCTGTTGGCTTAGTTCGTACTCTGGAGCATCAGTTCACCCAGGAAGCTGTCTTTGAACACCCATATTCACCTTCTATAATAAGCTGTACATTTTTAATTATCTATTTAATCCTATTAGACTGTTAGTTACTTGAAGGCAAGAACTGTTTCATATTTATTCTTCGTATCCTTGGTGTTCATGGACAGCTTGCACATGGGAGGTGTTCAATAAATGTTACATGAGTGAAGGAATGATTAATAATGGCTTTGTTCTGATTTCTTAAATTTTTGACATTTCCTCCAAAACACTGATCTTATCCTTGGGAGCAAGAGTTCAATCTATTCTTCAAAAACTGAATTTTAAAGAAGACTTTAGAAACTTGCTCAGGCTTGCTGTAGACGCCTTTCTTCCTCTTTCTCAGAGAGCTAATCTCTGCTTCACTGAGGGCTTTTCTCTCCAGGTGTTCATGTTTCAGCAAGTCAGGAAGCAAATGATTAGACATGAACTTGGCATCAAAAAGAAGTCAGCCTGGGATCACAAAGTGGATTTTTTTAAAAATGCTGTAATTTTCTTTAAAGTATTTTGGGAAGGATAATAGGTAAATGTGTGTTGTGTGTGAGGGGGGTTTTGGTTAAGATGCACTTAAGCGGAAGTCAGTTTCTTTAATCAAGAACTTGCTCTTCAAGAGTGGTCAGCTAATGAGGCACCTGGGTGGCTCAGTTGGCTAAGCATCTGACTTCAGCTCAGGTGATGGTCTCACGGTTGGTGAGTTGAAGCCTTGCATTGAGCTCTGTGCTGACAGCTCAGATCCTGGAGCCTGCTTTGAATTCTGTGTCTCCCTCTCTCTCTGCCCCTCCCCTGCTCACACTCTATCTTTCTCTGTCTCTCAAAATGGAATAAACATTAAAGAAAAATTTTTTAATAAAATTAAAAATAAGAGTGGTCAGCTAACATTTAATTGAATAGCCACACAGCAGAGTCAGTTACTATAAAAACTTCACCATATGTTTATATTCTCTGGATTCTTTCTCCTTACATATATAGATATATGTACTTTGATCAATAGGAGAGTCTTTTTACTAGAAAAGTGAATGTTATAAACAGGTTTTCATTTGAAAATTAGTGGCTTTCTACACATTATGATGGGGATGCCCTGTTGGCTTAGTCAGTAGACCATGTGATTCTTGATCTTGGGGTCGTGAATTCAAGTTTCATGTTGGTGTAGAGCTTACTTTAAAAAAATAATAATAATAAAAGAAACAATAAGATGGATGTCAGAAATGGGCTGTTCCCCCACAAAGAAACCATCAAGCCCAGTTTGTTTTACAGGCAAGTCTACCTGTTTGAGGAATAGATCATTCTAATTTATAAAGATTTTTTTAGAGAATGAAGAGGAAAGATTACTCCCCAACTCATTTCATGGGACTTCAATTAAAAAAAACAAAACATTAGGGGGTTGCCTGGGTGGCTCAGCATATTAAGCATCTGACTTCAGCTCAGGTCATGATCTCATGGTTCGTGGGTTTGAGTCCCACATCGAGCTCTGTGCTGACAGTTCAGCCTGGAGCCTGCTACTCCCTGACCTCTCTCTCTGCCCCACCCTTACGCACTCTGTGTCTCTCTCTCAAAAATAAACAAACATTAAAAAAAAAATAGTCTCCTTTAAAGTCAGGAAGGAGACAAAGACGCCCACAATCTCCAGGTCCATTTAACATGTCCCAGCCAGCACAATAAAGAAAGTCAAGTCATAAGTATTAAAAGGGGGTTAAATTATAATATTTAATGATGATATTGTTGTCTCATAGAAAACTAAAAGGAATTAAAAAAAAAGAAAACTAAAAGGAATTGACAAATTACTATATATAAAAAGGAGAGAGTTTGGCAAGGTGATGGATATCAACGTATAAACAGCAGTACCATTTTATTCACTGGCAATGTCCAATTGGAAAATTGAACTTTTATTTCTGTATTTCTGTATTTATTTCTGTATTTCTGTATTTATTTAATTTATTTATTTATTTATTTGTTTGTTTATTTATTTATTTATTTATATTTTGGAGACAGAGAGAGCCTGCATGATCAGGGGAAAGGGGCAAGGGAGAGAGAGAGAAAGAGAGTGAGGAAAGACAGGAAGATAGAGAGAGGGAGAGAGAATCTTAAGCAGGATCCATGCTCAGCACAGAGTCTGACATGGGTTTCATCCCAGGACCTTGTGATCATGACTTAAGCCAAACCAAGAGTCAGATGCTCAACCGAGTTACCCAGGCACCCTGAAAATTGTGCTTTTAAAAAGACACTGTATAATAGTAACAAAAACCTAGAAAAAATCTAATAAAAGATATGCAAGCACCATACAAAGTAAATTGTACAACTTTATTGAAAGCCTTTTAGAAAGACCCAAGTAAGGAGAATGTATTATGTTTACGGGCAGGAAAGTTTAACCTAAAATTGTCACGATTCACATAATGACCTATAGATTTAATGCAACTGTCATCAAAATCCACAACAGAGGGGCGCCTGAGTGGTTCAGTCAGTTAAGCATCTGGCTCTTGATTTTAGCTCACAGTTCATGAGTTCAAGCCTTGCATTAGGCTCCATGCTGACAGTTCAGGCTGCTTGGGATTCTCTCTCTCCTTTCTTTGCCCTTCCTCTGCTTGCACTAAATAAACAAATAAATAAATAAATAAATAAATAAATAAATAAATAAATTTATTTTTAAAAAACCTACAACAGAGTTTATGTATTTTTTTTAAATATGACAAACATATGAGGAGAGCAAATGTATATTCTAGCATGTGTAAGGAAGAGCAAAGAATATCCATGACCCTTCTGAAAAAGAAGAGTAGAGACATTAGCTCTATGAGATATAAAGATTTATGAGAAAGCTCTGGTAATTAAGATAAGTATGCCATTGGCACAGAGACAAAGTGACCAATGGAATGAAATAGAGAGCCCAGAAACAGATCTATACATATGAGGAACATTAATATATGACCAAGGAGATCATGACAAATCCTTGGGAAAAAGAAAAACTACTCAATGACAAAAGATAGGTTATCTAAATAAATTTTAAAAAAAGGAACATGGATCTCTGCTGTAAAAATATACCTGAATAGATTAAGAACGTGGATGTCAATAGGAAAAAATTTAACATTTAGAAGAAAGCATAGGTGACTTTTTCTAACTTCAGAGTAAAAGATCATTTTAAAATAAGACCTACTCTACAAAATACTTGACCAGTACTCCTCACAACTGTCAGGGCACAAAAAGCAAAGAAAGACTGAAAAACTGTCCTATACCAGAGACTAAGGAGACATGACAACTAAATGCATTATAGTTTCCTGCATAAGATCCTGGAAGAGAAAAAGGGCATTAATGGGAAAACTGGCAAAATCCATATAAAGTCTGGAGCTTGGTTAATAGTAACTTCCCAGTGTTGGTTTCTCCACGTTAACAAGGAACCATGACCACGTAACATAATTGTAAAGAAAGTGGACACTGGTGAGGGGTATACAGGGACTTGCTACTCACCATGAGTGGCTAATGAAACTCCTCTGTAAATCTAAAATTATCCCAAAAGAAAAATTCTATTTTAAAAATAAATAAGACCCAAGAATCTCGAATGATAAAATATTGATTAACTTGACATTGATAAATAAGAACTTTTTTCATCCAAAATACTTCAAATCGCTCATTGATAGCTGTTTGTAACTCATGTATTGTAAAACACTGGGTATCTGGGGATTAATTATATTATACTTTAGACTTCTATGTGTTTGAAATTTTCCATAATAAAAAATAAGATCACAATTACAAAAAAAACAATGGGGCACCTAGGTGGCTCAGTTGGTTGAGCATCTGACTTTGGCTCAGGTCATGATCTCGTGGTTCATGGGTTGAAGCCACTTATTGGGCTCTGTGCTGACAGCTCAGAGCCTGGAGCCTGCCATGGATTCTGTGTCTCCCTCTCTCTCTGCTCCTCCCCTACTTGAGCTCTGTATCTCTCTCTCTCTCTCTCAAAAATAAGTAAACATTAAAAAAAATTTAAAAACATAATTCTTAAAAAAAATTTTAAATAAAAAAAATAAAAAACAAAAAAGATCCCCTAACAAAAGTGAAAAGACAAATGACAAACTAGAAGAAGATATTTGCAGTACATATTACTGACAAAAAATTACTACCAAATATACATAAAGATCTCCTAAAAATCAATAAGCAAGAAAATACAACCCCATAGAAAATAGGCAAAGGGTAAGAACAGGCATTTCAGAGAACAGGAAACACGTGGGGGCCAGTTATGAACGAGGAGCTGCCATCCCTACTACATGCCCAGGAAGACATTTTAAATTCTTGGGAGAAAGAATTTCCTTGTCAAAACCAATTTCCTAGCCCTGGTTTCTAAAAGAGGTCACTGTCGTGAGACCATTTCCTGACCATATTAAAATATAAATATCTGTTCAAGATGGGAAATTTGAGTATAGCTTCCTAGACCAGGCTACCTGGAAGGGGGTGGCTTTGCTGGCAGAGGTTCCCATGCTACACTGACCTGTGACCAAGGAGACAGTCCTGAGGGCAGCAACCTCCACAAAGCTGGTGTTGGTTCCCATGGCTTCCAGGACGCTGCAGCGTGATGCCCGAGAACACTCCACGGCAGCGTCTGCTGTTATCCCCTGCCCGGGAGCCTGTCTCCTTACACCAGATTTCTCAATAGAAGGATGGTCCCAGGATGACCAAACTGCAGATTTCCTCTCGTCCAAGACATCTCTTGGGCCACACTTAAGGAAGGTGTATTCAACTGGTTGTTGAAAAACCACCCCAAGCCAAATTATTTCCTGAAATTAAATCAAAGTGCATCCTAGATCTGCCAGCTTGTGTATTCCACACATTAGGAAGGTGCCTGCATGATGATTCTGAATCATTTATGGATCTGTTGACTCAGCTCTTTCTTTACAGCTGTGTCTTGAAGTAACTCCATTTGGGCATATCAGACTCGGCTTTAACATTGGCTTTCTCTTTGTTCTTTTCAAAATATAATTGGAAACCTCTAAGCCAACATGAGAATTTGAGTCCCAGTGTGATGAATAGGGAAAAAAAAATCAGATCTTCTCTTTATATAAGTGGCTGGTTCTAGGGCTGAACTCAGAAAGTACAGATAAGCTTGAAATATCTTGTCCCAGAAAATGAGGGACTGCTCTAAAAGTGATGAGAACGTGTCAAAAAGACACAGAGATCCGTTTGAAGGAATTCACGCTGGCCGAATTTGGGACAATTTGAACATCAAAATAATGATAGTAATGAATTATGATCCTTTGAATATAATAGGAAACTACAAGCCCATGCAGATACAAGTAAGGGAATATATAAAAGTTTATATATACATAAGGGAATATATAAAAGTTTAGTGAGAAACAGGATATTTACATAGTTTCATGGTTTTCAATTCCAAAGGGAAAGGAGTCACCTTACAGTCTGCCTCTGTCAGCTCAGGCTGCTATAACAAAACACCTAAACCAGGTGACTTATAAACAACAGAAATTCATTTGTCACAATTCTGGAGGCTGGAGGTCCAAGATTGGGGTGCCAATATAGTCGGGTTCTGATGAGAACCCTCTTCTGGGTTGCAGACTTAGGACTTCTCGCTGTCTCCTCACATAGTGGAGAGCAGAGAGATAAAGTCTCTTGTGACTCTCATGAAGGCACCAATCCCATTCAGGAGGGCTCCACATTCATGACCTCATTTAATCCTAATTACCTCCCAAAGGCCCCACTTCCTAATACCAGCACACTGGAGGTAGGGTTCAACATAAATTTGGGGAGCACACAAATATTCAATCTGTAACACCATGTTAGTGTAGTGATCAAAGGCAACATCACCTGTTAACAAATCAAAACCTTGTGCCACCTGATGGAATGGCATCACTTGTGCAATATTCCAGCCAAAGATGCATAGTAACCAAAGATACATCAGATAAACCCAGATTGAAGAATATTTAATAATGGAATAACTGGCCTGATAATGCTCAAAAGTGTTGAGGTCTTAAAAGTCAAGGAAAGACAGGGACGCCTGGGTGGCTCAGTTGGCTTAGTGTCTGACTCTTGGTTTTGGCTCAGGTTATGATCTCACGGTTTTGTGAGTTTAAGCCCTGCATCGGGCTCCATGCTGATAGTGTGGAGCCTGCTTGGGATTCTCTGTCTCCCTTTCTCTCTGCCCCTTTTCCAATCACACTGTCTCTGTCTCTCTCAAAATAAATAAATAAACTTGGGGCACCTGGATGGTTCTTTCCTGGTCCATGAGTTCCAGTCCTGCATTGGGCTCTGTGCTGACAGCTCAGAGCCTGGAACCTGCTTCAGGTTCTGTGTCTCCCTCTCTCTCTGCCCCTCCCCACTCACGCTTCGTCTCTCTCTCTCTTTCTCTCTCAAAAATAATAAACATTTATAAATAAATAAATATACTTTAAACAAATCAAGGACTGAAGAAACTATTTCAAATTGAAAGAGTCCATAAAAACATGGCAGCTAAATGCCCCAGGTGATACTGACCTGGATCTTTTTGTTATAAAGGACATAACTGGAGCAATGGTTCAATTCTTAAATGGAGTTTGATGATTGGGTGGTAGTACCATGTAATGTTAATTTCCTGATTTCCAGGGGTTTATTGAGGTTGTGTAAGGAAGTGTCCTCATTCATAGGAAACACATGCTGAAGTATTTACAGGTAATGGGGCATCAAGTCAGCAATATGCTTTCAAATTATCCAGAAAAAAAGGTTTTTTGTACTGTATTCAACTTCCCTCTAAATTTGAGATTGCTTTAAATAAATGAAAAAGATGGGCATCTGGGTGGCTCAGTTGGTTAAGCATCGGACTCTTGATCTTGGCTCAGGTCATGATCTCATGGTTCGTGAGATCAAGCCCTGCATCAGACCTTGCACTGACAGCACAGAGCCTGCTTGGGATTCTTTCTCTCCCTCTCTCTCTGCACCCACTCAAAATAAATAAATATACTTAAAAAAAATAAATGAACAAGAAAGAAAGGAAGAAAGAAAGGTCATAATGCTCCACCACTGTGACGTGGGAAAAGGAACAAAAGGACAAAAATGTCCACATATCACGCTTAGCATGTAATTTGTAATTACCATGTTTTGCCTCACATTTAAGCCAAGTTGTGACGTTAGCTAAAGGGACTGTTGGGGGTCATTCTCCTGTTTACCCTATTCATCTTCCCGTAGTTACCACTGGAGTAAAAGCGAAGAGGTAATGGCTTCAGATGACTGACAGATGAAAATGGAGGAAGAAATGTTCCTAACTCCTGGGACCTCACCAGGGAAATGATGAGACTTACATAAGTACTCCCTGTAGCAAGGGTTAGGGGTCAGTAGGCTTGGACTGAGGCCACTGGGAGTGGGGGAGGTTTCCTAAGCCTTTGCTGGTGGGGCTGCTGGCTCCACCCAGACTCAGCTGTCCACTAGAATGGCACTTCCCTTCACATCCCAGTGGCTTCTGTAGAATCTGGCAGTTCCTGAACAGCAGGAAAGAGGGGGGAAAGAATTATTGGCTGAGATCTGCACCATCTCCCCTCTTCCATCACCTGCCTTTGCAAACAAGAGTTGGAGAGCTGAGTGAAGCAACAGATTGACCAGCTGAGAACCTGATGCTGGGCCAAGAGAGGCCCTCTGCTCAGGCCCATCCCAAGTGATATGCCATCCTGGTGAAACTCATTTCTTGAAACTTCCTTTATTTGAGGAAACACCAATTTCCCATTGGGTGTTTTTCAAAAAGTGCCCAGACATCTAGGAACCTTACCTGAGTGCACACAGTTTTCTTCTCTTGCTAAAGGGAAGAAGATGGGAGAAGAGGTGTATTCAGACTCTTGAGTCCCTGAAAGCACAGACTACACCAAATATTGTCCTTAAGATCAATTTCATCCTTATTGGAAACTGCACAAACTGCTCTGGTGTTACTGAGCCCAAGACCACAGTCCCTTTCAGAAGTCAGGCCTTATACCTTGGCATGAATCCAAAGTTTGAATCAATCACAGGCACTGAGGAAAGCTGCAAGAAATAAACTGAGTAGATATGCTATGCATTAGGCGGAGTCTGCATCCAGAGTCTTTACCTGCAAGGAATCAAGTGTAGCAGTGGATGAAAGTTTGATGAGTAATAGGATATTTGACATAGACTCAGAGTATACCCCCACAAATTGCTTCTTAATTACAACGGGAAAAATAATAACTACAGTGGAGAAGTCTGGAAGACCCCACCTTAATGTGAGTCTAATCATGAGAAAACATTAAACAAGCCCCAATTGAGGAAGTTAATGCCCTGAATTAAAGCCTGACTATGATGGAATGAGCTGGCTCTAGTCCTAGTCTGGGTGAGGCAGACCCTGCAACATGGGCATCTCAGTCAAGGTTGTTAGAGAGGACTTAGAGGATTTGGGCCCTGATAGGGTGATTTGGAGGAGGGCTTAAGAAAGCAGGGCTTTGCTTTGGATTGGATACTGTCAAGAAGCAGGACTAAGTTATAACTGGGCATCTTAGTAATCTCTATGAGGAGGTCAGGCTAAAGCTGTAATTGGTGAGGCAGCAGTCACTCATACTGGTCATAGAGGGTAGTACTTGGTGTTTGTGATTTTGGCAATGGTCATGTTTTGTCTGTGTTCAGACATGATTATAGAGTGGTTTTGTTTTTGTCATAATCCAGCATGGTCAGAGTGGCCTCGGTGCTGTTGGTATTCTGTGAGCCTGTTGGTATCCCACAGGAGAACACCAAGACTTTCTTGTGAGTGCCCAGCCGGCTCAGAACAACCCCAGGGACTGATAGTAGACACTCAGAGCCTGGTTATCAGGGGCTACTTTTTCCTCCTTTTCAGAGACAATCCACAAAACCGACTCCTACCTTAAAAGTAAAGTCACGAAAGACAAAGAAATATTGAGATGTCTTTCCAGGTTGAAATAAACTAAACAGAAATGATAGTACATGATCTGGGCTTTGATTCTAGGTGAGAAAAGTATGGAATTTAAATGTGGATTTTTTTATTAGATAGTAGTGGTATGTAAATGTTGGATTTCCTGCTTCTTATTATTGTTCCATTCTTATAAAAAAGAATACACTGAAGTATTTAGGGACAAAGGGGGTTAATGTCAGCAACTTATTCTCAATGTGTTCAGGAAGAAAAGATGTTTACATAGAGTAAATAATAAATCAAATTGGGGAAAATGTATATAATTGGTGTATCTGAGAAAAGGGCGTAACAGTGTTCTTAGTACTATTCTTATAACACTTTTGCCATGTTTAAAATTATAAGAAAATGAAACTCACCAAAAAAAGGTAAACCATGAACAAATGATCATTTTTTTCTTAATTTTCTTCCCTCAAAGAGCAGCTAGATCTAACTCAACAGTTAGAGCCTCAGAGTCTTTACTTGCTTGAAATGTGGAGGATTTGGGGTGATGGTTTCTCTACTGGGTACAGAGAAGAGAACAGAGTTGGAAACTTTGATCAAGTTTCCGCATCACTTTGCTGTTTGTCAGCTTGGTAATTCAGCCAGAAGTGGGACTTTAATCATTGTGTGGGTCCACGAAGATCACATAGACCATATTCTTTTTTTTTAAGTAAACACAGAAAAAGAGGACTGGAATAATTAAAGTTTATTCGTTAACGGGCTTCATAGAAATGTGAGAACAAAGTGAGATGATGTTTCTGAAAGAGTTTTGAAAAGAATATAGGACCATGAAAGTGTAAGATATTATCCATAATAGACACACACTTTTTGATTAGTTTTTGTTTTGATTTTTGTTTTTAGCTCAGATGAATTTGGTACAATTACCCTCATGTTATTTTTTATTTTTGCTTTTTATTCTTCAATAATGAAGGCATGTAAAGTTATATTTTTTCTTTGGAATAAAGTTTTGACTGTATCCTATTTTTTTGGCACAAAGTGTTCTAGAATCTTTAGTTTTGATTTTTATTTATTTTTGAGGATGTTTTCCTTTGTTTTTAAATATACATAGTAAAATTCACTCTTTTTCATGTACAGTTCTATCCATTTTAAGAAATGTCATCTAGGGGCGCCTGGGTGGCTTGGTCGGTTAGGCGTCCGACTTCGGCTCAGGTCATGATCTCACGGTCCGTGAGTTCGAGCCCCGCGTCGGGCTCTGTGCTGACAGCTCGGAGCCTGGAGCCTGTTTCAGATTCTGTGTCTCCCTCTCTCTCTGCCCCTCCCCTGTTCATGCTCTGTCTCTCTCTGTCTCAAAAATAAATAAATGTTAAAAAAATTTTTTTTAAAAAAGAAATGTCATCTAACAACCACCACAATGGAGGTACAGAGCAGTTTCATTATACTACTTCCTCCCCCCAGATAGTTCCTTTATGTTGCTACTTGTAATCAAACCCTCCACCAAGTTTTAACTCCTGGAAATCACTGATCACATAGACCATGCTCTTTCTTTTTTTTTTAATAATGACTGATCTGTTCTCCATCCCTATAGTTTTGCTTTTTCCAGAATGTCATACAAATGGAATCATAAAGCATGTGATCTTTGAGTCTGGCTTCTTTCACCTAACATAATACATTCAAGATTCATCCACATTGCTATTTGTATCAATAGTTTATTTGTATTGCTAAGTTGTATTCCATTGCATGGATGTACCCTAGTTTGTTTATCCATTCAGTAGTTGATGGACATTTGGGTTGTTTCCAGGGTTTTGCAATTATTAATAAAGCAGCCATAGGGGCCCCTGGGTGGCTTAGTCGGTTAAGCATCTAACTTAAGCTCAGGTCATGATTTCATGGCGTATGAGTTGGAGTCCCACGTTGGGCTCTGAGCTGGTGGCTCAGAGCCTAGAGTCTGCTTCAGATTCTGTCTCTCTCTTGCTCTGCCTCTCCCCCGCTCATGCTCTGTCTCTGTCTCTGTCTCTCTCAAAAATAAACATTAAAAAAATTTTTTTTAAATAGCTATAAATATTCCCATAGAGGTTTCTTTGTGAACATAGGCTTTAATTTCACTTATGTGGGTCATATGTTAAGTATGTGTTCAACTTTATTTATTTTTTTTTTAATTTTTTTTTAATGTTTATTTATTTTTGAGACAGAGAGAGACAGAGCATGAATGGGGGAGGGTCAGAGAGAGGGAGACACAGAATCTGAAACAGGCTCCAGGCTCTGAGCTGGCAGCACAGAGCCCGACGCGGGGCTCGAACTCATGAACCGTGAGATCATGACCTGAGCCGAAGTCGGACGTTTAACCGACTGAGCCACCCAGGCGCCCCTAGTATGTGTTCAACTTTATAAGAAACTGCCAAAAAGTTTTCCATAGTGTCCATGCTATTTTGTTGCCACCAGCAATGTATGAGAGTTGCAGTGGCAATGCATCCTCACCAGGACTTAGTATTATTTTATTACTGTGATGGAAAGTGTTTCTTAATTTCCAAGTTTTTAAGATGACTTTAGTCATCTTTGTATTATCTATTTTTATTATCTACTATGTATCTAATTGAATTGCTATGATTGGAACATAACCAGTAAAATTTCCATTAAAAAATCTTTCTTATTTGAATATAGTTGGCACACAATGTTACATTAGTTTCAGATACACAACATAATGATTTGAGACGGTTATACATTCTGCTCTGCTTGCTGCAAGTGTAGCTACCATCTGTCACCATACAATGCTATTAAAAGTTCCATATATTTATTACCCAAGGGATACAGGAGTACTGATGCATAGGGGCACTTGTACCCCAATGTTTATAGCAGCACTCTCAACAATAGCCAAATTATGGAAAGAGCCTAAATGTCCATCAACTGATGAATGGATAAAGAAATTGTGGTTTATATACACAATGGAGTACTACGTGGCAATGAGAAAGAATGAAATATGGCCCTTTGTAGCAACGTGCATGGAACTGGAGAGTGTTATGCTAAGTGAATTAAGCCATACAGAGAAAGACAGATACCATATGTGTTCACTCTTATGTGGATCCTGAGAAACTTAACAGAAACCCATGGGGGAGGGGGAGGAAAAAAAAAAGAGGTTAGAGTGGGAGAGAGCCAAAGCATAAAAGACTCTTAAAAACTGAGAACTGAGGGTTGATGGGGGGGTGGGAGGGAGGGGAGGGTGGGTGATGGGTATTGGGGAGGGCACCTTTTGGGATGAGCAATGGGTGTTGTATGGGAACCAATTTGACAATAAATTTCATATATTGAAAAAATAAATAAAAGTTCCATATATTTAGTTACAATTTTCTGTTATTGATCTTTCTCATATGTATTTAATTTTTCATTGAGATATACCTCCTGTACCATAAAATTATTGATATATAATTCTCATACCATAAAGTATTCAATTAATGGTTTTTAATATATTTACAATGTTGTGCAACTACCACTTCTACCTATGAAGATTTTTTATTTCTCAAAAAAAATCTCCAAAACCATTAGCAATCATCACATTCCTCCTTTGCCTAGCCCATGATAAACTAGTCATCTTTCTGTCTCTATGGATATGTCTATTTTTAACATTTCACATAAACAGAATCATAATGTGGTTTTTTTGTGTGTGTGTGACTGTCTTCTTTCACTTAACATAATGCTTTCAAGGTTTATCCATGTGGTAGCACGTGTTAGAATTTCATTCCTTCGTGTGGCTGAATAATATTCTATTCTCTGGAATACTACCTTTTATGTATTCATTCTTTAGTTAATGGATATTTGGATTATTGCCTCTTTTTTAGGGTATTAATTCATAATACTGCTGCTATGAACATTTGTGTGCAAGTTCTTCCATGCATATAAGCTTTCAATTCTCTTGGGTATATACCCAGGAGGGAATTGTTGGATCACATGGTAATTCCATCTTTAAATTATTGAGGAACTGATAAATTTTCCAGAGCAGCTGCACCATTTTACATTTCCACAAGCAAAAGGCTCCCATCTCTCCACATTGTCCCTAACACTTGTTATGGTAGCCATCCTAGTGGGTAGAGGTGATATCTCATCTCACTGATTTGCATTTACCTACCAACAAACGATATTGGGCATCTTCTTCATGTATTTATTGACTGTCTGTATATTTTCTTTGGAGAAATGTCTGTTCAAATATGGTGCCCTTTTTAAAATTGGTCTTCTTATTTTTTTCCTTTTTTGGGGGGGTCTTATTATTGAGTTGTAAGAGTTCTTTATATATATTTTTGATAGTAGACCCTTATCAGATATATGATTCACAAATATTTTCTATCATTCTGTAATGTAACTCTATACTTTTTAAAATTAAGTTTTTAATTGTAATTCTAGTATTATTAACATAATGCTGTATTAATTTCAGGTGTACAATATAGTGTTTCAACAAGTCTATACATTACTCAGTGCTCATCATGATAAGTGTACATTTTAATCCTTATCACCTATTTCACCCATCCTCCACCTACCTCCCTTTTGGTAGCCATCAGTTTGTTCTCTATAGTTAAGGGTGTATTTCTTGTTTTGTCTTTCTCTGTTTTTTTTTCCTTTGCTCATTTGTTTTTTCTTATATTCCACATATGAGTGATACCATATGGTAGTTGTCTTCTTCTGACTTATTTTGCCTAGCATTATACTCAGTACCTCCATTCATGTTGTTGTAAATGGCAAGATTTCATTCTTTTTTGAGTGAACAATATTCTATTGTATATATACCACTTCTTTTTTTAATATACCACCTGTTTTTTTATCCATTCATCTATTGATGGACCCTTGGGCTGCTTCCATAATTTGGCTACTGTAAATAATTCTGCAATCATCATGGGGCACATATATCCCTTTGAATTAGTGTTTTTGTATTTGGGGGGTAAATATCCAGTAGTGCAATTACTGGATCATATGATAGTTCTATTTTTAAGTTTTTGAGAAACTTCAAAACTGTTTTCCACAGGGGTTGCACCAGTTTGTATTCCCACCAACTGTGCACAAATGTTCCTTTTCCTCCACATCCTCACTAAAGCTTGTCATTTCATGTGTGTGTGTGTGTGTGTGTGTGTGTGTGTGTGTGTGTTTAGTTATTCTGACAGTTGTGAGGTGATATTTCATTGTGGTTCTGATTTGAATGATGAGTGATGTTGAACATCTTTTCATGTATCTGTTAGCCATCTGGATGTCTTCTTTGAAGAAAAGTCTGTTCATGTCTTCTGCTCATCTTTTAATTGTATAATTTGTTTTTAGGGTGTTAAATTGTATAATTTCTTTATATATTTTGGATACTAACCCTTTATTGGATATGTCATTTGCAAATGTCATCTCCCATTCAGTAGGTTACCTTTCAGTTTTGTTGATTGTTTCCTTTGCTGTCCTTCAGCTTTGTGGAAGCTTTTTATTTCAGTGTAGTCCCAACAGTTTATTTTTGCTTTTATTTCCCTTGCCTCAGGAAGCATATCTAGAAAAACATTGCTACCACTAATGTCAGAGAAATTATTGTCTATGCTATTTTCTAGGATTTTTATGGTTTCAGGTCCCACAATTAGGTCTTTAATCCATTTTGAGTTTATCTTTATATATAATGAAAGAAAGTGTGGTCCAGTTTCATTCTTGCTATCCAGTTTTCCCTACACCAATTATTGAAGAGACTTTTTCCCATTGTATATTCCTTCCTCCTTTGCCAAAGATTAATCGACCATATAATTGTGAGCTTATTTCTGGATTTTCTATTCTGTTCTCTTGATCTATGTATCTACACTTATGCCAGTACCATAAAAATAGATTACTATTGTTTTGATTACTACAGCTTTGTAATAAAACTTGAAGTCTGGAGTTGTGATACCTCCAATTTTGTTTTTGTTTTTCAAGACTGCTTTGGCTATTTGGGGTCTTTTGTGGTTCCATACAAATTTTAGGATTGTTTGTTCTAGTTCTATGAAAAATGTTATTGGTATTTTGATAGGGATTGCATTAAATCTGTAGATTGCTTTGTGACATATAAACATTTTTAAAACTTTGTTCTTCCAATCCATTGGCATGGTTTTCCATTTCTTGGTGTTGTCTTCAATTTCTCATCAATGTTTCATCGTTTTCAGATTACAGATAATACACTTCTTTGGTTAAGTTTATTCTTAGATATATTTTTTTGGTGCAACTGTAAATGAGATTGTTTTCTTAATTTCACTTTCTGCTGCTTCATTATTAGTGTATAGGAATGCAACAGATTTCTCTACATTGATTTTTGTATCCTGCGACTTTACTGAATTCATTGATTAGTTCTAGTAGTTTTTTGGTGGAGTCTTTAGGGCTTTTGATATATAGTATTATGTTATCTACAAATAGTGAAAATTTTACTCCTTTACCAATTTGTACGCCTTTTATTTCTTTTTGTTGTCTGACTGCTGTGGATAGAACTTCCAGTACTATGCTGAATAGCAGTGGTAAGAGTGGACATCCTTGTCTTGCTCCTAACCCTAGGGGAAAAGCTGTCAGTTTTTTCCCCATTAAGTATGATGTTGACTGTGGGTTTTTGATCTAAGGCCTTTGTTTGTTGAGGTGTGTTCCCTCTAATCCTACTTTGTTCAGGGTTTTTATCATGAGCGGATATTGTACTTTGTCAGATGCTTTTTCTGCATCAACTGAAATAATCATATGGTTCTTATCTTTTCTCTTGTTAATAAGATGTATCACATTGATTCATTTGTGAATATTGAACCACCCTTGCATTCCAGAAATAAATCCCACTTGATTGTGGTGAACAATTTCTTTTAATGTATGATTGGATATGGTATGTTAGCATTTTGTTGAGGATTTTTGCATCCATGTTCATCATAGATATTGGCCTGTGATCATCACAGATATTTATCTGTGATGTCTTTTCTGGTTTTGGTATCAGAGTGATACTGGCCTCATAGAAGTGTTTGGAATTTTTCTTTCTCTTCTATTTTTTGGAATACATTGAAAAGAATAAGTATTTTTTTCTTTAAAATGTTTGGTAGAGGAGTACTTGAATGGCTTAGTCAGTTGAGTGTTTGACTCTTGATTTTGGCTCAGGTCATGATCTCATTGTTCATAACATGGAGTCCCATGTCAGGACTGTCTCTCCCTTTCTCTCTGCCCTTCCCCCACTCAGGCTTTTTCTCTTAAAATAAATAAACATTTAAAAAAATAAACGTTTGGTAGAATTCACTTGTTAAGTTGTCTGGTCCTGGACTTTTGTGTTTTGGGAGTTTATTGATTACGGATTCAATTTCTTTACTGGCTAGGTCTGCTCAAATTTTCTATTTCTTTCTACTTCAGTTTTGGTAGGTTATATGTTTCCAGGAATTTATCCATTTCTTCTAGGTTGTTCAATTTGTTGGCATATAATTTTTCATAATATTCTCTTAAAATTCTCTTTTTTTTTGTGGTGTTGATTGTTATTCTCTTTCATTAGTGATTTTGTTTATTTGGCTTTTCCCTCTCCCCCCTGCCCTTTTTCTTTTCTTTTCTTTTCTTTCTTTCTTTCTTTCTTTCTTTCTTTCTTTCTTTCTTTCTCTGTCTCTTTCATCTTTCTTCCTTTCTTCCTTTCTTTCTTCCTTCCTTTCTCCCTCCCTCCCTCTCCCTTTCTTTCTTTCTTTCTTTCTGGTAAGTCCAGGTAGAGGTTGATCTTTCCAAAGAACCAGCTCCTGGCTTCATTGATCTTATCTATTGCTTTCTTTTGTTTTTAGTTCCTATATCATTTATTTCTGCTCTAATATTTATTATTTCATTCCTTGTGCTAGCTTGGGGTTTTGTTTGTGGTTCTTTTTCTAGCTCCTTTAGGTGTAAGATTAGGTTCTTTATTTGAGATATTTTTTGCTTCTTGAGGTAGGCCTGTATTGTATAAACTTTCCTCTTAGAACCACTTTTCCTGCATCCCTAAGATCTTGGATTATTGTATTTTTATTGTCATTTGCCTCCATGCAGTTTATTTATTCTTTAATTTCTTGATTGACCTGTTCTTTAGTATCATGTTATCTAATGTCCACATATTTGTGTTCTTTCCAGATTTCTTCTTGTGGCTGATCTCTAGTTTCATACCAGAGTTGTCAGAAAATATGCATGGTAAGACTTCGATCTTGAATTTGCTGAGGCTTGTTTTGTGGCCTAATATGTGATCTATCAGGAGAATGTTCCATGTACTTTGAAAAGAATGTGTATTTTGCTGTTTTAGGTTGGAATGTACTGAATATATCTGTTAAATCCATCTGGTCCAGTATGTCATTCATAGATACTGTTTCCTTATTGATTTTCTGTTTGGGTCACCTGTCCACTGGGGTAAGCCGGGTTTTAAAGTCCCCTATTTTTATTGTGTTACTATCAATTAGTTCTTTTTTTTTTAAATGTTTATTTATTTTTGAGACAGAGAGAGACAGAACATGAATGGGGGAAGAGCAGAGAGAGAGAGAGGGAGACACAGAGTCTGAAGCAGGCTCCAGGCTCTGAGCTGTCAGCACAGAGCGGACGTGGGGCTCGAACTCATGGACCATGAGATCGTGACCTGAGCCGAGGTCGGATGCTTAACCGACTGAGCCACCCAGGCGCCCCTCAATTAGTTCTTTTATGTTTATTATTAACTGTTTTATGTATATGGGTGTTCCCATGTCAGGCATATAAATATTTACAATTGTTATATCTTTTTGTCGGACTGTCCCCTTTATTATTATATAATGTCCTTCTTTGTCTCTTGCTGTAGTCTTTGTTTTAAAGTTCATTTTATCCAATATAAGTATTGCTACTCTGGCTTTCTTTTGACATTCATTTGTGTGATAAGTGTTTCTCCATCCTCTCATTTCAATTTGCAGGTGTCTTTAGGTATGAAATGAGTTTCTTGTAGGCAACATATAGATGGGTCTTGTTTTTTTGTTTTTTTATTAAAACCCATTCTGTCACCTTGTCTTTTGATTGGAGTGTTTAGTCCATCTACATTCAAAGTAATTATTGATATGTATTTTATTGTTATTTGTTTTGTGGTTGTTTTTGTAGTTTTTCTCTGATCCTTTATTTTCTTGCCTCTTTCATGGTTTACTGGCTTTCTTTAGTGATATACTTGGATTCCTTTCTTTTTATTCTTTGCATATTTATTACTGGTTTTTGATTTGTGGTTACCATTTGGTTTGTATATAACATCTTCTGTATATAGCAGTCTACATTAAGTTAATGGTCATATAAGTTTGAACCCATTCTTTACTCCACTGCCACTCCCCAACGTTTTAGGTATATTGTGTCATGTTTTACATCTTTTATTTTATGAATCCCTTGACTTTTTTACAGAAATATTTATTTTTACAGTTTCTGTGTTTTTTTTTTCCTTTCCATACTCACATTTATGGTCTTTCCTTTCCACTCAAGGAGTCCCCTTTAATATTTCTTGTAGAGCTGGTTTAGTGGTCATGAACTCCTTTAGATTTTGTTTGGGATACTCTTTTATCTCTTCTATTCTGAATGATAGCCTTGCTGGATAGTATTTTTGGCTGCAGATTTTTCCCTTTCAGCACTTTGAATATATCATGCCACTGTCTTGTGGACAGCAAGTTTCTGTTTAAAAAATTGCTGATAGCCTTATGGGGTTTCTCTGTTCTCTTTTCAATTGCTGCTTTTATTTTTTTTATCACTAATTTTTCCAAATTAATTAATATATGTTTTGGTGGGACCTCCTTGGTTTGATTTTTTGGGGGATCTCTGTGCCCCTTAGACCTGGATATCTGTTTCCTTCACTCAGTAGAGAAGTTTTCAGCTGTTATTTCTTCAAATAAATTTTCTGCTCCCTTTTCTCTCCCTTCTTATTCTAGGATCCCTATCATGTGAGTGTTGTTATGCTTGATGGAGTCACTGAGTTGCTTAAGTCTATTCTCATTTTCATAATTCTTTCTCTCATTTGCTAAGTTTGATTAATTTTCATTCCTGTCTTCCAGGTTATTCTTTTCTCTGTTTCCTCTAACCTATTTATTCTATCAAGTGTATTTTTAATTTCATTTATTGTGTCCTTCATATCTGATTCGTTCCTTTTTATTTCTTTGTTAAGGATATCACTGATGTTTCCTACCATTTCTCAAGTCCAGTGAGTATCTTTATGATCGTCACTTTCAATTCTTTATCATGCATATTACCTATATCCATTTTTGCTTAGGTCTCTTGCTATAGTTTGGTATTGTTCTTTCATTTGGAACATATGCCTCTGTCTCATTTTGTCTAACTCTCTGTGTCTTTTTCTCTGTGTTAGAAATGTTAGCTAAGTCTCCAGCTCATGAATGTCGTTATGCAGAAGAGGTCCTGTAGTGCCCTGCAGTGTCCCCTGTTCCCCAGGAGCTGGCACTTCGGGAAGTGTCTCTTATGTGTGTTTCATGTGCCCTGCTGTTGAGTCCTGGCTGCTTTTTCCTTCAGTCCACTCATCTTCAGAGCCTCTTTTTGCCTGTCCCTGACCAGGGTGGGGGTGGGGGGGTCATTTTAACAAGTTGTTCACTGGTCTGCTTGCTAAATGAGACCTGGTGCTGTTGCCACTGGAACGGAGGCCCCACAAAATTGCAGGTCAGGAATCCCATTGTTGGCAAAGTTTGCACCAGTCTTCTAAGGGAAGGGCCCCACAGTGACAGGACTGAGGCAAGTGTGACTAGGAAGGGTGAATCCAATGAAATGTAAGGGGGCAGAGCTTGGTATAAGAAAGTTTAGTAGCAAGTGTGGATATTGTGCTGGTTTCTGCATGTGGTTGTGTGTTTATACTGGGGAGTAGAGGAGGGAAATAGCACCGGTCAGCAACTTTGTTCCTAGAGGGGTCTTCTCATGATCTCTGCCTCTCCAGGACACACTCTGAGATGTGTAAATTACTCTCCCTCCACTATGGCCCAGGTATTTTGTTTGTTTTTCAAACTGCTGCTTCTACACTGTATCTCTACTGCTCTTTGTTGTAGTGTCTCTTCAAGGGCAGAACTTCATGTCCTAATGCCCTTGGGACTCTCCTAGAGCAAGTCCATCAACTTTTAAAATTCCAGGCTTTAAGTCCCACTAATTGTAAGAGCTCACAAAATTCAGCCCTTCTTGCTATCAAAGCCAAATGTTATGGGGATTCATCTTCCTTGTGAAGGCTTCCCAGTATGACAATCTGTTTTTGCCCTTCACTGCGACTCTCTCTTCCTCCTGACCACAGATGGCCACGGTCCATTTTGCCCCAAAACAACATCTCTGCCCTTCCTACCTTCTTCTATGTGGCCTTTTCTCTACCTTTAGTTGTGGAGGTTGTTCTGCCAGTCTTTGGGCCAGTTTTGGGGTTATTTACACTGATGTGAGTGGTATCTAGTTGCATCCATGGGATGAGGTGAGCTTAGGGTCTTCCTACTCCACCATCTTCCTTAATAACATCTTTTATCAACTCTATACTTTCCTGATGGTGTCCATTGACAGAAAAAAAGTTTTAAATTTTGTTGAGATCCAATTTATTTTTTCATTGGTTGCTTATACTTTAAAAATATTTTTTTATGGTTTATTTATTTATTTTGAGAGAGAGAGAGAGATAGTGAGCATGAGTAGGGGAGAGGCAGAAGACAGAATCCCAACCAGGCTCCACTTTGTCAGCATGGAGCACAATGTGGGGCCTGAACTCACAAACCATGAGATCATGGCCTGAGCTGAAGTCAGACACTTAACTGACTGAGCCACTCAAGTGCTCCTTTTGGTTGCTTATGCTTTTGGTGTCCTATCTAAAAAAAAACTAAACCAAATTGTTGCTTAATCCAAGATCATAAAAATTTACACGTTTTTCTTAAGAGTTTTATATTTTAAGTTCATACATTTAGGTCTTTCATCCATTTTGAGTTAATTTTGTATATCGTATGAGGTAGGAGACCAAATTCATTCATCTGCATATGGATATCCAGTTCTCCTAACACTGCTTGTTTGGAAGACTATTATTTCCCTGTTGAAGAATCTTGGCACCCTTGTCAAAAATCAATTGATCATAAAATGTAAGAGTTTCTCTGGTCTAATTTTCCATTCCACTAGTGGTTACCATCCTACACCTAATACAGATAAATAAATATTTACTACTATATATAAAAACGGAAACACAGTACAAACTACTTCCTTCCACCAAGGCGTTCCTTTCCCTCACTAATAAGATGAAAACTTGAGAATGCTTTAAGTACCCTATTGCCCCTTGACCCAGATTGGACCCAGTGGGCCATGGCTCTGATCAGATGGTTTGGTGCTTCTAGTTTCCAGCTATTATCAGAGCTTTGCTTATAGAATTGTTTCTGTTTCAAGATCCTTATTTAGCATTTTTGTGATCCATTCCTAGTCACTCTATCATCTTACTGTATATTGCACTACACACACACACACACACACACACACCAGTTGCCATGATAACATGACAAAATGCTGCCACTCTGGTTGGAGGGACAAAACTTCACGTCCCCAAATAGTAAAAACTCATCCTAATACTAGAATGTCTACATTTCTTACAAAGAATGCCCCTATTTGCCAGAACTCAAACCACCAGAGGAAGGTAAAGATCTCTAGGAGAGCACTGTGGGAAATGTTTGTATCCCCAATCCTTGCTTCCTCCCAGTGTCCCTGCCTTTTCCTAATAGTCTCCTGGGCTGATCCTCCCACTTCCAGAACCATTCAGATTGTCTCCTTCCAAACAGAGCTCAAGATTTGTGACCTTACTCCCTCAAGGCAGATAGAAAGGTGGCTTGCTGGGTTCAACTGGTGGAAAAGCAGAGGCACTCCGAAATGTGGGAGCCCTTCCAAAAAACCAGTTTGCACAATAAACAGGAACTTGGACTTCTTAAATACAGAGGAGTCTCTAATAGAGAAAGTTTAGACACTGAGGTAAGTTGTTTTTGGTCAGAAATTTTTCCAGACTCCTCAATTCACAGTGGCATAGAAACCTTTAACCCTGCTTCAGTTCTAGAAAAGCACAGTTTTGGTTGCTCAAGCAGTTTCAGCCTGGTGTCAAGAAAAAAATGCCCTCAGTCCTCTTCTGAGGAAGAAAAACCAAACAACAACAAAACAACAAACAAAACACGTAGCTTTTGCTGTCTCTCATGTAAGCAATCCCTCGAGAGATTCTAGAGGTTCCTTGCATTTGGCTCACAAAGGGAAAACCCAGACCATTTATACTCTAACCTGGAGAACTGGAAGTGTCTCCTGGGGTATTTCTGCTGCACATGAAAGACAAAGCTATTTCATTTAAGCCAAAAACATAAGGAAGGGGATTTTTCAGTGTGAGAGGTTTAACTATTTGATTGTTAAGGCCAACCTAACTCTATGCATTAATTCTGGGAACTACCATCTCCAGGTCCCCAGTACATACACTCAACTGTCTGTCCTCCTTGTTTGGAATCAGAGTATAAGAGAAATAATTTTCCCTGGTAATCTTGTTAGAATGTGTCAGGCCAGCTTGATTATCACCCCCGTAACTTGCAGTCTCTCCAAGACTATACCTCTTTTGCAGGTATAGTCCCATTCCAGCCTCCAGACCAAATCCCTGCAGTAGAAAAGGTATATAGTCCAGACTGCTAGTTCAGGGTTGTCTGGTGTCCATTTCTGATGAGTGAACTTCTTCCTATCTCTGAGACCTTTAGGCTCCACTTGGGTTAACTGAAGTTTTGCCTTGCTTCTTGTACTTAGACTTCTGTTATGAAAATGCTGGGCCTTGGCTTGCACATTCCAGGCTCTAGAGCTGGGCCCTAGCTCTAGAGAGCTAGAGAGCTGGGCCCTAGCTGACATCTGCTAACTCCTTTGCTGATGCAGCTTCTCTTTGTCCATATGAATCAGTGTCCCTTGCCTCTAGTCATGCTGATATGCTTATCTGCAGCCTGCTTCTTGATACATAAACCTGCTAATCTGCTGGATTACTGTCATTGTCCCTGATGCAACCCATCTGCCAGATTCCAAATATGCTCTGAACACACAGCCAACAAGTAGAATGTGAAAGAGATGAGTAAAGAAAACTCCAAGGTTTGGCCTGAGAAACCAGGAGTTGCCATCAACGGAGATGGGCAAGCAAGCTATATGTAGAACATGTCTGAGGTTGCTGGAGGAAGAATAGAAGTTGTTTTGGATACGTTAACATAGAGATATTCATTATCAATCCAGCTATGGAGATGGAGTTGGTCATTGGACATACACCTCTGGAATGTGGGAGAGAGGCCTGGACTGGATATTACTATTTTGGATGTCATTGGTATGTATAGAGCATTTAAGCCATTGCACTGGGTGAGATCACTAAAAGGTTGATGTAGACAGAAAAAGTCTAAAAACTGAAGCAAGAGACACTCCTACATTAGAGATTGAGGAGGAGAGGAAGAATCAACAAAGAAGGCTGCTTCTTGGAAAACCGATTGCCTTTTTTTCAGCAAATAATTAGTAAACATAACTATAGATGCATGCTAGGATCTAACCAGAGTTTTTCCTCTTTGTGAGTTTTTTTTTACAGTGTGTGCCTCACTTTACATGCAAATAGGATGCTACATACTCAGCATTGGCCAAGGCCTTTTTGTGTAGTTCTGACCATGGACTTGGGTTTGCTAAGTCTTCCTCATTTTCTCCTGGTTTATGTGGGATCAGTAATATGCATTTTCATGAAGATGTAGCAGAGGCAGAAGTGAAGACATGTCCAGAGAGCAGTGCAGTTTATAGGCTCACATCAGATAGAATACAAGGTTTAAGAACAACCTTCTATCCAAATATACTAACCAATCATACCTGTGGGTGAGCATCTGGCTTTTTGTGTATGTATTCTTTATCTGGTAAATGGTGATTCTTTGGGAAATATTTTCTCTTTTTAAGGAAAAATTGGAAAATTTCGTGTTTAGTTGGCTTTTCTATGGAAGTGTAATCTCCTAATTAAAACGTAAACTATTTAAAATATTAAAAGCCCCCCGAAAATTTTTAAACAAACCCATTTAAAAAACACATAAAAGGAACTATATTAATTTTCTTGGGCAGCCATAACCAAGCACCATAAACTTGGTGGCTTAAAACAACAAAATATATTCTCTCACAATTCTGGAGGCTAGAAGTCCAAAACCAAGGTGTTGGTGCTCTGCCTCTTCCCTGTTTCTGGTGGTTCCCAGCCATCCCTGGTGTTCTTGGCTTCTTGCTGCACTATTCCAATCTCTGTCTTCACATGGCCTTCTCTCCTGTGTGTGTCCAAATTTCCATTTTCTTAGAAGGACACCAGTCACTGTATTAGGGCCCACACGAACCTAGTATGACCTCATCTTAACTTGATTACAACTGCAAAGACCCTATTGCCAAATAAGGTCACATTCACAGATTCTGGGTGGATATGAATTGGGGGAAGGGGACACTTTCCAACCCAGTAGAGTAAGAGTGAACTTATTCCATATGTAACTAAATACAAGTTATTGTATCATTGTCATAAAAATAAAAAACACATGCACGCCCATCCCAAAACAAAGAAGCTAACAAAGTAAACACTTACAGAAGAGGACTTGCCCTAATTCTGAGTTATCACACCTCAGTGTGTGCCTCTAGTGTATTTTCAGAAACCATAGCACTCTACTACTGTGTTCCACTGGGTCCCAGGAGATTCCTTAGTTCACCACTTGCTTGCCCTTTTATGAGTCATCCATGCTGGGTTTGACAGTCTACTAGGGACAAAAATGAGTAAGGTAGCTGTCTGGTTCTTCCCTTCTTTTATCTCTGCTTCACAGAGAATCCCAGATCAGTTGCCTCCAGCATTTCCACTTGGTCTCAGAGCTTTGGATCTAATCAGAATGGATTTAAATTACTGGGCCAGCAGTGAGCCTGCCTGATTTTTCCAGAGCCAGGCTTGACCTCCTAACTGGGCAATCTCCTAAGGAATGCAAACCGGCTCCCTCCATTCAGACCTGGGTCAATGTCAGTGAAAGCATAAAAAAGAAAGCAAAAAAGTTGGGGTGTTGGGCTATGGACACTTCTTCCTTACTCTGAGTACCACTCTTTCCTGTACTGTGGAGCAGTGGACAGGGCAGTCCCAACCCGGGTCAAGCACATAACTTACAAGTGGAGAGTGACTTCTTCTTATACCACATATTTCCAATTTACCACATGGCTGAAGATCTTCACCTTGGCTGTCAAAACTTAGAAATAATTATTTTAAAACACACAATCTAAACAAGGCATCTCAGATGTTTACCTCATAGCATAGCACTGATTTGAATTTTGTTGCTCCAGCACATTTAGTGTTCAACTAAAACAGCTTTGTTTTTTCTATTCAGCATTCAACTTTTCCTTTAAGGTCAGAGTACGTCTGCTGCATCAGTGGCCTCCTTGGGTCAAATGTTAGGTACGATGTATTCGCTAAGCCAGTCAATTCCTACTAAAAGTAGATCTTTGCTTACATCTGTATCTTCTTCCCTAGGAGACAAACTAATAGGTAAAAATGCACTCACTTTAAAAGTTGGGGCTCTCAGCAGATGACTGAGTGCTGTGCTAGGGGTAGTCTCACGAGCTACCTAACCCAGGCTGCTTATAAAGGTCATAGAAAGTTCTTCAAGGAAAGTATCAATCTGGCCAACCCCCTAACTTTACCTGCTCCCAGGATTGCTAACTTCAACACAAGCTATAATTCTTTGACTACTGTAACTATAAATAGTAAGCTACTAAAAATGGAGGAAAAGAAAACAATAAACAAAAATAGAAAAGCCCTTTATGTTCTTTTCCACAAGTTGGTTCCCAAAAGTTCCTTCTTTTTTGCTGAAAAATGATATAGTTAAGCTTGTCAGAAGAATGCAAAACACAGATCTCTCCCTCAAGGGCAGTGTGTAACCAGTAGCTGACAAAGATTTCTGAATATTAGAAATAATCATATGGCAGATTAACTTCTGGCTCAATTTCTCTACTTTAATGTGTCTTGCCTCAAAGTGGGATAACAAAGACCACCCACTTAAGCACAAAGACAAATCTTAGAACGTGTATAAACGACTATTCTCATGCTTTTCCATTCTTGTTTTTGTGATTCAAAATGTAATACGTTTTTGTGATTCAAAATGTAATACATTTGTGTGGTAATAAATGTTTCTCTTTGATCACATTTAACCTGGACATTGTTAATTCATGGCACAGAGTCAAAGAAATGAGAATGGATCAAAAAGCCTCTAGGTAATAGTTTCTAAGATTCAGGAGAGGAGCACCTACGCAGTAGTTTCAGACCTGTATAGCCAACGGCCTGTTACATTAGGTTATCTCAAAAGCACATCAGATGCAAGGTGTTATAACCAAGCTCATTATGTTCCTCTTCGTCTTCCAAAGTTCTCCTAACTCACTGAATCAATAGGCCATCTTTGACTCACCCCTTTCCTCCCTCATTCACCCTATCCCAACCCATTAAGATGTGTTATCAAATTAACCCATTATTAAGATGTTAATTTTATCTACTTTATCACTCTGGAGATGGCTGCTGTCACCACCGTAACTGCTCACCTCACCAGTCTCCTAAGTATCCACACTATTTGCCTTCAGCCCTCTAGAGTCTATTCTTCACATTAATGCAGGTTACCCGTTTTCCACTGAAATTTGCAAACAGGATTTTGAAATAGTTTGCAAACACCAAAGAACAAATTGAAATATGTACACTATAAAGCATAATGAAATGAATATTCATACACCTACCACCCAAGGAAAAAAAATATATATATATGCACAAATGTAACTCCCCTGTGTAAAATCCACATCATTCATTCAGAGATGTTTTGATTCTTAGGTTGTAGCTGGTGCTTCTTACTTCAGGATCTTTGCTGTTACTGGTTAGAATATGCTCTCCCTGTCTCATTTCCTGCCCTTCTAACCTCTCTTATGCAACCCTTCTCAAAGTACCCAAGGCTTTCCTTCATAAGCATGTACACTTGAAATGGCGTATTTATGACTGATTGTTACAAGTCTAAAAGTTCCATGTTGGCACAGACTATATCTTTTTTGCTTCACTTCAGCAGTTGTACTCACATAATACCCTGGCACCAGTAAATGTTTGTTAGATGATGAAAGGTGAATTGGCTGAACTATGGATGGAGAGCAGGGGAAGGAAAAATCCTTAGAATTTACTGTGTCGTATAGTCACTACATATAAAAATGACTTCTCCCCATCAGTGAATCCTACCTTTAATGAAGTCTAGCCCTTGAGGTTGTATGTCTCACAAAAGGATTGCCTCACTTAATTGCTTCAGCTTTAGATATGCTTCATGAACTTCAACCAGTGGACCTCTCCATATTTTTCTACTCATTTAGCTACAGTCTATGTACAACTGCCCTTAGGCCTAGTATTTTAAAAGTTCATATATTTACTTTGACCTTGCTCAACTAAGAATGTGTACTAGGAACCAAAGATTAAGAGCTCAATAAATTATCCACTGCTACTATAACTCAAAAAATTTTAACCGAACACAGGTTTGCATTAAGTATATGTATATTAAGGATATATATATACACTCGAAATAGATATTCTATAGCTGTACATGTGAAGGTAAAATATTAAATTCACAAGTACCTTCCGCCATGAATCAGCTATGAGCAAAGTTGTTTAACATGTATATTTAGATCTTAAATATCTTAGGAAACTGAAATATGAAGTGTTTAAAAAAAGTTTTTTTAATGTTTATTTATTTTTGAGTGGGGGAGGGCAGAGAAAGAGAGAGAGACACAGAATCCAAAGCAGGCTCCAGGCTCTGAGCTGTCAGCACAGAGCCTGACGCGGGGCTCAAACTTGTGAGATCATGCCCTGAGCTGAAGTCAGACACTCAACTGACTGAGCCACCCAGGCATCCCAAATATGAAGTGTTTATTCTCACAAATCACCTAGAAACAAATTTTTGCTCTGAAAAGTCAGGAAAAACTATTCTTTACGTAGAAAATGAAGTTACTTCTATCTTACAGGCTATTTTATATATATATATATATATATAGAGAGAGAGAGAGAGAGAGAGAGAGAGAGAGAGAAAGAAAGAGAGAGACTGTATTTATTAGGTCCACAATTTTGACTAGGATTTAAATTCAGGTTCTGCGGTCCCTGACAATGACTCCTGGAAAACTCTTCATTTGGTTTCCTCTTCTATGAGAGAGGAGCATTGCCTGGTTAACAGGATTATCGGAAGGTCAAACAAAATAACATATGAGGAAGCACCAGTCACAGTCTGTACTCAATAAAAGTTAAAAAAATTAACAGAACTTTATAGCATTGTAGCATATACAGGTTATAAAATCCTATAAAGGTAGTATGTTATAAATAAAGCAAAGCACAAACCCCAGAGTATATCTTTGTTTATATTAACGCAAACGGTCATAAAATCTTAGACTAAACCCCCAGAATAAAACTACAGCAGCAATTAAAATAATCTGGTTTCAAAGAGAAGGACAGAACGTGAACAAAAGCAGCATGCTGTCTGGCTGGAAAATGTATCACTGACTCACACATTAACTACCTCAGTATTAATAATAATTTTTTAAGAACTTCTGAAAGTTTTGCTCACATTATTTTTGTTTTCCAAGATAAAGCACAGAGAACCCTTTCTTCTCCTTCCGCTTCTTCCCCTTTTGTAGCTTTGGCCTCCTCTGCCCACAAGCACTAGGTACCGTACACAGGGCCTGTCAGGTTAGTGCTCTGGGCTGTGCGCTAGGCTCGTAATGATTTCAAGTGCCTGACCTAACTTGACAAGACTGCAGCCTTCCCTTCATTCTCCTCAGCAGAAGGTCTGTGCTAGAATTCATTCTGAAAGCTGCTCCCTCTTGGATGGTGACTTGGTTAAGTGTATCTGGCCTCTTCCTCCTCATGCGTGAGTATATCTTTACTGTTTCCTTTCTGGTAAAATGAGAAAAAGATGTGAAGAAAACTCTTGGCAGTCACTTCTGTAGACCTCAGCACAAGTATTTTGTCCATTTTTCAATATAATATATTTTCTTGACAATTTAGATACCAAGACTTAATTTAACATTTATAAATATTTAAGAAAAAAGGAGTCAATTTGGAAACTTTATCAACAAGTTATCAAAACAAGGTTTGTTTTTTGACAGTGAATGTACAATATTGTATGGTTTGCCATTACGTCCTCTCTAGAAAGAAAGGTAAAATGAGAGATACAGTTTATACGTAAGTCGTTATAAGCTTAGATTTTTCCAACACTTAAAGAGACATGAGTCAGAAAAAGTGCAATCGAACAAACCAACTGCAGAAGCCATTTTTGCAACAAGACCACATATTAGATGATATTAAGTAATTATTTTTTGTTAGGTGTAATAATGTCATTAAAGTTGTGTTTTTGTTGTTTTTAAAAAAGATCTTATCTGTCAGAGATACAAACTAAAGTACTGTAAGTAAAATGATTCACATGGGATACCCTTTAAAATATTCCAGCTTATAGATGGGTAATAAATATAATAGACTGGAGTAGTCTAATACTGCTGTTAACATAAATAATAAACAAAATAGTGGAATTTCATGTCTATAATAAGTGGCATCCGGTGTAATGCACCATACAGACAAAAAAAAAAGGTATTTAGGTTACGCATTGCTAAGCACACCTATGACTTATGAGAGTGAATTTAGTATCAAAATGTATAGGGGTGTAAGGGTAATACACAGGTAAGAGAATGGAAGGAATACACTGGTATCACAGGATCTCCTATAACTCAGAGAAAGGTAGAAGGAGAGGTAAGACAGCTGGGTATTTGTCTACATTAGAATTAATGTATTATGAAAATAAAAGACAACTTCTGGATGAGAAACGCTTTCTATCCAGACTTGAGGCCACCACATATTCTCCTCATCCTTTATTTCTGCGGTGTAAGCATATCACCAGAAACTCTTGATAGAATTAAATCCTCAACATTCAAAATGCTCATATCCAATGTAGTTCCAGTCCATAAAAATAAAACATTCTTTATGTTGAATGCATTTTTATGCATTCAAGAACAATAATCTACACATTTTTCATGTAGGACTTAAGTAGGAGTAAAAAGCGAGTTAAACCATTCAGATAAAAATGCAACTAAAGCTTCATTAGCTGCTTTGATGACTCATGAACATTTATATTTATACTATTATGTGTGATGCTCCATCCACATAAAAAAGGCATTCTATTTCTTTATTTTTTTTATTTGACAAGCAGCAATATCATGTTTGTCATTTTAATGTAGATACAATTATTAGGTTATCTGTCATATTACAATATTTAAGTTTTTTATTTTATGTCCTTTAAGATACATTAAAAAAAAAAAACACATCAACTGCAAACGTGAAGGGGAGAAAAAGCATGGTACCCAACCAAATTTCCACATTTCAGCAATACTTCACTCATTCTTTTAATAAAGTTTTAAGAAATGTCATAATGACATGAGCTTGAAATATCTCTAGGCATTTTCTCTGACGCTCATGACGTGGCACTGGTGATGTTGTAAACAGCAGAAAAACAGGGGCTGCCAAATGACCAAATTATGGAGGCACAGGCCTGCTTTTTCCCACAGGAACACACCAAATGGTGATGGCAATGATCTTCTCACACCCACACTAGAGGAGAGCGACATCACGCTACGTAACTGTATTCATCTGCTGACGCTTGGCTGCGTTCGATGTACTGTTTGTCTATCAGAACTTCAATACACTTCTTAATCATGCTGATACTAGGATTAAACCTAGCTCTTGACTGGCTAATCACCTGTTGGAGAGAGACATTGATGTGTCAAACTACTGCTAATCAGTCAGTTATAAATCATTACTAACTAATCGGCTATGATGTGCTTCCAATGCATTGAGTGAGGTTCCATCAAATAGACCTAATCCATACGGGAAAAGTATGCTTAAAGTAATTATGAATTATATTAATTAAACTGAGTAAAATCATCCTAAATGCATGGGTATGATACATCAAACAAGTGAATGCCATGAACAGTATTAAACTGTTTTAGCTCAGAGGGCATTACACAAGGAGAGAGGGAACAATTTAAATCAATTTTGATGACAAAAAATTTTTATGTAAAATAGGGGAAAAGCCTAATGTTTATGTTGTGAAGGAATTAAAATGCAAAACACAGATATAGCAAAATCTAATAATTTTCACACATAACAAAATTAAACTATACACTAATCTATCTAAATACACGTACACATGCTCCAACTTCCATTTCACCCTTGCCAAACTTTCAAGTCCTTGCTGAACTAACACTTTCTCCAGAAACCTTCCCCCCAAATCCCCTAAGTCAATGCTTCCGTGTACATTCTCACAGTACTGTATCTCTTTCTCAGTGCATGTTAATGGAATTTTATATTTTTTGCTTGCATACTACTTCAGTCATGTATTTCTTCCCTATTAGACGGTCAGGAACCATATCTTGTGTTGCTCTGCACCGCATCCCTAATGACGTGCATAACATTCTATCACATGGTAGACACTCCTATATTTATGGAATGAATGAATACTTGATACAGTCAATTTCCTTCAATAACTGGACAGGAGGTTCAATATACTGGTGAACTTAGCTCTCTAAATCTAAGCCAAGGGAAATCTGAACTTAATACTGAAATTATAAGTGAGTACTGTTCTCATTAAGTAATGAGACATTTCTTTATGCTATTTGGGAATCATATTATTTCTGTATCATGTTTACAAAGAAACATTCCTAATCCATACATTGATAATACCCTTTGCCCCAAAAAGCCTTGAGGATTTCCCAGCCTTTTACCTCTTGAATAAGGGCATTATGCCGAAGTACTTTTCGTGCTTTCATGATACGAACTATAGCAGCTTGGAGATACATTTTCCGGTCCTCATCTACAGCACTTCTAGTCTGCTCCATTTCCTGTTTCACAGGGGGGAAAAAAGAGCAAATGAGACACTAGTCACTGAACCTTTCATAATTCATTCTATCAATGAGTTTAAGTAAATTTCCAATCAATACTGAGCATCAAATTATGTAGTTAACATGTGCCCATTACCACATAACCATTACCAAAGGAATATCTACAGTGAGTTATTTATAATTTCTTGGGTTAAAGTTGGAAGGTTATTAAAAAAATTAACACTACTGTAAAATGTATTTAATGTAAATAAGCAATAAAGGAGAATTTAAATGATTTTCAGATTTTCAATAATTTTCAAATTTCTGTCCTGTCGGGGAGTACAGACTATATACCACATATATGCTTTTAGATGCTTCAGTAACTGTGCATACTGGCCTCAAGGAGAAGAGCTGTGAAAGATTCTATTTGGCTCAAGCAGAGAAGCAGGGAAGGATGGGCCACAAAGGGCCTATCTCCACACAGCTCAAGGAAACACAGTAGAGTGAGGCATAGAAGCAGGCAATGCCACAATAGGGCTCTCATAACAGCTTTTAAAAGACAAAATACAGGGGTGCCTGGGTGGCTCAGTCGGCTGGGGGGCCGACTTCGGCTCAGGTCATGATCTCGCGGTCCGTGGGTTCGAGCCCCGCATCGGGCTCTGTGCTGACAGCTCAGAGCCTGGAGCCTGTTTCAGATTCTGTGTCTCCCTCTCTCTGACCCTCCCCCATTCATGCTCTGTCTCTCTCTGTCTCAAAAATAAATAAACGTTAAAAAAAAAAAAAAGACAAAATACAACCCACATATTATAAATTATTATTCAATAGCCTAGAGAAAAATGAGATCTCAAACATTTTTGTGTTGAAATTTAGTCATAGTTAACTAACATCTGTCTCCCACGGGGGAATAAGTTCTTGGAGAGGGCTCGACATCCTATCTTTTAACTGGACATGGGGCAGGATGCAAAGTTAGAAACATTTTCAACTTCTCTTTGAAAGAAACGTGTTATAAAGCTTTTCTTTATTTTCCAAATGAAAAATGTGAGAGATTATATCACTAGTCAAGGTAGGAATTTTTGTGAAGAATGCAAAGCAATGCTCCACATTTTGTCTAAAAGCAAATGTGACAATACTACAATATCCTTTTCCTTAAATACCCATTATATTACTATTTTTATAATCTAAGATACTGGCAGCGGGTTTGTTTGTTTGTAAGGTTAGTAAATGCAGAGAATAAACCAGAAAAAAATGCATCACATTATTACTTTTGATGTGCAAAGTTTTGCATTCTCTCAGTTACACTTGTGAAGTCCAATGCTTAAATATTTCCAAGAGAAACAACATTAAAAAGCACTTACCTGTGGGGTGTCTTTCTGCATCGATGTAGTAATTTTAAATTTTGTTCTTTTACTGCTAAAGTTCATATTTAATGAAAATGAAGATTCTGCATCAATGTCTTCCTATAATTAAAAATAATTCATTCATATTTATCAAAATTAAAATCATTAAATAGGAGTTGCTGCAAATAATATGCCTTAAAATGAAATGGCCAAGCAAAGAAGACTCAACTCTCATCATTTTACATTACAAAGATTATTTAAGAGAAAAGTAACTGTCTTCTGTCAAAGAAAGCAAAAAACAATTCTTTTCTAGTTTTACACTTGAATTTTAATCTGTTTAACATTTAGAAATAAGCTATTTTATGGCCCAACTATTATGTATATTACCACTAGATAAAGGGTCAAAGCTCATTGGCTTAAACAGAATTTAACATTTTAATTTTTATGACCTACTGTCACCCCATTTTGAAAAAGTGAACAACCAATGGTCTTGTGCTGCAGTAACAAAATATCGATGATAAATAACTGGACTACAGAAGCAACTGGTTTCCCGTGGCACACGTGACTCTGGTGTGGTTCTGATGAAGTTCACCCTCCAATTCATGTTTTATTCACTCTGCCAGAAGCAAGTGGCCTTTTCTCAAGTGAAAGTTGTCAAACCAATTTTTATAATCACAACTTCTCTGTCAGGCTTAAGAAAGCCACTCATGTCCTATAGTGAGTTTTCTCCATCAGCAGGATCAAAAAGCACTTGGCAAATGAACCATCTTCAATAATAACCTAAGAAGTTCTGCTAAGGAATGGCATTCATAATTAAAATTTAATGTGCGAATAAGCAATCTGTATTTATTTTGAACACTCCTGGGCAGCAAAAATAATACATTTTAGAAAACTATACAACTTCTTAAGCACTTAATTTAGCTAAAAATTTATACTTAAAATTTTGTTTTAAGTTTAAAAATTCATGCTTAAATTATAACTAATTGCATTAATTAAAATCTTAATATTAAGAATTTAATATTTTGTTAAGATTCTGAAGTCAGAAAAATTAATCATTTCTCAGTATTAAGAAAAGCTTTATTTGACTTTCAGAATACATGCTATTTAAAGCTGCTCAATCATAGGCTACAAAATATCATCGGATTAAATGAACTGATGAGAGAAACTGTAGGCTATTAAGTTCACCAAAACAAAAATGAAACACAATTTATGAGAATTTTTTCTTATAGGCACAATTTGAAATAGGACTCTTAACTCATATCTGCTTTTTAAACAACGATTTAAGTGTCTAAAATATACTGTAACAACAACAAAAACTTGTTATTAGGAAAAAAAGCTATAAAGAAAAGAAGTAGATTACTGGCTTGTTCTTCTTGTGACAGATATTACAAATATATGGTGGTTATTAGTTGAGTCCTGGAATGAGGGAACAGGAGAGTGAGAGCATTTGGAATGGTTACACAAACTAAACATGCACACAAATAAACATCAATAGATGGTCATTTCTTATTACAGAATCATGTAATTAAATATCAACTAAACACATGGAAAAAAAAAACAAACAGAAAGATTTACAATATGCTACTGTTTTTAACCTCAATTAACCAGAATCTACTCAGTGGCAATTCTTACACAATTTTCAGGAAACTGTCACAGTGTAGGACAAATAAAATCAAACTGTAAAGGGCACACAGTCACCAACTTCTCTGTGACTGCACAAGCTCACAGCTGTAAGGAGCCTACAGTAATGCAGCTGGCTCCGCACTCAAGTGTGTTCCAAAGTACAAAGGACATTGCCAATTATAACCTTACTTGAAAAACTGCAAACATCTCATGAAAAAGCTGTAATGTTTATAATGCTTAAATTCTCCATACCTTTTCTGAATCATGGTTAATCATTTTCACATCAAGTAATGATTTGATTGTTTTTGTCAGTTCCTTTTCATTCATTTGAGTGCTGTCTTGAAGCTCTTTATAGCTGACAGTTTCACTGTTGTTAAAGGCAAGAAGAACTGCCATTTGGTATGTTGTAACCATGGCTACATATGGTTTGCCCAAATAGTTCATTTTAACTTCACCTACAATTAAAACAAAATTGTAACAATAAACTGATCATCAAAGAAACATTTCAAAATTACTTGAGTAATTGTTTATTTCAGCTACTTTCTCCTGAAAGAATGAGCCAAGGACTTATCAAATTGTTATAAAGCCATTCTTGCCAGCAATGTAATCATTTTGTTTGTTTGGGGGGTGGAGGGAGGGCTGTTAGTTTTGAGTAGGCAGTATAAATCACAATTAAACTAAAATACCTCTACCAGCAGGTAACAATGTCTCTAAAAGTTAATAGGAAAGCTAAGACTTAGGCATGAAAAAAAGCAGTAACAGGAGGTGAGGGTAGGAGGAGAAATGGACAAAAGGAGAGAATGACAGCCTGCTACCAGTAACTGCCTCAGGGGTGTCTATCTGGCAAGGTTCAAGCACACGGGAGATGCTTCTCCTGTGGCTCTAACCTGCAGTTTCTGCCAAAATTTAACAATGCTATTTTGTCTCATAAACAAACATTTTTCTTCTCAGTAACTTTCTAAGGGCAAACAAATGGGAAAAGAGACAAAAAGATACATTATTTTGATGAAATAGTTGATAGAATAAACAAGTTCTAGATACTACACTACTCTGGAAAGCTATAAAGGATACAGCTGGTATCCTTTAGGTTTAGGCTCACTTAGGTTTAGGCTCACTGAAGTTCTGCAACACCCCAGGGAGGCAGTGCACTGAAAAGTTTATAATAAACTGTATGACAAACATGTATGCACTCTATAACATGTAAAGTTAACGCAGGTCAACCAACAATTTCCTTTAGGACATAAAGCATAAAGCTGTGGTTTAGTGGCTGTATTTCTCTCTGTCTCTTACACACCCTGAATTATTCGACTATTAATGGATTATAAACTAAACCATTACAAGATCTGGTTTTAAAGCTCTACATTATACTCAAGGAGGCTATATTTCACATGAACTTACCCCAGAGGCTACATTCTCCCTGTGAGTGGTAATTAGGATCTCTGATCAAGATGTTGTGCTTATTTATTCATTATGTAATTAAAAAATTTAAAGGATATCAAGTCAATTCTGCCACTGATTATCATGCAGATGCCTATTCCAATTTTTATTGTGCTTCAACCTATTTCAAAAATAACTGTTATTCAGATATTTAGAAACACCTGAAGAAAAATATGCCTTATCTCTGAATTTTCATGAAAGGAGGGCTTAACAGAGTTTAAGTAAAAAGTTAACATTAGGAGTGTCCTGCCAACAATCAGTACCAAAAATACTTTAAGGACTCTCACCTCAACATTTAAATTTGGGAAATATGGTGAGAAGCAAGATATCACATAAACTGTACATAATTTGTATAATGACTGTTTCAATCATGTCAGAAACAAGTACGAAGTAATGCATCAAACATGCAGATGATGAAGTGGGACCTCAGGCGACACTTTATGGATGCTATAACACGCTGCCATGGGTTTGGACACAGAATGCATCTCCTGCCATACCAAGCAGTCTTTCATCACCACCAGAACCCAAGGAACATTAAGAGACAATGCAAGGAAAGGGTCAATGTAAATAAAGGGTCAATGTAGCATTTATTATTAAGTTCATTCTGCAACATTTAATAAGAGGAAAACTAGTTTTGTAATACTTTTTTTTTTCCCCTGCTATTTTTTAGTTGTCAGCATTAGGGGCACATGGGCCTCTTGCCACCTTTTCAGTACCACTGAAAAGTACCACAGTACTCATTAGCTCACAGAAGAAAAAAAATGGGAAAAGCGTAGAGGGAATATGTGGGGCAGGGTAGGAAATCCCAAATTTGGACGATTCATTTAATTACTGCCATAAACAGAAACAGAAGATACAAACGAGGTCATTTTACCTACAGAACAGGCTGGCAAACTTGATGAAACTTCAAACTAGAACAAAACATTCTGATACGCACATACTTTGAAAAAATAAGCCAACCATAACTCAAGAGGTATTTAAAACTACAGGAAGTTAACGAGTGGGCAGAACTCTCTTAATAGTTTCATCCAAGTTACTTTCCCATTACCTGTCGGCTCCTTAGTCTCTAAGGGAAAGCTTTTCTTTACAGAAGAATGTCAGCTACTAAATGCTGAATGAGTGATAGAGTATCGCCAATTTGCAATCAGTAATGAAATAACTGATTCAAGCCATGATCATCCGTGGGTGCCAAAACCATTAGATAGAGCTGTTCCTGAAAAAGGGTATTCATATGGGACCTAGGTATCTCCCCTCAGATCACCTGTTAATTGAAAAGGGAAAAGAGTATCTTTACAATGAAGCTATCTGGTGGTCACCACCTTAACCAGGTGTCCAACATTAGAGTCTCTAATAGTGGGATAACCTGATATTATAAGCCTTCTGGTGCATTATGAAGTATATAGAGCTGCCTAAGAAGTATTCTTGCCGACAATATAATTTGAATAGAATCAAACTTTTGAACCTAATTTCAGAAATACTAATTTACAGAAAGTATAGGGAATAGAAAACAAATCAAATACATCACAATAATGTGACAAATCCAAAACACTGTCTGGTCTTTTCAAAAAAGTACATCAAGAGGGCTAAAGGGGGTTAAGGAAGAGGTGGTAGGGAAAGGAAGTAGGAAGACACAATAACCAAATGCAATCAGTGACCTCTGATTACATTAAAACAGGCATTAAGGTCTCTTTGGGGACAACCAAGGAAATATAAATATGGACTGGACATTAGGTAATATTAAAATCCCTCACAATTTTAACTGTCAAAGTATTTGAAATCAATAATGAAAGAGAATTCAGTCAAGGATAGGATCATTACCTTTTAAGGTATGTGCAATATGGTGGGATTTTGATTTTGGCAAATTTGCCAGATTAGATTTTGGCAAATAATCAATACTTATATGACTTATAGTTCATTAATTGCTTATATAATCTAATTATATGTATTATTTATGTATTATCTACACAGCTATGTATTAACCAATGAAGTGTTACTTCCCTTGAATTTATTTCTCAACTTATCTCTCAGCAGCTGACTTGGGATTCCTATAAAATCTTGATGTGCCATAAATAAAATTTATTTATATCCAGTGTAAGTTTCTAGGTTCTGTATTTGTCATTTCTTCATCTAGTTGTTCTCTCAGAATAATTCTACCCAGTGTCCTAGTCATAAATCCAATGGAATTTTTATCTTTCTCTCATTCAGTATCTCTGTCACACCTGATAGCATAGATTGCTTACTTCTTAAAATTCTTACCTCTGTTGGTAATATGCTCTCAACATTCTTCTTTGCCTATCTTGGCTAAGTCCTATTCATCCTTGAAAACCAAGTTTAGATGTTATTTACTCAGAAGGTTTCCTTCACCAGGAGCTATTTGCTACCACCAATCTATGGGAAACTAAAACCCTGGGCTCACCTATTACAACATTCAAAACATTTACCATAATTATTTACTTGTCTATCCTCCCATTAGATGTGAGCTTTTTGAGGGCTGAGGCTCTGTATTTTATCTGTACTTGGCATACAGAAGTACTTGGGACAAAGATGTTCTCTGGGTTATAAATGAAATTTTCAAAGTGAAAGATGAGGGAATAGGCTCAGAGAAGTTAAGTAATTTGCTCAAGGTTATAGACTTAATAGGCTAATAACCTGACATCTCCTGATTCTAAGTTTCTCCAAATATCACTTTATACCCCATCTCCAACCATTTGTAAAGACTCTTGGATTACAATACAAATAATACCTGGAATAATGTACAAATGGATTAGGAAAGAATAATTTTGATTATATGTAAAGGTATGAGTAATAGGGGTTCTCAAGAAACAAAACTCTTAGTCTAGAATGAGAGCCAATGTTTTAAAGGAGCCCTGGAACCTTATGACAAATGTGGGAACCACAGAACAAGCATCTTAAAGACAGATGGTGTTTGACAACTTTTGCTAATGAGTAAATGAATAAATGAGAAACAAAACCAAAATAAAATTTACCCAATAGTTTCACTGATAGATCACAGGTATTTTCAGTGCTTTCAGTGATTCAAAACAAAAACGAATTTACAAGATTAACAATCTTTTCCAAGGAATAAACTATTTGACTCTAATGAAGACACATATACACAACATTGAAACAAGACAAAAACAAACAAATGAGCTCCAAAAATCTGGTTATCATGGACCAGCTTTGGAATTCTGTATGTTCAAAACCAGAAAAGGAATGTTGTTCTCTTTCCTATCTAGGTGTCATCAGTAACAGTTTTCAGGTCAAATTCCAAGAGCAAAAACTACGTCGTTTTTTTCTTTATTTCTATTACAATTAAGTTGCTGAACACCAAAAAAGTGAGCCCCTCATTAAAATACTTTAGGAGGTTGATTACTGCTGAGGTAATGAGAAAAACAAAGAGAGTTTAAACTCCCCAAGACAGATATTCATGGATATCAAAAATAAATTAAATTCAAGTACATTAAGATATATTAGTTCTTTTAGTTATCTAAAACACTGGTTGAGCATGTTTTTTCTTAAAACCCATTATATTTACTAAATGAGAATAGAAAAAATTCATAACAGATGTAAAATTAAAGGTCAAGTACAAATTGACCACTTATTAAATATCATTTCTGGGGCGCCTGGGTGGCTCAGTCAGTTAAGCATCTGACTTCGGCTCAGGTCATGATCTCATGGTTTGTGAGTTTTGAGTCCTGCTTCGGACTCTGTGCTGACAGCTTGGAGCCTGGAGCCTGCTTCGGATTCTGTGTCTCCCTCTCTCTCTGCCCCTCCCCTACTCACGCTCAGCCTCTCTCAAAAATAACTAACGTTAAAAAAATTTTTTTTTAATCATTTATTTCACAAACTGCTGAAAAAATGTAGATGTCCAACTTGTTCAATAAAGTTAAACTTGTGTAAGTATGTTTTATCGTGTACTGATTATGTACTAATATGTATTACTAACAATGAGACATCATATTCCAAATATAAATTAGTCAAATAAATGGTAAGAGAAATTTTTCTTAAGTGAGTGAATAGAATTTCCTAATAAAGGTTATGGCACCTGATTGATCAAATTTTCTTATACCATTTCTAAGAGATAGACCCTTAACAGAGATACCTTTTCCTTCTTATAGAAAGAGAAAGTTGACTCAATGAACTTTTCAAAGCAGAGCTTTAGCAAAAGTAGAGAAATTTTTGAGTGTTTGCTTTGGCTAACATCTTCAGGCAACTCAGAGCAACTGCACACAGTCTACAGTCATTCAGTTATGAATCCTACTGTCAAATAAGTGGACCCCACTGTTCCAGAAAGAAGCAAAGGACCAGATTCTGACTTAACTTTTCTAAAATTAAAAACTACTGGAAATTAATTGGGACACTCTGGAAAAAGTATTTACTATTGCAGTTCACTATAGCACCAAAAAGAAAAATCAAATGCTTGGATCTCCTTATGATCCTATAATGTTTAATGAAATTTCTGAGGACATTTGACATATTTAGAGAAAATAGGTTTTTTTTAAGAGTATCTGACCTGTCAAGTCTTGGTTTCTAAATAAAATTTCTACTGTCTATATAAAGTGGTTTGTTACAGAAATGTAAGAAACCATTATAAAATTTAGACATTTTCTTACCAAGCAGTAATAAAAACAGCATAACTTTATACTTATACTATTAAAAAGTGCTGCACTTGAACTTCATTATTAGTTGCTTTAATGATAACCAGCAAGGCAAATAGAGGAAAAGAGGTTAAAAACTATCATTAGAAAAAAATAAAATAAAAAAAACAAAACTATCATTAAGCTGTAAGAAATCTCTTCCATTAAATTATTAACATAATTATATCAGGTAAATTTCACTACACTAGATATAATTAAATGCATTTTACCTGTACAGAGATAATGTAACCATGTAAGTTTCCTTCCACTAAAATGCTGGCTGTAAAATAATTCAAACTGTAGAAAAAGAAAAAAATCAAGTTAATTTCAGCTACTATAACATAACTACCTAGCTATTACTACATTGAAAAAGTAAAAAAAATGTTCATGTTAGAAAAGACATTATAACCCATCTGGTATACTTACTCATTGTATAGATGAGAAAACATATCCATGGCAAGTCCCTGACCAAGATCTTACAATTATTAGTCCAGCTCTTTTCACTTACAACTTTGTCCAGGATTCTCTCCACTAAACCACAGCCCTGTACAGTTGACTATTTGTATAAATTCAGAAATGACATAGCCAATGATTCATTTTGAGTTTGGAATGACAGCCATTTGGACTTTACAAATACAAACTACAGACCAAAAACATCATCATATATTTCCAATATGAAAATGGAAATCATACCTTCATTTCTAATCTCCTATTTCCCAACATATATACCCTTGCTAAAGTGACAGGTTGATTAATATTTCTGTGGTTACCTATAAGGTGACATCTACAATTTAACTTTACATCCAAACACAAATACAAAGTTTCAAGGTACTCATCTTTGTATCTTCTTTTGTTGATATTATTATAAAAAAATTAACATTCTATTATTGTAGCTTTGAAAATTAAAAAACATCTTCCTTGAACTGAATGTATAATTGTAGGACATCAATCCAAAAAGTACCTTTTAAAGAGCCAGTACATAATTTATAGTGAGAAAACAATGCTGAAATGTAAAGAAAACAAACCTCAATTTCATTATAACACTAAAAAATAAACACATCATGTCACAATTCAGAATTATGGACATACTTTCAGCCATGATGTGCCACAGGTAATAGTTACACCTAAAGCTTTTATCTGTATATCAAACTTAACCTTTTTTATTCCCAAAACAAAGTTTCAATAAAGCAATCACCAATGTTTGACCTGCCAGCTGCATACTTTCACTCTTTACAGCAGAAGTTTATAGCTGTCAGCCAAGAGAATTAGTGAATTCTTTTCAGCAGTTTATTCCAAGTTTGCCTGGTCCTGGGAAGCTAAAACTTGTTCAGCACGCTTTCCCTCCAATAGCATGATAAATAGGAAATGCCTGGCACCTAAAATACTTAAGATTTTCTGCTTGGTTCTAATCTAGACAAAGAGAAAAGTCAAAATAATGTCATCAAAGAATCCTAGAAGCGGGCTTTGACTAATCATCTCCAGGGGTGTCAATAAATTCAATTACTACTACATAACTCATAATTTTATGATGAATAATTTACAATGAATTTGTGGACAAAAGCAAAATAAAACATTTTGAAATCAAGAAAATCAAACTTTAAAATGCTCTTTATAAATTATTTAAGTGCAAAACTAGCTCCAGGATGTATATTCCAAGCTCTGAAGGCACATGCCTTGCCTCTTTATACTCCTAGATCTATCAGTCAAGTTTTATTGATAATGATATAGATATATCAACAGAAAACATTCTTTTACCTTAAATTTAAAATCTGATTATAAAGATTTTCATTTCTGTAAATCATCAAGAACAAAAAGTCTCAGTTCCAAATGGAAATATTATAATATTCATCTGGTATTCAAAGATAAAAGCTATAAAACTTTGCTTCATTATATCATTAAACAATTATGTTACCAAAGTTTAGTAGTAAAAAATATGTCTTGCTTCAACTTCTAATTTTAAAATAAGTAACAGGCTAGGACAGCATCTTTTAAATGCCGTTTGAGGGTATTAATTAGAACTCAAGAGGCCTTAAAAATGAATAATTCCTATTCACTTCTAATAGAGAGCTGAATTAATACAGATTATATTTCTTCAGTATTATTCAGATTTCTGGACCACGTACAAAGGAAATATAACAAGAGTTAATGGTCTAATATGCAAAAATAAATTATTTTTTATTGTTTTAGTTTTTTAACGTTTATTTATTTTTGAGACAGAGAGAGACAGAGCATGAACAGGGGAGGGTCAGAGAGAGAGGGAGACACAGAATCTGAAACAGACTCCAGGCTCTGAGCAGTCAGCACAGAGCCCGATGCGGGGCTTGAACTCGGATCGCGATATCATGACCTGAGCCGAAGTCGGACGCTTAACCGACTGAGCCACCCGGGCACCCCCAAAATAAATTATTTTTAATTAAAGTTTAATTTCTATAGTTTTAAGATTCACATGTGTAAAATGAAAGTAAATTTTTTGTAAAATAACTACATATTTTAAGATGTAAAATATAGAAAAGATCACTAAGGCAAGATGAATTATTTACATGTAAAAATGTACACTGTTAAGTACACAGATGGATTTTCATTCCTATGTAACTGAACCCTTGGATTTACTAGGAAAAAAATAGGAGGACAAACTCCCTCTACTGGTAATTAGCGAAAATCCAAATGGAGAGGACAATATTCTTGGAATCATAAATAGTCAGAAAAAAAAACCCGCTGTTTATAAGTGAGGAAAGTGAAACCTGATAAAAGTTATACATTAATAAAGGCTGAAGCGTTTAAAAACCTGATGTTGGAAAATGATTATTTCAAGAGGAGAGAAAAAAAACAACATAAAGTTAAAAGGAAACTATTTGTGGCAGCACCTGTTCTCTGCCTTAATTGTGATTCAAAAATTTGGGCCCTTAAGAAGTAAGTTTTAATACTGTCAAAGATGAGAGGTTAATTTTCTTCCACTTGCCAGATCACAAATACATCAAAATGCCTTACCTGGCTACCCAACCCCTACTCCTAGCTTGCATCTATCCTTTTTGCAAAATCCGTACTAACCTGGGCTCACACTATGCCCACCCAAATGAATGCTTTTCTTCATGTAGTTTCTAAGATGGTCGTGCCACCATGCCTTTCTAAGGAAGATGCAAGAAGTCCCTAAGTTCAACTCCTATTTTGAAAGCCTACCTTATGCCTAGTATCTTGAAATCTACCTGGTTGGTTACACTACTCTAACTCTGCTATTACCATTACTACTATAACTGTTACTTCTTCTATATTAGCTACCATTTATTGAGTACTTATTATACACCAGGCTAAGCGCTTTACATGATCTCATTTTATCTTTGTATCAGCACTCTGAGGTAGTCCTCTTATCAGTTAAAATATTAGAAAGTTATGTGCCCAAAGTCACAGAGCATACATAGTAAATAGCAGGATAGGAATATAAAATAAAAAACTATGATTCCAAAGCCTGTACTGTTATTTATAATGCTTATTTTGAAAGAAACAAAAAACATACTTACTTTAAAACATGACTCAAAATATCCATTACATATATCTCTAGGGAATAGTGTAATGAAATACCATTTTCATTTTTAACTTCATAACATATGCATAACCCACTGGTTCATGAACAACCTTAAATTAGTGTCCAAATAAGGGACTATAAACAATAATGAAGATTTCTCTAGAAAAAAATGCTACCCAAACTTCTAATCAGTCAAGAAATAAGAAACCTCTTTTGGTGAGTTAGTAAATCAAAAAGGGTTAGTTGCAAGAGAAATGAAAACATGTCCACTAAAAAACTTGTACACAAATGTTCACAGCAGCATTATGCATATATTAAAAAGGCGGAAACCACCCAAATGTCCATCAACTGATGAACGGACACATATGTGGTACATCCATACAAGAGAATATTATTTGGCAATAAAAAGGAATTAACTACTGATACATGTTATAACATGGGATGAACCTTGACATTATGCTGAGTGAATGAAGTCAGTCACAAATGATATGACTCTGTATGAGATGTCCAGAATAGGCAAATCTATAGAGAAAGAAAGTAGACTGCTTCGGGATGAGTGGAGTGGTGAAGGGAGTTAAGGAAAAATGAGGAATGACTACAAATGGGTAGGGGGTTTTGGAGGGGTGATTTTGGGGTAATAAAAATGTTTTAAAATGGATTGTGTGATGGTTGCACAACTGTGAATATACTAAAAACCACTGAAATTGTACATGTTAAATGGGTGAATTGTATAGTGCTATGGTTTGAACATCTGTGTCCCTCCCAAATTCCTATGCTAAAATCCTAATGCCCAATGTGATGGTATTAGGAGATGAGGCCTCTGGGAGGTGCTTGGATCATAAGTATGGGACCCTCAGGAACAGGATTAGTGCTAATAGAAGAGAGACCTCACAGAGCTCCTTAGTGCCTTCTACCATGTGAGGACACAAGAAGTCTGTGGCCTGAACATGGCCCTCACCCAATCACGCCGGCACCCTGTTCTTAGGTTTCCAGCGTCCAGAACGGTGAGAAATAAATTTCTGTTGTTTATAAGCCACCCAGGCTGTGGTCTTTTGTTAGTTAGAGCAGCCTGAACAGGCTAAGACATATGTTATACGAATTATAGCTCAATAAAGCTGTAAAGATACAGTCTCTACAGTCTTTTTAAAAGCTTTTTGGTAAGCATTGTAAGGTTTATTTACAGTTGCACTTTAAGGCATTTTTTCTAGGTTATTTCACATTCCATATATTTACCTAAATCACAGTCCAGAAATAAAAATAACTATCACAGGGGATAAATGTGGAGGCTCAAAAATGGCTCCAAAACTGAATGAAAAATTAGAAAATGATCATTTTAAGTATTGTGTTCTAAGCTGTCTTCTAATATCAAAATTTCTGTAATTTAAAACTGCTTAAGAGCAGATAACAGATTTAATAAAAATGAGACACACTTGACAAAGAACCGGATGACACACTTAGCATTTTAGTTTTTTTTTTTAGTTTATTTACCTTGAGAGAGCAAGAGAGAGACAGAGAGACAGAGAGACAGAGAAAATGAAAAGAGGAGGGGCAGAAAGAGAGGGAGAGAGAGAATTCCAATCAGGCTCTGTGCTGTTAGTGCAGAGCCTGACATGGGGCTCAGTCTCACTAACCTTGAGATCATGACCTAAGCCAAAATTAAGAGTCTGACTTGGCCACCCTAGCAACCCCTTAGCATTTAGCCAACTTAGTATTTAACTGACTGAGCAACCAAGGCACTGCTTTAGCATTTTAGTTTTAATATTAGGAACCACAATAATTTACATTTTTCCTACAAGGCAGACTAACTATAATTTGTGAATATACTTTTATATCACATGAGCCCTCAAGGCTTTGTAAAAATATTTAAATATAACGTGAAGACAATTATTAAAATTTCTTTGGTCTTCTAATATATTTTCTGCAAACTTACCATCTGTACACTTTTTTCCAATTCCTGGGGAATTGCAAATGTAGATGAAGGAGCCTGAGTAAGAGGCCATGCACCAGCCTATAAGGAAAAAAGTTAAACAAATAAATATCTAACTTAAAAGTAAATATTTTTAAAATGATTTAAGCAACTAAAGCCCCCCCTTTTTTTTTATCTCCCTTAAAATGTTGATAAAGCCCATCAACATTTCTATCATGACATAGTTCATTCCAAATCACTATAACATGTAACTTTAGAAGATAGCATCCACTGACTGAAAGAAATGTAATCAGGCATCCATTATTAATCCTTTGTATCAGAGTTTTTGAAATGGTTAGTCATACCTGTAGAACATATATTTGAAAACTAATTCCCAAATCTATTACTGTGTCTTGATTTTTGATAAAATTGTTGAACTTATTGTTGAGATCAGCACTGACACTCATATCTGTATACATCCGATGAAGCTTGCTGGTAAACTCATAACCACAGGCTTGCTGTAAAAGAAACAGTTTTTAAAAATAAAAATAAAAAACCACATTGATTATTAAAAGAATGTGATAGGTCTACAGTCAAACATCCTGCTTGTATATTTACACCAGAGGCCTATATTATTCATAATCTAAAGCAGCTACTCAAAACAAAACCTTTCAAAAAAATTTTTCTGTTTAAACATTTTTTTTTGTTTTAATATATTTTTTTCAACGTTTATTTATTTTGGGGACAGAGAGAGACAGAGCATGAACGGGGGAGGGGCAGAGAGAGAGGGAGACACAGAATCGGAAACAGGCTCCAGGCTCCGAGCCATCAGCCCACAGCCCGACGCGGGGCTCGAACTCACGGACCGCGAGATCGTGACCTGGCTGAAGTCGGACGCTTAACCGACTGCGCCACCCAGGCGCCCCAAAAATTTTTCTGTTTAAATGCAGAATAAATGAGAACACATATTTATGAAACAATAAATTTCTCTTTAAAACAAAAACTTTTCTATAAATTCATATATCCTATTTCAACACTACAAAATGTCCACTATGTGTAAGACACCTTTTAAGGTTTATATATAGTATCAAACACACATGAAAGATGACTGGGAATATTTGAGCCAGTAGTCAATTTAAAAAGGAGGGTATTTAGACATATTTTTAATGCCATCTATTGAAATCTACCTCTTTGAAATTATTTAAAACTCTGTCATCACCAGGTCAGAAAATTTGGATCTCTAGTCTTGGGATACAAAACGCTTTGTGTTAACATCATTTTTAAAATTTAAAAAGTTATTGATATATTTAAAAAGGACCACATATTATATTCTGTGTCTACTATATAGGAAAATGATCAACTACTGAATAACGCAGGATAAGAACCAGCTACTACTTATCTCATCAGTCCATAAGCTAAAATGATGTAGAAATATTTACAAAGGAAAAATGAAATTCAACTGTACTCCAAAACTTGTACTTAAAAGAATAATTTCGGTGTATTCATTTATAAGTAATACAAGTCTTTTGTAAAATTAATACTGTTTATATATTGTGGATAATTTTATATCAATATATAGAGAGGGATTTTGTCCTTTCAATGCAGAATTTGCATATCCCACCACACAAATATACATTCTACATTTTAACCAATTACCTATTGATGAAAGATTTCGTTACTACATATAATGCTGCAAATAAATATATTTATGTGCTAGTGGAATAATTTTTAGGACATTAGATCACAGGCTTAAATTACCTTTAATTTATTGATCATGGCTTCTTCAGAATCCATAGACATAGATAACCCGTGAATTAAACGCTTCGCCAGCATTCTTGCGTAGAACTACATTAAAAAATTTTTTTAAAGATTACTTCCTTTCTGATGATTTAAAGTTCAAAACTAAATCAAAGCAGACTGAAACACAAATATAACTTCCTTATTTATAACTTACCTTTTGAAAAACATCTTTATCATCGATATACTTGAAAACAGTGATGAAGCTCGTGAGTTTGTCTTCTACTTCATTCTCAGTCATCCCCTTCGCTGACTTCTTTAGTAAGTTGTCACAGTACTTGGCAAGCTGAAGTAGAAATTGACAGTAAATTTTAGAAAGGGCCCTTCTGTACATATCATGCCTCAAAGGAGGCAAGGTGGCAAAAATACAAAATAAGATCAATGGACAGGGTCTCTGGCATCCTAAAGCTTTTATTTTAAAAACATGAACATGACCTTAAAATATAGGTGTTAAGGTAAAAACCAAAACAACAACAAAAACAAAAACACGTAGAAACAACCCAAAAATCTAATCAACATGTAGTGACCAATAAAGCATTGATACAAATAATGTAAGTTTCAAAAGAACACCTAGATGAGTTTTGAGAGGCTCTGTAATTTATTATGTTAAATAAGTACTTTTCTTTTAGGCTATCAAAAACTTACCATCAATTTTTTTTAGAGTTCAGATAAAAAAAAATCCCTAATGCAAATTATTTCAAAGCAAACATATTTTAAACCCCAAACGTAAAATGGAATATTTTCTCCTTCAGTTATTCCTTAAAAAACAAAAAAGGCTTCAGCATATGGCCAATTGCATTCCTTAAATACATGCCAAATTATACACAATGTATATAATCACTTTTATTTTTAATAATTTAATTTCATCTATTTTTCTGAAAGAGACTACAAAAGCAAATTAATTTGATGTTCTCCTCAGTTTTCTTTTTCTAATACTGATTTTCCGTAAGATTATTTTTAAACAATCATCAAACTTACCAGTTCAGGTGCTTTGCAAACAGACTTGGGTTCTCTGTAATTTACAACTGATGTAAGGGCCTACATAAGAAAACAGACCAATAATCAGTCCCCAGGAATAGGGGAAAAGTGCAGATGGTTCAACAGAGAATGTTATTATCTGTAAATCCAAAAATGAGTGCCTCACACAAAACACAGCATTCTGATGGTAGTGTTCTTGTTTTCATATTTAACACAGGGTAAATTTCTCTAACTCTATTCCTCATGGTAACTACATAAAAATTATATATATTGTTCCTACTGAAAATATTCTCGATAACTCATTATTGCTATTTGAACACAGATAAAATAAGACTACATTTTAAAAAATCTTACAATAGCTATGTAAGCAAAGTTTCCTTTAAGGTATACTAAAATCCAAAAGTTTGTAAAACGTATTTATTTTTCTTTCAAATATCATCGTTATTTCAAATATTTCAAATACAGTAGCCTAAGTATTATATTTAAAGGAAAAATCACTACTAAAGAATATTAAAATTACACATGCATTTTTGAAGATACTAGTTTATTAAAAATTTCCCCTATATTGCATACTCATGGGAAATTCAATTCCCATATAATTCAAACATTTGATTTAACCACTCAGTTATTAATCTAAAAGTTTTATTTTGGGGCGCCTGGGTGGCTCTGTCGGTTGAGCGTCTGACTTTGGCTCAGGTCATGATCTTGCAGTCCATGAGTTCAAGCCCCGCAATGGGCTTGTTGCTGTCACCTGTCAGTGCAAAACCCTCTTTGGATCCTCTGTTCCCTCCTCTCTCTGCCCCTCCCCTGTTTGTTCTTTTTCTCTCAAAAAATAAATAAAAAACATTAAAAAAGAAAAAGAAAAAGAAAAAAAGAAAAGTTATATTTCAATTTTGACTTTGTCTAGATTAGAGGTCATACACATAATCAGTTAGAAGCTCAAATTCTGAAACTGCCTAAAGAATAGTGATTAAATAGAATTATATAAACAGATTAAAAAGTTACCTTATCCAATGCACTCATAAAGTGCTGATCACCATTTAAAACAGTGTTGATTAGTTGAACAAATTTACCATGTACTTCCAAAACTGACTCCACAAATAGTGTTGGCATCTACAAATATGAAATACAAAGTACAAAATCACATTTTAAGAAGGATAAAATTAGGCTCACTAAAGAATTGCTTCATTACGTGTAAAGTTTTTCCCAAGCAAATTAATGTTATATACACATTATATATCTAGATATCTAGATAACTAGATATCTAGATATATATCTACATACAGACCCTCAAAAATGTTTTTAACTAAGATGGCTTTAAAAATCTAAACCTTTGGTATGGAAATTAGCTTGTCATTCAACATCATTGAAATGCAGGACTCTAGTTCTTCTACCAGAAAAACCGACTAAAAACACTTCTGTGTTGGAATACCGTATCTTAAGGGTAACAAGATACAGCCTCTCAACTACCAGGCCTATCACTTTCATAGAGGATTATATAAACAAAAACTGCCTTCAAAGCTACTGAAGGCTGAGAGGGAAAGGAGAGTTAAAAAGCCAGAATCTGTGAAAACAGAGACTCCTGGAACTAAGCAGTACAATTCCCTACATCTCAGAGGGAAGAAGTATCTAGCAGTGCAAAAGTGAGTTTTTGATCTTAATGGAGGGAACTATGTCAGCTAAAATTATTTGGGTCTACTACAAATGTATTCTCTTACACTTCCACCCCCTTGTCCTTGACACCAATCTCTGCCTCTTTGCCTAGTACCATTTAACCCAGAATCTAAAAAATATAGATTAATAAACCTAGGCTTTACAAAAATGGAAAACTTATTAGTGTGTCAAAACCATTACTGTGGCAGGATATAAAAATCACTGGAGTGATGAGCATTTAATAAATGCTCCTAAACAATGATATCCATATAGAGATTACTGCAAATGAAGAGCCAAAAGCTCTACTTCAGGAAGAGAAAGAAGTAACATTTCATGTCATGTCTATCTTATTTGTCAAGCCATCACTAGTGATAACAAAGGCGGTGATCCAAAAAGATTTGATGATACGAACACATATTGAGAAGAAAGACACCTTGTTGTAAACAGTCATTTGACTGACAAGGAACTCTTCAGAAAGATGGGTGTTAGGAACATGAGGATACTGCTGGATATTCTGGGTAGTAAGCATATATTTAGGGAAGATTGTTTTAATTTAAATTTGCTTCCTGGACTACCAAATTCAGAGCATTTATAAAGAAAGCAAATTGTAATTTGCCTATACTGCCTTTGATAGATACCATTACTACTATAACTATTAATGCCAGTTACATAGAAACACAATCATTTACAAACAGCAAACATATTTTTCTGTGAGAAGTTAATTAACAATTGCTAAATGAACACATCAGTATAACTAAGAAGCCTATCTCATTCAATGACTTTCTAATAATACGGTAATTCCAAAATAAGGACAACAAACTATAGGTTTAAAACATATTTTAATAAATATGTTTCATTTGTTATCATGGTAGGACTCTTCTGCCATTGTTTAAAATAGTGAAGTCAAAAGAAAAACTCCATGATATTCTGATTAAGAGAAAAACATCCCAGCTCCTTATATAACTCACATTTTCCTGAGTAAGATTACTGGTTGCTCTAAGGCCCTCATCATGGATATGATTTTGCAGCTCCTGAATCATATGAGGTAAACCAGTGGACACAGCACGAAGTAAGACATACATATTTGCCATGTCTGAAGAGAAAAAGAAAATTTGATTATTAAATTTCCAAAGAGTTCAAATAATATTTTAATGCAATAGGTAATATATGGTTCAAAATGCAGAGTTACAAGAGAATGCAGAGAAAGTCCCCCACACCCATCTCCAACCATCCAGTCCTCCTTTCCCACAGGAGAGGAATACTGTAGTTAATACCTTTTCAAAGATGTTTCATGCACATTCAAACAAATACATATAGTCTTTCCTCTGCATCTTTTTACACAAAAAGTGTAGCCCGTTTTATGTATTATTTGCAATTGTATAACACACTATTTTAACTTAAGAGATCTTTTTATATCATTACACAGTGTTTTTCACATATTTTATAACTGCATAGCACCACATTATATGGCTATATTACAAATGCTTACAAATTTATGAAAATTTGGTTGTTTCCAATCTCTTGCTATTACAACATTACAATTACTAAACCTGTATATTAGCAAGCATATCTGTAGTATAAATCCCTGGAAGTGGGATTGTTATGTCAAAGCTTCATCCTCTAAACAGATCCTTATAACACAGCTCCCAACAGCAGGAAGTTCCCTTGCCAACAATGTGTTATCAAATGTTTTGATCTTTCCCACTGAGAGGTGAAAATGATGTCTCCGTGCAGTATTTTTAAACTTTTTATTGAAATATAACACACGCATAAAAAGTGTGCAAACATGTATCTAAATGAATTGTCATAAGTGAACACATAAACACCCACGTGATCACCCTGGGTAAGAAACAGACATTTCCTACACCTACAAGTTCCCTGCACGCCTCCTGCCAATCACTACTCCTCTTGCTCTTCCTCAAAGGCAATCACTGTCATGACTACCAACCCACAGATTAGTTTTGCTTGTTTTGATTTATAAAAATGGAATCATACAATTCCTTCATGTTTGGTTACTTTGGTTCAACATATTTATAAGGTTGATCTACATTTTGTATGGTAGCTGTAATCTGTCCATTTTCACTCCTCCATAATATTTCACTGTATGAATATACTGTACTTCATCTATTCTGTTAGTGAACATTTGAACTGTTTATGGTTTGGGGCTGATACAAATAACACTGCAATGAACATTCTTGTGCCTTTTTGTAAGTTTTTGCACACAGTTTGGGCAGGGGATTATGTATCTGGGAGACAATGTCAGTGTTTCAAAGTATTGCATCAATTTATATTCTGAGCCTAGTGTATAACAAGCTCTCTGTACTCCACACATTTCCTAATGCTTATTATATTCAATCTTTTAAATTTTATATCAAAATGTGACTATTGATATCAGTGTGGTTAATTTGTATTCCCCTATTTTAATAAGATTGATGGCCTTTGTATATGTTTACTGGCTACTTGGATACCCTCTACTCTGCAGTACCTGTTCAAATTTCTTGACCATTTTATACTTTAGACATAAACCTTTTTCAGTCATGCAAATATATTACCCTATGATTGTCTTTTGATACTTTTAATGGTCTTTTAATGACCCAACGTTTTTAATTTTAATGCAGTCCACTAGATCAATCTTTCCTTTGTGGTTAGTGCTTTTTGTGTCTTATTTAAAATTATCCTTCCCTACCTCAAGGTCATGAAGTTATTCTCCTACATTATCTTCTCACAGTGTTATATTGTTTTACATTTAGGTCAAAAGCCTACAATGTATTGACTGATTCTGGACATGCTGTCTGAGGTACAGATCAAATTTTACTTTTTTCCCCAAGTGATTATCCAATGGACTCAGCAGTATGTGTTAAAAGGACTGTATCTTTCACCCATTGCTTTACAGTGTTACTTTGGTCGTAAATCAAGTATCTATTGTATGTATGCATGGGTTCTTTCTATGCTATTTTATTCTATTGGTCTATCTCTCTATCCTTACACCAATGCCTCGATGTCTTAATTACTGTAGTTTTATCATAAATCATGCTATCCTGCAGTCTTCCCATTATGGTCTTTAAGACTGTTTTGACTGTTCTTAGTCTAAGAGTTTAACTTTCAGAATTAAAACAAACAAACAAAAATCAAACCACTTCAGTTTTGAGTATATTCTCCTGATCTATAAATCAATGTTGCTTTCAACAGTGTTTAGTTTTTTGGGGCGCCTGGGTTTGTTAAGCGTCCGACTTTGGCTCAGGTCATAATCTCACAATTCATGGGTTCCAGTCCCACAATGGGCTCTGTGTTGACAGCTCAGAGCCTGGAGCCTGCTTTGGATTCTGTGTCTCCCTCTCTCTCTGCCCCTCCCCCCACCTCTCTCTCATGCGCGCGCGCGCACACACACACACACACACACACACACACACACACACACTTTCTCTCTCTCTCAAAAAAACATTAAAAAAAACCAATGTTTAGTTTTTTGTGTAAGTCTGGCACATATCTTGTTATGTTTACTCCCTGCTAGTGAAAATTTTTAGTGCTATTTTGTCTTTTAAAAAAAAAAAATCCCATTTTTTTACTGCTTATTACTAGCATCTCATTGCATCTTTATTTTGTATTTTCTTCTATTTTGAGTGAGATTAAGCATCTCCGTGTATTTAAAATCTATTCACGTTTCCTCTTCATCTTCTTTGTTTTTTTTCCTGTTTATTAGAAACTCTTAATGTATTAAGGAAATTAGCCCTTGTGATACACAAAAATGTGCAAACACATTTTCCTAGTTTTACTTTTGACTTAGGAATATACTTTGAACATATACTTTTCCAAAACAGTCTTTCAACGTAGATTATTAAAAATCTGTAAAAAGGCACATCGAACATCTTAGAGACTATTACTAAAAATACTTGAAATCTAAGGAAGTTTGAAGATGATGTAAAAAGTGGGTTTATAATTTAATATCTATTCATAGTTACTGTTTCATATCACTTACCATTTTTTTTCTCTTGTCGGATGATATTATGACATTCTGCATGTAAGAACTGTAAGTGGTCTGCTACCATTCGTTGCTGACATTCATGAATCACTTTAGTATATGAACTTGGATGCAAGTATTTTCGACATCGAATTTCTTCATCTTTTAATCTACCTAGAACCTTTAGAAATATATTCTTATAGTCATGACCTACTATGAGGAAAAACCTGTTATCAGTAAGTAACTTAGGTAGCCTCAATTTAATGGCTCAATTAAATATGGCCAGGTAACAAATAAGGATTATATAACCAATGTAAGTCCACATTCCATAAATGATTTCAATTTTTTATTTAGGCTACTAGCTATCACCTACATTTCACCAAAATCTTATGAATAAGAACTAATAAAGTTAAGTGGTCTACATTTTGTCTTCATTTTAAAGGCAAGTTAATATGCAACAGGAAAAGTGGGTAAAAATTATTAAAAAATAGAACAGGTGGTTACTTTATGAATATTTAACTATCAAACTAAAAAATAATTTACATCAACTGGATCAAGTAGATTAATCTAATTATTTTATATTGGTTCCTCTTATAAAATGTAAATGTAAACAGTATGTACATTAATTATCACATTAAAGATTTCATTAAAATTTCTGACAGTCAAATATAGTCTTAGTTAAATATGTCAATCAAGATCTTTAGTAAAGCTTATCCTATATAAGAAACATTGGGCTACAAACAATATACTGATTAATATTAATAAGAACCAGCTAATAAAGATAATAGCTAGAGAATCTGGCTAATTTCTACCTCAAAACAAAACTGCATTTGCAATAAAAATCATGCTAGCATAGTATAGACTTTGAAAATACCCTGCAATGCAAAGCTATATAACTACAGTTTTTGAACTTAACAGGTCCCAGAGAACTAAGTATAGTAAAGCCTTTAGGGAGTACTACTGATTTGTCTGGGCATAATTAGATAATACTGGGGGGAGGGAGTGCCTGGTGGCTCAGTTGGTTAAGCATCCAAGTCTTGGTTTCAGCTCAAGTCATGATTTCATGGTTTAGAGACTGAGTCCCACGCTGATAGCATGCAGCCTGCTTGGGATTTACTCTCTCCTTCTCCCTCTGCCCCTCCCCTGCTCACACTCTCTCCCTCTCTCTTAAAGTAAACAAACAAAACTTAAAAAAAAAAGAAGCTAATACTGGGATGAAAGGTGATGTTGAGAGGGGAAATAAGACATCATTCCTGGATACCTCTCAGATACCTTTTGATGAAAATGAGGTAAAGATGGAAGAGAGATTCATGGTCCTATCTTTGCTACCCTGTGGAACCAGGAGTTCAGGGCAGACACAGAAACCAAAGGTAGCCAAAAAAGTATCCAGACTAAAAGATGATGGGGCATCTGGGTGGCTCTGCTGGTTAAGCGTCGACTCTTGATTTCAGCTCAAGTGATCTCATGCTTGTGAGATCAAGCCGCACATAGGGCTCCAGGCTCTGTGCTGGGCATGGAGCCTGCTTAAGATTCTCTTTCTTCCTCTTCCTCTGCCCCTCCCTGCTCATTCATGTGCATATGTGTGAACTCTCTCTCAAAAAAAAAAAAAAAAAATAATAATAATAATAGCTTGTAAGATGTTTATAGCACATATTTAATCAACGAAGACAATCATTTTGGTCAGTAAGTTTTTCTTTCAAAACAAAAATATCCCTTAAAAGGATTATGCCTATTAATCATTATAGTGCACTGTAAGTGACTTTAGTGTTTATGGGTTAACTAAATGCAACAGGAATTAGAGTCTGGAGGTGAGGAAGGATGAGTAAAGGAAAAAAAAATGACAATCGGGAGAAGGGTACGTATCAAGAGGAAGGTAGACAAGAGTGGAGTATCTCCATGCAAGGCTTCAAATAGTTACAAAATCACTTATAGCTGGGGAGGAAAGGCCAAAACTACAGGTAAAATACAGAAAGAGAAGTAGGACGGCTACATTAGTCTGTAAATTAAATGAACTACTTTTATATATGCTATTTCCCAAACATAATTTCCAAAGGCCCTCCTTTTTACAGTTTGAGATATAATTTACTTATTGTATGATTTACCCATTTAAAATACAATTCAATGGTTTGGGTGTATTACATTATTAGTGTTTTCAAAATTGTGGTAAAATATATATAACATAAAATATGTCACTTTAACCACTTTTTGACTGTGTTCAGTGGCATTAATTACATTCACAGTGTTGTGCAACTATTTCTAAAACTTTTTCACCACACCGAACAAAAACTCTTTAACCATTAAACAATAACTCTCTATTCTCTCCTCCTCCCAGTAACATCTCAACAACTTTCTGTCTCCATTAATTTATCTATTCTAGATATCCCACATTCTAGACAGTGTATGGTTCTACATAAGTGAAAATACAGTATTTTTGCCAAGGGCCTCCTTGTGAACCAAATGTAACAAGGAGTGTACGTATCACTGATATTCTGTGCATGCTTTTCAGGATTGGACCTAGAACCTTTAACAAGAGTCTAAGATGCAAAAAGGGCTTGGAGCTAAGAATCACTGACTTAATGTAACCTCTTAATAGATGGAGAAAAATGTCCCAGAGGCTTACTCAAGGTACCAGAGCTAGTGACAACAGCAGGAAGAGAATAAAAGAGCTCAGACTTCTAGACCTGGGCTTTGTGGAATATATAATGTATCAGTAAGTACTGATATTTCTTAACCTGTCATCTATGGAGGCCAGTCTATAATTATTCCACTTATAATATGTTATTTTTCTTGGCTAAACAAACTAACATATCATCCTATAATAAAATGCTTGAAATTCAGTACAGCAAGTGAAAAAACCTGGCTAAAAATTTAATACATCTTATATGATGGCTGACTTTATAACTATTCCTTTACCAAGAAAATACACATACAATTTTAAATATGGTAATCAATAAATGTTGGTTTAAGGATTAATTAAAGTTTCTTCTGGAGTTTTTACTCAGTCTTCCAAAAGTTGAACAGACCCAAAGAGTAACCTATCCAAATATCTAGAATTATTATATTTTTCCTTATTTTCACTTCCATTTTAAAGAAGAAAAGATAAAAACCCACATACCTCGCTTCTATGTTTATCCTATGCCTTAAACTTATCTACTAAGCGTAAATATAGTTTATCCTTTAGCCAAGATTGTGAATATTAATTTTAAAGGCAAGCAAATCAAGCAATCAGGATTTATCAAAAAGCATCAACCATGATGAAAATTGGATAGCACTTTTTCTCATGGAAAATGCCACAGCGAGAACAATGATTTATCAATAGGAATTGCACATTAATTATAACCCAGAGTAATGATCAAACAAATAAAAGCTTTTTCCACTTTCTTAATTAAGAAAACAAATGTTAAATAAAACCATGCCTGACATATAAGAGATGATGCATTTAACATAAGATGCTCTTTCTTACCTTTTCCATATACTGTGAGCAGTTTGATTCTTGTAATAAATTTGAAGCTTCTTGTTTGTAATATTCTCCTGTTTCAGTCAGAAAGGGAGACTCAAAGATTTCCTGATAAAACTAAATAAATCAATTAAAATTTAATTAAAAAATTAGAACAAGTAATTTAAAAAATTAAAGGTCTGATTATGTTTTTAAAGGAGGCTTTTTACCTTTAAGGGGAATTTTTTCTTATACTGTTCAACATGAACAAAGGAGTTAATAACCCCATGGATTACTTTCTGGTTTGGGTCTTCTCCACCACGATCACTAAAACAAGGTATAACAAAAAATACTGAGAATACAATTATCTATGGAAAAATAGCAAAGAATGCCAAAATATGGCTGTTAATATTCTATTGGTCTAATCAATTTATAAAGCATTTTAAAGGTCAATGCATGCTTGATGCTTAAAAATAATTTTTTTCATATCATAGCTGAATTAATATTTATGATAGTTAATGTAGTCATTAGATGTCATTTCAATAAATGAGAAAAGTGTTAATTGTAAATACTACATTGATACTCGGATGATACTACTTTCATTTTAGAGTAGACATGAGGCCATCAATTCAAGACTTTTAATACTGATGGTTAAAAATATTTGAATTTGACTTGCCACAAACTGTTACTAGAGGATTTGGTCAGAATTCAGTCTGGACCATTACAAGTATGCCCATAATAATCTGACAGTACACATAAACTCTATATATTATTACTCCCTGAAGGGACTAATAGGTGCTATTCTCTAAGAGATCTGCCACTGAGTTGCTTCCCATGCAAACACAAAGGTTTTTGGAAATTTTAGACATTTAGTGAGATATGTTTCAGTATTTCTATATCCCTTTACAGCTGCAAAGGAATCTAAAATCACCTCAATTATTCATGTGACATTTGGTAAGTTCCTACTTAGCCAAGGCACTATTTGTGATGCAAGTTTTATTTATCAAAAAATTGTTTTTAATGTTTATTTATTTTTGAGAGAGAGAGAGAGACAGAGCATGAGCGGGGGTAGGGCAGAGAGAGAGGGAAACACAGAATCTGAAGCAGGCTCCAGGCTCCAAGCTGTCAGCACAGAGCCGGACGCAGGGCTCGAACTCATGAACCGCGAGATCACGCCCTGAGCTGAAGTTGGACACTCAACCAACTGAGCCACCCAGGCGCCCCTAAGATGCAAGTTTTAAACATGGTAACAAGTGTAGGTGAATGTCAGGCTTTCTAATTACAGAAAGAGGAAAATGAAATAGAAAAAAATAGTTTGTCTAAAGCCACAGCCCAACAGTCTGGCCCAAAGTTGGGAGTTTCTGACTCCAGTACTAATGCTCAAATCAAACCATTATGCGGTCAAAGGTTTACCTTCCTCCTGGCAATCTTTCACCTCACTTTAAAATGTCTTTTTTTTCCCTCTGAGTTAATATTTATTTTACAGAGAGAACAACAGAAAATACATGATCACCATTCCATCATAAAAATATCTTGTTCTTTACAGTAGGATAAAAAGACTTTCTAACATTTTTGAAAAGTGTTGAGGCAATGATGTTTACATATTAGTGTCCCTCCCTGCCTCTGCATCTCTCTAATACTCTTTCATTCTTTCTTTCATTATCTGGATAGTCTGGGGGAAGGTTTTTGTACTTGAACAAATATAGGCATAATAATTCTGTCAGTTATAAAATCTCAGATACAAAATCTACATTTTGATATTACTAACAAAAGCAATGAGTTCCTATAATGTCACATATACTGCTCTGCTCACCTTCTATCAGTTCCTTCCTAAATCCAAATTAAATCTGGTGAAATAATGATCTAACCTATCTCATCTATTTGGAACACACCAGATTTTTTTTCTTTTAACTTTGCCTGGGGCAAAATAAAAATCAGTCAAGAATGAGAAACGTCTGAATTTTTGGAAAATTAGACTACTAAAATTCTTTTCATGACCAAAGTCTATTCTCCCTGCTCAGCACCAGGAAAACTTCCACTCCTGATATTCTCAGCACTCTTGCCATTTGTTTCTGATCCCAAAAGGCCCAGGTAAGCTGGAATTGGGTAACACACTGTCTAGAAGAAACACAGATATTCCTAGTGCTTAATAACTAAGCTGTCCTCCCTAAAAAGGTAACAGCTGAATTCAGAAACTCTTAGGCACAATTACTCAATCTTTAAGATCACCACACACTTTTATAACTATACAAAACATTATAAATATACAGTATTTCTATTAAGCTGACAGATAATGAAAATAAACTGAAATGATACCAAGTTAGTAATACACAAAAGCACTGACTAAATTGGTCATCTGAATAAACTCTAGTTTTCATCTAAGAACCTGGTCCCAAGAGATAAACCCTGAGAAAAGAAATGAATTTTTAGAAATATTGCTAAGTATTTTATCTTAACAGGACTGTGTGGCAAATGCCTACAAAAGTCATAATGAAATTACCAACATAATGAAACCAATCAGCTGAGATGATAGGTACCAAAAGGAATATTTAGCATAGACCTTAAGACCAGGATTTTAGAGTCAGGCTGCCTGGGTTTGAGTTCTGGCTGCATTAATATGTCACCTTGGGCAGGCACTTCTTAACCTCTTGGTACTCACTCAGATCTCCTCTTCTGTAAAGTGGGGATAATAAAAGTACCTACACCTCATGGCTGTGAGGATGTGGTAAAGATTAAGCATAACGCTAGAATGCATGTAACACAGTGCTTGGTATAGGAATAAACAATTAATAAACACCACCTATTATTTTAGGTACTAATAGGAACAAAATGGAAGCATTTTTAATATATTAGAGAAGAGAATAAAGAGACCAAAAAAGCACTGATTGTCATTTTAAAATCAAAGCTTTTAAAGCCTATGAAATGAGCTTTTAACTCAAACAGCAGACCAAATTTGTGACAGTCATCAAAAGTTAGGCTGGAAAGTCTTGATACTGATATATGACAAGGGGTACATTAATCTCTTAGTGAAACCTTCCCTTTACCCGTATGTTTAAATGAAAGTAGCGTTCCAGCAAACTAAATGCAGTCCCCTGTCCCTACTGTAAATCTGGGAAATGACAGGAAGGTTACTTTTTAGTACCCCATTGTTGGTGGTAGCCCTTGGACTTAAAGAAATTGAAAAAAGATGGAAAGAAGACAGGACAGTGTGGGAAAATAAAACTATATGCAAAAATGCACAAGAGAATGAAATGCTACACGGAGAGGATGGGAAGGGAGTAGAGGAAGACAGGCAAAGAAGTGGCAGACACCGAAAGCTGGACAGCACAGAAAGTTGATAAAACCATCCAGGACATGAGGAGCAAGAGTCAGTCTCTGAAGCAAGACGAGTCGCAGCTGTGTGTGTGACCCTCTGGGGCGGTAAGCAGGGCATAAGAGGCAGCGGAGCTCAAGAAGGGAAACCACTGCAACCAGAAGACTTGCTGCGGCCCTCACCTGAGAACACCTTCTAGTTTCCCCTATTCCCACCCGAGAAAGGCAATGGGAAATCGAGGAAATGTTTTACCTTCAGACTGGCAAGATTTCCTAACAGCAAGTATTGCTGAATGGCAGAGAAACAGGCATTCTCACATTCTGCTTGTGGAAGAACAAGCGCATCAGAGGGCAAACTGGCAAAATTCTAAATGCATGTACTCTATGGCTCCAAACAAACATCTGCATTCATGCATGATAAAAAGCGAGAGTTGGATTAGTGGGTAAACTGGAAACAACCTAATATACACCATGAGAAGGGTTTAATAAAATGAGGTAGGACCATACTAAATAAATACTAAGTAACAGTTTAAAAAGAATGTGGTATATACTCACAGAAAAATTATCAAGATATATAATTGAATAAAAAAAGAAGTTAGTAAGTATGTACATCATTTATGATTTTAAAAAGTTAGAAAAAATCACATAAAAAAGAAAACAATCTCTGTATTGTACTTATTATTTCTGTATGTAAACATAAAAAGACCTACGAAAAGGTTTGTAAAGACACTTAAGCAAATAATAACAGGGATTATTACCTCTGGGAAGAGAAAGCCTAAGAAAAGGATCTGGAACATTCAAAGTTTTTCAAGAATGTATGTACCACTTGTGTATTTAAAACTAAGTTTTTCATTGAGTAGCTAATTACATGGTCCAGGGAAGAAAATGTACAAGGTGAGTCTGGCACATCCTGACACACTAGGTAACAAGAAAGGTTGCAAGGATGACTAGGATCTTCTCAAAAAGACCATGGTGCCACCTAACCAAATGGAAGCAATTTAAACTTTAGTAAAACACCACAATGAATAGAAACAAATCAAATGTATTTAGGTCTATAAGATCATCATAATATATTGGGGGAATAAGGCTAATTGGTCACTTTCTGAGGATAACAACAACCCAACTCATTATCTTGACAAATGGGTAAAGAACAAACTAAGCAGTTATTTTACCCTTCCTATATGAACTTCACCATTGGGTAACCAAATAGTAGACGAAGGGAAGCATGTCTTTATAAAATTATTGCTTCCAGGTAGGAGTTAAAACAAAATGATAGAAATAGAGTGACAGTTCTATAAACCTCATTAAACAAAAGATGTCAGTATTCAGCATCAGTGGTTGCTTATATCCAAAACAAGTGAAAAAACAGACATTATGAAAGAACAAAGTATCTATAGTTTCGTCCGAGGGAACCAAGGAGTCTGCCAATTTGCAGGAAATAAAGAGGACAAAGGAACATTTTTTGGATGAACAAAACTAAACTCTTACAGAGTCTAGGAATATACACATGGGTGATAAAATCATAAGAAATAGAAGAAAGGAACTACCTTACAAGTCAGCATAAAGGTAACTTTTGCATAAAGGAAGGGATGGGACACATATAAAGGTTTCAGGGGTGGCTGGTATGGTTCTATTTCTTGACTTGGGTGGTAATAACAAGAATATTCACTTTATAATAATTCATTAGGCTGTACAATTGTGTTGTGCAGTTTTCTGTATCTTTTAATTTACATTTAAAAAGTTAAATAACGCACACACAGCAAAATCCCCCCAAATACAAAAGAAAACTGATATAACAATATTAATATGTGCCAGAATAAAGAAAAAGAGCACAAGATATATGATGTTACAACAATAAAAATAATTAACCATGAAGATAATAATCCTGATATTTACTCAACTAACAAACAGAGATTCAAAATGTATGAAACAAAAACTATTAATTGCAAGGAAAAAAGTCAATAAATCTAAAACTGAGCTGGGAAACTTTAAAATACATTTTTCAGAAACTCTGAGATTCAAAAGAATAAAGACTGAGTTAGATTTTTGTCTTTATCTAAGACTGTATTTTTCCCTCAATGAAGTCTCCAGGGTCTAAACAACTAATAAATAAAAATGACAAACACAAGGATGCATCAGAGAAAGCATACATCAGCCATACCAGGCTATGTTACAAAGTGTTCCAAATTCAAAGAGGAGAATTTCATTTCAATTTTTGCTTTTGTTCACAGAGTACTCAACACTAAAAAGTTAACTACAGAATTACTGGGGAAAAGAAATGCAACTCTGAATCCTTCTAACATTAAAAACTCAGGGTTTTCGGGGCGCCTGGGTGGCGCAGTCGGTTAAGCGTCCGACTTCAGCCAGGTCACGATCTCGCGGTCTGTGAGTTCGAGCCCCGCGTCAGGCTCTGGGCTGATGGCTCAGAGCCTGGAGCCTGTTTCCGATTCTGTGTCTCCCTCTCTCTCTGCCCCTCCCCCGTTCAAGCTCTGTCTCTCTCTGTCCCAAAAATAAATAAACGTTGAAAAAAAAAAATTAAAAAAAAAACAACTCAGGGTTTTCAATGGTATCCTTAAGTATCTAAGTAATTCCTTTTATAAGCATTTAAAAATATATCTATTTATTTCCTTTTTATAATTTCATATATCCAATTTTAATTTTAAGTAAAACTAAAGTCCTTGCAGAAAATTTATATCACAATATTTATTTTCCATATTTATGCTTGCCTCTTTATATATTACTGAAAACATTCAAATTCTTATACTATAATATTTGGATCCATGAAGTTACACTATTTTATTTATTAAAATTATAAACAACGTTAGGTTGTTACTGCACTGAAAGTCCCAGTTGGCAATTCTACTATATTAATATGAAAGATAGATAAGTTACCATATGAACAAAATTACTTCTATCTTTCCAAGTGAAGTAAATACTGAAAAATATGCAATATACAATCTATGGTTACATCATGTGTTTTCTTCCTTATATATATATATATGAAGGAGCACCTTTACTTAAAAATTCTACAACCTACATTCCACTTTTAAACCTAATATTTCTCTGAAACACTTTTCTTCAAAATGAATGAAACTGCGATTATTCCTATAGTGTTTACATAGCTCAAGAGAAGCCATCTTTATAAGAATACAATTAAGCTGAAAGAGTTCAGTCCCAGTTTATATCTTAAAAGCAGATGATCTTTAAGCCATCAGCTCCTCCTTTTCTCCTTTTACATCATTTTACATTGCTGTCTTTTCTGTCTGTCCTTTTAAACCTTCTTCTTGTCTTTCCTGCAGAGATCCCACTTCACCCAACTGAAAAGTCATGAAATTCTAACTATAGTTTACTAAGTATTTCAGCATTCATGCTCCATAAGAATCCTCACTTAGTGGAACATACTGATTTCATAAGGAAAAATCTTCCATTAGTCTGACAGGTAACTTTACTTCTTCAAACGCTGAGATGGGCCTCAATTTTCTGAAATCTTCAAAGAAGTTACCTCAGGACTGGAAATATTATGATCTATATATTTTTCTTATAATATGGGAAATGTAAGACAATTGCATGTGAGATCACATACAAAAATTCCTAGGCTCATGGGTGGTGGTAGGGCATAAAATATACCTAATACACATAACCAAACTTACATTAAGAAGTAATCTTTTCTTTAAAGATAGCAACCAAATTAATTCTTTTACTGATGAGTTTAATACTACACAGCTGAAAGAGGGGAAAAAGTGTATTACTCTGCTTTAAAAAAAATTATAATCATTATAAAATTAACTGAGGTAGAGATTATCTAACCGAAATTGTAGGAAAGAGCAATCACATTAGTATCAGATAACTACCTATGTGGTAGAAGCAAGCATTTGCTTGCTTTGAACTTTGAACACAGTTTCAAAGTACCAGTATCTGGTATGGTGAATATCTAAGAGCAAACATGCTACTAAGTATTTAAGAATTAGGAAAGACATATGTTTTTATCTTTTAGCAACTCTTGGCCATTGTGATAAAAATAATCTTTCAGACTACATTAAATAATTTTAGTATTAAGTAAGACCCATCTACGGAAGAAGGAAATGAGTTCTATCTGTCAAGGATTGCTGGTTCATTAGTATTCTCTACTCTGAAGTTTTTTAACGTATAATCTTCTCCTTACTTCTGTGCATTGTTTTCAAACTATGTTTCCTAGTGCTCTCAGCAATTTACCAGTCTCTTGTCAAAGTCTCTTGCGTTATTGTCATCCTGTTTATGACAGTTGCTTTCTTATTTAAATCTAATTAGGCCTCATATAAAACCATATACTGGAAAACAGAAATTTCAAGTTTAAAGGGGCCTCCAAAGGTCAGCTGATACAATCTTCCCTATTTCACAGGAATCCAATGAGGTAATTTATTCAGGAAACAGAATTATAAAAGAAATTGGAATGCCCTGATTTCCAATCTGTCTGTTGTTCATACAAATTATTTAGAGAGGGTTGCTTAAAATTTAAAAGGAGGTGGGGGGGGGGGGGGGCAAGAATCTAGACCTAAGGAATCAAGGAAGATTAAGACTATGTAGGCTGAGAATCATTTTTCTGAAAACATCTATAAATACTTTCTCAAGAGTTTGGGAAGTAAAAAAGCATAACCCCCAAGGATGAAAAAAAAAAAAAAAAACTGATCCAACCAAAAGGCGTTTCAACCTGTTAAATCCATTACAGATTTGAAGAATAACAGATAATGTTAACTGAATTCATAAGAAGTGTTAAAAGGTTAAGCTGTCTTGACAAGCTTTACATAAGAACCTGTTTAATGAAAAATACCTACACAAACTGGATTGCTTTAAGGAGTTATTATCAAAAGTTTTCACTTGGATATTAATTTTACTGAATACTTATTGTACCTTATTATGCCTCAGGGAGTGTAGTAAATACATAAAGCATCTCATTTCATCTCAACAACAGCAATATAAAATGGGTATTGTTAACATTCTCTTTTAGTAACTTGATTTAGACAAAATTCTTTTGGCATCAAGGGAAAAATAGCTGGCAGCTAAATCACAGAAGTGTGTAAAAATATTCCCTAGGGAACAAGTTACTCCACTCTGGTATTTTAAAAACTTGTAATTTTCAATTTTCACTTTATTTTACTTCTTACTCCTAATCGCTCTTTTTAAAAAGTAAATTTCATCATTTGCAGTAGGAAGTATGGGCAGTAATTCAACTATTTCTTATGCTTTTAAAAATTATTAATGGAGCTCTAACACAGGGCTACAATAAGCTAGGTAAATTATTAATGTCTTTATTTTCTTTAACTGAGATTACCAGATAGAAAACAATGCTTAAATATCAGGAATTCTACATACTGTCTTACATTAGGAACCCTTCCTCAACCTCCACACTATATAATCATATCTCAGCTGAACGAATACAGATTCCTGTAAAAAAAAAACAAAACTTTGGTTAGAGATTTTAAAGTGTCCCTCTCACCAAAGATTCTATATACATTTCAGTCCAATCTAAAAACAGTCTTGTCTCCCAGAAGAAGGAAAGAAAAGAAAAATAAGAATGGGATAATAAAAGAGAAAGAAAGATACAACAGGGAAGATCAACTGAGACAAAACTGATTCTTTGAAAAAAAAAAAATCCCAACAAAATACACAAATCTCTAGTAAAAGTCCTCACGAAAAGATACATGCAAGCAATATTATGAGTGAAGACATCACTCCAGATGGGAATTAAAAGGAAAATAAAATACCAAGTGACTAAAGTTAGTATCACAAGTAAAAAAAAGAAAGTATTGTTGATATACTCTACTCTTTGATATTATATGATGAGAAGGGCATATATATCACCATGTGGAATTCCTCCTCCAAACCCATAATCTCAGTCTAATCTGACCCAACATCACAGAAATCAAAGTTGACAGACATACTACAAAATACCTGATCACTAATTTTTTAAAAAAAGTGTCAATTCATGAGAGACAATGGAAGACTAAAAATATCTCCACCAAGTAGAAGAGACCAAGAGAGACATGACAGCTAAATACAATGTTGTGATTTAGACTGGATCCTGGAGCAGAATCAGTGAAAAACTGAGAAAGTACAAATACAATCTGTAGTTTAGTTAACAGTTTTATACTAACGTTCATAAATATACCATGGGTTGTGAGATGGTAATATTAGGAAAAGAGGAGTTTACAGGAACTTTCTGTATTGGCTTTGCAACTCTTCTATAAATTTAAAGTTCTTTCAAATAACAACTTTTTTAAAGTAAATACTGTCAACAACTACTTCCAAAAATTCTGAAAAAATAACTCACAACGGACTCAGAAGAAATAAATATCTGACTACTGAAAAAACTACAGGCAGTATAAAAAATTCTGAGACAACTGTTTTGGGATCCAGCACTCTAAGATTTGGCAAAAAGCTGGAAATTGGAAAGATGGCAGAGTAGGAGGATAGTGAGCTCACCTCATCTCATGGACACACCAAGTCAACAACTACATCTACACAATTCTGAAAATAATCTGAAGACTGGCAGAACAAATCTTCCACAACTAGTTGTAGAGGAAGCCACATCAAAAAAAAGTGTGAGAAGGGGCGCCTGGGCGGCTCAGTTGGTGAAGCTTCTGACCTCGGCTCAGATCATGTTCTGGGTTGATGGGCTTGAGCTCTACATCAGGCTCTCTGCTGTCAGCTCAGAGCCTGCTTTGGATCCTCTGTCTCCCTCTCTCTCTGCTTCTCCCCCTTTCTCACTCTCTGTCTCTCAAAATAAATAAATAAAAACATTAAAAAAAAAAAAAAAAAGATGCGAGAGACAGAAATGCAGTCAGGAACCAAACCCTAAGCAACTAACCACAAGTGGGAGGGATATCACAAACAAGAAGGTGTGAGGGGATTAGACCCTACACCAGGGACCTCCAGCCCTGGGGACCCACACTGATGAGTCCCCATAATGTATGGCTTTGAAAATCATCTGGCTTAATTTCAGGAGCATTAAAAACCAGCAGAGCTTAACCCCTGGAGGCCTGGAGGGCAATAGGAAACCGAGTCCTTGCCCTTAAAGAACCAGCACACTAAATAACTTGGCAGAGACACAGCATAGAAATAGCAGTTTGGGGGTGCCTGGATGGCTCAGTTGGTTAAGCATCCGACCTCAGCTCAGGTCATGACCTCATGGCTCATGAGTTCAAGCTCTGTGTTGGGCTCTGTGGTGATAGCTCAGAGCCTGGAGCCTGCTTCCGATTCTGTGTCTCCCTCTCTCTCTACCCCTCTCCCGCCTGCACTCTCTCTCAAAAATAAACAAACATTAAAAAAAAAAAAGTTTGAAGGTGCTTGGGGTATATGTGAAGATTTACTGACTAATCTTAGAATATGTTGACGGGGCAGGGATCTGCAGGAGACTTCTCCAGGAGCTAAAGTGTTGGTGGGTGCCATTTCTCTTCTACTCCCTGATCCATATAATTGGACACAGTTCTAACACTCTCCCATCTACACTGCTACCACAGCTGGTCCTCACCACCCCAGTGTTCTCCTACTGACCTGCTCCACCCAAGAAACCCGTCTCAGCAGACATCCTTCCAAAGTGGCTCTTGCCCTGTCACAATACCATACACTAGCTCATCCGCAGTTCCGGCAGCCAGGCCTCTTAGCTGGCTGCACATGGAGCAAGTCCTTGTTCTTCAGTATGCTAACAGTGGTGGCAGAGACTAACTGCAGACAGCTAGGGTGAGTGCTGGCCCCAACTACCAGTTAGCCCAGGCAGTTAACAGCTGGGCCTCTCAACAGTGTGGGGAACAAATCCTGTCCAGTGCCCCAACAGCAGGCAAAGTAGGTTACTGTAGACAGTTGGGCTGAAGGCCAGTCCCATCTACCACCATGCCCACAGCAACTGTGGCTCAGCCACAACAGGAAGGCCCATGCAGCTCACACAGGGGACACCAATGGAGCACCTGGTTTTGCTGACGAGGGGGGGTTTGTGCTGCCGGGAAATACAGGACTTCTTCTACACAAGTCTACTACTTTCAAGACCAAGCGACACAGCTAACCTACTATATACAGAAACAGATTTAGACAAAATAAGAAGGCAGAGGAATATGCCTCAAATGAAAGAACAAGACAAAATAACAGAAAAAGAGCTAATGAAATGAAATATTTCTCATAAAGAGTTCAAAGTAAGGGTCATTACGATACTTGAGAGAAGAATGGATTAATTCAGTGAGAACTGCAACAAAGATACAAAATATTAAAAAGAGTTGAAGAACACAATTAGCTGAAATAAAAAATATACTAGAGGGAATCAACAGCAGATGAGAAAATGCAGGAATGGATCAGTGATCTGGAAGACAGGGTAATGGAAAGCAATCAAGCTGAACAGCAAAGACAAGACAAAACAAAACAAACCTAAAAGAGAGAGAGAGAGAGAAAGAGAGAGAGAAAGAAAAAAAAAAAGAATAAAAAATAAGAATAGGTTAAAAGAACTCTGCAACATCATCAAGAGTAATAATTTCTGTATGACAGGGATCCCAGAAAAAGAAGGAAGAAGAGGTTGGAGAATTTATTTAAAGAAACAATAGCTGAAAATTTCCCTAATCTGAGAAAGAAAACAAACATTCAGGTCCAGGAAGTATAGACAACTCTTAACAAGACAAACCCAAGGACGCCCACACCAAGACACCTAATAACTAAAATGGCAAAAGTAATGACAAAGAGAGAATTTTAAAAGCAGCAAGAGAAAACAGTTATATACAAGGGAAATACTATAAGACTATCAGCTGATTTTTCAGCAGAAACTTTGAAGGCCAGAAGAAAGTGGTACAAGATGTTCAAAGTACTGACAGGAAAAAAACCTACAACCAAGAATACTCTACCTGACAACGCTATCATTCAGAATTGAAGGAGAGACAAAGAGATTCCCTAGACAAACAGAAGTTAAAACTTATCACCACTAACCCAGCCTTACAAGAAATGTTCAAAGGGAGTTCATTAAGTGGAAAGAAAATAAAGGTATTTAATTTCACATCAATTTAAAAGCAATTATATCTGCAAAAATCAGTCAAGAGATAAATTTAAAAGATGTAAAATATGCTATCATATAAGTAAAATGTGGAGGGAGGGAGTAGAAATTTAATGATTTCACAATGTATTCAAAATTGAGCAACCATCAACTTAATATAGCCTGCTATACACATAAGATATATATGACCCCAATGGTAACCAGAAATCAAACACCTATAGTAGATACACAAAAAATAAAGAGGACAGAATCTAAGCATAACACTAAAGCAAGCCATCAAACCACAAGGGAAGAGAGTGAGAAAAGAAGAACAGAAAAGAACTACAAAAATAACCAGAAAACAACAAACAAAATAATATTTAATAAGTACATACTTATCAGTAATTACTTTAAATATTTATGGACTAAATACTCCAATCAAAAGACGTAGGGTAACTAAATGGATAAAAAACCAAGACCCATCTATATGCTGCCTACAAGACTCACTTCAGATCTAAAGACACATCATACAGAGTAAAAGTGAAGGGATGGAAAAAAACATTCTATGCAAATGGAAGTGAAAAAAAAGGCTGGAATACAAATACATATATCAGACACAATAGACTTTAAAACAAAGACTGTAGGAAGAGACAAAGAAAATCAGTATATAATGATAAAGGGATCCAACCAACAGGAGAACAGAACAAGTGTAAATATCTATGCATCCAACATATGAGCACCTAAATATAGAAAGCAAATATTAACACCCATAACAGGAGAAATTGACAGTAATACATTAATAGTAAGGAACTTTAACACTCCACTTATATCAGTTGTTAGATCATCCAAACAGAAAATCAATAAAGAAACAATGGCTTTGAACAACCCCTTAGACCAGATAGATGGACCTAACAAGATACATATAGAACATTCCATCCACAAACAGCAGAATACATATTCTTTTCACATGCATATAGAACATTCTCCAGGACTGATCACATGTTAAGCCACAAAACAAGTGTCAATGAATTTAAGAAGACTGAAATCATATCAAGCGTCTTTACCAACCACAATAGTATGAAACTAGAAATCAATTACAAGGAAAAAAACACTAGGAAAAAACACAAATACATGGAGGCTAAACAACATGCTACTAAACAATCAATGGGTCAACAAAGAAATCAAAGAGGAACTCAAAAAATTCATGGAGACAAATGAAAATAATAGTCCAAAATCTTTGGGACACAGCAAAGCAGTTCTGAGAGAGACGTATACGTTCATACAAGCCTATCTCAAGAAACAAGAAAAATATCAAATAATCAAATCTTACACCGAAAGCAACTAGAAAAATATGAACAAACTAAGCCTAATGTTAGTAGAAGGAAGAAAATAATAAAAATTAGAGGGGCGCCTGGGTGGCTCAGTTGGTTGGGTATTTGACTCTTGTTTTCGGTTCAGGTCATGATCTCATGGTTTGTGAGTTTGAGCCCCACACTGGGCTCTGTGCTGACAGTGCAGAGCCTGCTTAGAGTTCTCTTTCTACCTCTCTCACTGCGCCTCTCCTGCTTGCTCATGCTCTCTCTCTCTGTCTCAAAATAAATAATTTAAATGAAAAGAAAATAATAAAGATTAGAGCAGAAATAACTGGAGGCTAAAGAAAAAACAAGAAAACACCAATGAAATCAAAAGCTGGTTCTTTGAAATATAAACACAACTGATAAACATTTAGCCAGACTCATACAAAAAAAAAGGGGGGGGGGTGCTCAAATAAATAAAATCAGAAATGAAGGAGGAGAGATAACAACCCATACCAGAGAAATACAAAGAATAAGAAACTACCACTAACAATTACATGCCAGTAAACTAGACAACCTAGAAGAAATGGATAAATTTCTAGAAACATACAATCTCCTAAACTGAATCAGGAAGAAATAGAAAATTTGACCAGACCAATTACTAGTAATGATAATGAATTGGTAATCGAAAAACTCCCAACAAACAAAAAGTCCAGGACCAGATGGCTTCCCAGGCAAATTCTACCAAACATTTAAAGAAGACTTAACAATGATCCTTCTCATACGATTCCAAGAAATAGAAGAGGAGGGAACACTCCAAATTCATTCTACAAAGTCAGCATTACTCTGACATCAAACCAAGACAATCACTAAAAAACAAAACAAAAACAAAAAGAACAAAACAAAAACTACAGTCTAATATCCCTGATTAACACAGATGCAAATATCCTCAACAAAGTATTAGCAAACCACATTCAACAATGCATTAAAAGGACCATTCAACACAATCAGGTAGGATTTATTCCAGAGATGCAAGAGTGGTTCAGTATTCATGAATCAATCGATGTGATACCTTACATTAACAAGAGGAAGGATAAAAACTATATGATCATCTCAACAGATAGAGAAAAAGCATCTGACAAAATACAACATGCATTCATGATAAAAGCTCCCGATAGGGGCAACTGAGTGGCTCAGTAGGTTAAGCGTCAGACTCTTTGATTTCAGCTCAGGTCATGATCCCACAGTTCGTAGGTTCTAGCCCCACATTGGGCTCTGTGCTGACAGCAGGGAGCCTGCTTGGGATTCTCTCTCTCTCCCCTCTCTGCCCCTCCTCTGCTGTCTCTCTCTCTCAAAAATAAATTAATAAACATTTAGTAATAAAAAAACAAAAAACCCGACAAAGTGATTTAGAGAAAACATACCTCAGTATAATAAAGGCCATATATGAAAAACCCACAGCTAACATCATATTCAATGGTGAAAACCTGAAAGCTTTTCTTCTAAGATCAGGAACAAGATAAAAATGTCCACTCTTACAACTTTCATTCAACATAGCACTGAAGTCCTAGCTGCAGCAATCAAACAAGAAAAAGAAATAAAAGGCATCCCAATTGGTAAGAAAGCAGTAAAATTGTCACTATTTGCAGATTAGGAACAAGACAAAAATGTCTACTCTCACAACTTTCATTCAACATAGCACTGGAAGTCCTAGCTGCAGTAATCACACACAAAAAAGAAATAAAAGGCATCCAGATTGGTAAGAAAGAAGTAAAACTGTCACTATTTGCAGATGATATGATACTATATATAGAAACTAAAAATCCCACCAAAAAACTATTAGAACTAATAAATGAATTTAGTAGGCTTGCAGGATACAAAATTAATATACAGAAATGTGTTTTGTATACACTAATAACACAGAAAGAAATTTAAATTTTTTTTTGAAGTTTATTTTTGACAGAGAAAGACAGAGTGCGAGAGAGGGGGTGGGGGGTGCAGAGACAAAGAGAGGGAAATACAAAATCTGAAGCAAGCTCCAGGCTTTGAGCTGTCAGCACTGACCCCAACAACCCTGATGCGGGGCTCAAACTCATGGACCGTGAGATCATGACCTGAGCAGAAGTCGGACGCTTATTTAACCAACTGAGCCAACCAGGCGCCCCAAGAAATTTTTTAAAATTTCTACTTGTAACTATACCAAAAAGTATAAGATGTCTAGAAATAAATTAACCAAGGAGGTGAAAAACCTATACTCTGAAAACTGTAAGATATTGATGAAAAGAACTGAAAACGACATAAACAATGTTCATGGATTGAATAAATCACTACTGTTAAAATGCCCATACTACCCAAAAGGAATCTACCAATTCAATGCAATCACTACCAAAATACCAATAGCAGTTTTCACAGAACTAGAATAAGTAATCCTAAAATTTGTATGGAACCACAAAAAACCTCGAATAGTCAGAGCGATCTTGGGAAAGAACAAAGCTGGAGGTATCACAAACCCAGATTTCAAGATATACTACAAAGCTGTAGTAATCCAAATAGTATGGTACAAAAACAGCCATATAGGGCAATAGAACACAATAGAGAGCCCGTGCTTCTATGGTCAATTTATCTATGACAAAGGAGGCTAGAATATACAATGGGGAAAAGATGGTGTCTTCAATAAATGGTGTTGGGAAAACTGGACAGCTACATGCAAATAAATGAAACTGGGACCAGTTTCTTTTACCATACACAAGAATAAAATCAAAATGGCTTAAAGACCTAAATGTGAGAGGCGCCTGGATGGCTCAGTTGGCTAAGCATCTGACTTTTTGGCTCAGGTCATGATCTCACAGTTCATGAGTCTGAGCCCTACGTCAGGCTCTGTGCTGCCAGCTCAGAACCTGGAGCCTGCTTTGGATTCTGTATCTCCCTCTCTCTCTGTCTCCCACTCGTGCTCTGTCTCTCTGTCTCTCAAATATAAAATAAACATTTAAAAAATTCTTAAAAAAAAAAGACTTAAATATGAGACCTGAAATGATGAAACTCCTAAAAGAAAACACAGGTGGTATCAGTGTTAACAATATATTTATGGATATGTATCCTCAGGCAAGGGAAACAAAAGCAGTAAGAAACTATTGGGACAACACCAAAATAAAAAGCTTTTGCACAGCAAAGGAGACCATCAACAAAATAAAAAGGCAACCCGGTGAATGGGAGAAGTATTTGTAAATGATATATCCAAGAAAGGATGATGTCTAGAATATATCAAGAACTTCTACAACTCAACACCAAAAAACCCAAAAAATCCAATTAAAAAACAGGCAGAGGATTTGAATAGACATTTTTTCCAAAGAAAATGTACAAATGGCCAACAGACACATGAAGAGATTCTCAAGTCACCAATCATCAGGAAAATGAAAATCAAAACCACAATGAGATATCACCTCACATGAGTCAGAATGGTTAGTATCAAAAAGACAAGAAATAGCAAGTATTAGTGAAGATATGGAGAAAAGGGAATCCCCATGCACTACTGGTGGTAATGTAAATTGGTACAACCACTGTGGAAAACAGTATGGATGTTCCTCAAAAAGTTAAAAATAGAAATATCATATAATCCAGTAATTCCACTAGTGAGTATTTACTCAAAGAAAATGAAAACACACATTCAAAAAGATATGGGCACCCCTATGTATATATAACATTATTTGCAGTAGCCAAAATATGGAAGCAACCCAAATACCTACTGATAGATGAATGGATAAAGAAGATGTGGTGTATATATACAGTGGAATATTACTCAGACATAAAAAAAAAAAATGAGATCTTGCCATTTGTGAGAACATGAATGGACCTAAAGGGTATTATGCTAAATGAAATAAGTCAGACAGAAAAAGACAAATGCCACGTGATTTCATTTATAGGTAAAATCTGTAAAACAAAACAAGTAACAACAAAAAACTCAGACTCTTAAATACAAACTGGTGGATGTCAGAGGGGAGGTGAATAGGGGAGATAGGCGAAATAGGTGGGGAAGTAAGAGACATAAACTTCCAGTTATAAAATAAATAAGTCACGGAGATGGAAAGTACAGCATAAGGAATACACTCAATGATAATGTAATAATGTATGGTTACAGATGGTGACCACACTTAATCGTGATGAGCGCCGAGTAATGTATAGAATTGTCAAATCACTATTTTGTACATCGGAAACTAACATGTCAGCTATACTTCAAAATAAAATAAAGGCAAAAGGTTATTTTGTGAATGTGCAAAAAAAAAAAAAAATTTCTTACAAAGAAACCCTAGACGCAGATGGTTTTGCAGGGAGTTTTACTAAACACTGAAAAATTTTACAGAAACTCTTCTACTCAAAAGAAAAAGATGGAATAGTTCCTAATTCAACCTACAAGAATGAGCCTAATACTAAACCCAGACAAAGACATTATGAGAAAGAATAATTATAGGCCCATTCCACTCATGGATATAGATTCAAAATTCTAAACAAAGTATTAGCAAATCAAATGCAGCCATGTTATAAAATTATTACAGACAACAACCAACCTGGGTTTTATTCTAGTTATATGAGGATAGTTTAATATTAGAAAATTCATAAATGTCTCTCTGCCCCTCCCCCGTTCATGCTCTGTCTCTCTCTGTCCCAAAAATAAATAAACGTTGAAAAAAAAAAATTAAAAAAAAAAAAAAAAAGGGGCGCCCGTGTGGCGCAGTCGGTTAAGCGTCCGACTTCAGCCAGGTCACGATCTTGCGGTCTGTGAGTTCGAGCCCCGCGTCAGGCTCTGGGCTGATGGCTCAGAGCCTGGAGCCTGTTTCCGATTCTGTGTCTCCCTCTCTCTCTGCCCCTCCCCCGTTCATGCTCTGTCTCTCTCTGTCCCCAAAATAAATAGACGTTGAAAAAAAATTTTTTTTAAGAAAATTCATAAATGTAACCCACCACACTAAAAGATTAATAGAAAAAAAACTTTATCTCTCAATAGAATCAGAAGTCATTTTATACAATCCAACACCAAATTCAAATTAACTTCATCATTCTGATTAAGAGTATCTAAACAAAGCTAAAGGAAGCATCATTTTAAATAGGGAAATGTTACATATGTAACCTTTAAAATCAGGGGTGAGACAAAGATGCTCATATCCATCACTCCTCTTCAACACTGCTGTGGAGGTCCTAGCCAATGAGGTGTGTGTGTGCACAGGCTAGTGCACGTGTGCGCGTGCGCAAATACACACACACACACACACACACACACACACACACACACACACAAAGGGAAGCAAAACTATCATTTACAGATTATGACAGCTGACATAGAAAGCACAAAAATGAGCACAAATTATTAGAAATGACCTTTTTTTTGGGAAAAGAAGCTACAAATGACGGAAGTTAACACGGAGGCTAAATGTTAAGATTTATATATTAAAGAGCCTGTTGTATTTCAATATACTAGCAGAAAACAAATAGAATGCATAATTACACAGAACAAATTTTTTCTAACAGTATCAGAAAATACCAAGTATCCTGAAATAAATCAAACAAGGGAGTGAAGAACCTTTATAGATATATTTATAAAAACTTAGGAGACATTAAAGAAGGCATTAAAAATAGCAGATATGTTCATGAATAGGAAGATTTAATACAGTAAAGATGTAAATTCCCTCCAAATGAACTTATATATTCAACTGAATTTCAATCCTACAAAAAATTTACTCTAGGCAACTTATAATCACCTTTACAAAACATGACCAGGATCTGTGCGAAAAACAAAGTAAAGGGGGGCACCTGGCTCAGTCAGTTAAATGTCTGACTTCAGCTCAGGTCATGATCTCAGTTTGTGAGTTCGAGCCCCGCATTGGGCTCTGTGCTGCCAGCTCAGAGCCTGGAACCTGCTTCAGATTCTGTGTCTCCCTCTCTCTCTGCCCCTCCCCTGCTCACACTCTGTCTCTCTCTGTCTCTCAATAATAAATAAACGTTAAAATAAATACATAAATAAAAAATAATAAACGTTAAAAAAATTAAAAAAAAAAAAAGTAAAGGGCCTTATGAAAAAGTAAAGGGCCAAATAACAGCAAGAACACTTCTAGCTTATGGAGGGCAAGTCTGTCTGACCAGATATCAAGACTTATTATGCTATAATAATGAACAGAGTGAGATATGGGCCAAAGATAGACAAACAAATGGAACAGAGCCCTGATATGGAACCACACTTGTAGGAAAACTCTGGTATCTAACAGAGGTATGATGTCAGAACAGAAAGTAGGAAGAATTAAAAAAAAAAAAAAAAAAAAAGGAGCAGGGAGCCTTGGTGGCTCAGTCAGTTAAGCGTTGAACTCCTGGTTTTGGTTCAGGTCCTGATCTCACGGTTTATGAGACCAAGCCCAAGCTCAGGCAGCACACAGCCTGTTTGGGATTTTCTCTCTCCTTCTTTCTCTGCCCCTCCCCTGCTCATGCTCTGTCTCTCTTTCTCTCAAAATAAATAAACTTAAAAAAAGGAGCTATAAAGTTAAAATTTTTTTCTCATTTGTCACTTAAACTCTTGTCTTTGTTTCTGATTATGCAACAGAAAGGATACTAAAGTCATGATTGTTTTGCTGCTGAATTATAATGTCAGAATAAATAAAAACTTTTCCAATTCAACAAACATTAAGCATAGAGACTTATTTCAGATTGCAATCTGTCAAATGATTCTCTTAGGGAAAAAGAAATCTGCCATATAAATGCTAAGGCAGCAATTCTGATCCTAGGAATCCATAAACCTTCTAAAACATACATAAAGTTTTGTGTGCATATGCATATTGAGTATTTTTATGTGGGGAGGCTCTAAAGCTTTCATCATCTTCCTAAAGGAATATAAAGTTTCCACAAAAAATAAATATAACCACTGTACTTAAATAAACAAATATTTAAGTACAATCAAACTATTCTCAGTAGTTACTTATGAAGAGAAGAAAGTTACAGCTAAAAGGAAGAAAACAGGGATATTCACATATTATGTGCCATTTAAACTTAAAAAAATTTTTTTAATTTTGAAATAATTACAGATTCACAGGAAGCTGCAAACATAACAGAAAGCAGTCCTGGACATGTTCACCCAATTTTCTCCAATGGTAACATCTTACGTAACTATGGCACAATGTCAAAATCAGGAAATCAACATTGATACAACCTATAGACCTTATTCAGAATTTGCCAGCTTTAACACATAATCATTTGTGTATTTTTGTATTTATGTAATTCTATGAAATTTTATCACATACCTAGATTCATGTTACTACCACCATATTCAAAATATACATCTACTGTATCACCATAAAGCAACTCCCTCATACTTATAGCCTCATACCAACCACTAATCTATTCTAATTTCTAAGAATATATTATTAGGTATTCGTAATACTTCTGCAAATTCCCCCAATGCATGTACATATGTGTGTGTAATACTGTATGTAGTATTTATACGTATGTAGATATATACATATGCACATCCATATAAACAAATGTACACACAATCTTAAATGCATAGAGAATTTTTTCAGAAAATACTTTAAATCCTTAATAGTGATTTGCTTTAAATAACAGTATTGAAGGTATTAGGGGAAAAATGCAGGCCTTCTAATTTTTTTGTAACTTTCTATATATTTTTAATTGTGTACAATCAACTTATTTTATAATTTTTTTGTAGAGCAATACTTTTAAATATCCCTTGTGTAAACTTTTCACTGGCCAGATTTAAGAAACCATTAGTTCACAGTAATTTTTTTTTTTAATGTTTATTTTTGAGACAGAGAGAGACAGAGCATGAACGGGGGAGGGTCAGAGAGAGAGGGAGACAGAATCTGAAACAGGCTCCAGTCTCTGAGCTGTCAGCACAGAGCCCTACGTGGGGCTCGAACTCACGGACCATGAGATCATGACCTGAGCCGAAGTCGGATGCTTAACCGACTGAGCCACCCAGGCACCCCTATTCTTTAGACACTTGTAGAAAATTCCTAGGAACGCAGGGGTGATTACAGGAAAGGAAACTAAATAAGCTGATAGGTAATCAAATTTGTAATATGCTCTGCTAAATTGTAAGTTTAGTGGAGCTCTTTCCAAAAAGAAGTTGTAGGTACATATAATAAAATACCTCTCTGTTAGCCTTAAATCCTAATTCTCATTCTGCCATGTACTAGTTATGTGACCTGAGTAAGGTGAGATTGCCTTCGCAAGCCTCATTTTCCCCATTTGTAAATGAGTCTATGATAATATTCACCTTCACATCCTGTTCAGACAAGTTTATCAATGGGGAAATACTTAACACAGCCACTTGTCCATGTAACGGAAGTTATGATATCTGGCCATATTATTTCAAACAACAATGGGTAAAGCAACATAGTGGAAACAATACTAAACAATACTAACAGTACTAAAGCAACATAGTAGAAAGACCCAAATTGGAAGTTTCTAGGCATGGACTCTCTTTCCTTAGCTATATCAAATTCAAGAAGTCGTTTCTCTCTATTGAAAGTTCAATTTATTTACTTATAAATAAAACTGCCACCTTAAGATCATACAAAGTACTATGTGTGAAAATACTAGAATACTCAAAGCACTATAAAACTCAAATGTATATAAAAGCTAAAATATTGGAACTGGGAATGAAAGAAATATTCTGTGAATTAAAAAGACAGGCTTAATGGATATAGAGTTGGTAAGTTGGAGATAGGAGCTGAAGAGAAAAAAAAAAAAAGAAAATAGGGGCTGGAGTCAAATTAGCCTTCTTAGAGTGCCACCACTGATGTCTTCATTTGTAAAATGGAAATGGAAATAGTACCAACATGCCAGCGTGGTGAGGATTAATGGCATAATGCCAGTAAAGCTTTTAGAACACTTCTTGGCACATAGCTCCCATATTTATTATTTGTTGTCGTTACTATTTACTGATTTATTATTTATGATTTTAGAGAGCAAGAGAGGGCGCAAGCAGGGGAGATGAGCAGAAAGAGAGAGAGAATCCTAAGCAGGCTCCATGCTCACTACAGAGCCTGATGCAGGGCTTGATCCCATGACCCTGGGCTCATGACCTGAGCCAAAATCAAGAGTCAGACACTTAACCAACTGAGCCACCCAAGTGCCCCATTATTGTTATTATTATTATGCCTTAGCTTACTTAGCTGTAAAAGGTGGGATAACACCGACCTAATAGAGTACACATGAAAAATAAATGAGGTATTAGTAGGGCATGTCAAGTAATACTTTAATGGAAGCTGATTATAACAACAAAACTAAGAACAGTTGGCCTAATATCTCTAACCAAATAATCTATGCATCTTTTCCAGAATATCATATACTTGCATTATTTTTCTTATACAGTTAGAAAATTTCTTAAAATCTTCCATCAAATTCATTTTTAACAAGCTAACAATCACACTTAAGAAAATTTACTAGGTTGGGACAAACATATTAAAAGAGACATTTCAAAAAACTAACATTCAGAAAATTTTAACAATATTTTCAATAAACTTTCAATGTAAAATAACTGAATTCCAAGTTAAGAAAAAAGTTAATATTTAATAGAAAAATAAATTATGTTAGAACCTATAAATATTGGTGGGAGTATTCTTTTAATTATAGTTTAGTAGAGAAAAGAGAAGAAAAAAATTGTTCCACCCCACTGCTTTAGTATTGCCTTTTCTCTCCTCACTACCTTTAGAAAAAATGGAATAATTAAAAGGGAAGCGACAGGTTTTTAAAACCAAGTTATTAATTGCTACCATCTACTTTCTACTTAGCATTAACAATAAATTTTAAAATATTCCATTACCCTTTTTCGTGGCTTTATGTTTTTCTTTAGTTTTTTGTTTTTAAGTCCCTTATTTCCCAGTAGGAGCTCACAGAAAGAACAATGCTTTCCTTTTTTTTCCCTCACATAAAAAACTCCATATTTGGGTATTCTTTAGAGAAAGCATTTTCAGATGGAGTGGCCATTATCACGTTGCAATTCACTGGTCTAGATAATTCCTACAATATCAGTACCAAGAACCTGATATTTATTATATACACATCTGTATGAGTGACTTTTAGTGCTTTAGGTTCCCCAAAGCTGAAGCCTACTAAGAATCTTTTAGGCCAGAACGGATGCAAGGATGTTCTATTCTGGACTCCACGGGAAAACTTACTTTGTCTCCAATTCTATTCACAAAGCAATTAGGTAAAGTCCAAAACATTGGGTCCTGAGTAAAATGAGAAGCCATTTTCCTATAAACTAACCTCACATTAATAGGCAAGTTACTGATTTAACACTGGGGCTAAGAGGTAACCAACTACCTAGAAAAATCTGTTTTCTTGAATAGGTAGGTTACCCTCATCAGGATTTAAACTGACAGAACATGTTCAAACAATTCAGCACTGCCCTGGAAAATCCAAGAGGGTACCAGGCTTGCAACAACAAATGATAGGTCACTTCCTTCAGGGATTTATTTATTTATTAAGTATATTGGACCAAAGACCTGCCAAAAAAAATTATGAAACAATTTAAAACATTGCCATTTAGATGGAAAATGAGGCTCATTTAAGTAACACATGGCCTATGTCTAGTCAACACCCATGCAACGGTACACTATTTGAAACCATTTCAAACAGCAAATTAGAATTGACTCAAAAAGATAAGTATCAGTACTCACTTTTTTATTTCTCGGAGCAGCATTCGGATAAGGATGGTCTGAAGTGGTTCAACCATCAATTTCCTCCACATATCCAATGCTAGCTGCCAGGAAAAATAAAAATTATCAAGGCTGAACTACTTTTAACATTTGTTAAAATGTTAAAAGACTCTTCAAAGCAAAAATACTCTTTCAAGTATTTATAGCCAAAATTTCAAAATTCAAATGAAAACTGAATATACATAAAAAATAAATTTCTAAGTTATTTATTTATTTTTTTGAAAGAGAACGCACGCAAAAGAGAGGGCAAGCAGGATAGGGGCAGAGGAAGAGGGAAAAAGAATCCTAAGCAGAGCCCACACTCAGCACAGAGCCTGAGGCGGGGCTTAATTCCACAACCTAGAGAACCTGACCTCAGCCAAAATCAAGAGTTCGATGCTTAACCAACTGAGCCACCCAGGCGCCGCTAAATTTCTAATTTAAAATGAAAATGACTACCACATCAGACTTGTACAAGAAACAGAATTAAGGTTTTATCATTAACTGAAGGTCTTAAAGACATAATTGATTAGATTTTTATGAAATAGAATTTATTGAATGTTAAATGCCCAGTATTATGGAAAGGCTAAGACTAATAGAAATAAAGGAATTATGTTAAAGTGATTTAGCTGTTGGCTGATTTTTGAAATTACAAAACCTCTCATACAAACATAAAAGGAAGGTCAACTAAAAGAATAATAAAATAAAACATTCCTGTACTCACCACCCAGTTTAAGAAACACAACTTCCACATTACCATTGTACCACATACCCTCCTACTTTCCCCTCAAAGATTACAACCACCCTGAAATTTGTGTTAAATCATTCCCTTGCTTTATAGTTCTACCAAATGTCTACATGTCCCTATAATATTTTTCTTGTCTTAAGTCCAGTATAGTCAACACACAGTGTTCTATTAGTTTCAGGTGTACAATATAATGATTCAACAATTCTATACATTACTCAGTACTCTTCAAGATAAGTGTACTCAATCTCCTTCACCTATTTCACCCAGCCCCCACCCACATCCTCTCTGGTAACCAGTTCTCTGTAGTTAGGAATCTGTTTCTTGGCTTCTTTTTTCTTTCCCCATTTGTTTTGTTTCTTAAATTTCACTTATGAGTAAAATCATATGGTATTTGTCTTTGTCTTATTTCATTTAACATTATACCCTCTAGATCCATCCATGTTGTTGCAAATGACAAGATTTCATTTTTTATGGCTGAGTAGTATTCCATTGTGTGTGTGTGTATGTGTGTGTGTGTGTGTACCAATTCTTAACCATTCATCTATACCGGTGGACACTAGGGCTATTTCCATAATTAGGCTACTGTAAATAATGCTGCATATACATAGGGGTGCATAGATCTTTTTGAATCTGTGTTTTCATTTTCTTTGGATAAATACCCAGCAGTGGAATTACTGGATCATATTTCTATTTTTAATTTTTTGAGGAATTAAAATTAAATTAAAAATTTTTAATTTTAACCACTGTTTTCCACAGTGGTTGCACCAATTTACATTCCCACCAACAGTGCTTGGGAATTCCCTTTTCTCTACATGCTCACCAACATTCACTCTATCTTGTCTTTTTGATACTAGCCATTCTGACTGGTGTAGGGTGATTTCTCATTGTGGTTTTGATTTTTTCATTTCCCTGATAGTGATTTGAGAATCTCTTCACGTGGCTGTTGGCCATTTGTATGTCTTCTTTGGAAAAAGGTCTATTCAGGTCCTCTGCCCATTTTTTAATTGAATTGTTTGTTTTTTTCGGTACTAAGTTGTATAAGTTCTTTATGTATTCTGGATATTAACCCTTATTAGATATATCATTTGCAAATATTTTCTCCCATTCACTAGGTTGGCTTTTTGTTTTGTTGATGGTCTCCTTTGCTGTGCAAAAGCTTTTTATTTTGGTATAGTCCCAATAGTTTCTTACTGCTTTTGTTTCCCTTGCCTGAAGGAAACATCCACAAATATGTTGCTAAGGCCGCTGTCCAAGATTTTACTGCCTGTTTTTTCTTTTATGAATGTTATGGTTTCAGGTCTCACATTTAGATCTTTAACTCACTTTGAGTTTATTTTTGTGTATGGTGTAAGAAAGTGGTTGTTTCATTCATTTGCATATAGCTGTCCAGTTTTCACAACACTATTTACTGAAAAGACTCTTTTCTCCACTGTATATTCCAGCCTCCTTTGTCATAGATTAATTGACCACAGAAGTGTGGGTTTGTATGCATGGGCTTTTTATCCTATTCCATTGATCTATGTGTATTTATGTGTCAGTACCATACTGTTTTGATTACTACAGCTTTGCAATATAGTTTGAAATTAGGAATTGTGATACAGTTTTGTTCTTCTTCAAGATTGCTTTGGCTATTTGAGGTCTTCTGTGGTTCCATACAAATTTTAGGATTATCATTTCTAGTTCTGTGAAGTGCTATTGATATTTTGTTAGGGATTACAGTCAATCTGTAGATTGTTTTGGTAACTCCTTGGTTTTTTGTTTTTTGTTACGTTTCTTTATTTTTGAAAGAGAGAGACACAGCACGAGCAGGGGAGGGACAGAAAAAGAGAGAGACACAGAATCCAAAGCAGGCTCCAGGCTCTGAGTTGTCAGTACAGAGCCTGACGCGGGCCTCAAACCCACAAACCATGAGATCATGACCTAAGCCGAAGTCGTACCTTTAACCGACTGAGCCACTCAGGTGCTCTTAACTCCTTTTGGTTTTAACTGGCACCTTCTTGAGCGAGGCTGGGCATCTTTTTATATTTTTATTGTATGTCTTAGTTTTTTTTCTGTGAAATGCCCATTCATCTCTTTTGCCCATTATTCTATTAATATTTATCTTGTTTTGAATAAAAACTAGGAGTTCTTAAATACTGTAGAAATCCCTTGACATATATACTGCAATTTGTCACAGTTTTGTGACTTAACTTTTTAGTTCTTTTAAAAGCGTTTAGTAAAAATACATCATATTTTAATGTCTCCATTTTATCAATCTTTTCCTTTATTGTTTGTATTTTCCATGTCTTTTAAGAACTTCCCTAGCCTAATGTCAGGGATATGTGTGCTCTTATATTGCCTTCTAAAAGTTTTCAAGTTTTGCCTTCCACATTTAAATTCCAATACATTTTTCCCATAGAGAGTACAAATTACTTCAGTATCAAAAATTGACTGCTCCTCTGTTTCCAACTTAATTGCATCTATACAGCTATTAGTCTGGTTTTAGCCTCTATTCTGTTTCCCTGGGGTAACTTTATTCTGATCAATTGGTAATTCCATTTCAAATAAGTAAAAGCATCTGCCTTCCCAGAAGGAACATTCTTCAAGTTTCCCCTTATTTTTATATTTTTAAATAGCACCAACAGGGAAAAAAGAAAGTGATACAAAAGAAAATGTGATCTTATAGCTGTGGTGGGAGAGAAAACTAAAGCCTTTTGAAAGCAAGCTGGTGGTGCTATCAAAATTCAGGATGCTTTGACTTCCAGGTACCAACTCTACGACAATTTCTGCTCATGTACAAATAGATATATACTTAAATGTTAACTCCCTGAGTGTGAGGTTTGTGTCTATTTTGTTCACTACTGAATTCCGAGCATATAGAAAAGTGCCTGGCACACAAGGGGGTTTAAAAAATACTTAATAAATGAACAAATGAACAATGATATTCACAGTGGTATTTTCAACAAGAACTGTAAACTAAGGAGAATAGTCTAATAAATGATAAATAAATTATTTTATATCCCTATTATAGAATACTGAGCTCTCACAAAAATAAACTTATATGAAAAGAACACCTCACGTGGATAGAACTAGAGGGTATTATGCTAAGCGAAATTAGACAAAGACAAATATATGACTTCACTCATATGAGGACTTTAAGATACAAAACAGATGAACATAAGGGAAGGGAAACAAAAATAATATAAAAACAGGGAGGGGGGCAAAAACATAAGAAACTCATAAATATGGAGAACAAACAGAGGGTTACTGGAGGGGGGATGGGCTAAATGAGTTAGGGACATTAAGGAATCTACTCCTGAAATCATTGTTGCACTACATGCTAACTAATTTGGATGTAAATTAAAAAAATAAATGAACAACAACAAAAAAGAACACTTAGACACATTCACCAAAACACAAAACAAAACAAGCAAGAAATACAAGTTCCAAGATATATGCTGTGATATCATTATGGTATATATGCTATGATTCCATTAACATTTAAAATTAAACTGTATGTATAAATATTTACATGCAAATGTGCAGGTAAAATTCAGAAAAGACAAAAACCAAATGGTTTATGGTGATTTCCTCTGGGAGGAGTGAGCTTGACAACGCTGGTGATAAGGGACCATCATTAAAATATTCTTATAACCCTACTAACTAAAGCAACTACTGTTAAGATTTTGTTATTTCCCACTAATCCATTACTCTGCATCCTTTTTCCCTCTGCAGTTTTATTCCTATTAAACATACAATGTGTCCACAGTTTTTCATAAAATATTTTCCCCTTTATTAAAGTTTCTATGAAGTATTTTCTATTACTAATTCATCTCTTTGCCTTTATAACAAAATCATATTGTATATATTCTTCTATGTATGATTTTTTACTATTGGATATTGGACATTTGGATTGTCTACCCATTAGTCACCCTTACTAACAATGATTACAAGGAATACTCTTAAACATTTAAACTTTTTTTTCCATATTTATCATTTTCACAGTGCAGATTACTAGACATGGGATTACCTAATTAACAAATATTAAACATTTTAAAGTCTACTGAAAGACGATGACAAATTTCTTCCTAAAAGGATTATTCTAGTAAAACTTTCCTCATGCTGCATCTTAGCTGTTTATTTCTTTTATTAACACCCATCACAATTTAACATCAATTTCTGTACTTATTTGGCACTGCTTCCCCATGAGGACAGGGAACTTCTGTCTGTTTACCATTGTATCCCCAGTGTCTGGTTAGTCAACAAATACGTAGTACGTGAAATAAACAAACATTGTACTAGAGTATTTCTTTCACAATGAATATATGCTTTATGTAACTCCCCACATTTAAATTTGCACCGTGCCTCAAGAATCTGAATGAATTACTTGACCTGCACACTTAATTGTTTCACTCTGGATTTAATTACTTTTTAAAGTTGAAATAAATTTGTCATGGGACACCTGGATAGCTCAGTTGATTGAACGTCTGACTCTTGATATGGGTGCAGGTCATGATACCAGGGTTGTAAAATAAAGCCCCACATCAGGCTCTGTGCTGAGTGTGGAGCCTGCTTAAGGTTTTTTCTTTCTTCCTTCCTTCCTTCCTTCCTTCCTTCCTTCCTTCCTTCCTTCCTTCCTTCCTTCCTTTCCTCCCTCCCTCCCTCCTTCCCTTTCTTTCTTTCTCTCTCTCTCTTTCTTTCTCTCTCTCCTCCCTCCCTCTCTCTCCCTCCCTCTCTCCCCCCTCTCTCTCTGCCCCTCTGCCACCCGCACATGCACACACACATGCTGCCTCTCTCTCAAAATAAACTTAAAAAATAATTTCTTACATCCATAAATCTGTATTTCCTCTCAAGTCCATGACCTTTCCACTTTTTTAACTGCAAGAGTGTCAACATTTTTAAAATGCATTTTATGAGCTTTTTTCATAGTGGAACTATTAACCTTGTCATTTATTCATCATTAATTTAATTATTAAAATAATACTAATCACATCTCTTTTGTTCTCATCTATGTGAAGATTCTCAGGAAATCACTGCAGTGTTTTATTAACATTTAGGATGTCTCAAATCTTGACAATTTTGGGGGTGCCTGGGTGGCTCAGTCAGTTAAGTGTCTGACTCTTGATTTCAGTCTAAGTTGTGATCTCCTGGTTCATGGGTTTGAGCCCCATGTCAAGCTCTGCACTGACAGCACAGAGCCTGCTGTGAGAGCTTTCGGATTCTCTCTCTTCCTCTCTCTCTGCCCCTCCCTTGCTTGTTCTCTCTCAAAAATAAATAAACTTAAAAAAAAAATTTCGACAATTTTAAGGTAGTCAACACAGTGTCCTTGAAAAAAGGACAGTGAATGAAATTACCTCAATATATATATAAAAACACTCCTATGCTTGCCAGTCATTTAAAGAATTTCCTACCTCTCCTATTTCCATAAGTGGTTCATTCATATCTACACCACCGTAGCCATACTGAAGGTCAGCTTCTGTCAATTTATTCTTTTTAATAAACTGGGTGTTGAGATACCTGAAAAACAAATATAATATTATTATTAAAGTAAGTAGGAAAACAAATAACTGTTAAAATCAGTAGTAAAACAAATAACTTGCAACTTTAAAACAATAATTTTGGGTTATAAATCAACTATAAAATAGTTTGGTAATATATCAAATTAATTACGCAGAAATTAGAAATATAATTAAAAAGGAACAAAAGTATTAGCCAAATTTTCTCTGCAAGGCCTTAAGAGCCAAAATATATGACCTCTAGAGTGGGGGAAAAAACCCTATCACCCCAGTTTCACTTTAAAAAACTCAAGGGTAGGGGCACCTGGTGGCTCAGTCAGTTAAGCGTCTGACTTTGGCTCATGCCATGATCTCGCAGTTCATGAGCTCGAGCCCCACATCGAGCCCCACATCGGGGCTCTGTGCTGACAGCTCAGAGGCTGGAGCCTGCTTCAAATTCTGTGACTCCCTCTCTCTCTCTGCCCCTCCCCTGCTCACGTGCGCAGTCTCTCTCTCTCTCTCTCTCTCAAAAATAAACATTAAAAAAAATTTTTTTTTTAAACTCAAGGATTTGGTCTAAAACTTTTCAGTACTCATATAGCCCAATAACTCCTCCCCAAGGGGCTTCTATAATCCTTCTACCATCTAATTAACTCATTCCCAGATTCTCTTGGTAAGTTCACTTTGTAAAGAACTAAACAAAAAAAAATGCTTAAAAAATAAAAATCCAGGTAGTCATTCAACTTATATTTCATCACCAGGAAAAGATGTAATTAAACAACAACAAAAAGAGATCATGATCAGTAGACAGAAAATGAAATAGACTGTTACAGACAGTAGAAAGTATGGGCAAAACTGACAAAGGTAAAATCACTTTGTCTACCACAGGACAATCGCTTTATAATGTTTCAACATATTCTGAGACAAGTAACTAAGAATTACTGAAATGAATAGAGTTCTTTAAAGTAAATAAAATATGTAGAAAGGGCTCAAAACATTCTAGTACTGGGGTACCTGGGTGGTTCAGTCGGTTGAGCATCCGACTTAGGCTCAGGTCATGATCTCACAGCTCGTGAGTTCGAGCCCTGCGTCAGTCTCTGTGCTGACAGCTCGGAGCCTGGAGCCTGCTTCGGATTCTGTGTCTCCCTCTCTCTGCCCCTAACCCACTCGCATTCTGCCTCTGTCGCTCCCAAAAATAAATAAATATTAAAAAAAATTTTAAAAAGAAACATTCTAGTACTCACTTTTCACAATCCTAGATTTCACTATAATGCCTTTGATACATATATTTTTAACATTTATTTATTTTTGAGAGATAGATACAGCACAAGCAGGGAAGGGACAGAGAGACAGGGAGACACAGAATCTGAAACAGGCTCCAGGCTCTGAGCTGTCAGCACAGAGCCCGAGGTAGGGCCCAAACTCACAAATCGCGAGATAAAGACTTGAGCCAAAGTTGGACTCAACCAACTGAGCCACCCAAGCGCCCCTCACTACAATGCCTTTAATGCTTACTTACCACCTGAAAGGTTCTGTCATGTGTATATAGTTAAAGACATATAAATACTTAGGCAATAACCACAAAATCTTTATATTAAAACGCACACTTTCTAATGTTCGTTGCATCAAAATGAAAAGTCCACTTTACATGTGCAGACAACTAAAACTGAAAACAAAGGCAACAAAAATTTCAACTGTGTTATTTTACCACCAACTCTAGGAGATGATGCAAAATACAATTCTTGAAAGTACAACTCCAAAGCTGTATAGACACAACCATGTACACAAGTTGCACTCCCACACTAATTTCAAGCCTCTAGACTCCAAGGCTTAAAACCTTGGTACTCTGTTTGATATTTTAGTCTCCTCTACCCATATGTACAATGTCCTAATATATTTTTCCTGCAAAATGTCATTTCATCCTTCCTTCTATTCTCACTACGATCCTCATAATTTTATGCTGGGTTTTCAACCATGCCTTCCAATTGAAGAAAGGGAAATAGGACTGACAGAGACAGAAGTAAGAGATAGAGAAAGAATGGCTTTTTTTTTTTTTTTTACCTGAAATAGAAGATTTGGGATATCTGGCCTGAAATGAAGATATATAAATTGGAGAGATATTTTAACCTCTGGCCTCTGTCATTCAGGTGTCAGCTCAAACACATTTCTCTCAGGCCTGACCTGATCCCAATCCAAATGAACTTTAATTCGCCACTTCACTCCCACTGAAGTGACTATACACAACTGTTTTATATTCTTCATGGTACTTACTACTGTGTGAAATAATCCAATTCTGTTATTTGTTTACTTGCTTTGTACATCTGTCACCTCTCTAGATTATAACAACTACAAAGCAAGGACCTGGCTCACACACACAGCATCCAGAACCAGTGGCAGGTAAATATGAAGTCCTCAAAAAATATTTCCTTGATGAATTACTGAATAAATAAATGGATAACATTCCAGACAACAGGAATAACAAAAGCTAATATTAGAACACAAACTTGGAAAAGCAGCCTGGAGCCGGATCATAAAAGCCATGAATGCCAGGAAATACAAGTAATCACTAACATTTATAGAGCTTATGTTACATGTCAGGCATACCCCTAAGAATTTTATACAGCTGAATACTATCACGTACATACATGTGGTACTATTATGATCCTCCTTTTATATGTAAGAAAATTGCAGCTTAGAGAGCTTAAGGAACTTGCCAACAGTCAATGTGCTAGTAAGTGGAAGAGCTGGCACAGAAACTCTTGAGTTCTCCCTTTCTCATTCAACAAATATTGACTGAGTGTGAACTCTATGTCAGGTACAATGCCAGGCACTAGGGACAGAAAGATGAAAAACAAAAATGTGGTCTTTCCACACAGAGTTTACACATCTGGGAGAATATACAAATATGAACAAATACAATATTTCAACTATGACACATGCTCCCTGAGTGGAGGGACTTAATTACCATATCTTTACCATTTCTATGTGCCTTCCTATACGAATCCTTTGCTCCCAACCAGTTTCTTTTTTGGTCTGTGGTACCACCACGGCGATCCCAGTAAAAGATTAGAAACACTTCTCTCTCATCCTTCCATTCTACTCTTTTAATCAGCCAGTCCTCATCTCCTCCTAAACTATTCATTATTCTCTCCCATTACTTTCCTTCTCTCTTCCAATGTCTCTTGTTAATTCTCTGCCTGGATCATGTGCAACACTCTCATGACTGGTCTCTTTTTTGTTTTGCCATCTCCAATTCATCTAAAAATTCCACTTTCAGGATGTCACTAACCCATTCAGAATCCTAAGTAGCTCCCTTATACCTATAGAGTAAACTTTTTAGCATAGTGGTTTGTTAACTCTGAAGAACTAGCTGCTAGACCTGCAGAAGTCTGGAATCACTAATCTGTTTCAACGATCTGTATGTATACTCTTGAGCCAGTATACTGGTTTAGTGGAGCTTTTTGTTTCCATTCTGACAGGATAAGTCACTGTTCTCTTTACCTCATGGAATAAAACTTTAACTTCCATTAATTGTAGCTTTCTCATTCCAGATTTCTACTCTTAATGTTAAATTTAAGCTTGACAAGACAAGCTTTTAAAATAATTTAAAGATGTAACTTAAAATGTAAATAGTGTAAGTTTTCATTTTGATATGGATACCTTTTTTTAAGTTTATTTATTTTGAGAGAGAGAGAGAGAGAACAAGCATACACAAGCAGGGGAGGGGCAGAAAGACAGGAAGAGAGAGAATCCCAAGCAGGCTCCACACTGCCAGCCATGGCCCAAACCCATGAACTGAACCCATGAATCATGAGATCATGACCTGAGCTGAAATCATGACCTGGACTTTTAGCTTAAAAGACTGAGCCACCCAGGCACCCCAACATGGATACAATTCTTAACTTAATATTTTACAGTCAATTTTATTAATGACACATTTGTTTTTAAAGACATATGTTCTAAGAAATTATAAAAGAAAATAGGTCCCAATAATTTCTTAAAGGCAATACCTGATTGTTCTTCTCACGTATGATGCAATAGTTTTTATAACTTTTATGTTTTTATAATTTACTTTATCTACAAAGTGCTTAATAAATATCCTTCACTTTTCTGGAGTATTAGCACTGACACAATTAAAAATAGTACTTGCCAATAATGAACAGCCTAAAGTAACTTTGAAGCCTCAGAGAAACCAAGCATTTCAATCTATCATAGGAAATTGCATTACAAAAATTGTTCTCATGCTAATACCTACTGGATTTCAAAAGTCGTTAATACTCCAAGGGCCAGCAGGGTCTAAAGAGCTATGTAGTACTGGGAAAGGCAGGCAGGAGTATCAGCATTTTCCTTATAGTCAGAATCCTTAAATTACCTATATTAATGCATATCCATCTTAGAAATCAATCAGGATAAACAAGAGGGTAGAAATTACTTCATAAAAATATTTAAAAACACTTTTGAAACAAAATTGAATTCTTCCTTTATATTTCTCTACAAATATATCCTTACAGACTATGATTAAAAATGATAGCTAGCCTGGATAACCTCACTACCCTACAATTAAAAACTATCATTAAGCAGTTTTCATGTAATTACTGCCAACTATATCCTCTATAAAAAGGATCTTACCACCTATTCTACCAATATAATTAAATAAATGATGGTCAGCCACATGATGCCAGCATCACAGAGGTCAAATACAATTCTCTGTATGTGAATCCCATTAGCCATTAGTTCTAAGTCTTTGCTATAGATAGTGGAAAGTTACTACATGATTTTAGAGAGTGATCAAATTTGCATGTTAAAAAAATATGAGTTTAGTAAATAGGATAAATTAGCAATCAAAGGTTGGAAGACTGGTTATAGGGACTTTATCATTAATAGTCCAGGTGAGAAATGATAAAAAGCTTGAACTATAATAGCAATGCAAAGGAAATAATGAATTTAAGAGACATTTGGAGGATGTGACCAATAGAGATCAGGGAGAAAGGACAACCCTAAGTGAAGGAAGGGTAACTGAGACTTTCGGCATTTATGCCTGGGTGTACAGTATTACTACCAATTAAAAATAGTAATACTGGGGACAGTATACTGGGAACAGTATATAAAAGATTACATGCTCAGTTTTGAAATCTGCAATAGTACAATGTACCCACAGAATAACCTGGAGGTATAGGTGGGTTAGGTAAAAATACTCCTCTGAAACCTAAGACCACCCGGGATATACAAATATTTTGGTGGTTAGTAATACGTAAGTTGTAGCTAAAACCAGAAGTAATTGAGATCATCCTAGAAAGAATGCAAAGTATAAGATAAAAGATGAGAAAAAAATCTACCTAAATGACTAAAAGAGTGAATCTAGGATGAGACGAAGGTAGAATGAAGAAGTTGAATGGGTTTAATGTGACCAATCTGGGTTGGTATTAGCAAAAATTTTTTTCCACTGAATGACCTTGAGCAAAGTCATTTAACCTCTCTGAGTCTAGTCTCTTCAGCTGCAAATTTGGCAATATCAACTACCTCACATGGTTTATATACACACACATTTGTGTATATACAATATATATTTAATAAAAGTTCACTAATATTACCAATTTTTTATTAATATTACCATTAATTTAAATTACCAAATTAATTAATTTTGGTAAACAGAGATGCAGATATAGGAGAACCTAGAAATCTAAGAAAAAATAGAAAAACAACTTAAATCTTTACCACAATGTCTCAGCTCAAGAGGTATCCCACTGCACACAGCATACTGCACTGGCATACAGTCTTAAATACTCTCTCATGTTATCTGTATACCAGTGGCCCACGCTTCTCAGCAACAGCAAAGCATGCATGTGCTCTCACTTTCATCCTCAAAATTCCTGTAATTCTCCTAATTTAGCTAGGGAATTCTTAAAGTTCTATTTATGCCTATCTCACTTTGGTGGATGAGGAAAAAAAAAAACATGAAATGTCAAGATGTTTAATGTATGGCAAACACTGTTTATAAAAGCCAAAGCCACAGTAAATCTTGTGCCTGTAGCAATTGCTGGCTTCTGATTTTATTACACTTGGCTCTTCTAAGAAGATATAAAAGCTAATGGCTGTTGAAATAAGTTCCAGTTTCTAACAGAAGCAACTTACAGTAAGTAAACTCCAGTGTTGTTATAAAAACCTACAGGAATATGAACCAGTGACAAAGGACAAACACGCCAAGCAAGAGAACCAAGCCCTGGCCTCAGTGTGCTACTCCAGCAATGCAGAGTGTAACTGTACAGATGATGTTTTGAGAATCAGCTTCAGTCTTCAGCTTCTCCCCAATGAAAAACTAAGGCAGGGGTCCATCTCAGCCCATGCCACAATGCAGATGCCAAACTTATCACTGCCTCATCAGAGGCCACAACAATTTCAAGAGCAGACACCCTAATTCCAAGGGTGAAAGGCCTAGGTTACTTAACGCCACTATTCCTTATTTATCCAACATTCTTCAATAAATAGGTCTCTGCTTCATGTACCCAGAAATTTATTTCCATTGTCTATGTGAATAGGTTAGAGAGGATCAGTGTGGACTACCATAGGAACATGCAGGAATGACAGCTAACACAAAAGATCTATGCAGGAAACTAGGTAGAGCAAGGACGAGGGAAGTTCAGAGAGGAGAATGTGGAAAAATACATCAGGATTACTCATTCAGAGGGGCGCCTAGGTGGTTCAGTCGGTTAAGTGTCTGAATTCAGTTCAGGTCATGATCTCACAGTTTCTGAGTTCCAGCCCTGTGTCAGGTTCTGTGCTGACAGCTTGGAGCCTAGAGCCTGCATATGATTCTGTCTCCTTCTCTCTCTCTGCCCCTTCAGTGCTCGCACTCTCTCAAAAATAAATAAACATTAAAAAAAAAATTAGTTCTAGAAAAGACTGGCTTCTAGAAAAGCCATCTAGATAGATATGACAGCATCAAGAAAGACAAAAATGTGAGAGACCATAGGGCATTAACACACTGTAGGTAATTCAATATGCCTATAGGATAGGGTAGAACTTCAAGAGAAAAACTGCTGAGTGCTTTGACAAAGAAGTGTTTCCACAAAACATAAAATACTGAATCCTAAAGTCCAAAAAGAGCATACTGGCAGGGAACACAGGCTTGGATTTACTCTGCTAAGCTTCATCCAAGCTGAAGTTCCACTTTGGAACTCTTGTCAAGATTTAGCACACAGAACTACAGAATTAAATACAGTTTTAGTTTTCAGAGAATAACTTTCCACACACTGCCTGGCTCCCATATTCCTCCATGACCCAGACTACATTTTCCCCATAGCAGACACAGTCCATATAGCAGGGAACACTTTAGCTCTGTTTATTTCTATGGGTAAGAGGTGATTCAAAAACCAAAAACCAAAACTCCTTCAATTACTGAATGCAGGCAATACTATTTATAGATTGTCAAGAGTTTCAAGGCATACTTACCTATACAAGCAGTCCATATAGTCTGCACCTTTGCTATACTCCTCCCAATACCTATGATACATAACAAGTACTTGCTCTTCAGACTCCAGAACTCTCTATATAAAGAAGAAATATACTTTTACTTGGAAAGCACTAATTATTTTCATTTGTAAGGTATGAAATTTATCAAAAATTAATGTTCTAAAATGACATAATTCTATTGTAAATTACATTTACAAATTACATTCTAATTTAACTACTTTTAAGAACACTGAAATGACCAGAAAAAAATGTGCCTTAGATATGAAAATAAAGCATCCATACTAAAGAGTAAAATGTTTCACTCTCTAAAAGGACAAAATGTAATGGTGTGAAGTTGTCTTCGGGCTAGAATATTTTATTAAGATCAGTTTATTTTTTTTTTATTTTTTATTTAAAAAAAATTTTTTTATGTTTATTTATTTTTGACAGAGAGAGCATGAGGGGCAGAGAGAGAGGGGGAGACAGAGCATGCATAAGGGGCAGAGAGAGCGGGAGACACAGAATCAGAAGCAGGCTCCGGGCTCTGAGCTGTCAGCACAGAGCCCAACACGGGGCTCAAACTCACAGACTGCGAGATCATGACTTGAGCCAAAGTCAGACGCTCAACAGACTAAGCCACCCAGGTGCCCCTAAGATCAGTTTAAAGTAGATGTAATTCTACTGCCATGTATCTGTGTACTTCCTCGAATCCCTCACTTTTGATCATCCTGCTAGTTACATAAGTATACTATCACTCTCAATTATTCACTTATGTAAATGACTATTTATGAAAATTAACACCTTTTCTATATTCCCCAAGTAAGCTGTTTTATATTTACTTAGTAGAAATCTATTATTTTTTGAAAAATGAAAATGAAACATTTAGTGTGAGGTCTAATTTTTAAAATAAATCTATTCTAACAGTAAAACTACACTGAAATGATGTTCAAAAGATCTTAGGTTCTTTTATCTCAGTTCTTTTATTAACTGTCCATATGACTTTAAGTAAGTCGACCTCAATTTCCATCTAATTAATTCTCTGATAAAATGCTATGCTTTTAAACTTGGGATTTTAATAATTAAGGCTCAAGAGACAGAATAACCTATAAATAGTATTTTTTGCCTATCATATTAATAAATTAATTAAAAATAGCAACTGCTATTAATAATGCTAGAGAAAAGAGCACCCATAGGAACTGATACTGCTGGCTGAATAAATATAAGAACAATTTGTTACTGTAGGTCAAAACAATAAAAAATGTTCATGACCTATGACTCAATAATTCTATGTCTAGGAATTCATCCTATAAAAAACTCAGCTGCACAAAAATAATTTAGCTACAAGGATATTCACAGAAGCACTATTTATAAAAACAAATTACACAAATTGGAAATAATCCATATGCCCAGCAGTATAAGAATATTTAAACAAATCACAGTACCTCCACACAATGAAAACTTTTACATCATTGCCAGGATTATAAAAGTTTATTTAATGACAAGAAAGAGACTTACATTATTATTAAAATCGAAAAGCAGATTATAGCTAAGCGAAATTAGTCAGAGAAAGACAAATACGTATGACTTCACTTGTATGAGGACTTTAAGATACAAAACAGATGAACATAAGACAAGAAAAGCAAAAATAATATAAAAACAGACGGGGACAAAACATACGAGACTCTTAAATATAGAGAACAAACAGGGTTGCTGGAGGTGTTGTGGGAGGGGACATGGGCTAAATGGGTAAGGGGCACTAAGGAATCTACTCCTGAAATCACTGTTGTGAATCTACTCCTGAAATCATATGTTAACTAACTTGGATGTAAATTAAAAACTAAATAAATTATTAGGAAAAAACCTGTATATGATTCAGTTTTCCAATAAAAAAATAAAGCAAAAGTATGCAAAAGACAAACATCAAGTTATATATATGTATATATATTAACATATGCCAAAATAGATGTAGTTAATTCTGGAGGCATGAGTGATGTTTGGGTGATGATTTTCCTGTTTTTGCTTACCAGAATGTTCTAAATTATCTAAAACGGCAATGTAATGCTTTAGTAATTTAAAAAGTTCCCTCCCCCAACAAATCAAATTTTCTTCTCACAGGTAAAACTGCTTCTAATCTGTTGATTATGTTAATAATTTACTTTGTCATCAATAAATTAGCCAACTTCTTTTTTGTCACAGAATCTGAGAAAACATATGGTGCATAACTATATAAGTAATCTAAACTTTCCTAAAACTATTTCACAGTATCATTTTTAAATGTAATTATTCCACTATTAATTTCGAAGTTTTTTTTAATGTTTGTTTATTTATTTTGAGAGAGAAAGCAGGGGAGGGGCAGAGAGAGAGGGAGAGAGAATCCCAAGGAAGCTCTGTGCTGACAGCCCCATTCAGGGCTCGATCCCATGAACAGTGAGATCATGACCTGGGCCGAAACCAAGAGTCAGATGCTTAAACAACTGAGCCACCCAGGTGCCCCTCCTAGCTTTAATAATTGTACCACTGCTATGCAAGACGTTAACCTTAAGAAAACTGGTAAAAAGGATACATGAATTCTGTATTATTTTTGCAACTTTTCTGTAAGTCTGAAAAGTATTTCAAAATAAAACATTTAAAGAAATGCAAACTATGCTAATATATAAAAGTACAAAATTGATAAATGGCTCACACAGGTAACAATCATGGTATAACCAAAGTTCATTACATTATCATAGCAGAACTTCAAAACTTCACATACTAAACATTTTAAGAATAATTTAAAGTATGTTATTAAAATTGCTTTTATCAACTAACAAATGTACATATTAGAACACTAAAATGTATCTGCCATATATAATAAAAAGTAGAGCATTACCTTTAAAGGTTTTAAGGGAAACATCAAACAATCAATTATGCTCTGGGGTTATCACCACTTTAAAACATAACTGCACCTAGCCACGCCCAAGGTCAGACACCTTATTATATAGTGTTGTTTTATCTCCATTTTAAAGATAAAGAAATGGGGCACCTAGGTGGTTCAGTTAGTTAAGCATCAAGCTCTTGATATTGGCTCAGGTCATGATCTCATGGTTTGTGAGACTGAGCTCTGAGTTGGGGTCTACGCTGACAGCTTGGAGCTGCTTAGGATTCTCTATCTCTGCCCCTCCCCCTGCTCACATGCTCTCTCTCCCTCTCTCTCTCAAAATAAACTTTAAAGAGAAAAAAACAAAGACATTTCAATCCACAAGGTAGATTAAGTGAGTTGCCCATGGTCACATGGCTAATAAAAGGTAAAGTCCAGTTTATAGCCCCAACATGGAAATTCTTTTGTTCATACAAAGATCAAATCTGTGATGTTGCCCTTGTACATATGACATTACTAACTAAAGTAACTGGTCACAATGACAGTCTCTATCATGCTTTTTAATTTATCATTTCCCTTTTTAGTTTTAGGCTTTTGTAAGACTTTATGTAGGATATGAAGAGGCAGCTAAAAGGTTGAAAATAATAGAGATTTACCAAGAGGTGGGAAGAATAAGAGAAAATTTGGTTCTAGTAAACACCATCCAGAGGACATAGAAGCAAATTTTAAAGTTGAGCAAACCTTGATTTGAAACCCCACTCTTTCAGTTACTAATTATACAATCTTGAATAACTAAACCTGATATCCTTTGGAGAATCTAACAACGTAATGCTTAACTCATAGATCTTAAATATATATAATCAGAAAAATGTTACTTAGGAAACAAAGCAAATAACCTTAATCTGATATAAATTCTGCACTGGAAAACAGTAAACTAGTCAAGTGACTACCCAGCTACAAACATATTTATATTATGTATGTATCACTCCTTACCTTGTGCAAATGCCGTACGTGATTTTCCAAAAAAATCTTAGTTTCTGTATAAAGTCTTTCTCCAAGGGGTTCAGGATAGGCCACACATAAAGCATAGATATCTCTAATTAAGTTGTTAAGGTTTGCATATTCATTAGAGATATTATTTTAAAACAAAAGATTTAACTCAAGTTTGCCATTAAAAAGTGAAATATTTCAAGCAATTTAGGATTCTACAGATATAGAAAGAGTAAAATACATAGCCATGCTTACTTTAAAAAGCACTGAAAAAGTTATTCATTTACTCATTCGACAAATATTTCTTGAGAATTATTAGACAGCATTGTAAGGAAAATGGTTCTTCTCTAAGAGGTTAAAATTCAGAGTGGGTTCTGGGAAATCAAGTTACCCAGAAACCTACAAAATAAAGTTTATGTAAGAATGGACATAAGCATAATATCAACAAAAGGCTATAGAATATCATAAGAAGTAGATATGTATAAGCAATTCTGAGAAACAAAAGTTACAAAAATTGCTAATGTGACACATTTTGCTACATCATAGTACTCATCAAAATACACTGCAACCGATACACTATCCTTCAGCATTTATTCCATTAGAAGAATTGTAATATGAATAGTAATATCAATTAATCAATTAAGTTTTTGAATACCAACTAAGTACCCTGCTGGGTATCACAAATGGTAGATATATACTGTAGCAGAGTTTTTAATCTGAGACAGAGGAAATGGGATCTGAATGAGACTTTAGCTCTACTAGCCAGTGATCTTGATCAAGTCTCTTAACCTTTCTGCATTGTCATTTCCTCATCTCTAAGGTAAGGGTAACAAACCATCTCTTGATATCTCTTACAGAATCTTTGTAAAAACCAAATAAACTCATCAATGTTAACATGCTTCATAAACTGCATTACTGACCAGACGTTTAAGATAAAGAACACATGAAGCAATCTGGGAACAGCCTAACTGGAGATCCAGATAAAAACTGAAAATAAGGTTAATTATTTGGGATGGAGTCAATTATTTAATATGCTTTTCTTATAAGTACAATTAATATACTTAAAATAAGGATCAGGAAATATGGCAAAATAAAAATTTGTACTTAAAAATATAGAGGTAGAGGGGCACCTGGCTGTGACTCTTGATCTCAGGGTTGTGAGTTCAAGCCCCACATTGTGTGGGGCTTAAAAAAAATTTCCATTATTAAAAAATACAGAGGTAGGATGCAGGTTCTTCCTCTTCTATAGCCCCATAACATTTTACATATTCTTCTTCTACAGAATTCATTTTATATAATAGAAATTATTTATACCTTTTCCATCCACACTAGCCTGTTCTTAATTATCTCTGTATTCCCAGCCTCAAGGCACAATTCCTGGCACATTATAGGCATTTATTAAACACTTGGTGATGGAAGGAAGATAGGGAATCAGTATCACATGCTCTGCCTATTTACCTAGTAGCCTTACTCCAGAAAGAATAAGCAGCCCTCTCCACATGAGGTCACTGACAGGTAGACTTTGGTCAGACTTTCCCAGGTTCCTTCTAAATCCTTTTATTTTTAATTACAATTAGTAATTGATAAAATATTTTCATGTATATATGTACATATTTCTTCGGTATACTATTATACTAAACATAAACAAAAAATGTTTACAGCAAAAAAGAGAAGCAAAAATATCCATATAGTGCAATACTGCTGCGCCAGATTTTTTTGTAGAAAAAAGTACAGTATGAAACAAACTATTACAATTTTATTTTTTATTTTTGTTTTAATGTTTATTTATTTTTGAGAGAGAAGGGACAGAGTGTGAGTAGGCAGCACAGAGCCCCACGTGGGGCTTGAACTCATGAACCATGAGATCATGACCTGAGCTAAAGTCAACACTTAACCAACTCAGCCACCCAGGCACCCCTTACGATTATTTTAAATCAACTTAGATACAATGAAAATTTAAAAAATAGAAGATTAAATATAATAGCATAAAAGAACTACTTACCAACAGCAACATAAATATATTAACCTATATTACAAAAAAAGTAGAAATTTTAACATGCATCGCCTAAGAAAGAATTTAGAAATTTATTTCTATAGAAATTTATTTCTATATAAATATAGAAATTTATATCTAAATTTGTAAAAATTTAGAAATTTTACAGAAAACTGATAATAGTGTGGGGAGAGAAGAAGAAGAAAGGTATAAATACAGAAGAAAGCTGCCCTAAAATAATGTATTAGATAAGCTCCTGGATCCAGCTTGGAGCCCTCTAGGTTTGTTATAAATTCCGTGGGGAAAAAAAGAAGTCCTAGTTCACTACATAATTTAAATCTCTAATAGTTTTGTGGTTTTTTTACCATAGAGATTTATATTCAATCTCAATTAGTTATCTCAATCTTACCCTAGTAAAATCAGATATAAAAGTGTTGTCAGAATTAAACGTATTAGAAGTGAGGAGAGGGGCGCCTGGGCGGCTCAGTCAGTTAAGTGTCCAACTTCAGCTCAGGTCATGATCTCATGGTTTGTGGGTTTGAGCCCCACATGGGGCTCTGTGCTGACAGCTTGGAGCTTGGAGCCTGGAGCCTGGAGCCTGGAGCCTGGAGCCTGGAGCCTGCTTTGGGTTCTATGCCTCCCTCTCTCTGCCCCTCCCCCACTTGTGCTCTGTCTCTCTCTAGGTCTCTCAAAAATAAATAAATGTAAAAAAAAAAATTAAAAAAAAAAAAAGAAGTGAGGAGAGTGGTTACCTCTAGTGACTGAGGGGGTAAGAAAGTGGGATGCTAGGAGTGTTCTATTTATTGGGTCCATGGGTATGTTTATGTTATGAAAATTCACCTGTACATTAATGAGTCAATGTATACTACACTTAAATTTAAATTTAATTTTTTAAAAAAGACTAAATTTAGCCAGGATCCAGATAAACAATTCTTTTAGCAGAGATATGGTATATTTAAGATCTTTTAAGTTCTGAATACCTACTTCAAGAAATTTCATCCATATTTGCTCTCTTCTTCCTGAAGCCATATATACACTTAATTCTAGAATACACAACTTACTTGATACTGAAAAATTAACATGATTCAATACTTTAATTTCAGCATGATATGCTAATTATGTGCCCAAATGGTTTCTATCACCAAAATTAGTATCTCAATTTATCCACCACATGTACATGTAAACAAAATTGATTAAAAGGACTTTCCACTTAGGGTAAAAGGATCTGTGCAGGGCAGGAAAAACATGGAAACTATTTCAACCCATATACAGGACTTACATACTGTTTGACATCTTCAGTGAGAATGTACTTTTGCATTTTTCTTTTGTTTTTTTTTAATGGTATCTCTGTGCTTTTTGGGTTTGTACTTTTTTTTAATTTTTAAATGTTGATTTATTTTTAAGAGAGAAAGACAGAGCTTGAGTGATGGAGGGGCAGAGAGAGGGAGACACAGAATCTGAAGCAGGCTCCAGGCTCCAAGCTGTCACCACAGAGCCCAATGTGGGGCTCAAACCCACAAACCACGAGATCATGACCTGAGCTGAAGTTGGATGCTTAACTGAGCCACCCAGGTAATCCCTACTCTTGTATTTCTTTTTAATGGCGTCCACCTTGATAAATCTTTTAATTGGTTATCTCATCATAGTTTGGGGTCTCAGTTAACCACTGTATCATGTCACTTAACTGTCTAAAATATATTCCTAAATGTTATTTTTCTCTAACCTACTGAAATATCTAACCACCCTGAAAATGTTTAGGCCTTAGGAAGAGCACCCAACTCTCTACCATTCAATTGTGATTTCGTTATAGACAAGGCACTTTTAAAAGACAAAAAAATGGGAAATAACTGGAGGTCAGATTTAAACATTGTAATTTCCAAAGTTCTTTTCCTCAAGCTACTCTTTAGTAATCCAGGATATAAAAATCCCTCTATTATGAACTTTCCAGTTATAAATTCACACAGTCAAAAAACAAAACTGTAGGGGTGCCTGGGTGACTCGGTCAGTTAAGTATCTGACTCCTTTTTTTTTTTTTTCTTAATCTTTGAGAGAGAGAGAAAGATTGAGAGAGAGAGAGAGAGAGAGAGAGAGAGAGAGAGAAACAAGAGTGGGGAAGGGCAGAGATAGACAGGGAGACAGAGAATCCCAAGCAGGCTCCATGCTGTCAGTGCAGAGCCAGACTTGGGGCTTGAACCCACCAACTGCAAGATTCCAACCTGAGCCAAAATCAAGAGTCAGTCGGCTTCTGACTCTTGATACTGCCTCAGGTTGTGATTTCACAGGTGAGATCAAGCCCTGGGAAGGTCTCTGCACTGACCATGCAGCCTGCCTGGGCTTCTCTCTCCCTCTCTCTCAGCCCCTCCCCAGTTCAAATGTGTGCATATGCGTGCGCATACTCTCTCTCAAATAAATAAACATTAAATTTTTTTTTTAAAAAAGCACACAACTGTTCCAGAGGAAAAGTTCTGAACACTTCTACAACCAAAAGACAGTGCTGACCAGCAGCAAAACTATTTTAGTTCATTTTCTCTATTAAAAGGTGCTTCCTATGCTTGGGTTTAATTTTGAATTTTAACACTATTAATTCTGTTGTGCCGTGGGTCAAAAACAATGAGTTCTACAATGGGAATGAAAGTAAAGATCATCCAAAGCAGCAAGACACACACCATCAACCATTTTCTAAGAAAGAAGGAACACTCTATTATTATTTTTGGGGTCTTGACAATGGGCTGCAAAATCCACCTTCCTTTCCTCTGCCTCTCCTTCCCCTCAACTATCACTATCCCTGTCTTGTCTTTTCCTGTCTGGGCTCTTGCCTCCTCTTCCCCTGCCCCACGGCCCTCATCCTGTGTGTCCTGGTCCTGCTGAGGGCCACTGCAGGTGACTCTCATGAGAGACAAGAAAAAGAGGGGCACCTGGCTAGCTCATTCGGTGGACCATGCAACTCTTGATCTTGGGGTTGTGAGTTCAAGCCCTATGTTGGGTATAGAGATTACTTAAAAATAAAATCTTTAAAAAAAAAAAATGAAATGACAGAACACCTGGGTGGCTTAGTTGGTTATGCATCCTACTCTTGGTTTCGGTTCAGGTCATGATCTCACAGTTCATGGGTTTGAGCCCAGCTACTAGCATGGAGCCTGCTTGGGAATTTTCTCTCCCACTCTCTCTGCCCAACCCCTGTTCACTCTGTCTCTGTCTCAAAATAAACAAACATAAAAAAAAAAAATTAGAAAGAAGAAAAAGGGAAAAAAGTGAAGACAGAAAACCAAACCCTGGTGAAAAAAATAGTTACAGAGAGGGAGGGAGGCAAACCATAAGTGACTCTTAAATACAGAGAACAAACTGAGGGTTGATGGGGGGGGCAGGGAGTGAGGGAGAGGGGAAAACAGGTGATGGGCACTGAGGAGGACACTTGCTGGGATGAGCACTGGGTGTTGCATGTAAGTGATGAATCATGGGAATCTACCCCCAAAACCAAAAGCACACTGTATACACTCTGTTAGCCAACTTGACAATAAATTATATTTTAAAAAAAGAAAAGAAAAAAAGAAAACCAAGCCCAAGGAAGAGAAGTACAATGGGTTCTCATTATGAAGATATAGCTTGCAGATTTGTACAGATGTGCTTTTAAGTTATTTATACTACATATAATAGGAAACAAACTTTAAACAGTGCTGGTTTAGTTTTTTTTTTTTTAAAAAAAAAGGTAAAGATGATCTGAAAATTGAAAATGGTACAATGACCAAAACAGTAGCGGCAATAAAAGATAAAGATCTTCTTTATTGACATTTCTGAAGAGGAAGAAAAAACACACAACATGTAAAAGATGCAGTATCTATGAAATCATCTACTAGCAAGCATGGATATAAAATTATTGGTTAAATGGAAAAATTTTAAGTGTAACTACAGAATCACAATAACTGAATTAGTCTGATTTAATTTGGAATAGAGTGAAAATGTTACTGATGCTTCAAGCAGAGACAACTACAGATAAAACCTTTTCCAATCTGTACAATCTAAGAATGATGGGCTACTAAGTGCCAAGGTTAGTAAGAAGTTCTCCTATAATTTTTGTCAGGATGGTCAAGGATTGGGGACGACCTACTTCAATATTTTTCAATGTAGTCAAACCTGGTCTGTGTTGGAAAACATGCCTGACAGAATATATATTAGAGGGGGCGCTTGATTGGCTCAGTCAGTTAAGCATCCGACTTCGGCTCAGGTCATGATCTCATGGTTCGTGAGTTTGAGCCCCACATCAGGCTCTGTGATGACAGCTCAGAGCCTAGAGCCTGCTCCAGGTTCTGTGTCTCCCTCTCTCTCTGCCTTTCCCTGGTTGTGCGCTCTCTCTCTCAAAAATGAATATTAAAAAATTTTTTTAAAAAAGAGTATAAGGGGACTTGAGCATTTTACCTCCGCATTCTATCCTACAGTATCAGTAAAGCATCTTATCACATCAGTAAGCCACAACATTCTCAACTGTAAAATGGGGCTAGTAATGCATATTTCACAATGTCACTGGTAACAAATTAATTCCATACATATACATGTTGAAAGAAAAAATTACGACACACAAAAAAAATGTACCACAGTATGATTCCATTTATATATATAAAGTTCCAAACACAGAAATAACCAATAATTGTTAGGGCTGTATATATAAGCAGTTATACTATTAACAAACAACAACAACAAGGAAACAACAGTTGCAAAACTCAGAATAGTAGTTACTTCCAAGGTAAAGGAGTGGAATCGTGAACTGAGACAGACCTGTAAGTAGGGGGGAGAATTGGATTCTGGCAGTGTTCTAGTTCTTAACCTGTGCAGTTATTATGCGGGTGTTTGCTTTATAATTATCTGTTCAATCCCACATGTACATCTTAGGAATTTTTTAACATATGTACCAGTTAACCCTTGAACAACATGCAAGTGAGGCCCACCAAGCTACTCAGAAAAAAAAAACACGTATAAATTTTCATTTCCCCAAAACTAAGCTAATACCCTACTGCTGACTTTGCCTCAAGTGAAACATAAACAGTTGGTTAACACATATACTGTATTTTATATGTATTAGATACTGTATTCTTACATAAAGTAAGCTAAAGAAAAGACAATCTTATTAAAATTGCCAAGAAGAGAAAATACATTTACAATACTATACTGTATTTATTTAAAAAAAGAAATTTATAAGTGGATACACAGAGTCCAAACTTGTGCTCTTCAAGGGTCAACTGCTTCAGATTCTGTGTCTCCCTCTCTCTGCCCCTCCTCCGCTCATTCTCTCTCTCTCTCTCTCAAAAAAAAAACATTAAAAAAAAATTTTTTTTAAATCACGTACTATCACACAGTGATAACACAAGTTGGGGGAGGCTTTCCATTTTCAAAAGATTAAAGTTTTACAGCCTCTAAAATTTATACCTAAGAAATCTGAGGGTCAGAAGTCACCTTATATTCTTAAGCAAAAATAATAGGGAAAAGGTGAGAATTTTACTTCAAAACAATGAGTAACAGTCCTTTATTTTCCAAAATAAAATTTAAAGTAAGAAATTCCATTCTTAACTTTACCATTTCTGCAGCTTTCTGTAAAGGGAGGAGAAGAAAATTCACACACAGGTCAAGAATAACTGGATGAATCACACAATAAACATCTTAGAAATAATAATGACTGGACGGGCACTTTCCAGAGAAGTTGGGTATTTCTAAGACCAACTCCTTTCTCTGTTCATTATTTTAGTTGAAATAGCCCTAAAACTACCTATGTACTCATCTAATGAAATCTCATTAACACCCAAGTGGCCTTTAACACTTGTTCCATTTTATTAAGATCCTACGCAAAAAAGAAAAAAAAAAGATTCCTACCCAAAACCAATCCATGATGTTCTACGAAAAAATTAATTCAATAATAAGTTCTTCAAAAGCAGAATCTGTATCAATTATCCTCTAGATACACTGGCAAGCATAGGAATTAGATACTGAAAATCTCATATTCAAGTCTGTGCTCATTCAATTACTACCTGCATGAGTCTGGGCAAGTCCTTTAATCTCTGAATATCAATTTCCTCATCTGTTACATAAAGACAATAATTATATCCGCCCCACAATCTGACAGTCTTGTTTGAGGTACCAAGTAATATAAAAACATCTTTGCAAACTATGAAAGCTCCCAGGAACATTACCATCATTTTATTTATCTTAGTGCCTAGAACATAGGTAGCCTAACAAATGTTTCTTACTAACGACTACAACTGTAATGAAAGAAATGGTTTGCTACTGGTCTAAAAGAACTTCGCTGTTCTTGTATCAATATTCAGCTTAATATAAAAACTGAGTTAGGCACTGAGAACAAGTTGAATCACTGTTATAAAATCCAAGCTTTTCTAAAGAATGTATGCCTACATAGAGAGGGTAGCCACCCCTTAGACCCAGAAGACAGCTAGAGAGGGCAGCATAGAGTTTGAGAACTCTGAACCTCCACACACATTCTGGTTAATACCTTCACATTTCAATTTCCCTTTCTGGGGAAAGAATCTGGTTTTTACAGTATCCACCCAGTCGTCAAGGCCTCCTTCAGGGCCCTGGGTTACTGCCATGCCATTTGGACCCAGAGACAACCAGATCTCAACCCGATCCCTTTTCTTTACCCTGAGACATGACGTGTGTGGGGTTTCCTATGATAAAAGACTAAAGCAGTTCAGGAGTCTGACAGTAAATATGTTCCAAAGTACGTATGTTGCCCCCATGCTCACCCAGCCTTGGGCCCTGGAAGACACTGCGTACAGTTGGTGAGACTGCCATCCACAGCTTTGCCCCAGATACCTGTGGCCAAGGGTTCCTAGAGACCCCTTTAACCTTCCAAATACCAAGAAGCTGCAGTATTTTAATATTTTAGAGTTTTTTCTTGGTGCCAGAGTTTATACCCCAAGTGCTGGGGTAGAATAGTAATTTTATATATATTTGTAAGTAATATATATTATGTATATATTTTTAAAAAGAAAAAAGATAGCTGTCATGTAGCAATGCAGGACATCAGGGTTCAGATTGTTCTAGGGAAACCACAAATTTGTATTTTCATATAAAACTGGTAATTCATAAATGTAAACAAACCAATTAAGAAACATATTTCTAACTGTCAAGTCATTAAACTTGCCATTCACTACCTAGAACACTCTTCTCCCAGGTATCTGTATGACTTGCTCCCTCACTTTAGTTCAAATATCACTATCCTCAGAGAGGCCTTCCAAGACTATCCCATCTAAAAGAGCTGCCATACTCTAATCATTCTCCATGGCCTTACCCTGCTTGATTTTTCTCCACAATATTTATTACTACCTGTTAGTAGAAGCACTGGCATTAGATTATTTTAATACCTGTTTATTGTCTGTTTCCCTTAGTAGAGTGAAGGGAAAGTGGTTTGTGTTTTACAACTGTGTTCCCAAAGTCTCAAGCATACCTGCCATATACATAAGTGCTCAATAAGTATTTGTTAAATGAAATGTTATCAGATTGCTGACTGCCACATACAGGTGATGAACTTAGAAATGTAAACAATACATTTGAAAGTAGTCACAAAAGCATAAACCTGTTCTCACTTTTCAACAAGTTTGTCAATTTTAGGACATTTATCAACGTTCACTGATACAGTTATTGATACAATATCACTATCAATACAAGAACATTTATCAATGCCACTAAAGGATACGAGAAGCGATCGTTCCATGTTGCTCTTTCAACGTATTCCAACATGACAACAGCTTTGATTGTCGTTAAAAGTTTGTTCCATGTCTCATCAAAATCTACTACTCTTGGTTTCAAAGACATTGTGCAAGTTTAGTGTTGAAATCTGTTAATTAGAAACAATAGTAATGTTAGCATGAATTCTACAGACAAGTTAATTGTTTTCAAAGCATCGCATAATTCAAGAGCATGATAGACAAAAGGGATGAGAACCTAGCACATAGTAAAAAGACAATAAACACTGGCTACTATCTTTTCAGGACTACCCAGATGAGGAATTACATAGAATATTTACATTCATTACAAACTCTGGGAAATGGAAAGCTTTTACTACAAACTGTTTATGACCAAGAATGTTGTTCCAAAGATTTAGAAGCCTCACTTAATGTGTTGAGGAAAAAAAGGCCGGACTGTATTAGCCAAAACGCCAACACCTCATGAGAAACTCATCATGAGAAATATGCAAGAGACACAATAAAAGGTTTTGGCTCCAAATCCTCGTATGTGCTTCTTAAACTGGGGAACGAGGTAGTATGTGGGGGAATATGAGAAGACACAAGAAAGTAAAAGGGTTTATTTTCCCAGAGCACTAGTTTAGGCAAAAGATTAGGGGAGGAAATTTCCATTTCTATCAAAACAAATGAATTGTAGAGTAGAACGCAAAATTTACATGAACTTAAAGATTTTTTTAAAAATGTATAGATTTCAAAGACTAGCAGGGCCGCAGCAGAGAGCTGAGGCTCCATCTTAGACTCTTGGAGTATCCAGTCCCATTCTCCTAATGAAAGCACAGCTCTAGCATGGAACCTCTGGTTCAGGTGACCCTGACCTGCCTAGCAGCAAGCTAAAAGATTCCTTTTGCCTACCAGACAAGCTATACTCTACAAGTTAGCTGGTTTCTGTAACAGAAGGATCCTAAGGTTAGCTGGCTCAAGTGCTAGATTCCAAACGCTTTTCAATATCACATCAGAAAAACAGAATTAAAAGAGACCTCTTTTAAAGTTAAATTTAATTGCTGAAGGGAATACTTTTCTGACACGTGTTTTAACACACTCCCCAAAGTTTTCCATTATGACTGGAACTGTGAACACCAAGCTAGTCTGTAGGCAAGGGCCAACTAAGGAGGAAACCCTTTCTCTTATCTTCCACTGTAGGAGTAGGAAATCAATGGGGAGGAGGGGAAGAAGCATAAAGAAAAGGAAGAGAAGACAAGGGGAGGAAAGTAGGTACACAACCGGAGATGGCCCTAAACCCTTCTTACACTTGTTCTGAGAAGAATCCAAGGAGTCCAAGAGACTTCGAGGAAGAGAAAGAAAAGGAATCAGTAAGAAACCAAACGAAATTCAAGAGGATATGTCACACTGAATCAACATACCAAAGACTAACCACTGGGCTTTATTTAAACTTCTGGTACTAACCAGAATGGATAAACAGTAATCTGTGAGAGTGAGAGGGAGGGAGGGAGGGAGGGAGGGAGTGAGTGTGTGTGTGTGTGTGTGTGTGTGCTGGGAAGGGGTAGGGGAGAAATGGGAGGGCGGGGAGAACCTAAATCTCTAGCTTTACATCAGGGAATTAACCTTAACTCCTTGCCACTCTTATTTACCACATCCTATCCGACTGTCTTCCTGAATATTTCTTAAATCCATCCATTCCTGTGTAACCCTATAAATGCTCTGGGATCAGAGCCTTACCAACTCTAGTTTGTATTAAAATTTCATTCACCAAATAAATAATAACTTAATATTTATATGGTACTTACTATGAGCCAAGCACTACTCCAAGTGGTTTACATAAACTCATTCAATTCTCCGAATCATTTGATTAGGTAGGTCCAACTCTTTCCTCCATTTTCCAGATAAGAAAAGTGAGTCAGGGTGATTAAGGCTAAGAAACCCACTTAAGGTCACAGCACTACTTAATGGTGGCATCAGGAGGATTCAGACCTGTGTTGGATCCCATGCTCTTAACTGCTATATGCAACTATACTGCCTAACTAGCATCTTTGGTGAATACTTAAATACTTGCCAGGTACCATTCTAGCCTCTGAGTATATACAGTGGTCAATAAATAAAATTCATGACCTTCAGGGCACCTGGGTGGCTCAGTTGAGTTGGACGTCTGACTTAGGCTCAGGTCATGATTTCATGGTCTGTGCTGACAGCTCAGATGTGGAGCCTGCATCAGATTCTATGTCTCCCTCTCTCTCTGCCCCATCCCCACTTGCGCACGCACATGCGCATGTGCTCTCACAAAAATAAACATAAAAAAAATTTAAATTCATGACCTTCAAGGTCAGAATCTCAGAACTGACACTCAAAGACAAATTACCTACCTAAACCAAAAAGTTGACATCACTCTTGTACTTACAGCTGCTTGATATTTCCCACTATAGATAGCACTAAGTTTAAGCTCATTGACAACATGATTCTATGATTTGACCTTAGACTAAAGCCTCTCTCCAGGTTCCTCTTCTCATGGGACTCCCTTCCTTAACATCACAATCCAGTAATTTCTCTCTGCTTAGAGGTCACTGAACACAACAGTCTGATTCATATAACCAGCCTTTACATTTTGTTTTCTATACCCAAAATTCTTTTTCTTCCTCCCTCTTTCTACCCATTCACCTAACTCCTACCGATACTATATAGCCTTGGTTCAGCATATCTGCCTTTAAAAAACTTTCTTGGGCCCATTTAAACCAGGTTAGGTGCCCTATCTTATGTATTACATGAGAATTCTATGCTTATTTCTATTAGAGTATTAACCAACCTGAACTGTAATTATCTGAGTATTTCCTGAGGGTAGGGCCTATTTTCCAACTGTATATAAAAAAGTTGTCAATGTTCCCTTCATAACAGTTTTCTTCCCTTATAAAAATGGGACATACTATCCACTGCTTGTAAATTATTTTAATGGTTGTATAGATTGCCTTTTAGCTTCATTCAAGTTTTGATTCAAATGAATCATAGTGCCTTTGACTTCTCTTCTGAGGCCAACAGATTTATGGTAAAGTGGGATCATGTGCAGTGATAATCCATACTTAGACAGAGGTCAAGGTGAAAAAAACACCAGCCTAGTGAAACATACTAGAAATTCATGAACCAATAGCTGAAAGTATGCTAAAACTGTCTACTAAATTCTCTGCTTGTGCAATAGAAAGCTCACATAACTAAAAAAAATCCAAGTTCTTTTGTTTTATCTGAATTGCTTACATGATAATTTATTCATTAAGAATTTATGTAAGAATACTATAGAGCAAATAAAGAAACAGGGCCACAATCACTGCACTATTCTCCTACATCTTCCAAGCTGTCTGGTAACTCATAAAAACAAGTAAGAGTCTTCTTCATCCCTGTGCTCTACTAGGGACCACACCAAGGTCCTATGCCTGACAGCCTGCCAGGACCATTTCCATCCCCACTCAGATTATGTCCCACTGAGTATCCACAAAGTTCAAGTGTCACATTACCACTTTAGCTTTCTTCTGAGTTCCACTCATGCAATGTTAGGATTTGCAACACTTAAGCAGTACATAGGTACCATGCCTAAGGCCCAGTAGTATTATGAGCCCTAAAAACAAATCACAGGCTCCAAATAAAAAAACAAAAAAAACAAAAAAAACAAAAAAAAATTCATGTGTCATTTTATTTCCAAATAACATCATCAGTATTAATTATAGTATCTGTAAACTTTTCATTGCATTTGAAAACAACTTATAGACTAGATTTTCTCAGAGAACCACTTCTTAATATGTATTATCAATAGTAAATTTGGGACGCCTGGGTAGCTCAGTCGGTTAAGTGGCCAACTTCAGCTCAGGTCATGATCTCGCGATCCGTGAGTTCGAGCCCCGCGTCAGGCTCTGTGTTGACAGCTCAGAGCCTGGAGCCTGTTTCAGATTCTGTGTCTCCCTCTCTCTGACCCTCCCCTGTTCATGCTCTGTCTCTCTCTGTCTCAAAAATAAACGTTAAAAAAATTTTAAAAAAATAGTATATTAAACAATTACAAAAATTATTTACATAATTATAGTTATATGATCCAGAAATTCCACTCCTACATATATACCCAAAAGAAAACATGGCCACACAAAAACTTGTACACATATGTTCACAGCAACATTATTCATAAAGGCAGAAATTCATAATTATTCATAACTCAAATATCTATCAATACTTAAATGGATAAAATACATTATATACATAAAATGGATCATTCTTCCTCAATACAAGAAAAAGAAGTATTGATAGATGTTACAAAATGGATTAACCTCAAAACCATTATACTAAGAGAATGAAGTTGGTCATAAAGGCAGTCTTCAGAATGCCTTCTATGCTATATATGTTATATATTCAAGCATTACTAACCTTCAACCTGCAAGTCAGCAAATCCAGACTGTAGGAAACTACTGGATAATCAGATTTCTTCAATAAACTATGCACACAGGTAAGAGAGAAGAGAAAAAGAGAGAGGGAGAGATATATGGAGGGGGAATTTAACTAAGACTAAAAAGCACATTAATCAATCACAGTATGAATGACTTTGTTTGGGTGCAGATTTGAGGTCTTTTACATTAAATTATGATACCCCTGGAAACTTAGACAATGATGGGATATCTGATGACCTTAAAAAATTAATTTTTATAGTCTTTATAATGATAATTTTTTTAATGAAAGTCCTTATCTATTACGGTCATATTCCAAAATATGTATGAATGTAATGAAATTCTGAGATATGCTTCAAAATTAATAGCTTGCTTATGAATTAATAATTGTTGAGAATGAGTGACAAGTACCTGAGGGTTTATTTTACTATTTTTTTGGTATATATTTGCAATTTTCCAAAGGAAAAAGGTAAAAATCCTCCTCCTCAACAGCATTAATAGTTTCATAAACATGGGGTAGGGGAGCACATAAAAGAAATAAGAATACTTAAAAAAGAAAAAAGATATTAATCTAAGTGGTCCAACATGCAATCAGTATGTATCTAAGAAAATCAGAATGAGAGGCAATCATCAGAGAAAAAAATATCCTAGAATGAAGAACATGAGTTTTCCATCTAAAAAAGATCAACACAATACCCAGAATATTTAGTTTTAAAAATAAAAAAGAGGCACCTCTCTTTGACATATTAAAAGACTGGGGATGAAGAAAAGATTCCAAAAGTTTTCAGAAAAGAAGAACAGGTTACAACAAACCCTAAGTTGGAAAGTCTTTAGATTTATTGATAGCAACGCTGGAAGTTGGAAAGTAATATAAAGCAATGTTTTCAAAATTCTCAGGGAAAATAAACTAACCACCTAGGATTCTCTATCAAGAGTGATATCAATTTACTTCCCATCCAGTCTCTTTTTGTAGGAAAATAAAAAATATATTCTATCAGGAGGAAATGAAATGAACAAAAAAAAAGACTTGGGATCCCAGAAAGAGAGGGATCTAACAAAGGAGAAAGGAACAGGAATTTTTCAGAATAGCACCTATGCAGATTTTAAAAACAATCTGCCCAGGGGCACCTAGGTGACTCAGTTGGTTAAGCCTCCCACTTTGGCTCAGGTCATGGTTCATGAATTCAAGCCCCATGTCAGGCTCTGTGCTGACAGCTCAGAGCCTGGAGCCTGCTTCGGATTCTGTGTCTCCCTCTTTCTCAAAAATAAATGAACATTAAAAAAAATTTTTTTAATAAAAAAATAAAAACAATCTGTCCAGATAGACACAGAAGAATAAAGGGCTCCAGGAGTGTTATCCCCAAGAAAAGGAGAAGCAGGAACTAATAGACTATCTCAGGTGTCAAACAAACTTTTCTTGTAAAAAAAGTAGAAAGTAAATATTGTAGACTTTGAGAACCATTCAGTCTCTGTTACAACTACTCAATTCTGCCACTGCAGCACAAAAGCAGCCACAGAAAACAAGTAAATGAATGAGCATGTTTGTACGCCAATAAAACTTTACTTATGAAAAACAGGGAGAGGGAAAGATTTGGCTCCTGGGCCATATTTAGCCTGGGTCCTTCCCTCCACACCCTCACTCTCATTGGGTGCTATGTTTGGACACAGAAAGAAGCTGGCAGCTCTGGTGGAGAATTTGGGGGCAATTTAGGTACATTACATTAAAACGTAAACAAAGGATTAAGTAAAGACTTCCTAGTTAGGACACAAAAAGCCTGAATCATATCAACGATGTAGTGTTGTAGGACACAAAATCAGTGTATAAAAATCTGTTGCATTGGGGCACCTGGTGGCTCAGTCAGTTGAGCAGTCAACTCTTGATTTCAGCTCGAGTCTTGATACCAGGGTCGTGGGATTGAGCCCCGCACTGGGCTCTGCACTGAGCGTGGAGCCTGATTAAGATTCTCTCTCTCCCTCTGTCCCTCTCTCCCCAGCTCATGTGCCCTCTTTAAAATTAAAAAAAAAAAAAAAAAAAAAAAAGTTTTATTTCTATACACTAATAACTATCAGAAATAGAAATGAAGAAAACAATCCCATTTACAATTGCACCAAAAAAAAAAAAAAATACTTCGGAGTAAATTTAATCAGAGGTGGAAGACCTGTACACTAAAAACCATAAGACACTGAAGGAAAAACTAAAGAAAACAAATGAAAAGATATTCCATGCTAAAGACACTCCATGTTAAAATGTCCATACTATCTAATGCAATCTACCAAGTCGATGCAATCCCTATCAAAATTCCAATGGCATTTTTTTCCCACAGAAATAGAAAAAACAATGCTAAGATATTATGGAACAAAACAATAACACAAACTCACATATACAGAGAACAGACTGGTGGCTGCCAAACATGGGGAGTGAAGGGTGAGCAAAATGGGTGAAGGTGGTCAAAAGGTATAAACTTCCAGTATTAAAATAAACAAGTCCTGGGGATATGATGTACAACATGAAGACCACAGTTAATAATACCATGTTACATATCTGAAAGTTGTTAAGAGAGTAAATCTTAAAAGTTTTCATCGCAAGAAAAAAATGTTTTATAACCATGTATGATAACTGATGTTAACTAGACATACCGTGGTGATCATCTGGCAATACATACAAATATTGAATCATTATGCTGTAAACCTGAAACTAATATGTTATACGGCAATTATACCTCAACAGAAAAAAAAATGAATGAAAAGAAAACGAAAAGCTGCAGCCTGGGAGAAAATATTTTAAGACATACCAGGCATAGGACAGATACACACACACATACACACACACACACACACACACACACGCACGACTAGTATCCAGAACTCTCAAAGAAGTCTATGTAAAGAACTCTCAAACTCAATTAATAAGAACACATACAATCTAATTAATAGCGAAAAGACCCAAAGAGTTCAGAAATACTGATGGCAAATGAGAACATAAAAGAAATTCAACATCATTAGTCATTAGAAAACTGCATATTAAAACCTCAACAAGATACCACTATACACCTATTGGCATGGGTCAAAAAACCTGACAGAATCAAATGCTGATGAGGATGTGGAGCACCAGAAACTCTCATTTGTGCAAGTGGAAATTTAACATGAAATAACCACTAGGCAGCTTCTCTTAAACATGTATCTTTTCATTTGACCTAGCAATCCCATTCCTGAGTATTAGAAATAAAGGTAGACATTTATAAAAAAGCCTAAACACAAATTTTTAGAGCACTTTAATTCATAACTGCCCCAAACTGGAAACAACCCAAATGTCCATCAACTGGTGAAAGAAAAAACAAAATGTGGTGCATCCACACTGTGGTATACTATTCAGCAAAAAATGGAACAAATTACTGATATATGGATGAGAACAGATGATTGATTCTCAAAAGCATTAGCTAAGCCAAAGAAGAGATTCATTAGACTACCTATTGTAGGATTCACTTTACATGACATTCTGGGAAAGGCAAAAATAGAGAGACATACATCAGATCACTGATGTCAAGGCTCAGTAAAGACTACAAAAGAGCAATAGGAAACTTTTGGGGTGATATTAACTATGATGATAGTTACATGATCATATAATTTATCAAAATTCAAAGAATTTTTTAGGGTAAATTTTTCTAGGTGTAAATTACACTTCCATAAACTTGACCCCTCAAACTCAAGATGTCCATTCTTCTGCAATATTCCACATCTCAGTAAATGATATCCTCATTCACTGAATTCATCAAGCCAGAAATTTTATTAGTCATTCTTGATTTCTCTTACTGTTCTTTACAAATCAATCCAATCAATAAGTTATTCCAACTCTATCTTCTAACCACTCTTGAATTCATCCGCTTCTTCCCATTCCCACTGATAACACCTTAATCCAAACCACCACCTCTTACCTGGCTACTGCCATAGTTGCCTAAGTGACCTGCCTATATCCTTTTTTGACGCCTTGGTACATGCCACATATCATGGCCAATGTAAGCTTTCTAAAATGCAAATCTTATCATTTCATACCCTCTGCTTAAAATTCTTCAAAGACTCTAACTTAAAATCTTTAGTATGTATCAAATATTTTACTGCTTAACAAAAAATAAAACTCTGTGCTGTCTTAATTTGACACTCTGACATCCTTCCCAGAAAATTTGGTAAATATTTTACTAATATTCTGAAAACAAAAATTTTTTAATCAGTTACCAGTTCTAAGAGAATAGCTAGGCAACCTAAGATAAAGAGAATAAAGAAATAATCAGGAAAATCACATAGATAGGCTATCTAGATTTCTGACAGAATTGTTCTAAAATCTCAAATTTTAAGTTTTTCTCCTTACTACACATACTTCACTCCTCAGAACACTAAAAGGTGACCTGTCACTAGCCTTTCCTTTCTCCTGAGAATCTTAACTTTCCAGTAAGTTTTAGGTTTCTGAGGCTGAAAGAGAGCTCCAAAAGAACATGTTACTGCCCAAACTATGATGTGGTAACATAGCCTGACAAAATTCCTATCCCTAAAAATGTTTTAAAAACAAATTTACTAATAATAACAGAAATTTAAAAAAAGATATAACTTTGCCAAGATCAGATGGATTTTAATTTGAATCAATATTGTTCTTCACTTAGACATTTTTCATATAAAGAACTAATTTGGATAATTACATTTCAGCAGGTAAAGCAGTTAACAGAATCTCAAAACATTGAATTTTAAGTATAGAACTGAGGTTGATACATAACTGGATAAATATTTTATTTGAAGTATAAACTATTTTAGTAAAATGTATAACCATGTTTAACATCTTGATGAAGGTGACTGTAGCTTAACTATTGATAAATGCTTTAGTGTGCCACATTTCAGCTGACTTCCAAAAGTAGGATTCATCAATAATGTAAATAGCTAAACACTTAATATTGTGGTTCTCTTTTTAGTAAAAAACAAAACTACCAAATGATGATTTTTTATTTCAGTATTGAAATACAGGCAAAAATTTGACTATTCCAAAAATTACCAATAAGATATAATTCTGGGGCCTAAATTAATTTCAGGTAAGTCAATATACCATATAATTTTTTTTTCGGTAAGCTTTATGCTCAGTGTAGAACCCAATGTGGGGCTTGAACTCACAACGTATCAACACATGAGTTCAGATCAAGAGTCAGATTCTTAACCAACTGAGGCACCCAGACATTCCCATAATTTGTTTTTAAGTTTTTAATGTTTATTTTTGAGAGAGAGACAGAGAGAGACAGAGCAAGAATGGGGGAGGGGCAGAGAGATGGAGACACAGAACCCAAAGCAGGTTACAGGCTCTGAATTCTCAGCACAGAGCCCGATGAGGGGCACGAACCCACTAACAGTGAGATCATGACCTGAGCTGAAGTCAAAAGCTTAACAGACTGAGACACCCTCGCGTCCCCATAATTAGTTTTTTAAATGACATTTAGCGGGCTTACAGCAGGTTATATTTGAATTAATATAATTAGAATATAACTAATTATAATTAATATAAATTGAAAGAAAATACTTTAAAGCCTAATACAGAGCATTATTAACTTTGGAATATTTTCCATTTCCATAAGAAATGCTACCTCTACTACACACTGACTAAAAACACTACTGTTGTTTCATTTAAAAATAAGCTCCAAGATTCATCTAAACAATTTCTTCTTACTCTATTCAAATGAGAGAGCCATTAGATAGAGCGAAGAAATACCTTTATTGTTTGGAGACATTCCGTACAATGCTTTTTGTTGCAATAAGATTTGATCCACAGAGCTCTAAGTACTCTACAACGGTCATTTCTGTATGTTCAAAAAAAAAAAAAGGAGGAGGAAGTGGGGGAAAAATAATAAAGAGAAATACAGTAGTCTCTCATCAATCTTGGTTGGCAAAATGTAGATTGCAGGAAGAAAACCCATAAGTCTCAAATTAAAAAAAAAAAAGGAGGAGGACAGTGGGGAGAAAGGGATATATTTATGCTATAATAAATAAGTTATAGAAGGCAAGTGCTTCCAAAGTAAATCCACCTGACCAGAATTAAAGACCCTTCTTTCCTCAATGAACTTGAAATTCTCCCGCAAGTCAGTATAGACTGTACTTTTTTTCAAGTTTCACATCGCTCTTATCAGCATGAAGTTTAATGTCCTTTTTACTTGCTTTCTCACTTTTTTCTTTTCTTAATAATTTAGGCAAGGACTTTAAGACATCAACCAGCCTTAAAAGAAAAAACAAAAACATTCTCATATACCTATCTCAAATGAGTTACAGAATGTGAATCTAACTCCCTCATGGATAGGCAAGCTCAAACTGGCATGCATACTAGACAAAGCCATTACCAGCCAGCCTTTTCACAAATAATTGCAACATCCAGAGCACAATTTTTCCTAGGCATGATCTCCTACCCAAACATTGAAAAGGATTACCCTAATCACCCTGTCTTTACACTACCCAAAGACTTGCAGTATTTGTTATCCTATTCTTTTGAAAGATAAATCATATCTATTTTAAAATATTGGACTTAAATTTTTTTCACAAATACAAGGATTAATAGTAATTTGCTTTAGCCGAGTTTTTTGTTTGTTATGGGTTACATGACTTTTATGGAGGAGGGGAATCACATTCTGAACAGTTGCTACTGGTTTATTATTGGCTGTACTAAAATTCAGAGTCCTTGCTTCACCTTCCAATTCTTACCAACTTTATTTATCACTATTTCTCAACTGGTCCTTTTTTCCAGACAAATTAATGTACTTGCAAGCTCCTGTATATTAATTCCCACTTAAGTTCTGGCACAGCTATAGAAGACACAGACATGGGAGAATAAGAAAAAAGTGATACAGGGGCGCTTGGGTGTCTCAGTTGAGCATCCACCTCTTAATTTTGGCTTAGGTCATGATCTCACAGTTCATGAGATGGGCTATAAGCGCAGAGTCGGCTTGGGAGTCTCTCTCTCTCCTCTCTCTCTGCCCCTCCCCCCTCAAAAATAAATAAACTTAAAACAAAAAAAGAAAGAAAAGGTGATACAGCTATGGCAGATACACATCAGCTTTGCTGACCACCACCTCCTGTTTAAAATCCCCAACACAGCTTGAACAACACAACCTCTTACCATCCCATTCTTTCACTTAAGTGTCCCTTAAGGTAAAAGAATAAAGACAATCCAACATAGCAAGTTGTAAAAATAAATGACACCATAATGACACCAATTTTCCCATAGGGGGACACTAAGCAGGATGTACTTTGCCCATTCTTTACCACCATCGTAACACCTAACTACAGGGTTGTTAATAACAATAATAATAGCAAACCTTTATTGACTGCATATGTTCCAGAAACGATGCTGTATACATTTTATACATCATCTAATTCCTCAGAATAACCCAAAATGGCTATTATTAGAAACTACAGTTGGCTCGGAGCAAGTGGATGGATGATAGTTAAGCCTTCTACAAGAAGGCAAGTAGCACCTAAGAAGTCAAATGTCTCAGAGTGGTGGAGGAAGTTTCTGCTAGATGTCAAAACATAAGAAAGAGGGGCTCCTGGGTGGCTCAGTTGGTAGAGCATATGACTCTTGATCTCAGGGTTGACTCTTGTGGGTTGAGCCCCACACTGAGAGTAGAGTTTACTTTAAAAAACAAAACATGAGAAAGAAAGAAGGAAAGGAAGGAAGGAAAATACTAGACTCAAAAATGAAAGGGTGTGGGGGTGCCTGGGTGGCTCAGTCAGTTAAGCAGCCGATTTTTGATTTTGGCTCAGGTCATGATCTCATAGTTCATGAGATTGAGTCCCATGTCAGAGCCAGCTTGAGACTTTGTCACTGTTTCTCTCCCTCTCTCTGAAAAATAAACAAACATCTAAAAAAAAAAAATTAAAGGGTGTCAATCAAGAAACTATTCTGTCAATGGCAATGTGATACTAGACTAGTTACTATTTCATTTTTTCCATCTGCACAACATAAAAACAGTATAGGGGCACTTGGGTGGCTGAGTTGATTAAGCATCTGACTTTGGCTCAGGTCATGCTCTTGTAGTTCATGAGTCTGAGACCCGCATCAGGCTCTGTGCTGACAGCTCAGAGCCTGAAGCCTGCTTCGGATTCTGCATCTCCCTGGCTGTCTGCCTCTCCCCCACTCATATTCTCTCTCTCTCTCTCTCTCTCAAAAATAAACAAACATTAAAAAACTTTTTAAATAACATAAAAACAGTATTACAAGGCAATATTTATAAATACATTTCAAGTTTGCTGGACAATGCTAAGTTCAGGTAGTATTATTTTCTACTCTTTTCTATCATTTAAATTTTCCATCCATGCTTTTGAATCTAATGAAGACCAAAACTGTATCACTGCTGAGATCTTTATGCCTTTACTCTTTCTCATACTTTATTCCCAAAGTATCAATTAAAGACTTTCTTTCATTCTACTTTTCTCATAAGCAGTTCATTTTAATGTTTACGGGTTTCAGATAGGAAAAAATACAATTCCTTTCATCATAATGCCAATTTCCATAATCCTCAATTATCTTCTTCATAACTGCTTTTTTTTAGCCCTCTAAAATTTAACTTCCAAGCTCTAGTCAAAGTTTGGAGATCTCTAAGTGCCAACATAAAGCCATCTACAGAAAATCCGTACAAAATACCCTGTCCTTACTTACATTATATGCAAAACTTAACTCAAGATGGAAGAAAAACAGGGGCGCCTGGGTGGCTCAGTCAGTTAAGCATCTGACTTCAGCTGAGGTCATGGTCTCCCGGTCCGTGAGTTCAAGCCCTGTGTCAGGCTCTGTGCTGACAGCTCAGAGCCTGGAACCTGCTTCAGATTCTGTGTCTCCCTCTCCCTCTGCCCTTCCCCCATTCATGCTCTATCTCTCTCTCTCTCCCTCAAAAATAAATAAAAGCATTAAAAAAAATTTTTTTTAAGATGAAAGACATATACTTAAAAGATGAATATAAAATATATAAAATATAATAGATATAATATATAATAAATATAAATTAATATTTAATATTTAAAATATAAAATAAAATATAAAAATATAAAAACAAAAAACTCAGGGGTAGGGGTGCCTGGGTGGCTCAGTCAGTGAAGCATCCAACTTTGGCTCAGGTCATGATCTCATGGTCCGTGGGTTCAAGCCCCACATCGGGCTCTGTGCTGACAGTTCGGAGCCTGGAGCCTGCTTCGGATTCTGTGTCTCCCTCTCTCTCTGCCCCTACCCCACTCATGCTCTGTCTCTCTCTCTCTCTCTCAAAAATAAAAAAACATTTAAAAATTTTATTTTTAAAAAAACCATACTTAACAAAAACAAAGACTCAGGAGTGCCTGGGTGGCTCAGTCAGTTAAGCGTCAGATTCCTGATTTGGGCTCAGGTCATGACCTCACGGTCACATACAAGCCTTGTGTCAGGCACCAAGCATGGAGCCTGCCTAAGATTCTCTCTCCTTCTGCCTCTCTCTTGCTCACTACCTCTCTCAAAAAACAAAAACACACAAAAAAACAAAAACTCATAGAAGAACACACAGGGGAAAAGCTTTGTGACACTGGATTTAGCAATGATTTCTTGTATATGATGCCAAAAATACAAACAAAAGAAAATATAAACTGGTCTTCATCAAAATTTAACTATGCACCAGAGGACACTATCAAGAGAGTGAAAAGAATCCACAAAATGAGAAAAAATATCTACATCTTATATGTCTGATAAGAGATTAACATCCAGAGTATATAAAAGAACACCTTAACAACAACAAATTTTTAAATGGGCACAGAACCTGGATGTTTCTCCAAACATACACAAATGCCCAACAAGCACATGAAAAGATGTTCAACATCACAAGTCACTAGGGAAATGTAAATCCAAAGTACAGTAAGATACCACTTCACATGATGTCTATTATCACAACAAGCAAACAAGCCAAAAATGAAAAATAACTAATGTTGGAAAGGATGTGGAGAAATTGGAATCCTTGTGCAATGCTGGTAGGAATGTAAAATGGTGCAGCCACCATGGAAAACATTTCAACAGGTCCTCAAAAACCTAAATACAGAATTACCATACAAGAGCATCAACTGCTCTTCCAGGTACACATCCAAAGGAACTGAATAGTAGGCAATGGAAAAGATACTCGTGTTATAACATTTACTGCAGCATTATTCGCAATAGCCAAATGGTGGACAGAACTCAAGTGCCCATTAACAGAAGAAAAGATAAGTAATTGCAATACACATGAAAGAAGTATTATTCATTCATTAAAAAGGAGTAAATTCTGATACATGTTACAACATGGATGAACCCCCAAACAGTATGTCAAGTCAGATAAGCCAGATGCAAAAGAATAAATACTGTATGATCCTCCTCTCACAAGGTACCAAAAGAGGCACATTCATAAGACAAAAAGTAGACTAGAGGTTACCAGGTGCTGGCAGGGAAGGGAATGGGGAGCTATTGCTCAATGGTTGCAGTTTCTATTTGGGATAATGAAAAAGTTTTGGAAATACATAGTGGTGATGGTTGTGAAGACATTGTGAGTACAATTACTGTTAGCGAACTACACACTAAAAATGGTTAAAATGGGAAATTTTGGTACGTGTGTTTTACCACAATAAAAAAAATACAAAAGCAGGTACCGTCCTTTTCATTTATTTGTTTTGAGAGCCAGAGGGAAAGAGCATGCATGTGAACAAGGGATGGGTGGAGAGAGGGAGAGAGAGAATCCCAAGCAGGTCCTGTGCTATCAGTGTATAGCACAACATGGGGCTTGATCCCACAAACCACGATCATGACCTGAGCCAAAATCAAGAGTTGGACATTAACCAACTGAGCCACCCAGGTGCCCCCCTAAAAAAGATGCTGTCCTTATAAATGCTTAAAATCCAGATCATATGGACAACAAAGTTCTGATGCAAAAGAAAGTATCTGAATCTCAGTGCAAAGTGATCTCCAAAAAATTTTAAATGTAATCAAGACAATATTTAGAAGTTCTAATACTTGGAATACTTCTAATATTTAGAAGACAAAATGTCATTATTTTTGGTTCATATAGACTTCTACCAAATAAAAGAAATACTCTGACAGATAGTTCAACATGTTTCTTCAGGCTCAGGACTATTTGTGGATCTTTTTCTTGTCACATTCATTATTTTGGTAACTTCATACTACTTATGTGATTATTAGGACTGTAAGAAAAGTATGCTCTATTTCTCAATGTCAGAAAATAGTTATAAAAAAGGGGGATGGCTAACATAAACTCTACAGTGTCTAACTGGAATCAGTTATCAGTATGAACTCATGGTTTTTGATACAACATACATACACACATACAAATAAAAAGGTACAGAAATAAACATGGATGTTTGTGCACACACGGATTAATGTGTATACATAAATATATTTCTAGCTCTGCTGGGAGGGCCTAGGAGCAATGACACCTCAGCAGTAATAAGCACACATAGCATCCAGATCTTGGTTTCTAAGTATCATTCTCCAGTAGAAGGAACCAGAGCTCCTTGGAGAAGTGATTGATTCTAGGGCTGCAGCAGAGAAATATAAGATGAACCTGGAAAATTTTTGGTGCCAGAAAAGTAGTGCTTTCTTAAAAAAAAGAGAATGGAAGTATGTCGAAAAGACAAAGAGCCAACCTGAAGGCCACAGCTGGAACAATCTGAGCAACAAAATAATGACAGCATTAGATTATAAACCACAGAATAAAATAAGTATCTATGACTTAGTACAGATATAAACAAATTACTAAATAAAGAGAAGGGGCAGTTCTTCTTTACAGAAGAATTCCAATTAATAAATGTAGAAGGGGGACACATAGGTGGCTCAGTTGGTTGAGCATCTAACTCTTTTGATTTCGGTTCAGGTCATGATCCCAGGGTCATAGGATTGAGCCCCATGTCGGGCTCCATGCTGAGCATGGAACCTGTTTAAGGTTCTCTCTCTGTGTCCCTCTACCCCTCTCCCTACTTGTGCACTCTACCCCACTCTCTAAAATTAAAAAAAAAGGAGGGGGGATCAAGCTGGAAACAAAAATTTAAAAATAAATGTAGAAGGGAAAACAAAATTTTAAAATAAATTTTAAATTTTTGAAAACAAAAATTTAAAAATAAATACAGAAGGCAAACAAAGAAATATAGAAGGAAATGAGAAAAATAAAATCACCATCAGGCAAACACCACTATGATAATTGCTTCAGGAAAGATCTACCAAGAATACTGAAATGACTGAGCAAAAGTTTGAGAAGAACAGGGATATCTGCACATTTTCAAAGAATCTCCCAAAGATATCTTATAATTACAAAAGGAAAAATAGTGACTCTACAAGGAGAGAAATATGACAGACACGACTTCAACCATATAAGAATTAACATCATCTCAAATAGGATATACTGACATCCTGTACTCTGTGATGTGCAGGACTCAACATTACTTCTATAGTATCTTTGCCAAACACGCATAACTTCAATAAATCAAGGAAATATCAGACAAACGCAAACTGAGAGACAATTCTACAAGATAAATGGCCACACTCATCACAAGTGTGAAAGTCATTAAAGTTGAGAAAAGATCATATCATATGAGACTAGGGAAACACAACAACTAAATGCAATGTATGATTCTGAATTGAATTATGAAACAGAAAAAGGATACTATTGGAAAAACTAGTGAAATTCAAATAGGGTCTGTAGTTAGTAGTATTGTACCAATGTTGATTTCCTGGCTTTAATCACTGTGCTCTAGTTGCATAAGTTATTAACATTAGGGAAAGCTGGATAAAGGGCACCTGGGCGAAGGGTATATGTTTCAAAATTTAACAAAAAAAAATTTTTAAGTATTCTATGCATGTTCTCCTTCAACTGAATTAAAACAAAGTTGAGAAATTCAAGAAGTATTTACACAGCATAAATCCAACATTTCATTATTAGAAAAGCAACCTACATTGAAACAAGACTTAAGGTATTAATAGATACTTATTATGTATTTACAGATGCTAGAGATGTTGCCTTCAAGAAACTTACAGCTGGTAAGAGAAACAATGATAACTGTCAACCTCAATAATCAAAAAACTCTGACACAGACACAATCAGGTTATAATCCCATGATTAAATAACAATTAGTCACATCATTCATAAAGTATATAAATGAAAATCATTTAGATAACTAAAACCTTGAAATAGGACATTAACACCTACACATTTACAGAATTTAAGTTAGCTTAACACACTCACTACATATATTTCACATGGTAGTCTTATACCTAGTAATTAGTGTCTAATACTTCAAAAAGGACCATTAAATATTTTCCATCAAAGATTATATTTCTCCAACGCAGAAATAAGTTGGCTTACTTTAATCTCTAGCAAAAAGAATACAAGAGAATAGCAAAAATAACCACAAAAATTGAACTGAACTAAGTTTTTAAATCAAGAAAAATCTCAGAAAAAAAAAACAGGTAAATTTAAAATTTATATAGCAAGTAGCTAAAGACAGCTAACAGGAAATCAAAATGTCAACCAATATATAAAGTGTTATACATTCAATAAAAAATATTCCATCTCCCCAACTCCACATAAGTCAATCAACAGAGTTCAATCATACCACAAAAGGTGTAGCAGATGCAATATCATGATCTTAACACTACTCATTGTCTCAAAACTTTTAAGAATCAAAAGAACTGCAGTGTTCTCCAATAAGCCTTCCTAAACAAAAAGTAACAGAATGACTGTACATATTCTTTTTTAATTTTTTTTAACGTTTATTTATTTTTGAGACAGAGAGAGACAGAGCATGAATGGGGAAGAGGCAGAGAGAGAGAGAGAGAGAGAGACACACACACAGAATCTGAAGCAGGCTCCAGGCTCTGAGCTGTCAGCACAGAGCCCAACGCGGGGCTCGAACTCACAGACCGTGAGATCATGACCTGAGCCAAAGTCGGATGCTTAACCGACTGAGCCACCCAGGCGCCCAACTCTACATACTCTTAAAGATAGTAATACAAGGTTTACACTAACATCTGCAATGTAATAGAAACATTACTACTAAGATGCAAACCCAGGCAAAGAGCCAGATTGCTCTGAACAGATATTGTGATTAACTGATTACTGAGAGAGGATTCACTCATACATCTTAAACATCAGTAACTTGTTATAATCTCCTAACATTCCAAATCTCTGCCTCTTTTTCCTAGACTTAACAATAGCCAGTCAAAAGTCTTCACAATATTAAGATTCCAGGGCTGATCCTGTCATTAATTTACTTGAATTTAATTGACAGTATATACAGGAAAACATTGCTCCCAATCACAGATATTTTCCAGCCAATAAAGAGAACAGGAAGATAAAGTGAACACAAAAGAAACAGAGCAAACTTTTATAAAAAGTCTCACAAAAAGTAACAGCTCTTTAAACAACTTCACATCTGTAGGTCCAAAACTCAGAGAGCAGGGACCAACTTACAAAATGTTGCAGTATTCCAGAGCCTTCTAAAATTCTTTCTACATTTTTTCCTTAGGTGGTCTCATCCTGTTTCATTAATTTTTAAATACTACTTAATACTCTAAAAAATACAAGGTGTCAAAGCAAATGAAGTATGCTACCCATTTTGGCAAAGTGGGGAGAGGGATATATAGATATTTGCCTATATGTTCATAAAATATATCTTTGGAAAGATATGTAAAACACGAACCCTGTTTGGCTCCAAAAAAACTGGGTGATGATGGGAGACAAGAAATAGGGAAAAATTTCTCTAAACCCCACCAAACATTTTCTGAATCATATGAATGTAGTTTCTTTTCAAAACATAAACAAACCAACCAGTAAGTGCTGATGACTCCCCATCTCTTTCTCCCCCCACTAGAATTGAAGTCCTGTGAAGACAGAGATTTTTGTCTATTTTTGCACTACTATATCCCCACTGCCAGGACCATAGCTGGTGGCTGAAAAACATTTGTTGAATGAATGATTTCTTAACCTCTCCACTAAATTCCAGATTTGTACATCCAAATCTGGATATACAGATGTTCTCACCTTCACTTGAACATCTAACAGGTCTTACTTAACATGTCCAATCCAACTTTATCCATGTTTCCCTCACCACCTTCTCATCTCAATACATGGCATCACCAGCCTCCAGCTGAAGCCCAAAACCCAGGAGTCACTGCTGATCCAAGCAACTACACTCTCATGCAAGCCACAAGTTCAATCAATACATTTAGCTCCAAAATATACCTCAAAAATCTTTTGTAACTTGTCTCTAACACGCCAGTCACTATTCTATTCAAATCTACCACAGCCTTCTCTCGGTCTCTCTGCTTCTCTTCTCCTTTTATTCAATCTCCTCCTCCAGTCATATTGCAAATCACTTCCATCTTGACAAAAATTCCAACAGCTTTTCAATGTACTTTAAGAATAAAGGCCAAACTCCTTTGGACAATAAGACCTCACAAGATCTGGCCCCTGGCTATGACCTAACCTCTTATTCCCCAGTAGGGTCCACCTTCACTGAGCTTCTTTCAGTTTGCTGACCCCAAGCTTGATATCATCTCTGAGAATTTCCACGTGCTGTTCCCTCAGATAGGAATACTCTCCCCTCAGACTTCCAAAGGCTAAATCCTTCTGACTTGTCAGTTATCAGGTCAAAGGTCCCCTAAGACCGGTTTTTTTCCTGACCACAGCATCTCAGTCTTAATACCACAACTCCCTATTTCCTTCATAGTACTTAATGATTCTCTGAAATTATTTTTATTCCTTATGTATTATGTCTCTCTCTCCCACACCAGAATCGAAGCTCCAGGAGGGCAGAAACTCCACTTCTTGCTTACTGCTCTATCCCCTAATGCCTGTGATAATGCTTGACATACAAACGAAATACTTAATATTTAAGTGAAAAGGCAAAACCGGCTCTAAAGAAGGTCCACAACATTTAATTTAATGACTAGACTGTTGAGGATTAAAGACATGGATAAACCATCTTAATAGTCATAAAACACTGAAAATCACCAGAGGATGGAGCCTGAAGTAAGATTATTTCAGATGCATCTGAACATTCAAATACATAGAAAAGGTATTTTTCACACACTATGTGCATGCACACTGCAGAAATGTTCCCCCAAGTTATAAACAGCATCTGAAAAGAAAAAAAGGATAACTCAAAACACTGTACATCTGTTATTTCATCTGGGACTCTTTTGGAAGGGCCTTCCAAACACTGTATTTGGGCAAAAGAGGCAAAGGATAACCAATTTGTTCATTTGTCTGTCTTAGGAATGTGAGATTCTAAAGGGTAGGGTATTGCCCTTTGAGTGTTTTTAAATTTCTACTAGGTAGTCAGTAGTCAATCAGAACAAAGTGATTATTTCTCATATTTTACTTTGTACATTTGGAACAGACCTAGTTCAAAGATTTTTATACTGTCAAGTCAAAACACCTACAGTGAATGTTAATAGTTTATATCTTATCTCCAAAACTTTAACTTCTACGGTATTGCCCATCAACTGGTAATAGTAATATCCTAGGGAAAGGAGATGATTTAACAATAATAACAGTCTGCAATTTAGAGATATTTTATTTACATGAACGTATCTCTGGGGTTGTAGATAATGGTCCAGGCTCCCTAGTGTGTAAATGCTCTGAGGAGTCTAAGAATCTTATTTCACCAGACCCTAACTGTAGAGACAGGTCTGGCGTGCACATAGGATACTCCTCCCCACAGCTATCAATCTTCGCTGTCTGCGGAAACAAAAGTGAAAATACTCGTGGTAAGGATATAAGAGACTGATGCCCCCCCCCCCCACACCCCCAAACACAGAATTGTGTATCCGTGTGAGCTCGTAAACAAGCAGAAGAGTACACGCACTCTCACCTTCCCTCCTTCGGAAGAAAATGGGGCCGAGGGAGGGGCGGCCAAGGCCGGGTAGGGGAGGCCCGGGATCCAGTCCAGGGGGTGGCCGGGCTTAGGGGTCAGCGCTCCGGGGAGCCGGGGTCCCTTATAGGACACCATCTTCCCTTGCCGCCCCCCTTTCATCCCTTTCCCCTCCCCCCTCCCCGCCCCCAACTCCTTTCCTCCGCCCCATCCCCGCCACCCATTAACCGGGAAGCGAAGTTTCCCGGCGCCTGCAGCCCGGCTCCCCGACCCTCAGCGGGGTTACCTTCTGCAGAAGCGGGACAAGGGACAGGGGACAAGGGGAGGGGGAGACAGCCCGAAGGAGTGAAGGACGAAGCCCCCGGCGAGGAAGGTGGGCGGCGGCGGCGGCGGCGGCTGTCAGCTCGCGTTCCCCTGCTCACAGCGCTGCCATTACTGTGCGCCGAGGCCGCCTCCCCGGCCGGCCGCCGCCACCGGCCCAGGAGACACGGGGGGTGGGAGCGAAGCCCGGGGAGACCGCGCGCCGGACGCTCACCTGCCACGGCGCGCAAACACAGCAAATCTCAAGGCCGCCGCCGCTCCAGGACGGGACAGGGGCGGCGGGGAGAGGGGAAAAGGGAGTAGGAGGGGCTGGTTACGGGATCCGTAAAACAACCGTCCTCCTGATCGCCCGGTTTTTCCCCCCGACACACACGCTTCGATCTCCTTCTTTCGCTACCTCCAATTCCCCCCTCAGAAAGCAATGGTAGAGTCCGCGTTACGGCAAGCGCAGAGAGCCTGGTTTAGTGCAATTGCAAAAGGCCACGGAAATCGGCATTCAAAGTGACTCCTTGCGGTACTCCCTGCGAATGAGGCAGTCGTAGTTGGCTGAGCACAAGAGACTCGACCCACCAAGTTTGGGCACTACTAGTCACAATACTACTAGTCAGGTATTTTCAACAGAAGTATTTTCCAGACCTATGTGAATATTCTGATACCCCCACAATGGGGGATCTTTTCAAATGATCAAAAATGTATTAGCAAAACTACCTTCCCTTCTGACATACTCCTTTAGCAGGTTTTGTCTATAGCCAAATTCTGAAACCTTTTCCCTCCCAACGCTCTTTCTTAAAACTATCTGTGCCAATCCTTTAAGGCCCATTAAAAAATCCTGTTTGCTTCCTTGTCCAGGATATCAATTCTCTGCTATTCTCACATAAACCCATCTTTTGCTGGTAAAATAATTGGCAGATTGATTTGTGAGGTAAACAGAGTTTGAAGACTTTCCTGATGAGACTTTGGTGCTGTTAATAAACGTGACTTTTTGATATTGTGAGATGAGATATGTCAACGTATGAAAGATCTACATGACACAGTGAACCAATATTTTCCAAATGTCCGACGCAGGACATAACAAAATCATGCATAGGTAAAGGATACATTCAAAGTTCCAAGTAGACCAATGGAGATAGTTAAATATATGTATGTGTGTGTTTGTGTGTACACATACATAAAAACAAGGTACAAAAGATTCCTTCATATGATTTCAGATTCTTCATTGCAAATAACCTCTAAGAAATTACCACTTGTCAACGTTTCTATAGCCTCAGAGAAGAATATTCACATTTAACTGAAAAGACTATTAAATTCTCCTCCTAGAGCCTTCTATTTTCTTCATATACTTGAATCATAGAGAACACTTTTATTAAGCCAGATATTAAAGAGATATGCGGGAGCGCCTGGGTGGCTCAGTCAGTTAAGCGTCCAACTTCAGCTCAGGTCATGATTTCATGGTTCATGGGTTTGAGCCCTTTGTCAGGCTCTATGCTGACAGCTCAGAGCCTGGAGCCTGCTTCAGATTCTGTGTCTCCCTCTCTCTCTGCCCCTCCGCTCCCCTCCCCTTCTCTCTCTCTCTCTCTCTCTCTCTCTCAAAAATAAACATTACAATTGTTTTCTTTTTATTTTTTTTTAACGTTTTTATTTATTTTTGGGACAGAGAGAGACAGAGCATGAACGGGGGAGGGTCAGAGAGAAAGAGGGAGACACAGAATCTGAAACAGGCTCCAGGCTCTGAGCTGTCAGCACAGAGCCTGGCGCAGGGCTTGAACTCAGGAACCGCGAGATCATGACCTGAGCCAAGTCGGAAGCTTAACCGACTGAGCCACCCAGGCGCCCCACAATTGTTTTTAATAATAAAAAAATAAAGAGATATGCAAAAATGTAAAACCATGCCATTCTTCTAATTTTTATTTTGGAAAATATAGTTATTATTCATAAAAATATGTGATGTATGTAGAAATGTGTAGGCATTTATTACTTTTTAATAATTAGGGTTTTTAAATTTCCCTTGTTAATTCTAACATAGTAACTATTGCTGGATATAAACCACATAACATAAGCTCTTTGAGATCCTCAATAATTTTTAAGAGTGTGAAGAGGTGCAGAGACCAAAAAGTTGAGAACCAGTGCCCTAAGTTATGAACTGCCCCTGCTCTTGCCACTTTCCTTTTAAACCCTAGGTGGAAGTGAATTAGCATGAAGGGTGACAGACATGAATCACTACCATTGTAACACCCCCTATTTCTAAATTCCAGAAACCTCTTATCCCTTCATAGCTTATCCAACCTATATAATAGGGAAATTACGTTTTGAAAAAAATTATAGCATCCAAGCCTTTTAATATTAAATTGAGACTAGTTCTTCATTCCAGAAAAAAAGATATTGTTTCTGGCCAACACTTCAACCCACTACTTCAAGCAATGTTGGTCTTTACCCTCAAACCTAACCTCAAACCTTAGTTCATCTATGAATCCTTTCTTTGTTTTAATTTTTAGAAGAAATTACATATATTACTTAAAAAATGTGTTTTCAGGGCACCTGTACGGGTCAGTCACTTGAGCATCTGACTCTTGATTTCAGCTCAGGTCATGACCGCAGGGTTGTGGGACGGAGCTAAGGGTGGGCTTGCTTAAGATTCTCTCTCCCCTGCTCACCCTCTCTCTGAATAAATAAATAAATAAATAAATAAATACTTAAATTAAAAATATTAAAAAATTTAAAAATGTGTTTTGGCCTACATAATATTTATTGAATTCTTTTATTTGTTTCTTGATTTCTAAAGTATACATGTGTTTTTGTAAAAAAAAAAAAAAAAGCAGAGAGAGAGAAAAAAAACTCTACCTATATTGCAGAAAAAGATGACCATGTTTAAATTGATAAATATTTCTCAAAATTTTTTCCATGAATATAATTAAATACATTTATGCAAATCAGATCCTGTTATAGATATGCTCTTTAGTAGTCAGTTATTTACATTTCAAAATCTTTATGATTTTGGTCTGAGACCATTAAATAATTCTTAGGCACAGTAATTTATAAATTAGTATTTAAAGAAGAAAACTAATGAAAAATATTTTATGTAGAATATCCTAATATGTCATTATATAAATCAGTAAAAAAAAGTGTGTCTATTTCATTTCCCACTTGTGAATATACATACTCTTCTCTTGAAAAATTTTCCAAGTTCATTTCCTAATCTCCCTGTACCTACTATCTGAGGAGCCCAACCAGAATCATCTTCTGCCTTTATAAGCTTCCTTTACACACATGAAACCCAAAAAACCCTTATTTTTTCCTGGACATTTGTGATTTCAAACAATTTGTCTCATTTTTACATTCTGTATACTAAATCTGACTCATCTGTCCTTGAATCTTCACTGGGAATTTGCATTTCCTGGTTATATAGTTTTTAAATGTTTTTCCACCTTTTGTTTCTAGTAAACAAAAAAATGAGATATTGGGGGTGCCTGGGTTGCTCAGTTGGTTGTGTCCAACTCTGAATTTCCGCTCAGATCATGATCTCACAGTTCATGGGATGGAGCCCCATATTGGGCTCTGCAGTGACAATGGGGGCTGCTTGGGATTCTCTCTCTCCCTTTCTCTCTCTCTCTGCCCCTTCCCCACTTGCTCTCTTTTTCTCTCTCTCAAAATAAATAAAACTTTAAAAAAGAGAGATATTGAAGAACAGTTTTCATGCTTGGAGTAGCTGATTAAGAAGCTGCTTTGTGCTTATAAAAGTGCAAGGCTGCTCTTTGGGGAAATATCTGACTGTAGGACAGGGGCAGAAAATACACAAGATGAGCCTGGAGCACCTAGTGTAAGAAGGTAAGGAAGTCATCAAAAATAAAAACATCCATATTGATTGGAGTATGTATGAGGACACAAGAGCCAAGTGAAAGAATTTCCAATGGCCATAACTAGAACAATTTGGGAAAGAAAATAAAGTATTAGTGAATTATAGCCCAAAGTATAAAATAAATAACCATGGATTCATACTAATATAAATAAATGATAGAATAAAGTAATAAATGGGGGAGAAGAAACAATCTTATTTCCTGTAGGAGAATTCCAAATAAATTATGTAGATACTCCACCTAAAGGAAGGGGAGCATCGGGGCTCCTGGGTTAAGTGTGCAACTGTGGCTCAGGTCATGATCTTGCAGTTCATCAGTTCGAGCCCTGCATCAGGCTCTGTGCTGACAGCTCAAAGCCTGGAGCCTGCTTCAGATTCTGTGTCTCCCTCTCTCTCTGTCCCTCCCCCACTCACACTGTCTCTCTCTCTTTCTCTCTCTCTCTCTCTCTCTCTCTCAAAAAAAATTAATAAACATAAAAAAAATGGAAGGGGAGCATGACTCCCCATTTTGGGGGTGTGCACCATAAAAGTGACTTGCTTCCAAAAAATAAAAAGAGTAACTTTACAGTGGAGAAATATCACATAGCCAGATGATTAAAGTCAACATTAACGAGATAACTCATTGTTGATAATATGTTCCCTTGAAGTGATGTGATGAGAATGGCACTTGACCTCTGTGATCTTCCTCCCCAAAACGCACAAATCCAATCTAATCATGAGAAAAACATGAGACAAATTTCATTAGAGGGGCATTCTGTAAGATACCTGAGAAGTACTCTTCAAAATTGTTAAGGTTATCAAAAACAAGATAAGTCTGAGAAATTGTCAGCCAACGGTAGACATGACTAGTGAATGTAATGTGCATTCTGGATAGGATCCTTGAACAGAAAAATACATAAGGGAAAATCTAAGGAACCTAGAATCATATGGATTTTAGTTAATTATTGTGTATCAGAATAGGTCCATTAATTTTAACAAACATACCTACCAATAATGTAAGATGTTAACAGGGAAAACGGGCTGTGGAGAAGAGGGTATACAGGAATTCTTTCTCTATTATCTGCTCAATTTCTGTTTAATATGAAATAATTTTTTAACAGTCTATCAATGAAAAAAACTCATACAACTGTACACTTAAAAAAAGAAAAAGTACAAGGTTTCTAATCAGAAAAGCTAGGAGCCTATGAGATTTTTCTGTATGCAAAGTAGAACCAGATGAACAGGTTGTATATCTCTGCCTCTCCTAGACAATTCTGGTTGAAAGCTATTTAAAGAGGGAAAAAAAGGTATTCTCTTTCAAAAAAAAAAAAAAAAGGAGGGGTGCCTGGGTGGCTCAGTGGGTTTGTGAGTTAGGACTTTGGGCTCAAAGCTTGGAGCCTGCTTTGGATTCTTTGTCTCCCTCTCTCTCTGCCTCTCCCCTTCTCACACTCTGTCTCTCTCTCTCTCTCAAAAATATATAAACATTAAAAAAATTTTTATTAAAAAAAAATCCTGTAAATCCTTTATATTTCTTTGTAGTCACATTCAGATAGGTAATTTAACAAGACCAAAGACCAAAACTGTGTTGAAAGAGAGCTCATTTTAAAGAAATATAACTTTCACGATTTAAGATAGTACATTTAGAAGGTAATTTCTAGGAACTGGAAAGAGAGAGTGAATCTGAGTAATGGATTACAATTAAGATGTGATATGTGAATGAAGGAGAGGTGACATTTTCCTCAATGGGTAGATCGTATGAAAATATATGTGTCACTAAGCGTAGAACAAGAATCATGATCCACCCAGATAAATGCAATGGGGAAGTTGGGAGAACTTGTAACATAACAAAAATAAGTAATATAGGCCATCCTTTTTAAGGAGAAAGGGACAAAGCAGAGCAAATCAAATGTGGCAAATCTGGAAGCAAACTAATTTACAGAAAGGGTAAATGGGCTAAAAGACACTCTTTGGACAAAGGAAGGTGGTCAGTCAACAGTGTTAACTTGTGCTGAGTGGGTCCTAAATGCTTAAGCATGCTTAACATCAATGTTGTATAGGAACTATACAAGAATATGCAACCAGATTTCTAAAATAGAGTATTAAGTCAAAGCAAGGTTAAGAGCCTTAGCTGGGCATCAATGCCTTTTCCAATAAGTAGCCATACATGAGTCAAGTAAGCAAACACACACACCATCATTAACCTACAGTTTACTTGGCTAGATTTCTGTGGGAAACAAATAAGATTACCATTATACTAAGAATTGCACAATAGCTTACTATTTAATAAAAACATGCTATGAAAACAATTCATGTATCACACCAACCTAAAAAAAGTTACCAACTACTTCCTTCCAAAAAGATGTACTTTGCTGGTAAAAAAAGATAAAACAAAGTGAAACACTTACAATATATAGTCTTGGAAATCAGTGTATGTGTAAATTTGGTAGATCTTTTAACCTACACTATTTGTGACAAGGATTCACTGTATAGCCTAGATCCTCATCACATTTCCTCTAAGACTTTTCAGGAAAGACTGGAAGTGTGGCCTCTTTGCCCTGTTTGACAGTTTGTTTTCCGATCTTATTTATTTATTTTTATCTTAAATTATCATACAGTAAAACTGACTGGGGGAGGGGTGTACGGTTCTATCAATTTTGATACCCGTGTAGATTTGTGTAGCCACCACAGAATTGGAACTCAGAAGAGTTCTGTCACCCTCAGCAAGCTATTTCATGCTATTCCTTGATATCGCTTTGTTTTCTTTCCATGTCATCCTGGGTTCTCATCCAAGTTCTTTCTCATTTAAGTTTTTCTCTCATCTTCTCTGATTTCTGACCAATTGATCCTAGCAAAGAATATGGGAAAAGACAATGACTGTTATTTGTGGATGGGTATCTGGTAGTAAAAAGAAAGAGGAAGAGGAAATAGGAGAGGAAGCCCTCTGGGTAGTGGAAAAGCAGGAAATGTATTCAGAACACAGTTTCCAGTCTTCCATCTGGATAAGTCTCATTACCAAGGAAGTCTCTGCTTCCTCACCTATGAAAGTAAGGAGTTGGGAGTGCTTAAATTTATGTAAGAGACACAGCCCAGCACCTGGAAGTCAAGATGTTCTACAGGATTATGATGAAAAAATTCTTTTACAATTTTAACAGTTAATATGTAATTTTATTCTAATTCAGATGCTGTCTTATCTAGATTCTATTTTCTAAAATAGAAACCACAAACTGTGTAAAAATTTGAAGATAAACAGAAAATTTAAAGATTATGTCTACTAGCTTAATGCTTCTTACTAAGACAATTATTTTTTTACCGTTAGTGATAGAACACTTAAGTCCAGGTTGCAGAAGAATACTAGGTTAGAAGAGTCCCAATTCCACATTTTACAATTCTATTACAGGCTTTACTTATGTGCAGGAAAAGAATATATAAATTGAATCGATGAATGAGGAGCAATATTGACGCTGACCTCCCTATCACCACCACCCCTCTCTACACTATGAAATGTGAATGTGCCTCTGAGATAAAAGGGTGGCATCAATGTCACCACATGCTTATAACTTGTGACTGTCAGTCATCACTAAGTGTACTCCTTCCTGTTGAGACCTGATGCTAATCTAGAGTCCTTCTCAACACAACGACTGTGGCCAGGGAGCCATTAACAATCGACCAAGGTCAGCATGAGAGTTGAAATGCAATTGCTCTTCTTGATGTATTTGTTTTGTGATCCAAGTATATATAATTGATTGATTCCATTATAAGTTCAAAGCAATAATAATGTATGAATCACTGTAAAGAATGAAGCACCTAACAATACATGTTTACTGTTTGGATCAGCCAGGACTCTTTCAACCGTAAATGGCAGAAACAAGTTCAAGCACAAAAGAAAAGTATTGGTTCACATTTTAAAAAATTTTTTTAATGTTTATTTATTTTTGAAGGAGAGAGAGACAGAGTGTGAGTGGAGGAGGGGCAGAGAGAGAGGAAGACAGAATCCAGAAGGAGGCTCCAGGCTCTGAGCTGTCAGCACAGAGCCCGATGCGGGGCTCAAACCCACAAACCGCAAGATCATAACTTGAGCCAAAGTCGGACACTTAACCGACTGAGCCACCCAAGTGCCCCAGTATTGGTTCACGTTAACTAGGAAGTCCAGAGAGCTAGCTGGCACAGGTAGATGCCCTAAAGCAGTACTTTTCAAATTTAAATGTCCAAACAAATGCCTAGAGATCTTGTTAAAATACAGATCAGATTCATAGATCTGGGAAGGGCCTGATATTCTGTTTCCGACAAGCTCCTTACTGACGTTGATGCTACTGGTCCACAACCACACTTTGAGTAGTAAGCTCAGGAAAAGGTGCTGAGAAAGTCACGGAGAGAGTGAATCTTAGAAGTTCTCATCACAAGAAAAAAAAGAAAAAAGAAAAAACATTTTTGTAACCATGTATGATGATGGATAATACACTTGCTGAGGTGTTCGTTTCATAAAGTATACAAATATCAAATCATTGTTGTACACCTGAAAATAAAATGTTATATGTCAATTATACCTCAAAAAATGCAACCAAAATAAGTGAAGAGAAAAGGTGTTAGGCAACCATCATATATGCAATATATTGCTCTCAAAGAGTTTTCAATCTAGTCACTGTTTTTAATATATATGGACACCATCTAAGTTGGCAAAATATAATAGAATATACTCTTTGCATTTTCATATCCACTACTACACTTCAAATCTGCACTGATTATAGCATTCAAAGATATTCCAGTTGGTCTCATTTACTGGGTACTATGAGGAAAATAAAAAAGGAGCATCTAATCCAGTCTCAGATATCAGAGATACAGACTCATTCAGCACCCATTCAATTCTCTTCTCCTTTGCCTCCCTCTACATAGAGCAAACACTTCCTTGCAGCTAGGGATAACCATGTGACACATTTCTGGCCAATGAGGAGGTAGGCAAAAGTCCCAGGGGAAAAATTATCTTTCCTGAGTAAAAAAAAAAAAAAAAAAAAAAGTCTCACAAGAGGCTTTTGTTCTTTGCCCTTTGTCTCTCCTTATTTTCTTCCTGCCTGAACTTGGGCACAATGTCTTTAGATGCAGCAACCCATCCAGTGATTTTAAGGACAAAGGACACGCCCTGAGGATGGCAAGGCAGAAAAACCGAATCCCCAGTCCTTATAAATATCTTTAAGCCACTGTTCCATCCCTATATTTGTTATTTCGTGAGACAAATAAACCCATTACATCTTTAAGCCACTGATGATTTTATTTTACTCCTAGCTAAATGCATTTCTAAACAATACAGATGCATTCCTTTTGGAAAGATAGATAACCTGAAAGCTAAAAGCTAAATACTAGATATTAACCAGGCAAAGGAAGAACAATATGCTATTTGTGTTTAAATTCATATTCAATTATTAAACTTGAAGTCAATAGCTGAGTTTGTCAGAAGGCTTTAAGCTCCACTAACAAATCTTTGTTTATAAATCAAGTATACTCTGAATTAAAATTTTAAAAATACCTGCCTTCACTTCTTCTTGTTATTAATGCTCACTTTATAATTTTGATGGATTAAACTTCTTTCCCAAACATATACAAGCTTTATTAAGTAATTTCTCTTAAACTTTTTAAACCATCATCACAAAGTCAACATATAAAAATTGTTCAAGCATTTCACACACTAAACAAAGCGACGCCAAATTTACTGCAGTAATGACAAATCTTCCTTAGGACATAAATACTTTTACAAACCTATTCTAAACATACCAGCTTACTAATCAGATCCTTACCATCATGTTCTTTTAAATATGTCAAATTAAAACTATATTCCATCAGTCTCAAACTTTTTAAAGTACAAAAATAACATAGACAAGGTACACAATTACCATAAAGCTTATTCTTTTTTTTTTTTAATGTTTATTTATTTATTTATTTTGAGAGAGAGAAAGAGCAAGCAGAGGAGGTGCTAAGAGAGAGGGAGAGAGAGAATCCCAAGTTGACAGCATGGAGCCTGATGCTGGGCTCAATTCTGTGAACTGGGAGACCATGGCTTGAGCCGAAATCAAGAGTCGGATGCTTAATTGACTGACCCCCCCAGGCGCCCCAATAAAACTTATTCTTAAAGCAAGCAATGAAGTATTAATACCATGGGCTTAATTTGCCTTTTCTACATGTCTGTTTATTTCTACCTCTTCCCAGGCCTGCAAAGTCACGTTCTCAACATAGAAGAACAGAAATATTCTCAGACTTGCTGAAGTCACCCCATATGCGATTCAGAACTGGGCACAGGGGGAGGGTTGAGTTGTAGTCAGGACTCTGGACTAGGACATGGGTTCAGAATGCTACTTCCAGCATGATTGTTTTATTTTGCAGTAACACACTAGCCTTTCCTGCTGTCATCACTGACCTGCTTTGGTAACAAGGGTTCCCACCCAAATCCCTGGCTTTCAATTAGGATTTAGAGTAAGTTTGAATTTTGTATAACTTTAATGTGTCCTCTGGGTATACCTTAAGTTTCAATCTTACCCATTTTCTTACTTTGGTTTGCTATATAATTTCATGTGGCCTGATTGAGATAGATTAGATTAACATTCTTATCTGAATTACAACCAGTACCTGCATTGCCTGATTTATACTGAAGAGACACTGTGGCTTCTTTGTATGTTCCCTAGAGATCTCATCAACCATCATTTTACAGCTATTTTGTTGATAATCCCCCTCTTATTAATGAGCTACACTATTACTCTTCAATTTTAAAGCTGGACTTCTAAAGTAAAACTTAACATAATAATTTGTATTGTTCTTTTATAATAAGCACAAAGCAGCAAAACTAATACTAATACTAAACAGCAAAAACAAGGTGAATAACAAGATCTAATGTGAATATATCCTAATAGAGCCACTTTTTGTGTGTGGAATTTTACAACTACCATTTTGGTGCATTGTTTTTTGTTTTAGGGGTTTTTGTGGGAAAGGATTGTATTTATTTGCTTATTCATTTAATTTATTTTTCTAGCTTTATTGACATATAATTGACATACAACATTGTGCGAGTGTAAGGTGTACAATGTAATGATTTGATATATATGTATATTGTGAAATGTTTCCCATAGTAAGGTTAGTTAACACATCATTCATCTAACATAATTATCATTTTGGTTTTGTTGTTGTTATGGTGAGAACATTAAAGCTCTACTCTCATAGCAACTTTCAAGTATACAATACAGTATTGTTAACAATAGTTACCATGCCATATAATAAATCCCCAGAATTTACTCATTTTACACCTCAAAGTTCGTTCTCTTTGACGAACGTCTCCCCATTTCCCCCATCATTCAGCTACTAACAGCCAATCATTCTACACTATGTTTCTAGGAGGCCAATGTTTTTAGATTTCACATATAACTGAGATCATACAATATTTGTCTTTAACTAAGGCTATTTCACTTAGCATAATGCCCCCAAGGTCCATCCATGTTGTCACGATAGGAGGATTTACTTCTTTCTCATGGCTTAATAATATCCTATTGCATATATGTACCATATTTTATTTATCTATTCATCCACTCATCAACACTTAGGTTGTTTCCATGTCTTGGGTATTGTGAATAATGTTGCAATGAACACGGGGGTACAGATATCTGTTTAAGATAGTGATTTTATTTCCTTCAGATATATAATCAGAGCTGAGATTGCTGAATCATATGGCAGTTTTAATTTTTAAAACTTACTTTTAATTTTTTGAAGAACCTCCATACTCTTTTCCATAGTGGCTCTTCCAGTTTACGTTCCCACCAACAGTGCACCAGGATTCCCTTTTCTTTACCTCCTTGCCAGCATTTGCTATCTCTTTCTGATAATAGTCATTCTAATAAGGTGTGAGGTGATATTTCACTGTGGTTTTGACTTGTATTTCCCTAATGATTTGTGATGTGAAGCACCTTTTTATGTATTTATTGGCTATTTTGAATGTCGTCTTTGGAAAAAAATGTCTGTTCAAGTGCTCTGCCCATTTTGTATTTGGATTTTTTTTTTTTTGCTATTGAGTTTTAGAAATTCTTTATACATTTTGAATATTAACCCTTTATCAAATAAATGATCTGCAAATATTTTCTCCCATTTCACAGGTTGCCTATTCATTTTGCTTATTGTCTCTTTTGCTATGCAGACCCATTCAGTTTGATATAGTCCCACTTGTTTATTTTTGTTTTATTGTTTATGCTTTTGGTGTCATAGCCAAAAAAATTATTGCCAAGACTGATATCAGGAGCTTATCATTTATGTTTTCTTCCAGAAGTTTAGTTTCCACTTTTAAATTAAGTTTTTAATCCATTTTGAGTTAATTTTTGTGAGTGGTGTAAGACAGAGGTCCAATTTCATTCTTTTGCGTGTGGATATCCAGTTTTCCCAGCACCACTTATTAAAGAGACTCTCTTTTTTCCTACTGAGTATCCTTGGTTCCCTTATCAAATATTAATTGGCAGTATATGCATGGGTTTATTTCTGGGATCTTGATTTTGTTCCATTGGTCTCTGTGTCTGCTTTTATGCCAGTACTACGCTGTTCTGATTACTATCACTTTGTGATGTATTTTGGAATCCAGAAGTCTGATGCCCCTGGCTTTCTTTCTCAAGAATGCTTTGGTTATTCATAGTATTTTGTGATTCCATATAGATTTTAGGATTGTTTTTTCTATTTTTGAAAAAAATGCCATTGGAATTTTGATAGGAATTTCATCAGATTTGTAGATGGCTTTGAGAAGTATGGACATTTTGATAATATTAACTCTTGTGATCAATAAACATGGAACACTTTTCCATTTATGTGATTTCAATGACTTTCAGAAATGTCTTATAGTTTAAAGTGTATAGATCTCTCCTTCTGTGGTTAGATTTATTATTCCTAAGTATTTGGTATTAAAAAAAAATTTTTTAATGTTTATTTATTTTTAAGAGAGAGACAGAATGCGAGTTGGGGAGGGGCAGAGAAAGGGGGAGACACAGAATCCGAAGCAGGCTCTAGGCTCTGAGCTGTCAGCACAGAGCATGACGTGGGGCTCGAACTAGTGAACTGTGAGATCATAACTTGAGCTGAAGTTGGATGCTTAATCAACTGAGTCACCCAGGCGCCCTAGTTATTTGGTATTTTTTATGCTATTTTTAAAGGGATGGGTTTCTTTTTCTTTTCTTTTTTTTTTTTTCAGGTAATTCATTCCTAATGTATAAAAATGCAACTGATTTTTGTATGTTGGTTTTGTATCTGAAACTTCGCTGAATTCATTTATTAAATCTAACAGTATTTTGGTGTAGTTGCTTGAAGATTTTGTATATATGTATCATATCATCAGCTAACAGGGACAACTGTACTGCTTCCTTTCTGATTTGGATGCCTTTTTTTCTTCTTCTTGCCTAATTGCTCTGGTTAGGACCTCTAGTACTATGTTGAAAAAGACTGGTGAGAGTGGACACCCCTGTCTTGTTTCTGATCCTTAAAGAGAAAGCTTTCAACCTTTAACGATTTAGTATGATGGTTAGCTGTGGCTTTGTGATATATGGCCTTTATTAAGTTGAAGTGCATTCCTCTATATCCAATTTGTTGAGTGTTTTTATCACCAATGCATGTTAAATTCTGTTCAATGCTTTTTTCTGCATTTATTGAGATGGTCATATGGCTTTTATTTTTCTATTAATATGGTATATCACATGTATTGATTTGCATATGTGGAACCATCTTTCCCTCCTCATAATAAATCCCATTGGATTATGGTGTATGATCCTTTTAAAGTACTGTTGAATTCGGTTTGCTAGTATTTTGTTGAGGATTTTTGCCTATACATTCATCTGGGAAGTTGGCCTGTAATTTTCTTTTCTTGCAGTGTCCTTGTGTGGCTTTAGTATCAGAGTAATTCTGGCCTCATAAAATAAGTTTGAAAGTATTCCCTTCTCTTCAATTTTTTTGGAAGAGCTTGAGAAGAATTGGTATTTTTTGAAGTTTATTTATTTATTTTGAGAGAGAGACAGAGCACAAGAGAGCATGAGCAGAGGAAGGGCAGAGCAATAGAGGGAGAGAAAGAATCCCAACCAGGCTCCATGCTGTCAGCAGGGAGCCCAAAGTAAGGCTCCATCCTGCAAACCGTGAGATCATGACCTGAGCCACAATCAAGAGTTGCACACTTAACCATCTGAGCTACCCAGGTGCCCCGGGAAGAATTGGTATTAACTCTTCGTAAAGTCTTTGGTATCATTTACCCATCAAGCCATCTGGTCCTGGGGTTTTCTTTTTTGGGAGGATATTGGTTACTAAATCAGTATCAATAACAATATTGGTCTGCTCTGATTTTCTATTTTTTTATGATTCAGCCTTGGTAGCTGTAGGTGTCTGTATAGTGGCAAGAGCCAGTTGAATATACAAATTTAGTTGGTGGGAACCAGGGCAAGCAACAAGAACCAGGGCCAACTGTGGGGTACACTGGTGGCTGTAGGGGTGCTGGCTGTCAACATGCACTACCATGGCTTATGGGTCCTGCCAAAGGTGCAAGGCAATGGAGTTGGAAGTTAGTCTGGACTCATGCAGGTATATAACTAGACAGGCTAGCTAGCTGCAGGTGAGCCTCACTGTACAGGCCAGTGGCAGGAGGCAGGGCCAGATCTGTACCCACATGAAGCTGCAGGAGCCTAGGCTATGTGCATGCACTCCTGTGGTGCCATGGTCTCTCCACAGGTGCATGGCAGTGGAGGCCTGTGATGTGGGTTGAAGCAGGAGCATACAGGCACACAGCAGGGATGGGATAGCTGCAGGTGACCCTAGTAGTGCCAGCCAGTAATAGGAGATGGGGCTGAATCTGGCCCACAAACAGCTGTGAGAGTCTTGGCTGTGAGCATGTACTTCCCTGGCTGCAAGATCTTGCCATGTGCTTTCACACATCAGTGGAGGCCAGTGACAGACATCAGGCCACTGGCATGTGGGTGTACACCTAAAGGGGCTATCCTCGACTGTACACACATTGGTGGAGGACAGCTGTCAGGGTCTAGGTTGGCATCCTGCATTTGCTGGCCGTAAAGGCCTGGACTTCAGCAGGCACAGGGAAGGGGGTAGTGTGGGTGGAGGAGAGGATGTTTATGAAGCCAGAAGAGACTCAGGCACCTGGCATCTGGGAATGGGAATACCTATGGGGTGAAAACTGGTAAAATCTGGAGGATGCCTGTGACAGCTGTGCTGGTCACTGGTTTCTTCAGTGGTGAAACCTGCTAGAGTACTCTGTAGTACTGGTCACTGGGAACCAAGGTCAATCCCAATGAGAGACTGACATTGGTAGTTCCTGTTTTTATTCTGTGCTCCTAGCCATCTCTAAGTCTCAACTTTGCCTGTCTCTGAGTGGGATAAAACTAAAGCAGGTCCTTTATGGGGTGGGGTGGGGTGGGGTGGGGAGTGCTTGAAAGGCTGGGAAGCTGATTACTCACTCTGCTCTCCCTTTCCCAGTGAAGGGAACTATTTCTAGCTTGGGAGTTCCTATTTGGCACTGAGTAATGCCCATTTGGAAAATGCAATGATGCAGGAAAAATGAAGATGTTTTCCTTCCCCTTTTGTGCAGTAATTCTCCAGTTTTTTGTTCCACAGTGTTTCTGGAGTTTTTAAATGGACTCCACATCTCTCCCAGAGCTGTTTTTGGTCATGGATAGCTATTTAATTTTTTATCTTTATAGGGAGACAGAGGCTAGGGTCTCCTACACTACCATGTTGATCTGGAACATTGCTTTTAATGCTTTTCCTTTAGAGTATCTTTATGCATTCATAGCTTTTTATAGATTAAAATTATTCCAATAAAGTATAATTATAATTCTTTGAGTGCTCAAATTATTACAGTTTGGCCAGGGAGATCTTATTTGTTCCTATGTCTGTTCACTGGTACTCCAGAATTTTGATTCTGGCAACAAGATGCTCTGTGCCCATTTAAAAATTCCCTGTATGGAGATAAGAAATCAAGAAACTTCACAAGGAATACCGGTTCCCTATAGTAGTGACTAGTATTAGAGGCTAAAATTTGAGTATTAGGGATATATGTTAGATTATTCTAGTTAAACACTGGACCCAGAGTAACACCACAGCAAAGGCAATTCAGTAACAAAACTAGAAACACAGAATTTCTTATGAGAGAAATACTATGCAGCTGTCAAAAACAATAAGATCAAAGATTCTTCATGAAGCACATATTCTCAGGAACTAAATAGACCTTCTTTCTCCTGCATTTCCAACCCCAGCCTATTTCCTTCTCCCGCGCGAAATAGTTCCTGGGATCAAAAGCAGCTGGGGGAGGTGTTGGTCTTTATTGGGAGTGATGACTCATGTGAGGAGATCAGAACTCCATGGTGAATACCAATATTAGTATGCTAAAATAGGGCTACTCTTTTAGTAGATTTTTTTTATCTCCCTGCCCCCCGGCTCTGATGCTAGAAGAACACAGGGGAAATGGGGAAGAGAACAGTTCCCGGCAAGAAAATGCTAGCCTGCCTGAACACTGTAACAGGCTAGCATTTATTCATCTTTCACCTCCTATAGCCTTTCTGCTCATTAATATACCTTGATAAGCAGACCTGAAGTTCAATGATAAAATAAGAAAAGGAATAGTCATTCTATAGCTCCCAAAGGGAGAAAGGCCAGGCAGGACAAGGAGTTCTAATAATGATTAAACTGAAGTGCTGGAAAAGACAGATAAAAATCTGAATATAAAAAAAAAATGGACAAACAAAAGTACTTAAAGGGATTCAAGTACAACTTAAAAATAATTTTTCAATTAAAAAGTTCAGCAGACCAGTTCAACAAGTGGTACTGAAGTGACTGGACACCTACAGGCAAAAAAAAAAAAAAAAAAGAAGAAGAAGAAGAAGAAGAATTTCAATATAAGTCTCATACCTTATATAAAAATTAACTCAGGGGTGTCTGGGTGGCTCAGTCGGTTAAGCATCTGACTTTAGCTCAGGTCATGATCTTGCATTAATGGGTTCAAGCCCCGCATCAGGCTCTGTGCTGACAACTCAGAGCCTGGAGTCTGCTTCAGATCCTGTGTCTCCCTCTCTCTATGCCCTTCCCCTGCTCATGCTCTGCCTCTCTGTGTCTCTAAAAAATGAACGAACGTTAAAAAAAATTTTAAAAAAAAACTCAAAACTGAATAACAGACTTAAAACTATTGAACTTTTAGAAAGAAACAAAGGAGAAAGTCTTCAAGATGTAGGGCTAGTCACAGAGTTCTTAGACTTGACAATGAAAACATATCCTCTGAAAGGAAACAATTGATAAATGGGTTTTATCAAAGTTAAAAACATTCTGCATAAGATTCTGTGAAGAGGATGAAAAGACAAGCTACAGGGTGGGATCTTGTATGCCATATACCTGACAAGGGGTTTACTATGGTATGAATGTTTGTATCCTCCCAAAATTCATATGTCAAAATCCTAACCTCAGAAGATGGTATTAGTAAGTGGGATATTGGGAGGTAATTAAGTCATGAAGTTTCCATCATCATGATAGGGATTAGTTCCTTATAAAAAAGGCTCCATGGAGGTCCCTAACCCCTTCTACCATCTAAGGATACAATGAGAAGTCTACAACAGAGCAGGGGCCTTCATTTAAATATGCTGGCACCCTGAGCTCAGACTTCCAGTCTCTAGAACTGTGAGAGATAAATTTCTCTTATTTATAAGATACCCAGTATGTGGCACTTTGTTATCGCAGCCCGAATGTACTAAACCAGTGCTCACACCTGGAATATAGAAAGAATTCTCAAAACTCAAAAGAAAACCAAAAATTCTAAAATAGAAAATAGACAAAATATGAAGGGACATGTCATTGAATAGGATATACATATGAAAAATAAACACACTAAACAATGTTCAACCTCATTAGCTCTCAAGAAAATGCAAATTAAAACCACAATGCACTATCACTATATGTCTTTTAGAATGACTAAAATAAAAAATAGTGATAATACCAACTGCTGGTGAGAATGCAAAAAAACTTGATCAATTATTCATACATTACTGATTGGAATACAAAATGGAATCAGTCACTCTGGAAAACAATTTGGAGGTTTCTTTAAAAAACGAACACCTATGTGGCTCAGTGGGTTAAATGTCAGACTCTTGATTTTGGCTCAGGTCATGATCTCACAGTTCGTGAGTTTGAGCCCCACATCAGGCTCTGTGCTGACAGTGCAGACCCTGCTTGGGATTCTCTGTCTCCCTCTCTCTCTCTGTTCTTACCCCACTCATGCTCTGTCCCTCTTTCTCTCTCTCCCTCTCTCTCTCTCAAAAATAAATAAATAAACATTTAAAAAACTGAACATACAACTACTCTGCAACCTAGCAATTTCACTTGTCAGCATTTATATTAGGGAAATGAAGACTTAAATTCACACAAGAAGCTGTATATAAATGTTCAAAGAAGATTTATTTGTAATAGCTCCAAATTGGAAATAACCCAGATTTCCTTCAGTGGGTGACTGGGTTATATGACTTGAAAAATAGAATGAAAAGAAAAATAGGAGGAGCAGAGGGCAGAAGGAAGAAAAGGATATGAGAGAATGAACTTACTCTATGGACCTCATTTTGTTCCGGTAAAAGGCCAATCCTTCTTGGGTGAAATAGTGCATCTTACTGGATGAAATAATATGTATGTAAAATAATAGCAAGAAAAAAAACTTATACAATGATAAAAGGTACAACTTTGTATATATAATATTTATATTACCCATAAAGCACAAATAATCAATATGTAAGGAAAGATAAATATAAATACAACATAGATACAGCTTTTAGATTTGGATATATATACTGAATAAAAATAAGTAGATACAAAGTTAAGTAATTTAAGGAGGCCCATTTGGTAAAATAACACTTGAGCTATATCTATACCAACAATCAGACCAAAGCTAATGAAATTGGTCTCATTTTGTGATAAACAATATTTTTTTCTTTTAAGATTGTTTTGATCACAAGATGAGAGATTACAGGGAAAAATTTTGTTTCAAAGGAAAATCAGGCACATCTTGTTTATAGCACATCTTTCTTGCTTATCTGTTTTTTGGGGGAATCTGCTTTTCATTGTCTTTGAATATTTTATACTCTCCAATTTGTAAATAACTTATAGCAACTGAAATACTTCTTACACCATAAACATGCAATTGATTTCACTCTTCCCTCTCTTCCTTACATCAATAGAAAAAACCATTTCACAAGTCTCAACAAGTACAAAAAGTTTGAAATCATATCCTGCTTCTTTTTCAACCACGCTGCTATCAACCACAAGAAAAAAATCTGGAAAGACCACAAACACATGGAGGTTAAATAACATGTTACTAAATAATAAATGGATCAACCAAGAAATCAAAGAGGAAATAAAAAATACATGTAGAAATATAAAAATGAAGATGCAATGGTCCCAAATTTATAGGATGTAGCAAAAGCCATTCTAAGAGGGAAGATTATAGCTATGCAGACCTACCTCAAGAAGCAAGAAAAATCTCAAATAAACAACCTAATCTTACACCTAAAGGAGGTATAAAAAGAAAAAAAAGCCCAAAACCAGTAGAAGGAAGAAAATAAAGATTAGAGCAGAAGTAAATGAATTAGAAACTAAAAAACAATAGAATAAATCAATGAAATCAGGAGCTGATTCTTTGAAAAGATCAACAAGATTGGTAAACCTTTAGACATACTTACCTGAACAAAAGAAAGAAAGAAAGAAAGAAAGAAAGAAAGAAAGAAAGAAAGAAAGAAAGGAGAAAAGAGAGGACTCAAATAAAATCAGAAATTAAAGAGGAGAAATAATAATCAACACCAAAGAAATACAAAGGAGTGTAAGAGAATTATCATGAAAAATTATATGCCAACAAATTGGACAACCTAAAAGAAATGGATAAATTCCTAGAAACATATAATCTCCCCAAACAGGGAAGAAATAGGAAGAAACAGAAATTAGGAAGAAATAGAAAATTTGAACAGACCAATTAATAGCAAATGAAATGGAATTAAGAATCAAAACCTCCCAATAAACAAAAGTCCAGGACCAGTTGGCTTCACAGGTGAATTCTACCAAACATTTAAAGAAGAGTTAATACCTATACTTCTCAAACTATCCCAAAAAATAGAAGAGGGAAAGCTTCCAAATTCATTCTATGAGGCCAGCATTACTCTGCTACCAAGTGAGATAAAGACACTATGAAAAAAAATAGCTACAGGCCAATATCTCTGATGAACATAGATCCACAAATCATCAAGTATTAGCAAACAGAATCCAACAATATTCAAAAATTCAGTCACCACAATCAAGTGGGATTCATTCCCAGGATGCAAGGATGGCTCAATAGTCACAAACCAATCATTGTGATACATCACATCAACAAAAGAAAGGATAAAAATCGTATGATCATTTTGGAGCTCCTGGGTGGCTCAGTTCGTTAAGCATACAACTCTCTTGATTTTGGCTCAGGTCATGATCTCATGGTTTGTGAGATTGAGCCTTGCATTGGGCTCTGCACTGACAGTATAGAGCCTGCTTGGGATTCTCTCTTTCTCTCTGTCTCTGCCCCTCCCCCACTCATGCTCTTTCTTTCTCTTAAAATAAATTTGAAAAACGTAAAAAATTTCTTTAAAAATCCTATGATCATTTCAATAGATGCAGAAAAAGCATCTGACAAAGTACACCAATTAATGATAAAACCTTCAACAAAATAGGTTTAGAAGAATCATACCTCAATGCAATAAAAGTCATATATAAAAAACCCACAGCTAACATCATACCCAATGGTGAAAAAATGAGAGCTTTTCCTCTAAGGTCAGGAACAAAACAAAGGTGTCCACTCTCACCACTTTTATTCAACATGGTACTGGAAGTCTTAGACAAAGAAATTGGATAAGAAAAATAAATAAAAAGCACCCAGGTTGGTAAGGAAGAAGTTAAATTATCATTATTTGCAGATGACATGATACCATATTTAGAAAACCCTAAAGACTCCACCAAAAAACTACTAGAACTAATACAAACTCAGTAAAGTTGCAGGATACAAAATCAATATACAGAAGCCTGTGGCATTTCTATATACTAATAATGAAACAGCAGAAAGGGAAATTAAGAAAACAATCCCATTTAAAATTACACCAAAAACAATAAAATACCTAAGAATAAACTTAACCAAGGGGGTAAAAGACCTATACTCTGAAATCTATAAAACATTGATGAAAGAAATTGAAGATATTCTATGCTCGTAAATTGGATGAATTAATAATTATTTTTTTAGGTATTTAATTTTATTTTTTTAGGTAAGCTCAATGCTCAAAATGGGGCTTCAACTCACACCCCTGAGATTGGGAGTTGCATGCTCTACTGACTGAGCCAGCCAGGTGACCCAGAAGAATAATATTCTTAAAATTTCCATACTACCCAAAACAAATTTACAGATTTAATGCAATCTCTATCAAAATACCAATAGCAGTTTTTACAGAAATAGAGAAATAATCCTAAATCTTATATGGAACAACAAAAAAACCTTGAATAGTCAAAGCAATCTTGAGAAAGAACAAAGATGGAGATATCACAATCCGAGATTTCAAACTATACTACAAAGCTATAGTAATCAAAACAGCATGGTTCTGGCACAAAAATAGACACACAGAACAATAGAACAGAATAAAGAGCCCAGAAATGAGCCCACACTCACATGGTCAATTAATCTACAACATAGGAAGCAAGAACATACACTAGGCAAAAAGAGAATCTCTTTAATAAATGGTTTTGGGAAGGGGCGCCTGAGTGGCTCAGTCAGTAAGCATCTGACTCTTGATTTCGGCTCAGGTCATGATATCTGAGGATTTGTGGATCCCTCGTGGGATTCGTGGGATTTAGCCCTGCATCAGGCTCTGTACTAACAGTGTGGAGACTGCTTGGAATTCTCTCTCTCCATTTTTTCTCTGCCCCTCCCCATTCATGCTCTCTCTCTCAAAATAAATAAAACATTAAAAAAATAAATGGCTTGGGGAAAACTTTACAGATATCAGCAAAAAAGTAAAACTGGATCACTTTCATACACCATTAACAAAACCAAAATAGATTAAGGACCTAAGGGGCGCTTGGGTGGCTCAGTTGGTTAAGCATCTGACTTCAGCTCAGGTCATGATCTTGCATTCCTGGGTTCAAGTCCCACATCGGGCTCTGTGCTGACAGCTCAGAGCCTGGAGCCTGCTTTGGATTCTGTATCTCCCTCTCTCTGCCCCTCCGCTGCTTGCATTTTGTCTCTGTCTCTCAAAAAATAAAATAAAATGTTAAAATATTTTTTTAAAAAGAACTTAAATGTGAGATTTTAAGCCTAAAAAGAAAACATAGTCTTCTTTGAACATCAGTGTTAGCAATATTTTTTTGGATCTGTCTCCTTAGATAAGGGCAACAAAAACAAAAATAAACACTTGGGGCTATATCAAACTAAAAAGCTTTTGCCCAGCAAAGTAAACCAAGAACAGAATGAAAAGCCATGAAGATATTACTGAATGCAGGAAGATATTTGCAAATTATATATCTGATGAGAGGTTAATATCCAAAATATATAAAGAATTCATACATCTGGTGATGAGCTCAACATTACTAATCACCAGGGAAGTGCATACCAAAGGCACAATGACGTATCACCTCACACAAGTCAGAATCGCTAGTATCAAAAAGCCAAGAAATAAAAATTGGCAAGGATGAAGAGAAAGGGAAACCTCATGCACTGTTGGTTGGGATTGTAAATTGGTGCAGCCACTAGGGAACACAGTATGGAGATTCCTCAAAAACTTGAAAATAAATATATCATATGATCCAGCAATTCCACTTCTGAGTATTTATACAAAGAAAACAAAAACACTAATTCTAAAAGCTATATGCATCCCTATGTTCATTGCGACACTATTTACAATAACCAAGATATGGAAGCAACATAAGTGTTCATCAATAGATGAATCAATAAAAAAAATGTGGTACATATATATGGAATGGAATGTTACTCAGCCATAAAAAGAATGAAATCTTGCCATTTACAACAATATGGATGCACCTATATGTTAAGTGAAATGACACAGAGAAAGGCAAATATCATGATTTCATTTATATATGGAATCTAAAAAAATGGAACAAACAAAACAGAAACAGACCCATAAACAAAGAACAAACCAGTAGTTTCCAGAGGGGAGGTGTGTGGAGGGATGGGTGAAACAGGTGAGGGGGATTAAAAGCTCAAAATTGATAGTCATAAAATAAATAAGTCACAGGGTTGTAAAGTACAGCATAGGGAATATGATCAATAATATTGCAATAACTTTGTATGGTAACAAATGGTAAGTAGAGTTATCACGGTGCCCATTTCATCATATAAATAAATATCAAATCACTATATTGTACATGTGAAACTAATGTAATATCGTATGCCAACTATAATTCAATTTTAAAAAATTAACAAAATAAAAAATAAAGAAATGAAGAAGAGACAAATAAATGGAAAGATATTCTCTGTTCATGGATTGAAAGAATCAATATTTATTGTTAAATGTCCATACTACCAAAAGCAATCTACAGATTCAATAAAATTCCTATCAGAATTCCAATGGAAGTTTTCATAGAAATAGGAAAGACAATCCTAAAATCCATATGGAAACATATGAGGTCCCAAATGGCCAAAGAAATCTTGAGAAAAAAAAAAGCTGGAGGTATCACACTTCTTGATTTCTAACTATTTTACAAAGGTGTGGTAATCAAACAGTATGGTACTGGCATTAAAACACACAGAGATCAGTGGAAGACTATAGAGAGCCCATGCACATATGGTCAACTAATCTTCAACAAGGACACAAAGAATACAAAATGGGGAAAGGATTGTCTCTTAAATAAATGGTGCTGGGAAAACTGTATATCCACATGCAAAAGAATGAAATTAGACTCATATCTTATACCATACATAAAAATCAATCCAAAATGGATTAAATATTTAAACCACAAAACTTTTTGAAGAAAACATAGGGGAAAAATCATTGACATTGGTCTTGTCAATGATTTTTTTGGATATAATACCAAAAGCACATGAAGCAAAAGCAAAAATAAACGAGTGACAGTACATCACACTAAAAAGCTTCTGCAAATCAAAGGAAACAATTGACAAAATGAAAAAGCAACCTATAAAATGTGAGACAATATTTTCAAACCATATATATGGTAAGGGGTAATAACCAATATATATAAGGAACTTTTACAACTCAATAGCCCCCAAAAATCCAATTTAAAAATGGTCAAAGAACTTGAACAGCCATTTTTCCAAAGAAGACATACAAATGGCCAAAAAGTACATGAAAAGTGCTCAACATCACTAATTATCAGGGAAATGCATATCAAAACCACGATGAGATATCACTTCACACCTGTTAGGATGCACATTACCAAAAAATCAGAAAATACCAAGCATTGGTGAAGATGTGGAGGAAAGGAAACCCTAGCATACTGTTGGTGGGAATGTAAATTGGAATAGCCACTAAGGAAAACTGTATGGACCTCAAAAAATAAACAATAGAGCTACCATATGATGTAGAAATCCCACTTCTGGATATTTATACAAATGAACTGAAATCAGGATTTTGAAGAGATACTTGCACCCGCATGTTCACTACAGCATTATTCACAACAGGCAAGATATGGAAACAACCTAAATGTCCATTGATGGATGAATGGGTAAAGAAAGTGTTTTATATACATACAATGGAATATTATTCAGACTTTAAAAAGAAAGAAATCCTGCCATTTGTGACAACATGATGGACTTGGAGGACAACATGTTAAGTGAAAGAAGTCAGAGAACAATAAGATCTCACTTACAGTATGTGGAATCTAAACACTTATAGTATGTGGAATCTAAAATAGTCAAACTTGGGGTGCCCAGCTGGCTCAGTCGGAACAGCGTGAAACTCCTGATCTCAGGGTCGTGAGCTCAACTCCCATGTTGGGTGTAGAGTTTACTTAAATAAATAAAACTTAAAATAAAATAAAATACGGGGCGCCTGGGTGGCTCAGTTGGTTGAGCATTCAACTCTTGGTCTCAGCTCAGGTCTTGATCTCATGGTTGTGAGTTCAAGCCCTGTGTTGGGCTTCATGCTAGGCATGAAACCTACTTTTAAAAAAGTAAATAAGATAAAATAAAATAAAATACCCAAACTCATAATAAAATAGTCAAGCAGAGGCAAGAATGGTGATTTTCAAGGTCAGGGGGTAGGGAAAATGAGGAGGTGAAGGTCAAAAGGCCCGTAGTTTCATTCTGTTAGGTAAATAAGTTCTGGAGATCTGCTATTCTGCATAGTTCCTTTAGCTAACAATACTGCATTGTGTACTTAAATTTTGCTAAAAGGGTAGATCTTATGTGAAATGTTCTTAAAATGATCACCATTATCTATGTCATCATATCATAAAGGGAAAGTAAGGAAATTTGGGGAGGTAAGGGAAATGTTTACAACTCTGATGGTGGTGATAGTTTCATGAGTGTATTAATCCCAAAGTAGAGCTGAGTACATTAAACATGTGCAGGTTTTTACATGTCAGCCTCAATAACGGGGCTTAAAAAAAAAAAAGGAAGATAAATAGCAACAATTTTAAAGTCTTTGACATGTGGTGTTCCTACATGAAAGGCATGATTTTTACTTTTTTTAAAATCATATTTCAATACAGGAATACAAAATAACTGAACTAAATTTAGCATTTAAACACAGAACTTTATATATATTGGATGCCCTAGACTATTTACAAGAACTGATGTTACTTTTAAAAAAAAAAAAGTTTTTAATGTTTATTTAATTTTGAGAGAGAGAGACAGCACATGAACAGGGGAAGGGCAGAGAGAGAGGGAGACACAGGATCTGAAGCAGGCTCCAGGCTCTGAGCTGTCAGCACAGAGCCCAATGCAGGGCTCAAACCCACGAACCATGAGATCATGACCTGAGCCAAAGTCAGATACCCAACTGACTGAGCCACTCAGGTACCCCAAAACTGGTGTTACTTGACAGAGGGACATTTAGAATGTTTTTAAAAGTAGAATTAAAAAAATTATAGGTCATATTCTCTGATCATAATCTCCTCAAAATGACTTTCATTTTAAAAATTTGTTAAACTTATTTTCACCGTAACTACCAGAATTGTAATTTCTCACCCAAACTATAATTACTCATACCCATTTAGTTTATCCATAAATGAAAAATAATTACGCTTAAGTTTCTGGGTTGTTGATGGTGATCCTAGTGCCATTCACAGAGCTAGAGGATATGAGGAGCCCATACTTCATGATCTCATCTGTGGGTAATCAACCATGCATAGCACAGGTAATATACAATAGGGAAAATACAGTCTCTTTTTTATATGAGGTTTATTTATTTATTTATTTTGAGAGAGAGAACAAGTGTGGGAGGGGCAGAGAGAGGGAGAGAGAATCCTAAGCAGGTTCCATGCTGTCAGTGTGGAACCTGGTGTGGGGCTTGATCTCACAAAAAAGGTGAGATCATGACCTGAGTGGAAATCAAGAGTTGGAGGTTCAACCAACTAAGCCACCCAGCGGTCCCTATAGTCTCTGTTTTTAAAGTTTTGATTTAAATTCCAGTTAGTTAACATACAGTGGAATATTAGTTTCAGGTGTACAACATACCAATTCAACACTTCCACAAACACCACTGAACACCCAGTGCTCATCAAAGCAAGTGCACTCCTTAAGCCACATCACCTATTTTACCCATATTCCCATCCACCTCCCCTCTAGTAACCATCAGTTTGTTCTCTGGAGTTAAGAGTCTATTTCTTGGAAATGAAGTAGAGGTTCATATACCATCAAGCTAATAAAGGGGAATTCTTTGGGTTAACAGATTTGTGTGTGGGCGGGGGAGGTATTGCTGGGCTGTATGTGCATGGAAGAACATGATGTTGGCAGAGAAAAGACTGCTCATAACCTTAGCAGTCAGTTAGCCACCAACACTCTGATCCCACAGTTTCTAGGTACTTGAGCAGTATCTCAACAGCAATCTTTTACTTCCAGGTTTAGACATCTTCTGGGCTTGGGAGACCTGCCTAGGTCATTTTCCTGATAGGGAGGGTATCACAAATATTAAATATTCTTCTATAGCTTCCTGTGACTATTAACTCCAGCCCTACCCTCTTTAACTCTTTTCTCCTAATTTTTTCCCCATTTTCCTGCTAAAATTCCTGACCACCCTCTGGGAAATCAAACCCAAATCACTAGTACCTTTTCATTCCATTCAGGAAAATGTTCCCTTCAACTTTACTCCAATTCCTACCCCCTAAAAATGGGCGGGAGAACTCCCAAAGCAGGAAAGGAAAATAAGAAGCCATGCTAATTTTTTTTCAGTGTTAAATTTCCACACCCTGCTACAAAGAACACAAGAAGTATGAGTTAATATATAAAGTATGAGTTCATGTTGTCCAATTTTGTCCTTCAATCTCTGAGATAGGCAGGACAAGTGTTATTATCCCATTTTACAGAAGAGAAAATTGAGGTCTAGAAAGACTAAAAGACATAATTTCATCAGAGATGAGAACTTTGTGAGAATTATAACCAGAATTTAAAAATATGGGGCGCCTGGGTGGCACAGTTGGTTAAGCGTCCGACTTCAGCCAGGTCACGATCTCGAGGTCCGGGAGTTCGAGCCCCGCGTCAGGCTCTGGGCTGATGGCTCGGAGCCTGGAGCCTGTTTCCGATTCTGTGTCTCCCTCTCTCTCTGCCCCTCCCCCGTTCATGCTCTGTCTCTCTCTGTCCCAAAAATAAATAAACGTTGAAAAAAAATTTTTTTTTTAAATATCTATTTCACCATTCTCAAAGCCCATTGCTGGGTCACTATTTCTTTTCTTTCTTTCTTTCTTTCTTTCTTTCTTTCTTTCTTTCTTTCTTTCTTTCTTTCTTTCTTTCTTTCTTTCTAAATGTTTATTTATTTATTTGAGAGAGAGAGTGCAAGCAGGGGAGGAGCAGAGAGAAAGAGAGAGAGAGAGAATCCCAAGTAGGCTCCATGTGCCCAGCACAGAGCCCGATGCAGGGCTCTATCTCACGACTGAGAGATCACGACCTGAGCCTATATCAAGAGTCTGAGGCTTAACCAATGGAGCCACCTAGATGCCCCAAGGGTCACTATTTCAATATCAAGAAGAGCATTTTAGAATGACTAATTGAGCACGTAATTTGACTTTTTTTTTCTAGTAAAGATGATAGGTATTAAGCCATCAACAGACATTCATTTACCTCATCTCTTTTGGCAACAGTGGCATACAATCGTGGGACAGTCCGTGGCTACAGAACCAGTTGCTTTCACCACAGAACTGACTGGTATAAATGAAGATCAAATTTTGACCTCATTAGTAGCATAAATTAGCCATACATGAAAAACTGTTTTAATGTTATCAGATTAATTTAATCAATGTCACTGATTTGATTTTTAGGGTAAATAATTATCCCTGCTATTCTGCAAGTTAGAATGAAGAGCTGAGTAATGAAAGTGCCAACACAATAGATTCGTGCCTATTAATTTCCAAGTGTAGAACCTCTGAGACCAAGATTTCAACCCCTCTCAGGTAATGGCATGCTGGATCTTCTTACAGCCCGGTCACCACTCACACAAACACTCCTGTTTCCTCTGAATCAACTCCTACTTCTCCTATAATACTCCAACTCCAAACCAATCTTTTGCACAATTCAGTCTACTCCAGTGACAAAAACATAATGGGAAGATGTGCCAGGTAAGCCCAGAATGAGAGCAGCTGCTTTTGATATTGGTAGTAGCACAGCTTGTGCTCAGTTCATTGCTCTAATTCTGGCACACCAGAGGGGAATGGTTTCTAATTAAAGGGAGTAGTAATAACAGACCACGAGAAACAGGAGATCCAATTGTAGCTCTAACATCACACAAGTCACTTAAATGTCTGTGAGTCAGTAATAAGAAACTTGAATTAGGTGATCTTCAATGTTAGTTCCAGCCCAAACTGTTGAAATTCCATAAAAACTAAACTAAATAATGGAAAGGGAAAGAAAAAAATCAGTATGAAAAGCTAATATTCTTTCATTGTTTAATATGTTGGGTCTTTGTAAATGACCTAAGCGAGAAACCAATGAGATTTCCGGATATTCCACCCCAAATCTACTTGCTGCATAATGTTTATTTCAATGTATGATTTTCTCCAGCCTGATTAGACTAATATTGTTCTCATATACTGCCCCTTACTCATCCTTCCCCAGCTGTATTTAAAGTTTCACAATGAGATGAAACTTCACCAAATCCAGGACTTGAGGGCTCCTCTTTAAGAAAAAGAATATAAAGTTACAAATAAAAAATATTAGGGCCACAGAGTGCCTGGTGGCTCAGTCAGTTAAGTGTCCGACTTTGGCTCTGGTCATGATCTTGCAGTTTGTGAGTTCAAGCCCCCCCATCGGGCTCTGTGCTGACAGCTCGGAGCCTGGAGCCTGCTTCAGATTCTGTGTCTCCCTCTCTCTCTGCCCTTCCCCTGCTGAGGCTCTCTCTCTCTCTCTCTCAAAAATAAATAAACATTAAAAATAAAAGTAAATTTTAAAAAATATTAGGGCCGCAAGAAGGGCCTTGAAAGGAAATTTAAGGATTTCCTTAAAATTTGCTAATGGAACAAATCTTGCTTCACTAGATTTATGGTAAACCACTTCCGTCTCCAACATTTAGAAGAGTTTAAACACAGCCCATTAGTTGCAAGAAAAGAATGGTACACACATACACATTTACACACACACATAACCCCAAGGATGCACAAATCCAGAAGATGGCGCCAGATGCTTCTTTACTTTTTTTTTTTTTTTTTTTTTAAGTAATCTACTGCCAACCTGGGCTCAAACTCAGGATCCCTAGATCGAGAGTCACATACTTTACTGAGCCAGCCAGGCACCCCTATTTTTTTACTTTTCCCATTGAGTTTCACCCCTTGATTTTCGGGTCTCCTTCCCTTTTCTCTCCTCCCTCTTCACTTCCTCAGTGTTTTCTACTCCTGTTTATTTTGGCTGCCTAGAACCTTGGTGTGGCAGAGGAAGGGAGATTGCAGGCCCTCTTTTCTGGTTTTTGTGTTAAAGATAGGTGAAATTTTAGGAAAGCATAGTAGTGTGCAAATACTAGGCATTCAATAAATCAATGTCAAATTAATTCAATTTATAGGTCAACACAGAATCAAGATTCTTAAAGGTACATTCAGGCTCCAGAAATGGGTTAAAACAAATACCGTGACATTTAGGAAAGATTAAATGTGATACCCTGGATTTAGGTTCAAAATAATTAAATAATTACACACAATAAAGAGAGTACAATTAATGTTAGTCACAAGCTTTATTTTTTTCCTCTTTTTTTAAAAGTTTATTTTGAGAGAGAGAGAGAGAGCAAGAGCGTGTGCACTTGCATGGAGGGGGGCATCTTACCCTCCATGAGGTAGAGGGAGAATCCCAAGAGAATCCAACATGGGAGGTGGAGGTTGTGCTTGATTTCACAAACTCTTGAGCCAAAATCAAGAGTCTGGACACTTAACAGACTAAGCAAGCCACCTAGGAGCCCTAATCACAAGCTTTAAAAGAAAGCCACAAACCTGGCTCCTGAAAAAGGTAGTCTCCTTAAAAAAAAAAAAAAATCTGTGAAAATGTAAACAACATCAACAAACACGATAAACACCATAAGAAAAAAAAACTTCACACACAAAAAAATGAGATGTTGGCATGGGACAATGTATTTTATATGTAGATAGCTATGAAAGATGAGAAAAGTATATCCTCAAGAATATTGAAATAAAGGATTAATGGGCTAGAGGGATGCAGGCTAAATCAAAACGTGTAGATCTACTGTTACCATTATAACTCCTTTGGGCAATAAAGAAAAAGATAAATTACGTCTGCCCTTACCTGGTTTTGAAAGAAGAGTGATTTTAATCTAAAAAGAGATTATAGGCAATATGTTTGAAAGCAGGGTGAAGGCCAAAACTTTAGAGACAAGGTAGTTTACTTCAAGCACTTCCCATAATTGCCAATAAACAGATACGCATAAAGTCTAGTGTGTAAGTGTTACCTCTGGAGACAATTAGGGACATAAAGATGGGAAAGAGTTGTATCTTCACTGCAAACCCTTCAGTGTCACTGAATTTTGTACCAAGGTTATGTATTATCTATTAATAAAACAAGTACAAGACCTTGTTTCTACTCTTAATAAGTTTGTTGCTCAGAGATTACCTCTGCTTTAGAATTTGTCATAGTTCATTGTAATTTCTTTAGAGGAATTGAAGAATTCATGAGATTTATGTGTTTGGAAAAGAACATGCTAACCTCAGAGTGGAGAACAGATTAATTAAAGGGAGGCCAAAATGGATGCAGGCTGACCAGGAAAGAGACTATTGCATTTGCCTAAGTGAGAACTGACAGTAGTTTAGAATGGGATCATGGTGGGAAAGACAGGGAAAAATGGAAGGTTTGGGAGATATTTTGATGGCTTTGATATCGGAATTGAGGGAGAAGAAAGTTATCGAGGAAGAATCCTAGTTTCCAGATTTGTGAACATATTAGTTATCTGTTGCTGGGCAGCAAATTATCCCCAAACACAATAGCTTAAAAGAATATTTATTTTCCACAGATTCTGTAGGTTGGGAATTTCAGGGTTGCTCATGAGGTTTCAGTCAAGATATTGGCCTGGGCTGCAGTCATCTGAAAGATTGACTGTAGTTGGAGGATCCAAGTTCACTTGCATTGCTGCTGGTGGAAAACATCACCTTCTCAGTGACTGTTGGGAGGAGGCCTCAGTTCCATGTCGTCTGTATGGACCTCTACAAAGGACTGCCTGAGTCTCCTCATAACATGTTAGCTGTCACATAGGAATTCAGTGTTCACTGAACTAATGTTAAAAAATAGGGGTCATGGGTAGCTCAGCTGGTTAAGCATCCAACTCTTTATCTCAGCTCAGATCTTGATCTCATGGTCATGAGTTCAAGCCCTGTGTTGGGCTCTGCACTGGACGTGAAGCCTACTTAAAAAAACAAACACAAAAAAAACCTCAGAAACTAAACATTTCAACAAGAATTATACATTTATGTACCCATCCTTTCATTCATTGATTCACTGTATCATTATTGCCTATTCTGTGCCATGCAATGTTCTAGGTGTTGGGCACAGCATTCACAGAGTCCTGGCCTCAATTAATTTACATTCTAACAAGAAGGGAAAGATAAAAACTAGGTAAACAAATGAAAAAGATAATTTAATCTAGTAATTAATACTCTAAAGAAAATTAAACATAGTAGTGGAATAAGGTGATAGGGGTGATAACTAAGGCAATTGGGAAAGGCCTCTTTGACGGGGTGACATCTGAACTTAATTGGCAAGAAGTGGCCAGTCACAAAATAATATGCAGAACATGATTTCAGACAGAGGGAACAGCAAGTGAAAAAAGCCTGAAGAATGGATGAGTTTGGTATGTTTGTGGAATAGAAAGATGGCCACTATGATCAGAGCATAGTGAACACATAAGAGAGCATTACAGCATGAACTGAAAAGGAAGACAAATACCAGATCTTCTAGGAAAAAGAGCTTATAAACCATGGTAAGAAGTTTAGGTGTCATTTTTTAAATTTCTTCTAATATTTATTTATTTTTGAGAGACACAGAGAGAGAGAGAGAGAGAGAGAGAGAGAGAAGACACAGAATGGGAAGCAGGCTCCAGGCTCCAAAATGTCAGTGCAGATCCTGATGTGGGGCTTGAACTCACAAACTGTGAGATCATGACCTGATCCAAAGTCTGATGCTTAACCAACTGAGCCACCCAGGTGCCCCATTTTAGATGTCATTTTAACAGCATGGGAAGTCATTGGGAGTTTTTTTGTTTTGTTAATTTTTTTTTTAACATTTATTCATTTTTCAGAGAAAGAGACAGAGCGAGAGGGGGCGGGACAGAGAGGGAGACACAGAATCCGAAGAAGGCTTCAGGCTCTGAGCTAACGGCACAGAGCCCAATGCAGGGCTCGAACCCACGAACTGTGAGATCATGACCTGAGCTGAAGTGGGACACTCAAGTGACTGAGCCACCCAGGTGCGCCGTCACTGGGAGTTTTTAAGCATGGGCAATCTAATCCAGTGATCGGGTTTACCATATTTTAAAAATCCACTGGTGTTTTCTAGGGCTGCCACACAAAAATACAACAGGTTGGGTTGGCTTAAACAACAGAAATTTATTTCCCCACAGTTCCGGAAATTAGAATTCAAGATCACAGTATCAGCAGTGTTGGTTTCCTCTGAGGGCCAGAAGAGAAGGGTCTGTTCCAGATCTCTCTCCTTGGCTTGCAGAGAGCTTGCTGATTCTTCATGTGTTCTGTGCATACACCCTCTCTCTCACACACCCTATCTCTTCCTCTTCTTGTAAGAACACCAGTCGAATTGGATTAAGGCCTCACCTTAATAGCCTCATTTTAATTTAAAGACCTTATCTCCAAATATGATTACATATTTGAGGGCTTCAACATATGAATTTGAGGGGGACACAATTCAGTCCATAATAGAGGGCAAAATGAAAACAAAGGGGCACATGGATGGCTCAGGTTAGGTGACCAGCTCTTGGTTTCAGCTCAGGTCATGATCTCATGATCTGTGGGTTTGAGCCCGGTGTCAGGCTCAGCGCTGACAGTGTGGAGCCTGCTTGGAATGCTCTCTTCCTCTCGCTCTGCCACTCTCCCCCATCCCACCCCCCCATCTCCAAATAAATGAATACACTTAAAAAAAAAAAAAAGAATGGAAACATAGAGACCAGTTGGGATGCTACTGCAGTGTTGTAGCTAAAGATGCTAGTGGTTTGGATTAGGGTTTTTAGCATAGGAAATAGTGAGGAATGGTTGGATGTTAGAAGTAGCATGAATGAGTTTGCTACCTCTAAGTGAGAGAAAGAAAGGACTCAGGGATTCTTATCAAGTTTTTGGCCTGAGCAACTGGGTTGCCATTTGCTGAGACTGAGATGACCAGGATGGGACAAGTCTGCAGAGAAAACAAGAATCAAGAATTCTATTTTGAACATGTTACATCTGAAATACCTATTAGGCATTCAAATAGAGATGTTAAATAGAAAGCTACACATGTGTGTCTGAAGACCAGGGACAGATATATATTAATTCATTTGGGAATCATCAGTGTTTCAGGTATCATACTACTCAACAAAACTTTTCTTGTTGCCTGATTGAATTTCTGCAGAGTACAAACTCCCAGTCTCCTGTCTAGAAATTGAGACTGCAGTCAGAGAGGACTGATTCACTCAAATGCACAAGGATCTCTGTGTAAAGAGGAATCCAAAAGTGTACCTGATGCCTCTATAAATTCTCAACTGAATCCTACTTTCAGCCCCCATATTATGACATACCTGGTACCTACTTGTCATGAACCTCTTTGAAGTTCCTCACAGTGAATCAAATTGCTTCTCAGTGGTATCCCCTTCTGTAGCTTCTATCTACTATTAGCTATCATTCTTCCATATATTCAATCTTACAAAAATTTGCAGAAATCTCATCTGCTAGATCTCTGCTTTTAGCCAAGATGGAGAGACTAGAATTGTATTTATCCTCCTACCTAAAACAAGAAACTCAGACAAAACACATAAAACAGCAATTTTCAGACAATGGATAACAGGCAGTGCAGGACTGTGATCTCTGAGGGAAGGGGGAACAAATGGTGAGCCCTACATTGAACCAGTTTACTTACTGCCTGGAGGCAGCTTCCAGGCTGCAGCACAGATGAGGAGAACCCAGACAAAGCCTGGATCTTTGGTTGAGTTGAAGAGATAGATATGAGAGTTCAGGGAGGCTAAAGTCCCCAGAATTTGCAGGACAGACTAGTTCAGAGGACAGAGCTCTGTAGGGACAGATTGAGACCTGAAGGAGACTGGCTGAATTTTGAGCTGTGCATGCAGGAAAAGAATGTAACTGGGTTCAAGGAAATGACCTATGTAAAATAGTAGACAAAATTAATTCCTAGACCCTACACAGGGCTGGGAATAAATTATTTGTGATCCCATAAGACAGTGGAAGGATCTTGCATTATACAGGGAAGTCAGATAGAATTCTCAACAGATTATTGCCTTAATTATGGGATTAAATCATCCAAGACTAAAGGCTGCTCTTCACCTAACTGACTAATCTTAATTTCAAAAGGATCTGATTTCAAGTACTTACCTATACACTATTTAAAGAAATTCAATAAAACCCAGTAACAATGCAAAATTCACAATGTCTATCATTTGATTAAAAATTATGAAGCATGCAGGGACGCCTGGGTGGCTCAGTCGGTTAAGCGTCTGACTTTGGCTCAGGTCACGACCTCACAGTTCATGGGTTCAAGCCCCGTGAACCCCTGTGTCGGGCTCTGTGCTGACAGCTCAGAGCCTGGAGCCTGCTTCAGATTGTGTCTTTCTCTCTCTCTGCCTCTCCCCACTCGTGCTCTATCTCTCTCTCTCTTAAAAATAAATAAAAAATTAAAAAATATTTAAAAAAATTATGAAGCATGCAAAGAAACAAGAAAATATCCATAATCAGGAGAAAAATAGAAAAATCAATCAATAGAAACAAATCTAGAAATAACAGATATAATGGATCTAGCAGACAAACTATTTAAAACAGATTTTACAGATACATGTGAATATATATACAGATACATATTCACAAAGGTAAAGGGAAACATGACCATGATGAAGAGAGAAAGAAAAATATTTTTTAAAAGCCCAAGTAGAACTTCTTCAAATGAAAATAGGTCTGAAATAATAAAAATACATTGTATAGGATTAAAAGCAGACCAGATATTGCAGAAGAAAAGATCAGTGAATTTGAAGAAAGAGCAAATAGAAACTATCCAAAATGAAGCACAAAGAGAAAACAAAATGAAGAAAGCATCAGTTACCTGTGGGATACTATGAAATGGTCTATATGTGTGTAATTGGAGTCTAGAAACATGGAGGTGGCAAAAAAAGTTTTGAAGAAATAATAGCTAAAATATTTTCCAAATTTGATGAAAACTAAACAGATCCAAGAAGTTCAAAGAACCACAAACAGAATAAAGAAAAACATTATAAGGCACATCAATAATACATTATATAGAAAAAAACAGAATTAAAACATAATTCTCATCAGAAACAATGAAAGTGAGAAAAATATGGAGAGGTATCTTTAAAGCATTGAAAAAAAATTCAATATAGAACTCCTTATCCAGCAAAAACATCTTTCAAAACTGAAGTCATAATAAAGACTTTTTCAGAAAAATAAAAGCTAAGAGAATTTGTCACCAACACAAACAGGACTTTTTAAAAATATAAACCCATAAGGGAAAGGAGAAAACAAAAAAGAAATTAGGAAATACCTTGAACTTAATGAAAATGAAAATGTAATGTGTAAAACTTTGTAAGATGCTGCTGAAGCAGTACTTAGAGGAAAATTTATGACATTAATGCTTTCACTACAAAACAAGAAAAGTCTCAAACCAATGAATGATTCAAGTTTCCACCTTAAGGAATAGAAAAAGAGGGCAAATTATACCCAAAGTAAGCAGAAGAAAAAAATAATAAAAGAGCAAAAATTAATGAAGTAGAAAACAAAAACAGAGAGACGTCAATGAATCCAAATACCATTTCTTTGTAAAGGGCAATAAAATTGATAAAGAAAAAAAGAGGGAAAAGGAAAATACAAAAATTATGAATATTAGGCTTGAAAGAGCATACATTACAAATCCTACAGACATTAAAGGATAATATGAGAATACTGTGAACAATTTTGTGCTAATAAATTTGACAACTTAGATGAAAGAGAAATTCTTTACAAAGTACAAACTACCAAAATTTACTCAAGAAGAAACAGATAACCTGAAAATACATATATCTACTTTTTTGATAGTCTTTATTTATTCAAGGTTTATTGAAATATAATTGACACATAACATTGGGTAAAGTTTAAGGTGTACAATGTGACTGATAGAGGAATGTATTACAAAATGGTATACCACAATAAGGTTAGTTAATACATCTATCACTTCAGTTACCTTTATGTGTGTGTGTGTATGTGTGTGTGTATGTGTGTGTTAAGAATTTTTAAGATCCCCTTTTAGAAACTTCCAAGTATGCAATAAAACATTGTTACCTGTAATTCCCATATTGTACATTAAATCCCCAGAACGTATTCATCTTATACCTGGAAGTTTGTACCCTTTGACCATCATACCACCCATTTCCCCTACCCCCCAAGCCCCTGGCAACCACCAGTTTACCCGCTGTTTCTATTCTGATGGTCTTTAATTTCACCATAATGTGTCTGGGTGTGACTTCTCCTCTTACTTCTTGTTTAGCACTCTTCAAGCCCTTTCAATCTGAAACTATTCTTTTTTTTATAACATAGGAATATGACTTGTAAGAATTCTAAAACGCTATGTCAAGTGTTTAGTATGTGCACTACTCAGTAAATTTAAGTGCTATTATTTATCTAAGTGTTATGACTGGCCAAATAAATGAATATTTGGCATTTCTTTCAATACTGCTAGCTCTAGTAGAATAATGACATTGTCTTCTTTACTACTCAAAGGCTGGCTAACATAATACACTGTGTGTCTTCTATTGCCATCTCTATGCTAACAACTCACAAATATGTATCTTCAGCCAATCTCTCTTTTTCTTTTTACCTCCATACTGGTATATCAAATTGTCTACTTCGACATTTGCCTATTCATAAGCATTTTAAATCAACATGTCCAAAAATGAGTTATACTTACTCTCGAACATGATGCTCCTATAAATTTCCCCTACTTGATGTGACTTCAAACCCATCAAAAACCTAGAAATTTTCCTTAGATTTCCATCTAGCTTTATTTCTCCAATCCATCAGTCATAAAAGTGATTTTGGTAAGTCCACTTATCTGCATTTCCAATGACACCATTGAAAGACAAGTCACCATGAACTGACACCATACTTACTAGAATTCTAAATGTTTCCCACCTCCAATACATCCCTCCAATTCATTCTCCCAGTGCTTCTCAAACTTGAGTGAACATAAGAATCATCTGAGGAGTTAAAAAAAAAATACTAGTTTCTGGCATTCATGCACAGATATTATACCTCAATTAGTCTTAAGCAAGGCCAGGTATCTGTATATTTTAAAGTTACCCAGAGTTGACTTTCAGTTTGTTTTGGGGATATAGAGAGCTGGAAGGAGCATTTCTCTCATCACTGCAATAGAAAAGAGGCAAACTGGGGTGCCTGGGTGGCTCAGTTGGTTAAGTGTCAGACTTCAGCTCAGATCATGATGTCGTGGTTCATGAGTTCAAACCCTGGGTCAGACTCTGTGCTGACAGCTTAGAGCCTGGAGCCTGCTTTGGAATCTGTGTCTCCCTCTCTCTCTGCCCCTCCCCTGCTTGTGCTCTGTCTCTCTCTCTCTCTCAAAAATATATAAACATTAAAAAATTTTTTTAATAATAAAAAAAAAGGAAATCAGGTAAACTAACCTCAAATGCCCAACTATATTTGAAGCTGTCAGACAGCTGAGGTCACAGAGCAACCAACTGGCCCAAAATCTAAGGAAATACAAATGTCTGCAGAAAGAGAAGATATATCAGCACTAACATACTGGGATGGACACAACCAGACACTGGTAAGATAAGTTCAGCTAAAATAATTGAGAAATTCATGAAGGCTGAATGTGAGCTGTCAGCACAATATGAAAATCATAGTGGCTGCAGAAATGGACCATGTCTACACCTTCTTATAGGCTCTTTCTCCACAAACCTTACCAGCACTTATAAGAAAGATTGGAAAGAGCCCTAATAAAGTGTCCATTGGTGTGCAATCTAGAAGAGGACAGCTCATTCTGTGATTCTTCACTATGGAACGAAAGTCTTAATCTTTCATTAAAATAAAGAGCAACACATACTATTGTACCCAGGGTGCTGAGGAAAAGTAATTTCAGCAGGGAAGGAACAGGGGGAAGAATCCCACTCTTGGTGGAGAGATAGGAGAATTGAGAAGAACACAGCCTCAGAGATGTAGGCATCCATAGATTCTGCTTGAAAACTAAGGCTTAATCAGAAAAAGAGAGAGAGTAGGATCAAACCACTTCTCTCTCCCCCTCCCAGCACTGTTCCCCTCCAAGTTAACAAATTTGGAATAAAAAATAACATCAAAATACTGCTGGGTGAATGACTGCAGATGTATAAGAGTATGCAAAGAGATCTCTGAGACATAGAACAAAGCAAGACCTAAAGCTCAGGGTTGAACAGACATTACTCTGGGAACCCAACCCAGCCGTAAACACAAAATCTAGCTACAGAAATTTTAAAATTAAACTCAGCTCAAGCCCTATCTAGATTAACCTCCTACCTCCTCTCCAACTAAAGGCCTAGGAGGAGGAAAGGTACCCATTTCCAGGCATAGAAATTATTCTACTGCCCAACACAAGAAGTCCAGTCTTCAACCAAATATTACATGTCATACAAAAAGGCAAAGAAAACACATTCCTGAGAGACAAAGCAATCATCAGAACCAGATTACATATGACACATATATTGGAGCTATCTGACAGTGAATTTAAATAACTATGATTAACATTTAAAGGTTCTGATGGAAAAGGTGGACAACATGCAATATCATGTGGGCAATTTTAGCAAGAAAGAATCAAAAGGAAAATGTTAGAACAAAAAGCACAGTAACAGACATGAAGAATGTTTCAATATGCTCATTAGTGGACTTGACATAGCTGAGAAAAGAATCAGTGAACCTGAAGATAATCAATAGAAAGTACCCAAACTAAAACACCAAGAGAAATAAAATATTACAGGGCAGAAAAATCCAAGGGCTGTGAGATATCAAGCAGTCTAGCATCTGCATAATTCAAACCCCAGAAAAAGAAGAGAATATGGCAGCAGAAGAAATATTCAAGCAAAGGACAGTTAAGAATTTTCCAAAATTAATGGTAGACACCAAACCAAAGATCCATGAAACTGAGAGGACACTAATCAAGATGAATTAAAACACACATACACACACCACCACCACCACTACCAGTGGTATATCATATGCAAATTGCTAAAAACAAAAGACAAAGATAACATCCTGAAGGCAACCACAGGGGAGAGGAGGGAATGACATGAAGACATGAATTACAGCAGACTTCTTGTTAGTAACCAGGCAAGCCAGAGGACAATGGAGTAGCATCTTTAAAATGCTGGGGGTGGGGGGGGGGGGTGGGGGGGGGACCTATCAACCTAGAAATCTATGCCTAGCAAAACTATCTTTCAAAAATGAAGCAGAATTTAAGACTTCTTTAGACAAAGAAAACAAACAAACAAAAAAACAGAGATTCCATTGCCATCAGATCTATTCCACAAGAAATGCTAAAGGAAGTTCTTCAAGAGGATAAATTATGATAATGGATTAAAACTTGGATGTACACAGGGGCGCCTGGCTCAGTCGGTTAAACGTCCAACTTCAACTCAGGTCATGATCTCATGGTTTGTGAGTTTGAGCCCCTCATCAGGCTCTGTGCTGACAGCTCAGAGCCTGGAGCCTGCTTCAGATCCTGTGTCTCCCTCTCTCTCTGCCCCTCCTCCACTTACACTCTGTTTCTTTGTCTCTCAAAAGTAAACATTAAAAATATTTTTTTGAAAAACTTAGATGTACACAAAGAAATAAAGAATGATGGATATGGATAAGTGCAGATAAAATATTTTTTATTTTAATTGCTCTAAAAGATAACTGTTAAAGTAAAAACACTGCGAAGTCTTGTATATTTAGAGCATATGTAAAAGCAAAATATATGACAACAATAGCACAATGAATGGAAGGGAGGAATTGGGAATATACTGTTGCAAGGACCTTACGTTATATGTGAAGTGGTATATTACTAGAGGATTATATTAATTCTGTGTAGACCATAGGCGTGAAAGAAAGAATTTACAGAAATATGTGACCATGAATTCCACAACTGCATTTCATTTTATGTATTTTATTTATTCTGGGATTTCTGGAAAATTCTCAACAATAATTCCTCCACCTTCCCTTAGCTTTTTTTTCTCTCAATTGGGAGATTTTCATTAGGAAAAATATTTATACTTCTACCTTTCATATATTTCCTGTTTTGTTTTCCACTTCATAATTCCTTCCTTGATCTGACCATCCAGTTCATGAAATAACTCTGGAACTATACTGTTCTGCTCTTCAACCCAATCGAACTTACAAATGTTTGTGCATTGTGTTTCCAAAATTCTTCCTTCTTTCTCTGAAGCTTTTTATGAAGCTTATTTTAAATGTTTACTTATTTATTTTTGCGAGAGAGAGAGAGGAGAGAGAGAATCCCAAGTTGGCTCGGTGCTATTAGTGCAGAGCCTGACAGGGGGCTCAAACTCATGAAACTGTGAGATCATGACCAGAGCTAAAATCAAAAGTTGGACATTTAACTGACTGAGCCACCCAGTCACCCCGAAGTTTATTTTAAATTCTTTTCCACTTTGATCCATTAGTTTGACTTCCTCTGATACAAGTAGTTTCTATAATCATTTTACTTTAATTGGTTATATTGCTTCTTATATGTTTCAGAAGCTTTCCCCCTCTGTTTATATTTACTCTTTGGGATCATCAGCTGCCTTGGCTAGTAATGTCTATCCAAAGGAAAGGAAGAAAAGCCTAAATATTGGTTCATGCTCCTCCAGAAGAGGTTAGGACTGGGGAAATGGTGTCTCTAGGATAGTGATCTGGCTCAAGCATTCACTGTTTTCTCCACTTTGGGCATCAATCACCTACCCTCCAGGGTATCTGACAATCCCTCTCCACCAGTCACTGCTACTGGTGGGAGAGTAGAGGTGCAGGCCAGCCAATCCGTACTCATTGTGCTCTGCTCCTGTCTCATAGGCCACACTTCCAAATGTCTTTGGCAGTTCTTGTTTTTTCTACCTACCCCTTAAAAGTTGCTATTTTCTAGAGCTCCTTGCACATTCCTATTTTCCGTAACACTGGGCAGGTTTACATTTTTATTGCCTTTACACTGTGCCTGCAAAAATAACATTCAGTGTTTGTTAAACAATTTTCTAATTGAAAAAGCCAAACGACCTTTCCAACCACATCTTTCTTCTTGGAGGAGCTAAGTACTCTCAGCTTCAGAGTACTTGTTTTTAATAGTTCAGTTATTTATCTTAAAAAGGAGTTAAACTGCTAAACAAAACTTAAATGCAGAATAATTCTAAAGTTCCTCCCAACTCTATATTTCTGTGGGTCCACATTTGTACTGTAGAGTTGCTTGAACCATATACTTTTACCATGTTTAGTCTCTGATGGATGTCAGCTTAACATTGAGAGGATTCATTGCTAATTTTTAGCTCTCGGTGAAAGTCACTGTGGCTAGCCTTCTACACAAGTATTTTCGTATTCACATCTAGATTTACTAGAAATCTTCAAGGAGGGTTTTTCTTCTGGAATGCTTTTCCTTACACTAAATTGCTCTTCTGAACCATTCTGAAGTGATTCTGTTGATTCTTTTTATTAACATCCATTTTTTACTATTAACTTTTCAGAACATAACAAAAAAGACTTTGGCTTCTGATTTCTTATTCATAACCTAGTTAACCAGATATAAAGAAAATAAAGAAAGAAAGAAAACTGACCAGTAAAGGCTGAAATTATTATCCTTCTTGAAGAAAACATATGAAAAAATCTTTGCTTTCTAGGAGAAGATTTCTTATGTATGATACCAAAGGCTTGATCCATAAGATAACAAATTGATAGACTGCATTTCAGCCGTTAAAAACCTCTTCAAAAAGCTTTAGTAGGGTAATAAACACGCTGAGAAAGGGAGAAAATACTTGCAGAATGCATATAGAGTAAGGACATTTATCAGAATGCGTAAATAATTCCCAAAATTCAATAATAAAGTAAAAAAAAATTTTGTTAGTGAGCAAAAATACTTCACCAAAGAAGATAAAAAGAAGGAAAATAAGCACATAAAAATGCTCAACTCAACATCTTTAGACATTTGGGAAATGCAAATAAAAATAACAGCAAGATATCTCTGCATACCCATAGAATGGCTAATTGCAACATAATTAGAAATATGTTTTTGGTTTCTGCTCCTGGGTTCCTGACAGAGCTCCTAAAACTCTTGTAATTTGCATAGCGATAGGGATGTTAGGAGCATCTTTTGTTTTAACATTTGGTCTTTGGTCTTGGTTCCTGACATAGGGCTCCTACCTCTTTTGGATTTCCTGAGTGATAGGAGCATCTTTTGTTCTAATGTTGCAACTCTTGGTGGCCTCCTGGATAGCTTCGGGATGGAGGCTGGTTATCAGAAAGACCAGGCCATGATTAGAAACGTGGAACTTTTAGAACCACCCCCCTCCTCTGGGGGCTAGAGATTGCCTATCTGATGCAGCCTCCATAAAAATCTCTAAACTATATTCTGAGAGCTTCCAGGTTAGTGAACATATCCATGTACCAGGACGGTGGCACACCCCAACTCCAAGGGACAGAAGCTTCTGTGCTTGGGATCCTTCCAGATCTATGTATCTTTTCATCTGGTTGTTCATTTGTATCCTTCATAATAAACATAAGTTAAAAAAAAAAACCTGGCCATCTGTAGAGACCGCATGAATCTTCAAACTATTATATTCAGAAAGTTTCTTTTTATCTGTATGTGAATGTTTCCAAATTCTTCATACTAACAACTCAGATTCAGAAATCTCAAGTGAATCTATACACAGTCTTAGAAATCAATGCTAAATTATCAGTTGTCATGCCTGGATGTGGGTGACTGGGTTTCCCAACCATGAAAATAGTTTCTATTACAAAAAATGTTACATTTCATTTTAGGAAAATGATATCCACATGATGGCACTATAACCTACAAAATAAGAGGTTGTCAATTTATGAAGACCAAGAACTTGGTAAATTCTAGAGTACTTGCTATTGATGAAACATGCTTAAAAATAAGGCATTTTATATACAGATAATATGGATATCATTTCCTTTATATTTTATAGAGACATACTGGCTAATACTTAATTTACAGTGCATTTTTCACATGGCTCATTTAATAACAGCATCTTAGGGGCGCCTGGGTGGCGCAGTCGGTTAAGCGTCCGACTTTAGCCAAGTCACGATCTCGTGGTCTGTGAGTTCGAGCCCCGCGTCAGGCTCTGGGCTGATGGCTCAGAGCCTGGAGCCTGTTTCCGATTCTGTGTCTCCTTCTCTCTCTGCCCTTCCCCCATTCATGCTCTGTCTCTCTCTGTCCCAAAAGTAAATAAAAAACGTTGAAAAAAAAATTAAAAAAAAAAATAACAGCATCTTAGTTCTGACCTTATAGAAAACAGTTATTAAACATTTTTAGCATATGGCACTGAACTAGATAGGTCAAACGAAACCAAACGAAAAGGTATTTAGAAGCCTGCTGTGAGCATTCAACTGTTTTGGAAGCTACTGAATGCATTCCCATAATGTCATGTCTTCCCACAGGTTATTTTAAAGGCTAATCTAGGAATAGGGACAGAGCCATCATGAAGTTATATTCTGGCAGGGGAGATAGGCTTTAACTACATGTTGACATTATTAATTACAATTATAGTAAACACTACAAAGGAGATGTCTAGTAAAATAAAACCATATAAATGGTTAAAGGGTTTTAATCCAGTCTGCCAAATAAAAGGAAGCTTCACTGAAGAAGAAATCATGAATGAGGCAAGCTCTGAAGGATGATTAGAAATTAAAGAGATAAGGGGCACCACGGTGCCTCAGTCAGTTAAGGTCTGACTTCGGCTCAGGTCATGAACTCGCAGTTTGTGAGTTTGAGCCCCACGTCGGGCTCTGTGCTGACAGCTCAGAGCCTGGAGCCTGCTTCGGATTCTGTGTCTCCCTCTCTCTCTGTCCCTCCCCAGCTTGCACTCTGTCTCTCTCTCTCTCAAAAATAAACATTAAAAAAATATTTTAAAAAAATTAAAGAGGTAAAAGAATGGGAAAAGCGTTATAATCACAGGGAACCGCATGTGCAAAAGGACTGAGGCAGCATATATCAGTAACTGAGAACATTAACAAAAAGCCATCCCATCTTGATTGATCTATACAAATCAGGATTTAGTTCAAATGTTTTATTATCAATTCATTGATCTCTAAATGTATCCAATTTACGGATGAACTATATTTTAAGTTTGATAGAAAATTAGCTGTTTAGAAGGAAACATACTTTTCCATGGCAAAAATAGTATAAATAATAGTACTATGAAGCCTATCTAAGCCACACTGTAATTACAATGGACTGTTCTCCTTGAATAAAGTATGTTCCCCATATATATTTCTCAATGCCTTAAATAAACAATAGTTCTGCATTATAAATAATTAACAATAGAAGAAAGATAAAGTAGAAGTAATTTTAGAATGTATATTGTATGCTGAAGATAGAGAATAATTTAATTAGAAAAACCTTTAGGTGATCAATGGAGGCTTCTGGAAGTTCTAAACAGAACTTCTATGCACATTAAAGGGTTCTTTACAGACTGAGGGCATTGACTCCTTTTTAGCCTAATTTTACTTTAAAACTTGAAACTTTCTTTTCCTTGGTATAGTTGTATTACCAGCTCTACTTTTTTTTGCCCAAACAGCATGATTAAATGTGTTCTAGTTCCTAAATGAAATAGAATCAGAGAAAGTAAGAAGAAAGGGGTTTTTCCCCTCCTTTAGCAATTGAGGAGTTCAAAAGAGGAAAGGAGAAACTAAAGGGTGAGTGTGTGAACATGGGGGAGTGGGCACAGGTGTGGCTGTGTAAGAGGAAGCCACTGCATCCCAGTGACAAAAGGAGAGTTTTGCAGCCTAAAGTGAACCTGAGTTACATGAGCACTTAAAGGCACCAAGAAAGGGAGTATGGCAGATGTTAAAAAAATCTCTTCAATGAAGAAAGTAGTAGAAGGAAGGAAGATCAGAACCCCCCTTCCTCTGTCACAGGTAGTGAGGTCAGCCAGGGATATTTAATAGCATCCTGTGACTTGTCAAAGATAAAGCTGGACACTAGTGAAAGTGGTAAAGACAGGTTTTTAATCATATCTCTACTATTGCAATAGAGAAAAGAGTCCAGCATGAACTGAACTCAACTTGGATTTGTAGAGAGGTGATTGGGTGCTTTAAAGGGAGGAGGGGGGAATAGGGAGGGGGAAGAATGGAGCTCAACAGAGTCTGGGAAGTGATCAGTTACAAAAAGTGACAAGGCAGAGTTGAGCCATTTAGATTTGTTAACTGGTACTTATGGAATCTCTTACCCTCCCACAGAGATTGGGAGACAGGAGTCCTTTCTTCAGGTGTTGGCAAGAGAACAAGCTATAATTTCTTTTGACAGCTTTGAGTTTTCTTGGACAAGCAATTCAAACGGGGCTAGAGTCATTCTAGGGCTGACACCTTGAGCTGTTAGAAACTATGTTTGCTTGTGTTTTGTTCAAGTCTTTAGAAGTCAAGGATGAGGCTTAGGTGAGAAAAGGGCTCAGAGCAGCCTGTGTAAAGTTTGGTTAAGGAGAGACTATTTGTCAGGCTAAAGTGCAGTGTACAATTGGTTATTCCTCTGGATACCATTTTCACATGTTGTAAGTTCAAAATGTAACTACTGTACATGTCTTAAGGATTAAACTTTACTAGATGATTTCAAAATGTTTCTACCACGTCTTCTACCATACTATGAATATGATATAAACTGACTATATAAATAATGATAGCGAATAGTTACTGAGCTTTGTACTATATTAAAGCCTTTATATTTATTAATTGACTCTTCACAAATGCCTTATGGGATCAGTATCATGATTCCTCTTCTACAGCTAAGGAAAAGTAGGCTTGAGAGTGGGGCTGAAATTTTTGACATAATTTTGGCAAAAATTGTGGCACAGAGCCCTTTTCCAATATGAGATGTATTGGTAATAACAATCTCTCTGTTCTTAATGCCTGGCCTCTCCCATGCTCTAGTTCTTAAAGGCTTAAAGAGGGCTGTGTGTGTATGTACATATATATGTATACATACATGTATGTATATGTACATATGTGTATGTATATATACATGTATATATGTATATGTGTGTGTGTGTATATATATGTATATATATAAACAGTCTCTACCCTGTTACTTTTCCTTTCTTATTCTTTCTTTCCACCCCTAAACCTTTTTGCTGATAACCTGATTTATTTTCCAGAACAGTGACCCCAAGTCATAGCACTGACACCTTCTATTCCTGTTAGCCTAGTCTTTTTTTCCCTTCCTTTTGATCTGATCAGTAGCCCATTTCACCATCTGAATTGATCCTGATGCTTTTTTACTCAGTTCTTGCTGGCTCTTGATATCTGTTTTTAATTTGGCTTACTTGATTTCTCCTTTTTCTGACAACCATGCACACATCTGAGTTTCAATAGCTGCCATTTCAATGTAATGGAATTTAGTCTTCAGAATTTAGTCCTGATGAAACAGTTGTTGAAATGAGCCCTCTTTGTCATGGGAGATGCTGTTTTATTTCAATCCAGTAACTTTCTAATCCTCTCGTAACATGGGGCTCAATTCTTTTAAAGGATTTTACATTGGATTTAATTCTGAGACCAGTTTCAAATTTCTTTTCAATAATTAAAATAATTAATAAAGTACTCAGCAGTTCATATGCTCTATGAGTCATCATTCATGTCTCTGCCATGCTGGTGTTCTTCTGGCATCTCATTTACGTACTTAAAAATAGAAAAAAGAAACACTAATTACTATCATTTTTATATCAAAAATATTTGGAGAACTAATTCTATCAAATTCTGCAGTTTCCAAGGTTGAACAGTGGTCAGTTTTAGACAAGCTTCTTAGTTTTCCAGTCCTTATGGTTCTCTCTGACATTAGCTATAGTGTGATTCTATGTGAAAAAAATAAATCTTGGCAGGCAACTGAATTTGTGGTCAATAAAAACATGTAGAAAACATTTGAAAGTAGATTTTCATGATTTAAAAAATGATACGTGACAGTTTAATGACTGCAAATAATCTCCTAGTTTTAAAGAATTCAGTGGCCTGAGTGTGTATTATAATACTCATCCTTTTACCATGGTTCTAAGTATTCTGCTGAGTTCACAGCCAGTAGATATTGATGTTTAAGTTTATAATCCTCAAAAAAAAAAAAAGAACACACCCCCACATATAAAAGGATATTTCCTATGCTGGAAGTAGGACTGTTAACTTTCTTGTAGCAGGAAACATTTCTTCCCAAACAGCAAATTGGAGACATCATAAATCGAGTGCATATTACATTGACTTCTTTTCCTTTTCTCAAATTTTTAAACTGGACACACTATATTTGTTAGAGTCTCAAATCCTAAAGCTTGAATAGAAAGGGCCTGTGTATCCATTTTCAAGTGAATCCATTTTCTAATTCTCTCCTGCGGTAAATTAATAAACAAAAAAGGAGGGTAGCCATTTAAACAATGCAAAATTCTGAGATCTTGTGGTATAGTAGTAGTAGCACAGGGTTAAAAGTCACAAATCCTGGATTCTAGTCTCGATATTACTATTGGTTAGCCAAAGCAAGTATTGTAACTACTCAGCCTCCACTTCCTAATTTAGTTTCCTTAAATTTTATTTATTTATCAGGGTGCCTGGGTGGCTCAGTTGGTTAAACGTCTGACCAGCTTAGGTCATGATCTCATGGTTCGTGAGTTCAAGCCTCGCGTGGGGCTCTGTGCTGACAGTCAGCTCAGGGCATGGAGCCTGCTTTAGATTCTGTGTCTCCCTCTCTCTCTGCCCCTCCCCTGCTCACACTCTGTTACTTTCTAATCCTCAAAAATAAATAAACATTTAAAATTTATTTTTATTTATTTTTAGAGACACAGAGCGAGTGGGAGCGGGGGAGGGGCGGAGAGATGCAGACAATCTCAAGCAGCCTCTGCACTGTCAGCATCAGCGCACAGCCCAACACAGGTCTGGAACTCATGAAACCGCGAGACCATGACCGAAGTGGAAATCAAGAGCTGGATGCTTAACCGACTGAGCCACCCAGGCGCCCCTCCACTTTCTAATTTATAAAACAAAGGGGTGGATTTAGAGCTTAGATTCCACACAAGTCAATGAAGGAACTTGCACAAGTAATAAGGTATTAATTATAACTCACATTTATTCAGTGCTTACTTTGGGCCAAGCACAAAATTCTATATACTTACATGAATTAATCTTCACAACAACCTATAAATCAGGTACTAATACTATCTCCATTTCATAGGCGAGGAAATGGAAGCACAGAGCAGTTTAGGAACTTGCCCAACATTTGCACAGCTAGTATCAAAATTGGAATTTTAACTCAGAATTCTGGCCCCTGTTTCCTGACAACAATCATTTATCGCAAGCAAAGAGGAGACATTTTATTTCTAAGAAGATCAGTAAAGGAGATAGCAGGTAAGCTAGGTCTTACAGTATGCAGAAGATTTTAACCAGCAGATATAGAGAATTGAGGAGAAAATGGAGTGAATAAATCCCAAAAAGATTGGAAAATATAAGGTAATTATACGGAACAGTAAGTAGTAAGGTTTGGCTAAAATGCTGCCAGCATTTAATCTTGCAGCACACTAGACTCATCTGGAAATCTTAAAAGAAGTGGATTTATAGGTTCTTTTTTGGGGGATTCTGACTAAGTCAACAGGTAGGGCCTATGGCCTAGGAACATCTTTTCAACAAGTTTTTCACATGACTCTCATGTGCAGCAAGGTATTAAGAAGCAGTGTGGTATAAAACACAAAGGACTAACATGGAATAGGCCTGTATACCTAAGTTGGACTCAGATCATCAAGGGCTTTATGCCAAACTAAGATATTTGGACTCAGCCAGTAAGATCTCACTGACTTTTTTGCTTTAATTAAAATTTTATATTTTTAGAATATGTAATGCATGCATGTAGCAGAAAATTCAAGAGGCCAACAAAAGGAACTCAATCTGCTTTCCACCTTTGACTCCTTAAGTCCCAGTCCCTCTTAATCATTCAGGATTTTTAAGAAGAGAAATCACAAGAGCCATGTATTGGGAAAATGAACCAGATAGAAATATTTAAGAAGAACTATATTGAAGGCAAGGATGACCTCAGTCACACTGGTCATAGTGGGAATGAGAAGGAAAGGATGGATGCAAATTTCTACACATGAAAGCAATAGGATTGGCGTTAGCATAGGACCTAGAACATAGCAGGCTCTTTAAATTATAAACTAAATGGATCCTCAATGATATGAGCATACAATGACCAAAATGACTCCATGATTTAAAGGCAGGATGACCGGGAACTGAAAAGTGCTGCTACATTGTTGAAATAAAAACAATGTTCAAGAATGGAAAGGGAAGATGATATAGTTTTGAATCTATTGAGTTAGAAATGATCATAGGCCATGTAAGTGAAACTTCTATCAGATAGATGGAAATATGATTTGGTGCTAGGAAGAGAAGCTGGGAGCTTGAGGTATAACTTTGGGAATTTCCTTTCCAACAGAAATGGGAATGATGAAATAAGGAGGACGATGTAGAAGAAAATGATCAAGGACAGAAAATTCAGAACTATCTGCCTTTAGAGAAACAAAGGTGAGTGAAGCCAAGAGAGTCAAATGTCATGGAAATTCAGAGGTGGGGGGAGACCTTAAGAAGGTAGTATTAATTAGGAAAAGAGGTCAAGGAGGATGAAAAATGTAAAAAAAGTTTCAGATTCTCTAATCAGAAAGAAGGGGGAAAGAGGGCAAAAATCAGACAGCCAGGAAATAAGAAATGAGTAGGTGGTAAGGAAGTGAAAATAGCAAGTGCTTTCTATTCTTGAGAATTCTGATAGCGAGAGGATTGGCAAGAGCTGGAACAACAACCATCTGGGCAAAAAAATGTTATGTGAACGTGCACCCTAGAGCTAGAAACTCTGTAGCCTTCCTTCTGGGAAAAGCAGTGTCAACAGTTTTCAAGTAGAGGCAAGATATGAACACATTTGCAGGGAGAGGAGAAGGAGCTAAGAGGAAGAGAGAGAATAAAGGTACAATATGGGAAAGAAAAGACACCTATTTTGGAGTGGTGTGGTGGCTCAGTCAGTTGAGCATCCAACTCTTGATTTCAGCTCAGGTCATGATCCCATGGTTGTTGGATCAAGCTCTGCGCTGAGTTTGGAGCCTGCTTAAGATTCTCTCTCTCTCCCTATGCCCCATCACTGCCTCTCTCTCTAAAATAAAAAAATAAAAAACAAAACAGTAAACATCAAAAAAAAATGACACTTATCTTACAACTGTATTTGGAAGGAGGTGTTCCTCCTGACTTACAAAGGGAGGGATAATTTAAGAGATTTTCAGGGGAAGAGGGAGTATTTGGGTGTGACTGACAGCCCGTACTTTCTCAGGAAAGTAGGTGCTCTAGTTGTTTCTCCTCAACAGAGAATTAAATATTGCCTAGGTGAGGAACCCAAAAATTTAGACACTAGACCAATATAAAAATGGCTAGTTTTTTTTTTATTGAGCACACACTTTATGGTAGATACTTTATTTAATCTTTGTAACAATGCAAAGAAGTAGGTACTATTATTCTTCCTGTTTTAAAACTTATGTCTTCATAACCTGCTTTTTTATCCCTGATATCCCATTAAAATTTTTTCTATCTTTATCTTATGTAAAAAACAAACAAATAAAAAAAAACCCTGAAAAATCAGCTCTTGGCATTTCTAATGAAATGTTTGAATTATTTGAAAGGGATACCACTGAGAGGCAGGTGATTTGTCTCAGAGCTCAAGCTTCTTTTAGAATCCTTCACTTTGGGTAGGCAGAATGATGCTCCCACTCCCCAAAAATGTCTACATTGTAATCACTGTTAACCTATGAATATGTCAGATTACATGGCAAAGGGAAATTAAAGTTACAGGTAGAATTAAGCTGTATTACAGATAGAATTAAGCAGCTGATCAGCTGATTTTGATACGGGAAGATTATCCTGGATCACTGGGACGCAAGAGAATCAGAGAGATGGCAGCATGAGAAAGAACCAGTTGTTGCTGGCTTTGAAGATGGAGAAAAGGAGTCATGACCCAGGGAATGTGGGTGGTCTTTAGAAGATGAAAAATGCAAGGACATGGACTCTTCCCTGGAGCCCACAACCCCTTGACTTTAGCCCATTGAGATGTTTATTTTTTTTTCTCAGCAACTTTTCTAAAAAAATTTTTTTTAATTTATTTATTTTTGAGACAGAGAGAGACAGAGCATGAACGGGAGAGGGGCAGAGAGAGAGGGAGACACAGAATCTGAAACAGGCTCCAGGCTCTGAGCAGTCAGCACAGAGCCCGACGCAGGGCTCCAACTCACATACTGTGAGATCGTGACCTGAGCTGAAGTCGGATGCTTAACCGACTGAGCCACCCAGGCGCCCCTCTCAGCAACTTTTCAAGTGGTGTCCTTGACACTGGCTTTGTGCATGACACATTCCTGAGTACTATAGGACTGTTAGATAATAAATGTGTTGTTTTAAGTAAGTTTGTGGTAATTTCAAATAGCAGCACTAGGAAATTGCATGTACCTTCCCCGCTGCTATGTCATGCCCTCTCTTTTCAGATCCCAGGTACTCTCCTGTTCTCAAAAGCAGGTACTCTCAAGAAGGATTTGACATTTACATCTTAGTGTATGTTGCTTTACCACTAATTCTTACATTTAAGCCCTTTATTCATTTTATTGAGAGACTGACAGTGTGAATGGGGGAGGATCACAGGGGGAGTCAGACACAGAATCCAAAGCATGCTCTATGCACTGAGCTATCAGCACAGAGCTGGATGCGGGGATGTGGGGCTTGAACTCAAGAGCCTATGAGATCATGACCTGAGCTGAAGTCAGAGGCTTAAGGGATTGAGCCACCCAGGCACCCCCATTTTAAGCCCTTTAGAATGTGTACTTTGTTAAAGAAATTTAGGAACAAACAAGTAGGTGGAGAACAATGTTCTGGGAAAGAATGATCACAATTTCCCCTCAATCACTTGTAGCTAAAAATCCATTCATCTTGCACTGGTCAACCTTGACCACAATGAATGGTATGATTTTGAGGATTTGGTAATCCTTTTTTATTTCCTTCCCTTCTAATGACCCTCCCCCGAGCTAAAATGAGCTGTATTATGGATGCATAAATATTCGGTGCCAGCCTTGTCTAACTACAGACTTGGTTGTTTTGTAAATTTAATTTGTAAACTCGCTAGTGTTCCTTAAGAAATTACTATTTAACAGGCGGTGATGGGCTTTATCTACCACACTGCAAGGAGGAACTTCAGAATTCTGCTTATGTCAATAGGAGGAAGTGAACTTACCAGGTTTTCCTCTTATTTCTGTTAGTATGCATTACAGCTGAAAGTAGTTCAGGTTGGCCAAAAACTGGCAGTGAAGACAGTTCAGAATTTTCTCCCACTCTACGGGGATTGTAATATTTCACAAAGCTTCCCTTTTCTACCTGCTCTACGTTGACAGATTTTTTTTTCTCAGCAACTTTTCAAGTGGTGTCCTTGACACTGGCTTTGGGCATGACACATTCCTGAGTACTATAAAGTTGGGTGGTAATCATTGTTTGAATTCGTTTTTCCTTAATGTAAAGAGACTTATCTATAGGCTACAAAGCCTCCATTTCTGAGGGCTTACTCAGCCTTACAATTCAGTACGTTCTGAGTATTCCTAAGTGGGTTCCTAGTTTATAACGGGTCAGCAACCAACGTTCCTCTTACTGGAAAGCCCTCGGTTTCCACTGGATGAAAACTAAACTCTCCTCTTTTTAAAGGCAGGGATTTTTGCTTGTCACCAAAAGCCTTCCTTTCCTCTGTCACATCTCCAAGTGGGGACTGTCGCTGTTTCTCCACGACACTGACGCACAAAGTCACTGTTGAGGCGGCAGCAGTCTGAGAACAAGCCAGCTGGGTTTCCCAGAAAGCTCAAGTCCAGGACCTATAAGCGTCTTTCAGAATGGCAGACGCTGCAGGAGCGTGTGAGTGGGGACGCTCCAGGTGTCCGCTCAGCAGCCCCGGGAATCCGCAGGAAGCGCCTCTGGCCGGTAAAGACCCACAACGCCAGCGTACCTCAGCTTGGGTTGGGATGGGAGACGCTCTAGGCCGCAGCCCAGAGAACAAGAGACCTCGAAGCCGAGAACCCAGCACGGCCGTTAGCCTAGTTTGTAATTAACCAGGCTTCCGGCGCACGCGCGGTGGGGCAGCTTCCGGCTTCCAGCCCACCCCTCAGGCCCTGCCCTGGACTGGGTCTTCCTCCCGGGTCAGCCTAGTTCCTCCTCCGGCCCCGCCCCCCCGACCTAGTCCTCCTCTCCACCCTTAGGCCCCGCCTCCCTACCTCATTACCACTTAGGCCCCGCCCCCTGGCCCTTCATTCCCCTCCCCCCTCCCTCCGTTCCATTTAATTGTTGGATTGTCAGCGCTGCACTCCCGCTGGCGGCCAGCAGGGGGCAGAGTTCGAGCTTGGATTTTTCCGCCGGGCGTCCCCGGGGAAGCAGTCGTGGAGTGGGGGAAGGGAGGGCGGGGCGCGAGGACGCGGTCCGGTCGGCTGCTGCGCTACTTTTGGTCCCGGCTCGGCAGGGAGGCCGCGGCTGCCGCATCAGAGCTGACGTGGGGGCGACGTGGGGCCGCCGCCGGCGCCGGCGCCGGGTTGCTGGGCGGCGGCGCCGCTCCTGAGCGGCGGTCGGGCTCGCCGTCTCCACCTCCTCCCGTCCGTAATCAGTGACGAGGTCCGCTACGTAAATCTCATCGCGGCGGGTAAGTGGTGCGTCGGCCGGGACCCACAGACCTAGGAGCCGGCGACGCGGCGCAGGAGGCGGACGCAGGAGGCGGAGCGGCGCCGGGTCGGGGGCGTCGGGGGCGCGGGGCAGCGGGGCCGCCGGAGCCAGCGGGGGAGCGGGGAGGGCGGGAGCAGCCCGGCCACGGGCGCCGGCTCCGGGGCCACCCGGCGGTGCGGCGGCCGCTCAGTCTCCGACTTCGCTCGCGGACTGCCTTCGGGTTAGTAGCAGAGCTCTCCCGATAGGACAGCGGGGCTGGTCTGCTCTCTCAGCAATCCTTGACTCCTTTTGAACTTGGTACAAGTTGGACAAGTCTTTCGGAAAAAGCCTTATTGCTCTAATGAGTGTGGTCCTCCCTCTTTGAGAAGAAAAGGAAGCGAGAAGTAAGGACGTTGGTTTTTATTTTCACAGCCGACGATTAGTAGCACTTTTGTCTCAATTTTACGTACTCAGGTTAGATTAAATCAGCGTTAACCCCTTTCTTCTCCGAAACAAGAGTCGGGGACAGCAGTGTTGAGTCACTGGGTCTTCACACACGATAGACCTGATGATATAGTGCGAAGACTTTTATGATAGCCGAGAAGGAACAAATCCGTGACAGCGAACAGAAATTTCAGGTTTTGTTCTGTACTTTCGACGTTTGCCTTTCTAGAACCACCTAGTAAGATTCCCAGAACTTGCGGAAGAGGGAATAGACACATTATTCACCTTACTGCCTATTACACGTATGCTAGATCCCTAACTTTGAAATCGCTGAGACGTTTCCTGCACTGCGCTCAGCAGAGCAGCTGTCAGCTTACGATCACATTTTCGGCAGTTTTGACTTACAGGATCAGCCTGAAGGTGACTAAAACTGAGAGAGCCCCTTTTAACAGTACCTCTTACCCACGTAACTTCTTAAAATGTCTTCCTTTTCAAGCTTAATTTGGCGGGCTGATGAGAGTGCAGCCAGCTTCCCTTTAGAGAAATACAAACCTAGATGCACAGCGATAGAGGTCCGGTATGAAAATCGTATTAGATTACATTAATAATTCATGTTCTCTGGTTCCCCTCCCCCTTCCCTCCCCCGCCCCGCTTCGGATACCACATTTTTCTCCTGGTCTTGGTCCTATTTTTGGTTAACAAGCTGCTTTCCCTTCACAGTTTTTAAATCTTTGAATTTTTTTCTCCCAAGGAAGGCAAATTACAAATAGTGTGTTTTGGCCAATAAAAGCTAGGTATTAAAACAATAGTGTTTAAAGAACTGCTTACTGATCCAGATACAACTTTAAAAAAGATATTTAAATGGAAATGGGTTTGATCTTGAATGAGTGAACACTTAAAGCATTGTCATATTAAAATAATTACACAAACATTTTTGGTATGAATCTGTAAATAGATCAGTGTAAGCCGATGCTTTCCCAGTGACTTTGCTGGTCAACCTGGTATCATTTTGGTGAGTGTGAAGTTGTAATTATACCGATGTTTGTGTACATTATCTTGTAAGAGTATATGAATAAATTTGTATTCAATGTATAAACACAGAGGAGCTCTTCAGTGTTTGTTTTTGCATTGTCCTGGAAAGTTAATAAAATTTGCTTCTACTGATGAATTTAACAAACTCCAGACTCCATGGACCACTTTAGTTTCCTACTGAGGCAAGTCGTTACATGATCAAAATATGAAATCTTGTTTAGAATTCTGGCCATTTCATGAAAAGTAGGTTATTAACATACATAAGGAATCCTGACTGAAACTTGACTAGTATATTACATATATTTCTGATCTGTTTTCTCCAACTTGATATTCTCTCCAAGTGAATAATGAGCCAGAAAATTGAGCCAGGTTTATTGTTGAAGTGGTAGTCCGTTGGAAAGCACTCAAATGCCCTTTTCCATATAGATAGATTTTTTTAAGTAAAACTGAAGAATCCTAACACTCAACAGCTGAACCTTTGATATTTTGACATGTAATCAACATTGGTCATTAAGGAAATAAGCCTGAAATATCTTTGAATTCTGTTAAGTATTTTCTGTTGAACTAATGGATTCCATATATGTATTAAAAAGTCAACTTTGAGAAGAGTTATTGTACATTGCAGTTTCAATATTATCAATACAGATAGATTATACAAGTAAAGATTTCAGGGAAAGTTTCTCATCCAGTACACATAGGTAGAAAGAAACATTTTAAATCATTTTGTTAGCTTCCTTTTAGAGACTATACAAGATATTGTAATATATTTAAAATACTTTCTATCCTGAGAACTGTGCAATAAAGAGTGCACTGTTCTTAAGAGTAAATCCTTTCACACATGGGTTTTCTTTTTCTGATGCTTTAGGATATCCAGGAGAGAATAAGGGAGAGTGAAGAGGAAAACCCAAGGATAACACTAAGTGTGATTTTATCCCACTAAGTGGAATATTACTCATGAAGACAACTTGAGTCTTATTGGTATAATTCAGTTATAGCAAAGTTTAAAAAGTAAAATATCGATCTTGCACATCTTTTGATTGACCTTGCCAGGAGTGTTAGAGGAAATTGTCAGCAAGGTGAATGTAAAACAGTTTTGAGGAAAAGCATAATCTAGGAAGTTATGTGGGAATTTTGCTTAAAGTCTATTGGAATAACTCACTGGTTAGGGCGGATACTTGCCTCCGAGAAACCTCGCTAGGAGCTCTTTTGTGAGGCTGTTTTGAAGTATTACAAAGTATTGCAAAGTGGGAAGCATCTTCATGCATATTTTCTGAACACTGATAACCAGACCAATTAAATGTCAAAATCATGTGAAATTCTTTTTTTTTTTTCATTTTTTAAATTTTTATTTATTTATTTTTTTTTGAGAAAGAGACAGAACACAAGCAGGGGAGAGGCAGAGAGAGAGGGAGACACAGAATCCGAAGCAGGCTCCAGGCTCTGAGCTGTCAGCACAGAGCCAAACGAGGAGCTTGAACTCATGAACTGCTAGATCATGACGTGCGCTGGAGTCAGATGCTTAAATGACTGAGCCAACCGGGTGCCCCAAAACCATACGAAATTCTAACAATGGAGCTCGTGTGATTCTGATATTTTACTTTCATAAAAATTCATAAAATTTCATAAAATAAACTCAGTTTTTTCAGTTACCTTATTAAAGCTTTGTTTTTAAACACAGCAGACTTAAATTTAGACTATCCAAACTCAAAGTCAAATGTCATACAGTTTTGCTCATAATCTCAAATAGCCTCAATTTTTTTCATTGATAGCCCAAAATGATTTTTTTTTTTTTGCTTAGAAATGTTTTAAACTGGAATTTGCGTCCTAGCATTGATATGATAAAAGCTTCTAGCTCAAGTGTTGGAAAACTGTATCATGCATAAAGACCAGTATACTGTATGTGGACAGTTGGGATGCGTTTGCTCTTCTTTATGATGGAGAAAATAAATTTAACACATTTAAATATGTTTAACACATTTAAATATGTTTCAGCACTTTGAAAGGTAGCAGTTTTGTTCATATACACAAAATAGGACCTATCTAGTTAAGTGTAATAACGTTGAAATTCCTTTCTCTAAGTTTTAACTAATTCAAGTGTCTTATCTACTCTTTCCCAGATTTACTAGTCACTGGAGTTGTATTTCATGTAGATAAGTATTTAAAATGTACTTAAAGTGCAGTAATGTGATGCTGAACAAGAAAGCCCTGCAATGACTCTAGTCAAGCAAATAGCTCCCACAGAAGATTTTTAAATTTTATTTCCTTCCCTGAACTGGTGGTAGTGGAGAGGGTGGTATTTGGAGAGATGGAGGTAGGCGATGATTATTTGAATTTTTTCATTTCCTCCCCAGCAGCCAATTTTGCTGTTCATTGACTGTCAAATAGCCAAAGGCAGGTGCCCGGTGGGGAGTAAATAGAGAAAGTGATACTGAAATATCACTCTATAAAATTTGGTGATTTTATAGAGTTAAGATTTCTTAGACAGTAGCTCTCTGAAGCAGTTAAATTGGAGTGGCCTTGAATCTGTATTAAAAAACCACTTGATGTTCTGTTTGATTCATGTTTAAAATATTAAAGACATTATTTACAAGTGTTTCAATTATTTCTAAGTACTGTTCCTGGGTACTTCTGTTTTTACACAAAAGTGTAAAGAATGTTATTGGAAAGTTATTTTAACTTTGTGTCACAATGATTACAAAACTTTAAAAGTGGTATAATGTCCTGTTACTGCTATCCCACTTTGTTTTTCCTGGATTCTCCTTCACCTAAAATGCACAACAAGCATAGGTTCATCAGTGTCAACTTAAGGTATTTGGCTTTTTGGAATTAGTTCTCGCTTCTAGCCAGCCCTACCTTTCCCTAACTTTTTAATCGTCATGATTGAAAAGAACCAGCTTTATATGCACTTCTATTCTTCCCTTATCTTTCAAACCTTACTTGCTGTTCGTATTTAAATCATGACTAACCTATGGAGATCTCCTACTTTCCCAAGGAAGTAACACCTTGCTTCATCCCAGAACCAGAGAAACGTATTTTTCTGTGGTCTCTCTTTCTGCTTCCATAAGAGGGTATACTGCCTTTTATTCCATGTTCTTTTCTTTTTATTTTGACCCTAGTCCAAAAGCAGGACTTTTTTTTTTAAAGGAACTTGCCTTTATTGTCTTTCCAAGGCATTCAACTTAGTTTTCATAGAAGCAGCTCTCCTTTTTAAATCTTTTAAATCTATTTAATAATTTAATCTAACATGATATTTAACAATATCAAAATTACAATAGTAAGTATGGCTGGCATAATCAAGTCTGGTGATAAATAGGACTAACTCCACAGCTGTTAGGAAAAGAAGTGCTTGGGAACACTAGAGAATAACTTGTGGATGTTATAACGTTTTAGGTTTTATAGAAGAAATGGAGAACATTGGCTAATAACAGAGAGTTGGTTGGGGAGGAGGAAGTTGGTTAGGTAAGCTTTTATATTCTAGTAAAGTTGCTCAAGAAGTTTGATTCTTACATAAACCTGATTTTTCCAAAAAGTTAAATTAAGATAGAATGTAATTAACCACAGCATGGTAGATACTCAGATTTTGTAAGTGTAAATATAATAGAATAGAACAACACACTGATGAAGAGTAAGGTGAATGTCAAATGTTATTTTGGTATTCAAACCTAATATATGATAGGAAATTTTTATCAGTGTAAGTGGTTTTTCTCCAGATACAGCACAGAAATTCACATATAGGCAAAGATTTTTTAACTCATTTTCCCCCTTAATATAAGCTCTTATTTGTCTATAAAAAACTAATCTGTGACGTGCTTTCTACTCGAAAAGAGAAAATTTCTTTAGCAGATAGGACCTTAAAATTATTTTTGTAGAAAATTGGTAGTATACAGGACATTTCATCAGTACCCTTTGTGATTTTTAGGCATAAGGAGATCAGCTTAAAAATGATAACCTCAGACTATATCATGAAATATGATGAATTCAAGGGGTATGTTTTAGGCTAAGTAGAATATTTATCATATTTAGCTCAGTATGAGAACACATTCGGATATCTGTGCTCAAAACCATTCAGGTGTTTGGGTATGTGGGAGCAGGGGATGCTAAGTCAATCCTTGTCTACCCAAGGATAGCATGTTCTAGGACATTAAAACCAGATTTTGGATGAGATCAATAGTATACAGCTAAGTTTTTCAAAGTATGCATAGTTTATGCTTTAGTAAAATGGGATCACTTGGTTTACAAATCCCCACAAGGTAATTTTGGACTTGGAAAATTGATGTAATGGAAAGGTTTGGTATACTTTAAAATCTGAATGCTTTTGCAACAAACTTTATGAAGCCTCTACCAAATACCTCAAATTATAATGTCAGAATTTTGGCTATATATATACATATATATATTTTAATTTTTTTAATGTTCATTGATTTTTGAGAGAGAGAGACAGAGTATAAGCAGGGGAGGGGCAGAGAGAGAGAGGGAGACATAGAATCTGAAACAGACTCTAGGCTCTGAGCTGTCAGCACAGAGCCCAACGTCGGGCTCGAACTCACGAGCTGTGAGATCATGACCTGAGCTGAAGTTGGACACTTAACCAACTGAGCCACCCAGGGGCCCTGAACTTTGGCTATTTATTAAGGCAAGGGGTCTATTGGAGGATTTTGAATAAGGAAATAAATAGCATGTTTTGATTTGCATTTTGAGTAGAGTGTTGTGGTCTAGTGGAGTGGATTAAGAGGGGTGAGGGAGAGGTTTAGTGAAGTTATTATAGGGAGAGATGAATTGCTTTATAGGGAGGCAGTTATTGCTTTAATCATGTCAAATAATAAGTTTCAGAACTAAAGGAGTGGCAGTGAGGACAGAGAGAATACAGCAGAGTCAAGATACAGGAGACATATTTATTGAGGCCCATTAAGGTAATGGTCCTTGCTTATATTCCAAGCACAGTTAGACATTTTGTGTTTATTATTTACATTTTCTCCTCACAACAAGATCTCCATTTGACAGGAAAGAATGCTTGGAGAAGTTTCTAATTGTATGAGCTCATATAGCTAATAAGCAATAGAACTCAGGTTGACTGTTAATAGTGTGTTTTTATACCACACATTGTTGCTACTAGGCCATGTTGGAGGACTCCCAGATTGGGTGGCTGGGGTGGCTGAGGCAGTGTTGATATCAATCACTAAGATAAGAGTACAGCAAGAGGAAAGATTTGAACATTTGGGGCTTGAGGATCTGTGAGCAAACCATTAAGAGATATATCTAAAGGCAGGTACATATGGATTGGAGCTCAGGAGAGAAAAGTGTAAGCTGGATATGAAATCTGAGATCTATCAAGTAAGGATGAAGTAAGCCTAGGGAGTGTGGGGGGGAGAATTTTATGATGGGAAGCCTGGGAATACCAGCCTTTACAGAGTGGCCAAAGAAGACTGAGGACAAAGGGCTGGATAATTTGGAAGAAAAGCATGAACACGATGTCCTAAAGAGTTCAAGGAGGACAAAATTTGTGGAGTAGGAAATACTGTAGGAATATAAAGATAGGGACTAGAAAGCATCCTTTTAGATTTGGCAAGCAGGCAGTCAATCTGTGATGATTTCTTAGACAGTAGTTGTGAAGAAATCATTCTTGATAAGCCTGAGTCAGAATCAGTTTTATCTGATGGTCATTATTTGGGTACGAGACTAGTCATTTTCTCATTTTCTCTTGATATCTGTGGTGGCCGAAGCTCGTACTTTATTCAATGCTGATTGCCTCTGGGAAGAGCAAGTGGGTGGCTGTTCCTGGACTTCAGTGAATACCTTTTGCTACTTTTTGAATTCTGAACCATAAGAATTTATTACTAAGTCAGAAATTAAACAAAGAAAATGGTATTTCCAAGAGAAATATAGAAATTAGTAGTTTACTTCTCTCTCTCTTTATTATTCAAATAATGTTATTAGTATTCTTTGTTTAAATGTCTGTCTCCCTGATTAAAATGCAATCTCCTGGAGAGTGGGGACATTTTATCATTTGAAAGGCCTGGCATATCATGGGTGCCAATCACTGTTTAATAAATAAATGGTCCCTGCCTTTAGATTACACAATTTTTATGGAAGGTTAAGATGTCCCCATGTAAAACGACAGTAGAGTATAGCAGAGTAAGATTTAATCCAAAGGACAGCGCCATCCTCGCTTTTTGTTCATGTTGTAAGCAGCCTGGTTCAAATGACCATCTCCTGTTGTCCCTATGCTGGGAGATGGGGGACAGATGGTAGCTATAACCATTGCCCTAGTGCCCTTAGGCCAACCTGCCACTCAGTTTTAAAAGGACACCATTTTAGAGGGGGCCACTTAGGAGGGAACCCTGAAAACAGTATGTCTGTAGCTAAGCACAACCATTGCTGTTGAAGATGCCTAGAAGATACTTAGGGCTATGGACATTTGTCTTTTCCACTTCTAAAATAAGCGCTCCCAATTCCTTTGTCTTTTTCTTTGCCAGTTTTACTTCATATTTTTAAAGGATATTAGTAACAAAAAATGGGTTTTAATTGGTAGAGTGTCTAAAACAACTTTTTAAATGGATTGAAGTCTAGTGGAGGAGATTTTAAAGGAACTGGTAATATTTTACTTAGAGTTAAAATTCTTTGACAAAAGCCAATTTTGACGGGCACCTGGGTGGCTCAGTTGGTTAAGTGTCTGACTCTTGATTTCCACTCAGGTCATGATCTCACGGTTCATGAGATAGAGCACCTCATTGGGCTCTATGCTGACAGTGTATAGCCTGCTTGGGATTCTCTCTTTCTCCCTCTATCCGGCTCATGAGCGCGTGTGCGTGCTCTCTCACTCTCTCAAAATAAATAAACTTAAAAAAAAAAGCCAGTGTTAAATTTAAGGTAAATAAAAAATGGTTGACAAATTTGTTGCAGTGGAATGAAATTTAAGTAAATGATAAATTCACTCCATTTATTAAGTGATTATTAAAATATAGCTGATTCCATGAACTATATGTAGCATGTATTAAATGATTTAGACAACACTACTTTCTCTTTGGTAGAAAATAACCTGATAAATAGCTCATGATTTATGTTTTAAATTTTTTTCCTAGAACAAAATTGCATAGAAGTGAGATTGAAAAAAAAATACACACTTGTTTTCAGCTTTCTATTCTTTTTTTTCAGTTTTATAGAAATTAGGATATTCTCGGGTATTCTGTTATCATTTTGAGAGACTTTTTTTAAAAATAAAATGTTATGATTTCCCAATTCAACATCATAATTTTTCTGCAGGATAAATAAAGAAGAAAACGGGGAAGGAATAAAGCACTGATTACAAATGTCTTAATAATGAGCAAATGTGGCAGGAAAAAATATATTAAGACAAATCTAAGGTAGGTGGATATATGTTTTTCTGTTCTTTTGAAAATTTTGCTTAGGTAAAAGTTAAAATAATGGATAAGTGAATAATGTATATATGTTAACATGCATCCATAAATGTATATGTATGTGTATATGTGTATATTATACTAATAGAGAATGGTAGTGTGTACCCAAAGTGGTCAGCCATTCAATTAAGACATTCATTCATCTTCTACCCTGTACTGTGCTAGGCAATGGGGGGAGCAGCGAACCTTTTACATTCAGCTTTTTTTTGCATGCTGGCCTTTTCATTTAGAAAGGAGACCATGTATAAGGATGTGGACAGAGTCTTAGTTTTTTTCCTTGCCTTTAAGCTATGCTTATACCTAACATAAAACAAAACAAAGTCTCTACCATATTTTTACAAAATCCATATAGAGTTTTTCAAGTTTTCTTTTGGCTGCTTTCAGAGACCTTCTGGTTCATTTGTTGGATCTAGCTTTAAAAAGAAAATAAATTTTCTATGACATTTTATGTAAAACTCTTCACAAAGAATAGAAAGAACTAATACTTTTTCCTTTTGCAGCTGGATTCTATTTTTAAAATTTTACAAGTGGAAATATAGTTGTTCTGCAGTGTAGTTTGTCTTTGCAAATGGAATAGAACTGAGCTTTTAGAAGTTTATTAGTTAATCAAACACTTTAATTAGGCAACTGCCTTTGTCTTATTTTTCATTTAGGTATATTTGACCTATATTTCCTTTTCTCTTTGTTTTCTTTTAAAAACACTTTCATAAGTACCATGATAGCATCCCTTTAAAATGTTTTTCCTTTTTCTTCTGATTTTTCCTTCTACTAAATGTTTTATATGTTCTTGATACAAAAGGATCCTAAATAACCCTGGTCATTAATTGCCTCGGTATTTCTATAATTATAAATATAATTTTATGAATATATGCCTTCGTTTTCATTTCTAGAAGGTCTATAATAGGTTGTCTGCCTATTGTGTTGTACTGTACAAATAGTACTCTACTGCTGTAGTTCAGAAGTTATTGCAGTGTGATGTAGTTCTATTAAAGTTCTGGAAAATAACAGAGTAAGCAAACAAATACAGGTCTCTCCCTCTGAAAGTAGTTCAGCCTAGAAGTCTTTGAAAATTGTGCTAATGGATGGATCTTATTATTTTATGACATAGCTATATTAACATTTTATTAAACTGAATCCTGATATATTCAGAGCATATTGGGGTAACATTTATTTTTCTATCAAAGAAGAAAATGGTTTGCATTTCAGAAGAAATTTAACCTTCATAAAAAAAGTATATTGTTACTACTATTAATCATTTATAAATTCAAATATGCCCATTTTAACAATCCTTATCTGTTTTTTAGAATTGTGGAACCAACTACTTGCCAGTATTTTGCTTGCTATTAGTTTATAGTGCTTAATGGACTTTTGTTTTTTTTAGTTTTTTATTATCTCTAAATGTCTTATTTTTAAATATTGTATAATTTATAATTACTAACTGGTCTTTCTCTCTAATAAGGATTATTATTTAAGATTAAAATATTGCTTGGGGCACCTGGGTGGCTCAGTCGGTTGGGCATCCGACTTCAGCTCGGGTCATGATCTCACAGTCCATGAGTTCGAGCCCCGTGTAGGGCTCTGTGCTGACAGCTCAGAGCCTGGAGCCTGCTTTGGATTCTGTGCCTCCCTCTCTCTCTGCCCCTCCCCTGCTCATGATCTGTCTCTCTCTGTCTCAAAAATAAATAAAAACATTAAAAAAATTTAAAAGATTAAAATATTGCTTAATTAATTTATAGATTATTAACTATAGTACAACTATGTTTAATATTGATAGAAAATGAGATTTTAGGGAACATACCTTATGATACCTCTCTTCAATTTTAACTATAAAATACATAATGAACAATGAAGGATTATAATGGATTTTTCTCTTACACTTTATTTAAAAAAATGTTTTTTTAATCTTTCTTTTTGACAGAGAGAGAGAGAGAGAGAGAGAGAGCAAGTGGGTTAGAGGCAGAGAGGGAGACACAGAATGTGAAGCAGGTTCCAGGCTCTGAGCTGTCAGTACAAAGTGAACTCATGAACCATGAGATCATGAGCTGAACCGAAGTCGGACGCTTAACCGACTGAGCCACCCAGGCACCCCTCTCTTATACTTTATAGATGAATTATGTCTGGACTAGTGAGGCTGATTTACAGGTGTTAGGATTTTATGTACATCATTTATACTGAGTTCTGGGTCCTGTATCTCCTGCTGCGATACTGTTTGAAAATGCTTAGTATAGTGCTTGACCCATATTCAACATTTAACTCTTAGTTGACTCTTCTTCCCTGAGTCCTGGGGTTGGTTTTTAGTGGGTTTAGGAGAAGAGTTGTACTAGAAAACAGTTGGATATTGACAGTAGAATAAAATTGCTTGAAAATGATAAAGTATGTATTTTAAATTGATAGTGCTGGGTTTACTCTCCTGTAAATGATTTTTACCTTCAAATAAATAGATTTTATTTTATTTTTTAATATGCTTTTATTTTTTATTTTTAAAGTAATCTCTGCACTCAGTGTGGGGCTCAAACTCATGGCCCTGAGACCAAGCGTTGCATGCTTTTTTGACTGAGCCAGCCAGGTGCCCCTCAAATAAATTGATTTTAGTATCAAACTTTTACTGAATGATCTGTACTGGGCATTATACTAGGCATTCCTGAAGAATACAAATGGTATAAAATTAGATCCCCTATATCCCAGTGTAAAAACAAAGCATGTCTGGATGAAGATTATAACAACAGTTGCAGCATACTCAAAAGCACATCTTTATTATAAAATGTTGCCTAAACTGGAATGCCCAGAACACTAGCTGTGGAAGGAACCCTAGAGTCATAATCATAAGACTTCTTGTTCACTCTCTGTCATGCTACGTATTATGTACCCTATAGAAAGTCACTTGATCTCTCTAAACTGTACTTTTATCATTTTAGTGACATCTGACAGTTACATAGTCTTCCCAAAAGTTGATTAGTTTATTTAACAATTATGGTAGATTCTGTAGTAGGCACTAGGAATACATTGAAGTATAAAATGTAATCCCTGTCCTTGAGCTTCTTACACTAGTGTTAGTACTTTGTGAACAAATGTATTCTATGCTAGACAAGTGCTATAATGGAAGTACTGCATAAAATCCTTTGGGAACTCAGAAAAGAACAACTAATTCTGTCCACGGCTGTTAGAATAGGCTTTTGAAAGATGGTGTCCTTCAGCCAGGCCTTGAAAAACTAGTAAGAATTTGCCTATTGGACAAAGAATGGATGAAGGGTATTTCAGGAAAAGGGAAGAACAGATAGCAAAGATTAGAACTGGGGGAATAGGATGTTTACTTGAAAGAAATGGCTTATGAGGAGGCTGGAATAGAGAATGTGGGAAAGAATAGAGTGACTGGAAATCAGGCCATAAAAGTGAAATGGAGTCACATTGTGAAAGAGATTGAATGGCAGTTTGGTTTGGTTTGGTAATTGAGAATATGGACTTTGGAAAAAGACCTTAGTTTAGAACCTGGCTATGCCACCCAAAACTTTGATGGTAAGATCAGATTCTTAACTTCCTTATATTTGCTTTTTATCTCTAAAAGAAGAACTAACTATACAGGTCTTATAAAGTTGTTAAGGATTAAAACTAGCATGATTTTACCACATGGTAGGCACCAACTAATAGTTGTGGTTATGATTATCATAAGAACTTTCAATTTTATCCTACAGTCAATAGGGAGCTACTAAAGACTTTTAAGCAGAGTAGTATTTTAAGCAGAAATGTATGCTTGAGAAAGGGAACTGTTAGCAGGGATTGGAGTAGGGAGATTGAGTGGTGGTGGAGAAAGGGATTAACTTGTTCGTTAGTAGGTACAGTCATCACACTTGGTAATAACACTGTAGGGAATGAAAGAGAGTCTCACAGATGACACCCAGCTTTTCAACTGAGCAATTAGATGGATGGTGAGGCCCCATTTTCTGAGGTAAGAAACTCAGAAAAGGAACATATTTGTGGAGGAATAAGAGGAAGTTAGTTTTGGATCCAGTGAGTTTGAGGTACCTGTAGGGCACCTATTTGGAGATGTTAGGCATTCGAATATATGATTTTGGAATTAAAGAGAGACCTCTGGGCTAGAGATCTAGATTTGAGAGTGATAACCCTGAAGCTTGGTGTTTGAATCTAGAAAAATGGATGACAATACCCAGAGGGAGATTTGAGAGTGAGGTGAGAAGGCGAAACAGATTCCTGAAGACATGCAGTGTGAAGGTTAACATTGAGTAAGGGGAGGAATTAATTAGCAAAGGAGCTTGTGGAATTGTCAGAGAATCTGATGAGAGCAGAAAATGCAGTATAATGACATCAAGATAGAGTTTAAGAAGGAAGATATCAACAGTTTGGAATACTGTTGAGGGATCAAACCAGATAGGACTTAAAATGAACATTAGATTTAGTGACAGAGATTGGTTACCTTTACTAGAGAAGTTTAGTGAAGCAGAAGTCAGTTTAGGGTTGTGTAGGAATAGGTGAGAGGTAAAGAAATGGGATAGCGTTGGGGCGCTTGTGTGGCTCAAACAGCTGACTCTTGGTTTCGGCTCAGGTCATGATCTCACAGTTCTGTGGGTTCAAGCTCCACATTAGGCTCTGTGCTGACAATGTGAAGCCTGCTTGGGATTCTCTCTCTCCCTTTCTTTCTATTCCTCCCCTGTTCACACTGTTTCTGTCTTTCTCAAAAAATATATAAACTTTAAAAAAAGAAAGAAAGAAATGGACATAGTGTTGGTAATTCTTTAGTTTAGCAGTGAGAGGAAGAAGAGACATTCAAGGGAATAGTTAGAAAAGAACTTCTGGTTCAGTGTGTGTGTGTGTGTTTGAGATTGAAGAGATTTGAATAGGTTTAAATCTTGATAGGAGGAAACCATTGGAGAGGGGAGAGGATAGTTGATACTATAGTGCCTAGAGATCCAGAGGATAGATACAAGAGTTTAAGAGTGGGGAGGCAGGAGGCAAGGTAAAATAGTGGGTATACAGGTAAGTGGTTTTTGATATGGTACCCAGGAAATTGAGGGAGTACTCATCTGAAACAGGAAGCAAGGTCTTACATTGAGTGTCGGTGAGCTCAGGGATTTGAGAAGAGGGAGAAACATTTGAAAGAGTTGTACAGAATGGGAAAGTAAGTTCACTAGGGAAACAGTAAGATTGCTTCCCATTTGAGGTTAAAAACCATGAATTCAATAGCCTTAATAATATTGTTTTATAATTTTATTCAGTATTGTTCATAGAGTCATAGAGGAGATTGAATTGGTTTTATCTGAAATTGGTATTTACTAGGCAGATACAACAAAAAGAAAAGGGACAAGAGAATTTAGAGTATTGGGAGACAGTAATTGAAATGAGAAACCATGGATTCTAAGCTGAGTAGGATGAGATATGAAGAAAGGGGGCAGCTGATGGAAAGGGAGAAAGTGGTCTGGAGATCTCAGTGTGGTGGAACAACAGGTGTGATGGGAGTAATCAAGGGTGGGTGTCACCTGGGAGAATAGAATGTTGTAGTTAGGGTGGGATGTCAGAATCATTTCATAGGTGGAATAGTTTGGGACATGGTCTAGGTCCATTGTAAGACCAGCTAAGTAGATGGCTGAAGTGGAGTAGAGAAAATCTTGCACTAAAGCATCAGGGTGAGGGCAGGGGTCCTTCCTTTGAGTGTTGAACATAGAATAGTGGAGAGGAAAGCTCTTAAGTCAAGTGCTAAAGTCTTCACTTTACATCCTGGATGTAGAGAAGATGATTATCATATGGATGAATATAAGATGGTACACCTAATATCCTTGGGCCTCAACAGAACAGGGATTTCTACAAAGACACAGAGGAGGAACAGCTGAGAAATAGTGGGGAACAAAGATGATACCAGGTCAACATTCTAATCCTGATTAGGTGTGGGAAGACAAGCTGGTCCCTCTTGAGAGGACCGAAGGGAGTGTTGGGAGTTCCAGATAGCACATTGCAAGGGCTTGGAAGAATAGGAGTAGGAATAAGCAACTGAAATACGGAGGGAAAGGAAGCACTATTTATGAGAGGGACAGTGGAGTATGGGAGGAGCTTACATCTTTGATGGTGACTGGGGAAATAGGAATGTGAGGTATTAATGGATATGATTCTGGCATGGAGGAAGGGGCATCATGGTTTAGTCATGGCTTACAGGGAGGCCAAGTGTGATATGTCATCTTTAGAATGGACAGCAGCAGTTGTGAGGAGCAGCAACTCAGCAGCTTGGTCCAGTGTTGGGAAAGGAAGTTATAATGGATGACATCACATGTGGCGGGGAAGATGAACAGGGGTGGGTGCTGACCTCCCATTTCTGCCTTTCTTTACTGGGAGGCTCAGCTCATCATGGCATCCTGATTTGGCTGATATTTAGCTCTGTGGGTTTTTGTAGCTGATCTGGTACTGACTCACATGTAGACACATGTTTGTAACCTGTAGCTTTGGTGCTTGAATACTCTTGACTAAAAGAAGGAATATTAGGGAAGGGACAGGTATGTGAAAACTGTAGATTGAGGTGCATCATAGGAGGGGAGTGTGCACAAATACAGACTTGGGAGTCATCTACATACAGGACTGAAGGAGCCATAGTATGTAGATTGAAAAAAGGAAAAGGGCAAAGGATTGAACTGTGGGAAATACCCAGGAGAAAAATGGTCCAAGTAAGGTGATTGAGATAATGTATATAAAAACACGCTCATGTGTAAAACAATTAAAATGCTTAATAACTTACGAAGTCTTTTATTATATCTCAAAAAATGAGTCCTAGTTTCAGGTGACCTTTTAAGCATTAAAGTTTTTTTTTTTTTCTTAAGTGTTTATTTTTTGAGAGAGAGAGAGAGAGCGAGCACGAGCAGGGGAGGGGCAGAGAGAGATGGAGAGAGAGAATCCCAAGCAAGCTCTGTGGAGTCAGCACAGAGCCCAATGTGGGGCTCAAACTTAGGAACCGTGAGTCATGACCTGAGCTAAAATCAAGAGACAGATGATTAACCGACTGAGCAACCCAGGTGCCCCCAATAGAGCTTTTTATGATGAGAGTCTTCCTGCATTCTATTATGTGTATCTCTTTCCTTAAAGTAGACTGAGTATATTAACCTTTAGTTGATGACTCAGGATAGTTATGATACTTACCATTATTGAATTTTAACTCCTACATTTTTCAATTTCTTGAATGTAAAGAACTTGGCAACTTTATGCTGTATGGACCCAATTGCCACACACTTGGAATTCTAGATCTGCTTATTATGTTCTGTATCATTCCCCCTTCATCCCTGCCATTGTCAGCTGTCACTTCTTATATCTAGTATTTTTAGAAACTAGATGATTGAGAATTGTTTTGAAATAAAAATCAATGAGTTTAAAGTATGAACCCGTGAGAAGTTCTCTTTGTTTTATAAGTTTTAGTGTATGGATCTTGGGCCATTTGTTTTGCCTGTTAACAAGAAACTTTGGCTTATTGTTGACTTGTTTACTGAATTCTATGTAGATATCAAATAGTTGAAACATTATACTATATAGATGGACAAAATACACTAAAGGACCTAGAGTAGAGGAGGCATATGAGTGAGGTGGAAATTTTTTTTCTCTCTAGATCATTAAAAGCTATTCTTTCTCTGATTCCGTTCAACCTTTTCTAGCCCTACTTCTACAGTCCTGCGTTGCCTCTTCCTCACTGAATCTAAGTAGGCTTCCTTAGCAGTCAGATTCTCTACCACCATCAGCTATTGTGTTTTCTAACTATGCTCCATACTTTACTTCCTCTCATAGTTCTCCTTTCCTCTTCTACCTGGTTAAATTCTTCTTATTGTTTAATACACAACTCATATGGCCCTATCCTCAGGCAGGTATAATCCTTATTTCCTATATTTCCCAAAGCATTTTATGCATAACATCCTTGACACAATTTAAGAAGTTACTTTGGGGCTCCTGGGTGGCTCAGTTGGTTAAGTGTCTGACTTTGGCTCAGGTCATCATCTTGTGGTTTGTGTGTTTGAGCTGAGCCCCACATCAGGCTCTGTGCTGACAGCTCGGAGCCTGGGGCCTGCTTCAGAATCTGTTTCCCTCTGTTTCTGCCCCTCCCCCACTCTCACTCTGTCTCTCTCTCTCTCTGTCTTGAAAATAAAATAAAAATAAACATTAAAAAAAAGTTACTTTACTTGTGTTCCCCTTTTGTGGGTCTACCTGATAGAATTGACCAATAAGCTAAGTTTTTCCTAAATTTTAATATACATCAGAATCTCTTGGATTTAAAAAAATTGGATGTCCCAGAAAGTTTGATTCAGTAGATTTGGGGTTGAGCCTGGAAATCTGCTTCTCACCCCCCACCCCAAAACAAGTACATTAGTTACTTCTGATAAGGGTTGTCCAGGGACCCACTAATGAATAAATTCCTTCAGGGCACGGACTGTGATTTACCCACTTTTGTATTTTCAGGACCTGTCATGTAGATGGAGCTAACTAAATGTTTCTAAAATGAATAGTTTATTGGAGAAGGCCTTCTAGCATATATAGTGTTTGAGTTGAGACTCAAGTTCTTGGCGGAGCCTTAAGAGAGCTTTAAAAGGTGTAAGAAATAGCATAAGACAGCATTTCTCTAAACACCACTTCTGGGACCTACCAGGTGGAAAAAGTCTTTGGTGGGCAGATACTTTTGGAAAATGCTGCCTATTGCACCCTTCACCTTCTGAAAGCACACTAGCATATTCAGGCTTCTTAGAAGTTCAGCAAAGAAAACCTTTTAACCCTGGATACTTACAACTTTTTCATTAAGTGTTCCATTACCCTCTCTTTTTTTTAAAAAAAAGTTTATTTATTTTGAGAGAGAGAGTGCACACAAGAGCAAGATGGGGAAGGGCAGAGAGAAAGTCCCAAGCTGGCTCCATGCTGTCAACACAGGGCATGCTGGGCTCATTCTCATGACCACGAGATCATGACCTGAGCCGAGATCAAGAGTTGAACGCTTAACTGACTGAACCACCCAGGCACCCCATCCCTTACCCTCTTTTAATGATAATACCTTTTCATATCCTGCAGAACTAATGTTCTGAGGTATTCTTTTTGAGAACTGTTCACATAAGCAAAAGCAGAGCCTTAAGAATTGTCAGTTTATACAGGGTGATAATCTATCCTTAGCTAGACTATTCTGGAAAATAATGAGAGATAAGGGGAATTGGGGAGTGTTGAGGGAAAGACATTTTTTTATAGTAGACTGTAGATATTTATCTTTTATAATTGCTCTAAATTGTCATGATCAGTTGTAAGTACTGCAATGCTTTTCAGTAGTGAGGAGTAACTCCTAGGTTTGAGGATGGAAGGCTTGGATTCAGGTAGTGACTATTGAAATACAAAAGAAGATAATTGAGTGCAAGACATAGATGAAAGATCTGTAGGATCTGTAACTACCTCTGGAAGAAAGGTCTGTACATTTTAATTCAAAGTTCTAAGTGGCTTGCATACTTATGGACTATGTATTTAGACTACCAAACTGAGAAAAACACATTGTATCATTGACAGTTGAAAAGATGCATAAGAGTAGGCAACATAGTTCCTATAAGTTTGTAAAATTTGATTTTGTTTAATTTATTCTGTTTGTATTTTGTAATTTCTTCTAGCAGGATAAAATATAGAAATATAGAAATCATTAACTTAAATTGAAATCACAGACAAAATTATGTCAAAAGTTTTTCCTGAAAAAAATGGATTCTCTTTTTTAAAGAACTGGGGAGTTGCAGAACATGTGGTCAACCCTGTGTGATTCAGTTTGAGGGGCTTATCAGAAACTTAGTGCTGGCAAAGCTAGACACATCTTTATATTATAATGCATTTAATTTAGACAATGGGGAAATTCTTTGATAGTATATATTATCAAGCAGGTATATTAGGCCTTGAGAGTCCTAGAATATTTATACTCACTGTAAAATAGAAAACCTACTTTTTTCACTCATTTATACTAGAGGGCTTAAAATAATTATCAAGGAGACATTCTTATAAGGTTAAAAATTTTTTTTTAATAAATGAATTCCCATAAAACATTTTGCAGGGCTGCCTTGGTAATGTTTGTGTCCGGTGAGCAGAGTTAGTTTGAAGAGTTAAGACTGCCACTGAACCTATTTCTTAAAAAGTAAGGCAGAACAGTTGGATGACAGAAATGAATATCAGAAGGCCAGGTAAAAGCAGAGAAATCTTTCAGAAAGGGCCTTAATACTTCTTCCTTTTTATTGTCTTTTCAGACAAATGACCATGGAAACAATTGAATCTCAGCAGGATGGAAGTGTAACAGATTCTGTGGCAGAGAGAGAATCTGCTGATATGCAGACCCAGACTGGTCAAAATTCAATCCCTACCTTAGCTCAGGTAAATTTAATGTAGGCAGTAGGCAGGCACTGATGAAAGTTAAACTATATGGAAATAAGAAGTATGTGCAGATTCTATTTTCTTGAAGTTGACCTTAAGTTTCCTCTGTTCCCTGGTTATCAGCCATTCTTGCTGATTTGATTTCAAAGAGAAGATACGTATTTTAATTACTTTTGCCTTGTAACAGACACTTTGCTGTGCTCCCTCCACCACCACCACTTATGCAAAAGGAAAAACAAAAACCTGTCCACGATACGTAATCCTCAAGTTACTGTTTGAGAAGGTTGGTAATTCCAAGTTGGTATAGTCTTATATTCTCGGGTAGAAATACTGCAGAAATCTTCCCATTTGCCTGGTATATATTTGCTTTGATCTTTACTTTCTTTTTAGCTAGATCTTTGAATTGGTCTCATTTAGAGACTACCAGTATGAGTTAGTGCCTGGTTTTCAGCTCCTAAAATTTATTTCTGAGATGTGTATAAAAATATGTAGTAAAAACAAACACATTTGTTTATTTAGATCATCAAATATTTATTGAGTACCTACAGTGTGTAGGTATTTTGCTAGATGCATGGGGAGGTGTAGTTTCTGGCCTTAAATATCTCATGGTTTAGTGGGGAAGACAGGTGTTTGAATGATAATTCCAATAGTGTGAGAAGTGCCATAAAACTTTATGTAAGGCTGACAGAGGAGAGGGAGCAGCTGCTAACTGGGAGTACTTTGCAGAGGATTCTTACTTTTGAGCTAGATGTAAAGGGTTTGATGTAGGAGTCTGCCATGCGGACAAGGATAGGGAAGCATATGGTAGGCCAGGAAAGAGTGTGTGCAGAGGCACAAAGCCAGAGAGTACATGGTGTCAGGGAACTACAGGTGTAGAAGCTAATTGGAGCCCAGCATCAGGGCTAGGATGCTGAGTTGGTAAAGGTATGCAGAGGTCATGTACATTTGAGAGTGTAGAGTATCCTGGATTCTAAATATTCTTGAAATATTTCCATGTTCACTATGTTTAGAACACTAGTAACTGTGTGGACTATGTGGAGGTTGGATTGGAAGTCAACCAACGGGTAGAGAGGACACCATTTATGTGGAATCATGGTATTATGGGATATGGTGGAGTGGTGAGATTTTCATAGGATCTTGAAGGGAGGATAGAAAGGACCCAGATGGCTGACTGGAGGTCCAGGGGGAACACCAGGTACTTCCTGGGTTGTTTCAGGCCAGACTGGTTCTTGTGAGGTCCTTCATCCCCAGGACAGGACCCCAAGCACCCAGCCTGCTTTTCCTTCCTCCTTCAAACTTCTAACACCCACTCACCCCCTGGGGGTTTTCTCACAAGTGTTCTGTGGAACTGCATCTCCCTGGCAACACCCCCTCTTTATTACCCTGACACAGGCATGCAGACCTTTTGCTATTTAAAAGGGGGGGCAGCCTTTTTCTTATTAACAAAATGTATGTTCATTGTAGAGAATTAACAAAATATGTATTATTATAAAGAAGAAAATAAAAACTGTCCATAATCTTGACATCCAGAAATTTAATCATTGTTAACATTTTGGTATATATCTTTTAGTCTTATGATCCGTGTAAATAGAATACAGTACACATATATTTTTTCATAAATTTGTGATCCTCTAGAGCTTTTATCACTATGATTCCTGATCTGTAATTCTGCCCTTCTTTGCTGAAGCAGTATTTGAAAGCAAATCTTCCTTTTGCCTCCACTGCCCTCCTCTTAGGTACTGGCTCACTTACCCTCACAGAGCCTCCCCCTCCCTCTTGTGGGCCTGCACAGTCAAAACAATAGCTCTCCATTGTCTAAAACTGATAATTTGCAATTCTGAGGACCTTCAGCCTGGGTGACACCCAGCTCTGTGAGCGTCAGTTCAGAAGTTGGTAAAGAGTTCAAGTAATATGAAGTCTGAAAAATAACCTTGAATTTATGAGGTCTTAGAATTAAATAAGAGTCCAGCGAACAGAAACTAGATTTTAGTAGATTAGAAAATGAGTAAGAGGTAGAGGAGGTAGAAATTGGTAGTATAGATTCTTCAAGAAATTTTTCTGTGTAATTGTAGAGAAAGATGGATCTGTGAGACAAAGGAATGAGAACAGGGGTATGAGAAAGTTAGAACAGGGGTATGGGAAAGTTGAGTGTTTTGAGGAAAATGGAAAGGAGAGACACGTGTGAGAAGGCTGAATCAGACCTAGGAAAAGCCTCTGGCTTACATTTATAATGCTTGCTTTTTTAACTGTCTCAACTAATCAAATGTTGGTATTTATTAAATCTGAATAGCAAGTACATGAACTTGCTCTAGTATTTTATTTTCTATGTGTCTTAAAGATCGGATCAAAAAATAAACTATGGTTTTTATCTTACACACATTAAGCATGTTGAGAGATTAAGATAACCCTTGTGTCGAATCATTGATTATTTTGGTTAACTAAGAGTTATTCTCTGTGCCATGCATGGATCATGATTTTTTGAAGAATTAGGACACAGTTCTTAGTAGTCAAAATTTTCTGAACATGATTACCAATTTATATTCTTGTGATGCCTGAAGCTGTTCATTTATGAGGTATTCATTATTATGCAATACTATATAAGTATTAGGAAATCAGGTTGAACTCTTTTTTAAACCTATAATGCATACTAAAAGTGACTACTCTTCTGAATAATTCCTGATGTCAATGTATACTTGCCACCTGTTTCATTTTTTTTCAGATTAGAGGACTATTTTGTATAGAGAGGAATTTGTAACATTTAATTTCATTTTTACATGGTCAAATTACCATTAACTAGTATAGGAACAAAAAGACCAAAGATTTGATCAGTTTGATCCTTTGCATCTTATCATTTGTTAGTAGTAGTTTTGAGTACCCTGGCTTCTCCAAAGCTTCTGCTAATCAAGGGTACTCCAAAAACCAAATCAAGGGTACTCCAAAAACCATCACATTCGTGAAGATCTGACAGCTTGAGCTTGCTCTGTGCCCTCAGGCCTCTGTGTGTACAAAGGGAGGCTAGAGTTTTAAGTTTCCAGTTTTTCTGTTTTATAACTTCCCAGATATAAGTGGAGTCTTTTCCTTCTGTGTGTCTTCAAAAGTATATAGAAGTCACAGTGGTGATAATGTCAAAGAGCTGGAAAGCAGGAGTTTCCATAAACAGACCCTGGGGTGGCAAATCCCGGAGGTTAAATTGTGAGTTGGCTTTCTTCTTGCCTGTGTTATTTTTCATGTTGATTTATTTTTAATTGAAGCTGCTTTCTTCTTCATTAAGTGTATGTGTTGCCATGTAAGACTAGATTCCATTCCCCTCTTCCCTTGGAAAAACTCTTGGTAATAAATTGGAGAGTTTATTTTATTTTACTTTATTATTATTTTTAAAATATTTATTTATTTATTTAGAGAGAGAGAGAGAGCGCAAGAGAGAGCACACACGTGCAGGGGAGGGGCAGAGGAAGAAAGGATCTGAAACAGGCTCTGCACTGTCAGCTCAGACCCCTACTTGGCTTGAACTCACGAACCGTGAGATCATGACCTGAGCTGGAGTCGGACACCTAACCCAGCTGGGCCACCCAGGCATCCCTGGAGAGTTTATTTTAGATAACCAAACCAGGAAAAAACCCTGTCCAAAAGCCAAAATGATGAAAAGCAAAATTACTATATATGCGTATATACACATGTGTATATACACATATATATATGTGTATATATATATACATATATATGTATGTGTGTGTGTGTGCACGCGTGTGTGTGTGCATAAGTATATACATATGTATATATTACTGTATATACAATTAGTTTTAAAATAGTCACACATCCTTTGGAAATAATATAATCTTTAAATGGATAATGGGAAGTTAAACTTTCTTTTATAATGTAAGATTTCAAACATATACAAGACTAGAACAATGCTACTATAAATTTATATGTATGTGTATATAAACAGTTACTAAGATTTTATAGTCTCATCTATCTTCTTTTTTTGTTGAAGTATTTTAAGCAACTCTGCAAATTTCAGACATCATGTCATTTTACTCCTACTTCTGAGTATACAACTTATAAAAGATTATGGACTTTTTTTACTGTAACAAATGTCACAGTCATACCTAATAAAATCAAGCATAATTCCTTGACATAGTATGTACTTCTTATTCACATTTCCCATTTATCTCACAAATGTGTACTCTACTCTGAAAGCAAGATTGAGGACACCCTGAACTTTACTTGTTGTAAGCCTCTTGGGGATTGTTAATGCCACCATGAAGATGTGGGTAGGTGAGGTAATAATCCACATGGAGCCACTGGAAAGGATGTGCTTTAAAACTAGCTTTCTGGAGCCTCATTCCTTAGAGCGGCTGATGAAGTCTGTGGGCCTGAGTTTGGCACCTCTTCTCTGAAATACCTCTTCTTTATAAATGACCAGTTCTCAAGCTTTCAGCAAAGATGAAAGGAGCAGAATCACAAGAGTCATGGAGCTCGAAGCTCTGGAAATAATCAGGGTCATTATATTGCCTCAAGAGAATTTGTTCCAATATAAAATTTAATCTTTCCTTTGGACCTGTGTATTTTTGGAAACAAGGAGACTATAGGCAGCAGAGAAAACCACTAGGGACTGTTCAAGGATTATATGCTCTGCTGATCTCCTTTCTTTTCCTGTCTGTTCTAAATGCAAACAGTATTTAAAGAAGCACCTCAGAATAAAGCAGGCCCAGGGGCATCTGGGTGGCTCAGTCAGTTAGCAGTTAAGCGTCCACTTTGGCTCAGGTCATGATCTTGCAGTTCGTGAGCACTGACAGGTCAGAGCCTGGAGCCTGCTTCAAATTCTGTGTTTCCCTCTCTCTCGGCCCATCCCCTGCTCGTCCTCTGTCTCTCTCTCAAAAGATAAACATTAAAAAAAAATTTTTTTTTAAAAAAAAGAAGAGGAGGGGCGCCTGGGTGGCGCAGTCGGTTAAGCGTCCGACTTCAGCCAGGTCACGATCTCGCGGTCCGTGAGTTCGAGCCCCGTGTCGGGCTCTGGGCTGATGGCTCAGAGCCTGGAGCCTGTTTCAGATTCTGTGTCTCCCTCTCTCTCTGCCCCTCCCCCATTCATGCTCTGTCTCTCTCTGTCCAAAAAATAAATAAACGTTGAAAAAAAAATTTTTTTTTAAATATAAAAAAAAAAAAAAAAAAGAAGAAAGCAGGCCTGGCATGCAGCGAGGGGTTGAAGCAGGAATGATTTAACAAAAGACACATTTTAATGTATGAGTTTTATGTTTTCTGTTTCAATCTGGTGGACAATTATGATGACATTTCTCATTGCTTTGGCTAGCTGTGCCAAAAATCCACCTTCTTGGTCCTAAGTAGGACCAGGAAGGGTGTGTTTGGCTATCACAAAATGAGACAAAATAAAAGCGACATTTGCTCTTGATAATGGGTCAGCAGCTTCCTATTTGTATGCTAATGATCGGCTGCATTGTGTTTAGTTTATTTAGTATATTTACTGTTAGCTAACTAAATCTAGTTTAAGCTTAGTGTTTAGTTGAATCTTGGTTTTCCGACTTCAACTTACTAATTCCGTTACTTGAGGGATTCTTCCTGAAGGAGAAAAATATTCCTCTCAAGATTTTGAGGTAAAAATTTTCATTTCAGTATTAATTTTTCTATTGCTCCTTATTTTTATGTATTCCTTCTTCTGGCTCTTTTTCATTGCCTTAATTTAATTGTTTATGTAATGTTTTATTCACTTAGAATGATCTCAAAAATGAACAAAAGTTGGAGGAAAAAGTAAAACTGAATTTTTTTCAGTAAATGTGAAATCTGCATTGTATGATATTCTTTAGTCAACTAATTCAAGAAAATACAGTTTTGAAATATAACTCATTCATGAAGGTAATTCAAGGTTTGAGGGACATAAGTGAGAGTAATTTGTGAACTTGTTCAGTTTGAACAAGAACGTTATATTTCTATATCTGTACTCATATTTTGTAATTTTGTATATAATAGCTAAGTACATTTCTTTACACGTTAGTTTTTAGTTGTAGGATGCACTCTACATTTGCATCTTAGTGATAAAACTTTGAATAAAATTTGATGCTTAAAGGTGCTTTAAGCAGGTTTAAAGCAATCAGAGGCAAATTGCAGAAAAAGATTTAGTTTTTATACTTATTATAATCAGAAAGAAATACATACAAATTAGTTTTAGTGCTGGAGAGATTGTTAAAGATTTTCCCTCATTTGTAATGATTTTCTATGAGGTTTGGATACCTTTTGTTTCATGTTCCAAGTTCTCAGCTTTAGTAAAACATGTGGTTTGTCACTAGCAGTAATGGAAAAAGAACCGAGTGTAAACATAGTTATTCTTTTTACCCTTTTCTCTGTGATTGTTTTCTAGTAAAAGAGTAGGCTCAGGGAATCGTTTATAGGTAAGTTGACGTTTAAGAGGTGCAGATTTTCAGATTTGCCAGATGAAAATGTTCTGAATGAATGTTTCACGACAGTGTCAATATAACTTACTGCTGAATTATAAACTTAAGATGGTTAAATGGTAAATTTTATTCTAACTTTATGACAATAATAAAAAAAACAACAAAAAGTAGACACTGAAATTTGAAAAAAGGGAATGTTAATTTTTGTGGTTTCTTTGAATAAGATTCAGAGGTTATTTAGTTTGTCTGATTTTAATTTTTAACGTTGCTACGACCTTTGTAAACTCCAAACTGTTAAAGGAATTAGATTTGTTAAAAGAACTACAAAACACAGAGGCTTTTGGAAATTTTCACTTCATTGATTAATTGTGATGGCAGCTTAATAGTGCTCTTCAGAAATGTGAGTTTTATAAGCCTGACAGCTAAATCTCTCATGGTTCTCCAAAATGGCATTGGAGAGAAAAGCCTGCTTATAGTAGTGAATGTATTAAGTAGACACAATATCAAATGAAGATGAAGCAAACAGAAATAGTTCAGGAAAAAAACCTTACCTTTAAATAGGTATGTTCTATACAGCAGTAGACCTCTACTTTGGCAGATAATACCTTTTAAAAAAAAAAAAGATAATGGGTATATATTTGATAATCAGATATGTTAATACACTGATAGGTATTGCTGGTGTAAGTTGGTCTCCCAGGTCCTTAGAACTTTCTAGTTTTACTTTTTTTAAAGACTTGTTTACTACTTTGCACTTGGTGTAAGGAAAAAGAACTCTCATGAATACATATATGCACAGTTTGAATTAAATGTAGCTGTTTACTTAAAAGTAGTGAAGTATTTTTGTACTATTTTGTAACACTAAAGACACAAAATTATTTTCTTAATGTTTATATATAGTTTTAAGTTCATACTTAAGACTGAATTCTTTGATCTTCATTTCTTAAAAACATAAGAATACTAATTTCATAGATTAAGGTAAAGGAGATGCGGTGTGTGAAGTGCAAGTACAGTGCTTGGCACCTGTTTGCTTTTATCATTACACCAACCTGCCTCAGATGGTTAGGGTGGTAGCAGTTAGGCCAGTGGTTGCCATTAGGCTTTAAGACGAAGTGGCTTATACTGGTTTAAAAATACATTGTATTAGAAATTCATTCAAAAGTAATATAAATCTACTGACTATGCTCAAATAGGCCTCCAGAGGGTATAGAAAAGGAAAGATAATTTATAGTTGTTTTATAAGCAACATTCTGCTATGATGCCATGAACTTTCTTTAATTGGTATGTTTCATGCTCCTAAATTAAAAAAAAATTTTTTTTAATGTTTATTTTTGAGAGAGAGAGAGAGATAGAGCATGAGTGGGGGAGGAGCAGAGAGAGAGGGAGACACAGAATCCAAGGCAGAGTCCAGGCTCTGAGCTGTCACCACAGAGCCTGACGCGGGGCTTGAACCCACAAACCATGAGATCATGACCTAAGCTGAAGTCAGATGCTTGACCAACTGAGCCACCCAGGCGCCCTATGCTCCTAAATTTTTATATTTTGGATTTCTTTTAGGGATTTAAAAACATTGCAAGAATTTCTTTATGCCATTTTGGCTCTAAAAACCTAAATTATGATTTATTACTAGACTTTAGAGTTCATGTTAAGACCAAGTTTCATTATAATGCTTTTTTTAGGAGCAAAATTCTTTGACTTGCCTGTGTATGTACTCTGACCTTTGGACTGAAACTGAAAAAATTTAAGGATGCAATTTGGTCTAGTCATATTCTGTCACTGATTTGGATTTTGAATTTTGTTAACTTCCCACCTGAATTTTGAGGAGGACTTAAAAAGTATTTTAACCTTTGCAAATCAGAGGATTAATACGTGTAAATTAATTAACCTCTAAATTCGTGACTAAATTATTTAAATGAAATGCAACAATAATAAAAATAACAAAAGTGAGTATTTACTGCATGCTCAGTATATGCCAGGCACTTGGGCTCTGTCCTCATAACAACTCTGTAGAAAGGTACTTCTTTCATTCTTAGCACTTGTGGAAAATAAGTTATAGAGAGACTGAATAACTTTTCATAGTTCACACAGCTAGTTAGAGGCAGAGCCAAAATTAGAACCCAGGCAATCTGGTTTTAGATTTCATTAAGCAGTCTACTTGTAATATATAGGGTACTCTGTGTTGAACCAGACAGTACCTTGGAAATTCCATAATAATGGAATATAATAAATACATGTTATATATAGTTGCTGTATAGAACTATATGTGTGTCTATATACACACACACACATGCAGTACTATGCAGTATCTATTACATATAGACTGTATACTGTTATTCCTTCATTGTTCAGTGGCAGATTAAGATAGTTCCATTTTTTTTAAGTTTATTCATTTTGAGAGAGAGAGAGAGAGGGAGAGAGCATGTGATCAGGGGAGGGGCAGAGACGGAGAGGCAGAGAGAATCCCATGCAGGTTCCACGCTTTCAGCACAGAGCCCAATGCGGCACTTGATCTCAGGAACCGTGAGACCATGACCTGAGCCGAAACCAAGAATCAGACTCTTAAATGACTGAGCCACCCAGACACCCCAGGATAGTTACATATTTAGATTCCAACTCAGCTTTTCATCTGGGGTGTGTGAAGAGCATAGAAAATTTAAATTTTATCCATTTTGATGTATTACTAATTATTTCCATGTTATATCTAGCGCCAGTACCCATTTTAAGTGTTGAACCATAACTCTGGGCCAAGAGCACCCAGAGTTTTAGAATTATATTTTATAAGATGATGAAGAAATCAGTCCCATTGCCTTTGGTACAATCAATTTATTGAATGCTTTCCTGCCAAGAAGCTAGTTAGTTACTATATCCACCAAATATGGGGCCATAGTTATTTTATTTTTTGTGTTTGGTAAAAAAATACATGAATCTGCAGTCTTAACAAGTTTAAATGTACAGTTTAGTGGTGTTAAGAATATTCACATTGTTGTGAAACAGATCTCCAGAGTATTTTCATCTTGTAAATCCAAAGGTCTGTACCCATTAAATGCAAACTTTCTTTTACCCCTGCTTTCACCCCTGGTAACCACCACTCTACTTTCTGTTTTTATGAATTTAACTACTTTTAGATACTTCATGTAAGTGGATGGATCAGTATTTGTCTTTTTGTGAATGGCTTATTTCACATAGCATTATGTCCTCCAGGTTCATCCGTGTCATAGTATGTGATAGGATTTTTTTCCGTTTAAAGGCTGAATAATATTCCTTTGTGTATGTGTGTGTGTGGGGGGGGGGGTGGGTGTGTATGTGTGTGTGTGTGTGTGTGTGTGTGTATATATATATATATATATTTACACCACATTTTGTTTATTATTACCATTTTTTAAAGAAGTTTATTTTTGAAGTAATCTCTACATCTAATGTGAACCTCGAACTTACAGCAGGAATCACACATTCTTCCAACCGAGCCAGCTAGGTGCCCCTGTTACTACTTTTTTTTACGGGGTTTTGTATTTGCTTTTGTTTTTGTTTTTTTTTTTGCCAGTTCAGTACTCTTTAGGAACTTACACCAAGTTATTGCTTGAAGAAACAAAATAAAATAATTCAAGTGAATTGCAATTTGCTTTATAGACATTCTTACAAAGAGTTACAAAGAGTTGCTCAGAAATAAAGATTAACCTGAAGTTTGGCTAATAAGTGGTTTTCAACATTCGTTCTGTGGTTTCTGGCTTTTGGCATATACATTTCTTATTCGTTATTAGAAATGATCTGTATTGTTAAGAGTAGTTTCAATATTTATGATTCTTATATCTGCTCGGTAAATGCCATTTTGGGCTCAGGATTTCACTGCAGCTTCATTAGGTGTACTTATTTGCATCTGGCAAATATGTAATTATAATCAGTTTTAGTTTCAGTCTTACTGAAACCAAATATAAAATTGATTTTTAAAAGTTCTCAAGTTAAAAGAATTATGACTTCTTTAAGATAATACTCATTTTCATAGTGCTTTTAAAATATAGTATGATTAATGAAGCACATCTCATATTGGTTAGCATAAAAAAATGATGTTCCAACTGTTACAAATAGGAAGTTCAAGATACTATAAGGATCAGGTAGGAAAAACAAATCAGCTAGAACATTGTTTTTCAAAGGCTGAAGAACCCCTAATTTTAATTTGTGCTCAAATGATCTTCCCTGCTTATTTGATGTATGTATAATCAAAATAGACTCTGTATAATTGAGAATGACTTGATTCCAATATTTGCTTTCAAGAGGAGAATTTAAAAAAAATTTTAGTTTTTATTTTTATTTTATTTCATTTTTTATTTGTTTTGAGAAGAGCACGAGCGAGATGCAGAGAGAGGGAGAGAGAGAATCCCAAGCTGGCTCTGTGCTGTCAGTGCAGAGCCCAATGTTGGGCTTGATCCCACAAACCCATGAGATTATGACCTGAGCCAAAACCAAAGAGTCAGATGCTTAACTGACTAGGCCATCCAGGAGCCCCAAGAGGAGAATTTTTTAAAAGAGACTTAATATTCGGCCATTTATATTTACAGTACCAGAAACTGTGACCCACTTCCCCCTTCTTATAGTATTCAGATTATAGATTTCATATAGTATCTGTTTATGCCCCCCACACAATAAAAGCATGTGAGACAACAGCATTCCCATGGAGTTCTCTTTAGAATTTTAACATAGTAGATATAAAAATCTGAGTCTTATGTGCTAAGTGTGTTATCAGTAAATATTTGAAATTCTCAAGGTAAAATTAAGTAAAATTTAACTGTGTTGAATTTTGCAGTCTGTTAGCCACACTTAAAAATAGAAAAGAAAAGAAACTCTGTAGGAAACAAGGACACTAAAAATGAGACAAAGTCTATATTTTCCATTTTGTGTTTTCTTCATTGAGTACAATTAAGAACAACTTTTCATTTTTTTAATGTTTTTATTTATTTTTGAGATACACACACACACACACACACACACAGAGTGAGTGGGGGAGGGGCAGAGAGAGAGAGAGAGGGAGACAGAATCTGAAGCAGGCTCCAGGCTCTGAGCTGTCAGCACAGAGCCCGTCACGGGAATTGAACTCATGAGTTGTGAGATCATGACCTGAGCCGAAGTTGGGCTCTCAACCAGCTGAGCCACCCAAGTGCCCCAAGAATAACTTTAAAAAAAATAAAATGAAATATTTTGCATCTTATTCAGGTGTTCACTTTTATAATATTATCTCCCTGATTCCAACCTTAAAATATGTGAAATATTCTGTAAACACTTTTTTTCTCATAGAAGAAACAGACTCTTTTAAGAATCTTGTTTTAATACACAGAAATCAAGATAGTTTCCCATCTTCTTGCTTAGAGTATTAGTAGATTTTAATTGTAGTCCTTAAAATAGGTAATGTGTAGATTTGATCTCTCAGGAGCAGAAGTGACAGTGAGATCTGCTATGATGTGAATTCACATTTTTTCCCACCCTTTATTAACTGTCTTGAATGCAGGCCCAATAGCTCTGTGACATTTGCAGCTGCACTGTGACATCATAAACCCCATCATAAGGGAACCTGGCTACGGATTGGAGGTAGTCCACTAGGTGCTAATCAAGTGCTGTGTTACAACATTGTGAGGTTTTCCCAGTTACAAGTGTCGTTATAAGGATTTTTAAATTATTATTGCAAAGCCAAGTAAGGCTGTCGGTTGCATCAGTTTAACTTCAGATCAACTACTGTCTAGTGGGGTTGGTGGTGGATGTGGTGGCATCAGCATAATCTATGTTTCAGGCATCCAATAGAAGAGGATTATTCAGGGGATCTGGAAGAAAAGGTAAATTATGTCTACTATGAGTTCATTCTACACACTTTTTGAGCCTCATAAAAAGAGATATAAATATGAAATATAAAATATACCCATTTTATTTTTTTGTTTTTTGAGGAGCTGTCTACATGACTGTTGGAACGTGATGAATATACTCATAGATCTTCCTATGACCTTCTCCCTCTCTTCATTTAAGCTTTTTATAAAAGCAACTGTTCCCTCCTCTGAGAAGCTTTCCACAACAGGTATATTTTGATTAGCCTCCATCCACACTACCCCTGCCTGTCACTCTCTGATCTCTTACTCTGCTTCATTTTTCTTTGAAGAATTTAATACCATCCAAAATGATACATTTGTCTCTTCATCTGTTTTCTGTCCTGATCTGGGAGAGCAGAAACTTTTCACTATCTCCACTGTCTAGACTGGTCCACATGGCAGGCTCCCAATAAGTATTTGTCAAGAGAATAAAAGAATGAGTTAATAAGTATGACTTGTTTCTGTGAGATTTTTTGTGTGTATTTAGCCTTGGAATGAGTAGTTGACATTTATAAGAAATATTTCTCTATTTCTACCTGCAGTATGCATATCTTAGTTCAGATGAACTAAAGTTTATGTCCCTTTACCAATGTCTTTTTAGGAAAGACTATTAATTCTCTTCTTTTTCCAGAGCTTCTTTAGAATTCTGTTTGCACATTATGAATAAAGTAATTATAATACTTTTAATAGATTGCTCTTAGTGTTGCTCAGATCTTTGTTTTTTTGGCTCTAAGGCATCAGTCACACAATTCTCCTTCTTATTAGCATTTTCACTTCGTTGCCCTACCATTGCTTTCAACCTGGCCTACCTAAAACTGAATCTACCACCTGACACAAAACAAAAAGATGCTTCTTTATTTACCCACTTTTGGCTTTAGAACTTCCATGCATGTTCTTGAATCATTGCCAGTGTTCGTTCTATGCCACCTGTGTACAATACACCACTTCAAGATGCTGTATATTCCACTTGTGGCCCATGTGATCAGTATAATGTAATGATAATACTAAGATGTAAATGTAGGGAGCCACATGAGGTTTTGTTTTGTTTTTTAATGAATAACAGTGGTTTAGCCTATTAACTCTACCAGTTCAGTGATAGGACTAATACTAGTCACATCAGTTTTGGTAAAATCAATGGGAATAGAATGTCTGAATATAGAATGTCTCTAGATCTAAGGGGTTTTTCTGTTTTTGTTTTTGTTTTTTTTCCCCAAAGATATATCTTAATTATAACTCAAGGGTATGTCATTTCTGCTGGTTCTCTACGTGTATTTCAGCAGTTTAACAAAAGAGCTGACCCGTGAGCTTTTGCACTGCCCAGAGTTTGGACATAGAGAAGTTTCACTGTAGTTACAGAATTCCTATAACTCATCTCTAGAATTCTAGGAATGCAGTTTGTATTAGCTCCCTTTCCACAGCAGGTATTCTTGACACTAAGCCACTTTGATAGAGTGATTATTTAATAATTTAAAATCTTGAAAATTATACTTGAAAGGTAAGTAAAGCAACTTAGAACATGATTTATATTTATCAAACCTGTATGAATCTTTCTTGAGTTGTTCATTCTTCAAAATATCTAACGTCTTTGAAGCTGGATTTCCAAAATTTAAAACTTCTGCTTAAAAGCTTGAATTTTATCACTGACCATAAACACTGTCAGTTGTTTTTCTTGAAGTGACAAGCTCACTTCATTTGCTTTTAAGAAAATGTTTTCCAAAAGCTCAAGTTTGAATAGCATAATTTGTTTGGCTATTGGCCATTCTTTTGAGAAAACTGATCTGCCATCTCAATCTGCAGGTCCAGTCTGTAATACTTATAGTACCCTGGGGTATAATTCATATTATATTTTACTCAGTCTGACATCTGAACTCTCTATCAGGGTTACTGGATAAATTGGTTCCGGCTGTGCTGCTGTGGTGTAGTTGATATCACAGCCTGCTGCGTTGCTCAGTTCTTTACGCTGTGAGCCAGGGCCTAAGAGCTACATTGGGATACAGTAGCAGTTTTCAAAGTGTGGTGTGCACAACCCTAGGAGAGACTCCAGGAGACTTTCAGGAGGCTTAGGAGGACTAAAGTATTTTCATAATAATGCTAAGGCTTCTTTTCTTTTTTCTCTATATTGATACTTGCACTGATGGGTGTAAAAATAGAAGAGGGTAGGGGTAAAGCTGTTGGCGCCTTAGCATGAATCAAGTCAGAGGCATCAAACTATACCAGTAGTCATTGTGTTCTTCCTGGACATTCTCTTGCAGTTTTCAAAAAAATACCAGTTTCACTTAAAAATACCCTGGTGAAGCAATAAATATTACCCATTGTATCAAACCTTGACCCTTGAGTACATGTTATTTTAATATTCTGTGTTAGGAAATCGGTATGTTTACTGAAAGCATTTCTGTGTAGTAAAAACTGACGGTGTTCTTGAAGAAAAACACTTGAGTAATTGAGTGGCGAGATGAACTAGCTGGGTTTTTTTCCCATAGGACATCAGTTTTCTTAAAAGAATGGCCAATAGCGAAACTATGCTATTCAAACTTGAGCATTTGGAAAACATTTTCTTAAAAGCAAATGAAGTAAGCTTGTCACTTCAAGGAAAACAATTGACAGTGTTTATTGTCAATGAAAAAATTTAAGCTTTTTAAGCAGTTTGAATTTTGGAAGTCCTGCATCTACCATTGTGAACTTGATAGTTTTTCAGTATTTATAGTATTCTGATGAGATTTATGTTGATTTTAATGAATGAGATTTTCTGATAAGGTATCATGAAATGTGGCCGCATTTGGGAGATCTGCTTAACTGAGTGAGCCAATATTTTCCAGATAACTACTGCATGGTGTTACAGAATCATGCATGGGATCCATTCAAAGTATAAGACTGGTCAGTGGATGTAACTGATATGGTTCCAGATTCCACATTGCAACTAATCTTTATGTGAAGCAACCACCTGTTGAGTTTTGGTGTAGTAACAAAGAACACTATCCACATATTTTGAAAAAGCTATTATATTACTCTTCGTTTTCCAATGATATGTCTGTGAGGTCCAAATTTTCTTCAAGTATTGACTAAAATAACATATTGCAACAGATTCAGTGCAGAAGTAGGTATGAGAATTTAGCTGATTTAAATTAAACCAGACATTAAAAGAATTTACAAAAAAGTAAAGCATTGATACTCTTGTCACTAATATTTTGTTTTAGAAATGTAATTATTTTTAATAAAATGCTATTTATGTTAGCATGTAATGGAATTGTTATTTTTAAAATGTAAAAATGTTTCAGTTTTCATTTCTAATATGATAAATATCAATGCACATAACCAATGGTATGCTGGAGCTCACTTGTGAGAGCCAATTATGTGCATCTTTTTCCAACTTTATGTTCAGTGTCATCCATTGGTAACTTGAAATCTGCCACAGTAGGAGTTTTTACATTATGGAAATCAGCAAACCTTTCAAATCAAGGTTCTCCTTTCCCAAAAACTGATTGACAGATGTTGACAGCACCCTACTGGATATAAATCACATAAACAAAAGCTTTTTGAGTCATCAGTGATTTTTAAGAGTATAAAGGTGTCCTGAGAGACTAAAAAGTTTGAGAATTATTTGTGTGGTGAAAAGAATACCTTTTGGTAATTGGTCCACAAAGGGGTGGATGCCCTTTTATTATTATACAGCTTTGTCTTTTGTGCTGGTTTGTCATTTGTAAAACAAATCCTTCCCCCTTTTTTTTTTAACTTCTAGTTATTAAATTTATCGATTCTATTATGGCATGATCTTTTTCTTTCCCCAAAAATCTAATGTAGGCAATAATACTGCAGGAGCAGGTGGGCTGAATTTGCTCTGTGGGCTACATTTTGGGTGTCTCTGCCCTGTTCTGTTGGTTATGCAAGCTCATATCAGGGCCTGGCTCAAGTTGTGGCTTCTACACAAAGCCTCTACTTACTGTTCAGGCCCATGCTGATCTTTCTATTCTGTACTCCTTGACTTTCATGACCTGTACAATGGAGCAATTAGTTCTATACTGTTTGGCATGCTATTGTTTCTTAGGTGTTAGTTTTGTCAATTCTACTTTATACCCTAGTGCACCCAGTACATAGGTTCTCTTGCATGGATGAACGATTTTTACTTCCAGGTTACCGAAGAAGTTTGCTTTCTAAGGAAATGATCTTGTAAATAAATCTTATTATTTGTTATAAACCCAGTTTTTAGTAATTGCTTTAAAGTATAAGTAGATTGGAAAGTAGATTGGTGTTTCTTAATGTGAGGCACTACACAGAGACTTCCTTCAAAGTTTGTTTTAGATCTTGTGGTTCTACTACCATTCATGATAGAAGCTGGTAGCTTATTTCACTTATTTCATATCCAAAGTCTTTGGTTCTTGAGTAGGTTATAATGAGTAGTGAAACAGTAAAAGGAGGCAAAGTTTCTAAGATTACATTGGCCTATAGGATTGGGTTGTTTACTCAGTAGGAAACTTAGCAGGTTTTAAATCCAAGGGAGTGGAGGTATTGTGTTTTGCTGGTACAGGTCTCTGTTGAAAGCACTCAGGGGTGCTGGGAGATGGCTGTACTCTGTGCAAGCTGAATGATGGTTCTGGCCCTCTTCTCTAGATGCTCGAGCTAGCAGGGAGGGAATCTGTAAGAGGGCCATACCAGCTCCAAGGCATGTACTTTCTCTGGATCACACACACTAAGGGCATGAGGGGTCTTGGAATTCCTCTGGCCTGTGCCTTTTTTGTGATTATGGGGGGATAACAGTAACTGATTTCCATTAGCATAGAGACAAGGCATTAACTTGCATCTGGAGTAATACTAGAATGTGGCAAACGTTTCATTTATTAAAAAATAATTCACCACATTTAAGTTCTGTCTCCAGTTTCTCTTAGGAAGTTAGGTAGTTTATACTCTGGCCAAAATAAGGATTCACTGTTGGTAGTCTTGATGTTGTAGTGAGGTAGTTTAACTGCTTCAGAACTTTGCGCTTGGAACATTCTTCGCCAGCGAAGCATGGGAACTGAAAGTGAGGAGCATGGGTTCTTTAATATCTATCACATCAGAGAATGACTGTTCAGCACAGTAACCGCCTCCTAATGGTAAGTACCCCAGCATGCTCATCGTTTCTTAGAAGCAGAAGAAAGAAAGGAAGAATTGGCCAGTCCTAATAGTGATTGGTATTTCTTCAAAAAAAAAACAAAAACAAAAAGAACAGAAAATGATCCAGCCTTAATCCTCAATGATGATCGTTTTTGCAGGTTTCTGTAGCTGGATCAGGCACCGGAAGAGGCTCCCCAGCTGTAACTCTAGTGCAGTTACCTTCGGGCCAAACTGTGCATGTCCAGGGAGTAATTCAGACACCACAGCCATCGGTTATTCAGTCACCACAAATACAAACTGTTCAGGTTAGCTTCCTTCCTGGATGATTGGTCTTTGACTTTCTTCAGTTTTTGTTGTGTTTTTTTTTCCCTTTTACGAATTCATTTACCATCTTTTTTTCTCTTTGTGTAGCTTTTATGCTCAAATCTTTTTATTAGAAGTTTGGAGGAATTTCCCTTTCCTATGTGGAGTGTGTTGTGCCCTGTGAGATATATAGATTTGACCAAAGATTTGCAGTTTGGTTGTTAGCTCTCAATTTGCAGAATGAGTAATTGTCAGATGAGTAATTCTTTGAGTTGTTGCTCTGTACTCAAGCACAGATTTATTTGGCAAAGCTCTCCAGTGGTGCTTAAAAATATTTTGAGGATTCTTTGGCAAAGATGTCTGATAAACACAGTAAAGATTATAGTATTGGCTGTTTTCATGAATACTCACATTAGTAGGTAGGTGGAAATTTAAGTTTATCTTTAATATGTGTAATTTGTAGGAAACATAGGATATTATTGTCACCTTGGTGTTAGACTTCTACATCACGAACCCCTCTCAGATGAAACCTTGGTTTTTGTAGGCAGGATTATTGTGGTTATGATCTGGAGATCTATTTTATTATTTATTATTATCAAAGTTGGTCACGAATCCTTAACATTTCTTGAACCTAAAACATTTTTTGCATCAATAGATATAAATTAAGTATGCATTTTTTAAAGTTTTTATTTAAAAAAAAATGTTTTTAATGTTTATTTATTTTTTAGAGAGATAATGTGAATGGGGGAGGGGCAGAGAGAGAGGGAGACACAGAATCTGAAGCAGGCTCCAGGCTCTGAGCTGTCAGCCCAGAGTCCAATTAGGGGCTCAAAACTCACAAACCATGAGGTTACGACCTGAACCAAAGTTGGATGCTCAAATGACTGAGCCACCCAGGTGCCCCAAGTTTTTATTTTAATTGCAGTTAACAGTGTAATTTTTGGTTATTGAATTTATTTCTGTTCCTTTTTTACTTCAGTAATTATCCTTTAAATGTTGAAATTTACTTGAACATAGTTGATGACAGAAAGATCTTGAGGAAAACATAGATATGCGTACTTAATCTCGTCCCTTGCATATTTGAGTACAGCTTATTGCAGAATAATGAAACAGTTTGCAAAATTATATTTGAAGTAATAAATCCACATTCATTAAAAGCTTAGCTATCTTTCCTACACAGGTATCTTTTCAAAAGAGTAAGAGTCATTCTTAGCAGTCTTTTTTTTGTTCTTTTCCATTAAGACTCTTGATTCCAAGACTTTCTGAATCTTTCTGACTGTAATTATAAAACAAGAAAGTCTTTCCACTCTCCTTTTTGAATTATGACTTCTGTTGGGGTGCAGGTATTTCTACTCTAGTTTTAACTTGGCTGCTGTTGGAAGAAAGTATTACCTTATATTCAGTAAGCTTTTTTGGATTTTGTTATGTGGATGATTTAATTGTCTTGGTAGAGGTAAGTGCCAGTGGATCTTGTCTTAGAATTCCTACTTGTTGAACAGTGGTCAAGTCACTTAATGTCTGTACATGAACTTTGGCTTCACCTTTCTAAAATGGTTAAAATAGTATCCTACCTCACATAAGGGGTTAGTTATAATTATATGAGAGATGTGTGAAAGCCCAGTATAATGTGGTAAATGTTTGGTGGTGATACATGATTGTTGATTGCAACAACATTTTTTCTAAGTTCTATTGGTATCTGTGCTTATGTGTGGAGTGCCTATGACCAGAGATGTATAAGATTGTATGTGTAGGTGAACATAGATGTACATCAGTGTGCCTTGGGAAGTATATATTCCTGCTCATATTGTTGACATGTTAATAAGTTCTTCTGATTTTGCCCAAATCAAATTTTCATATAATTATAACAATAAGGAAAGTGAGTTTTATAAACTCAGAACTACCCTATGCCCTGAATTATAATGGCTAAATATATTGAGAACTGTCATGTTGTAGAGATTCATTATTTTAGTTTTCACCCTTTCCTTATAATCATGTTATTATCATGTGACTTGAAAAATGAAACCTTACTTAAATTCCTTATTTTGACTTTCAGGATTTACCACCATCAAGCCCCAACCTTCTTGATATATAAATCCTAACTTTAATCAGGCTTCTTTATTTTTTTTAGTATTTCTTTTTTTTAATGTTTATTTACTCTGAGAGAGAGAGAGAGCGAGTGAGCAGGGGAGGTGCAGAGAGAGACAGAATTCCACTCAGGCCCCACACTGTCAGTGAAGAGCCCAATGCAGGGCTTGAACCCATGAACTGTGAGATTATGACCTGACCTGAATGAAACCAAGAGTCGGATGCTCAACCAATTGAGCTGCTCAGGCGCCCCTTTACTTTTTTTATTTGCTTCTTTGAACCAATCTAATGTCTAACTTGAAGACCTAGCTCAAGTCAGCTGTGGTATTGTGAAGAGGGCAGTGAGGTAGAGATGCTTTATTTTGACTCTCAATCCCCCGCTGGATTTGTAAGAGTATGTTCAAGGTTGAGATCTTAGGTCTTATGTATCTTATATTTAGTCCTTTCCTGTGAAGCCTCACCTGCCATTCCAACGACTTTCATTTGCATTTCTGTACTATTTATTATCTGTCCCATTCCTTTCCACACATACCTGCTCTACAATTGAAATGTGTATGTCTGTGCTCCTTTTCCTAATACCAGGTGTGAGCTGCTTTAGTGTAGGTTCTGTGTGTTCTGTTGCTGGATGCTTTGCCAGCAGCTGGTTTAGTACTGCACACACAGACCCTTTAGCACCATTTTTTGATTGAAGGAGGTCATATATTTTATGATGCATTTCAGAAACTTTTGTATTATAGGTAGCAACGATTGCAGAGACAGATGAGTCTGCAGATTCAGAAGGTGTAATTGATTCTCATAAACGTAGAGAAATCCTTTCACGAAGACCCTCTTATAGGTAAGTCTCCTACTGTAATGATACTTAAAACAAATTTTTTTTTAATGTTTATTTATTTTAGAGAGAGAGTGCAAGCAGGGGAGGGGCGGAGAGAGAGGGAGACATAGAATCAAAGCAGGCTCCAGGCTCTGAGCTGTCAGCACAGAGTCCGATGCGGGGCTCAAACCCACAAATCGCGAGATCATGGCCTGAACTGAAGTCGGACGTTCAACCGACTGAGCCATTCAGGCGCCCCTGTAATGATACTTTTTCCAAAAAAGGAGAATAATTTTATATCAAAGCAGTTAGTCCATTATAGCTTTTTTGTTTTAAATCTCATTCAAATATCTTAATTATTTCTGTTGTTTAATTATGTTTTAGAAAAATACTGAATGAACTTTCCTCTGATGTGCCTGGTGTTCCCAAGATTGAAGAAGAAAAATCAGAGGAAGAAGGAACGCCACCTAACATCGCTACCATGGCAGTACCGACTAGCATATATCAGACTAGCACGGGGCAATACAGTATGTATGCTGCATTCGATATGGTACAGTGCTAGCTTTAAGTCTTCTCTAGTTACATTGAAGCAACTTGGGTTCAGCATTAAACTGTTCCATTTTAAAATGCATCATAATATCCAAACTATGTATCATAGAATGAAAAGTAAATGTTAAAGAAGTAAGAGATTTGTACTGACAGCTGTCGTATACTTTTGAAAAGTCAAAATTTTTTGACTGAATATAGAAGAAAACTTTTGGGTGAAAATAAAGGGAGGGTTTGCCTATTTATATGTTTATATTCATGTCTAGTAAAAGTTTAAAACTTACCTGTTTTTTGTTGTCTTTATAAGATGCATGTGAACATAAGCTATAAATGTCTGTATTTCATTCTTGTTGGCTTTTGTTACCAACAATTACATATTATGCTTCCTAATCTAAAAGAGGTACATAATGTTTTCTAAATTATGTTTTAAATGTAATTATGTTTTCACTACTCTTTGTTAATTTGTGCTGCAGCTTTTTCTAGAAGAGAATGGAAAAATGATTTATTTTTAAAAACTGCAGCCATTGGACAGATCATTTTATTTGAAATTTTAAACATCAAAAGCTGTAAATAAACAGATACATTCACATTTAGTCTTGTGCATTTTAATGGGCTGTTAATTCTGTGCTTTTTGCTCTAATTAAAGCACTAATTTTTTCCCAAATCAAGTACATTTGATATACATAAAAATGCTTTAGTAAAAAAACAAGAGCTAGGAAGAAAAGAAAAAAGGGGGAAGAAAAGCCAGAAAAAGGACAGAAAAAAAAACCCCATCTTTAAAAAAGCTACTTAGGTAATGGAATATGTGTGGTAATAAGTACTATGTTGGTTTAAATATGATGGTAAGATTTTACATATGTCTTCTGTTTTCCCTTTAAAAAAAAGTAATACCTAGAAAAATTCTCAAATCTTAAGATGTGGCTGTTAAACTATAATCCTTAATATGTGAACAGATCTTATGTAGTCACTAGTTTTTTTAGAGGTTTTTCTTTTGGTGGTGACAGATTTGCAATATTAAACTAAATCTCCCTTGGTAATTGTGGTTCTTCAGGTAGCTCGTACCATGATACCTAGCAGAATTGGGGTATAATTTGTCCACAGCCTCTATAGGGTGCTGAGTGGACATGTCCAAAGTCAATGTTAGGAAAAGGAAACTCCCCACTGTCTCTGTAAAGAGTTACACCTTGAGGTTTTAACTGTTATTTTTCTTGTATTACTTCTCTGATTTAAATGCCTTTTTGCTGGCCCAGTGGGAATATATGGTGGGAGTTTTAGAACTGTAAGTCAGAATTTGCCAACTGGTATGCCTCTGCAGTGTAGCACACAGGTACGGGAGTGTGAGCGCCTCATGCCTCCATCCCCAAGCGTGGCCCACCAGGGCTTGGAGCTGCTGGAGACTCCTGGCTATTCAGATCTGGCCTTGAGCAGTGGGCTGTGTACATACTATCAGTTTCTATTTGTGATGTGGTAGGAAAAAGGTGGGAAATTACTGATAAAATAATGCTAAGACATCTTAAAGTTTGGGGAACAATCTAAGATGCTGTCACCTTAAATATTTCCTGGCATTTCCCAGTGCTGCTTCAGAGTTTATAGAAGTGGTGATCTCTTTACAAGTGATACAGAGGGGGGTGCTGTAGTTTATTTTACCTAGTTTATTAGCTGAAAATCTGAAATTGTGAAAACATTGGGTTGAGAGAATTTTGAGGCTACAGATGATGTGCAGGAGGCACTGGGTCCTGCCATTCACTAACTGGATCAGAGAGAGAAGCTTTATTTTCCCATCTCAGGGTCTTTGAATTGGGAATAATACAAAATTGCCAAACTCTGGGCAAAAGGAAATAACAGGTAAAAGTGGGAGAAAGCCAGACATGCTACTTTTGACACAAAACAGAGCTGTAAGGTAGCTATGGCAGTGTCTCCTACATGGTCATTAAACTTTTCCCTCCAGCTAACAACAGAGCCTTTATTTCTTGTGCTCTGAGTGTGTGTGCCTGCAGCAGGGGCTTTGTGTGAAACGTCAGTGTGGGTGTGGGGTGGTCAAGTCAGGAGAATAGCAAGTCAAAAGATTAGAAGTCGGACGTTCATCTGTTTGCCACGTTACAAGTCATGGACTGTCTTTTATTGAGGTTTCTTTAATTTGGACCCATACACTAGATCCTGGTAGTTATTTTAACTAAAAGCTGTGGTTGTTCTGTATGTGCTGTCTGCAGGTAAAAATTACCAGTTTTATTGGTTCATGAAAAGTGACACTAACTTTGTTAAAAATGCATCTGTTAGACACTTAGCGACACTTGCTTAGGTTTATAATTGTTTCTTCTGAAAGGTGAATACTAACATTTAAAGTTTTTAGAAGACATTTACTTTAATTGGAGGGTAAATGTATATTTACATATAGACAAGATCCATTTTCATTAATCGTATTTCTTAGTAGGAATAACTTAACAGATATTAATGCTTTCATGTTGTTCCTGGATATCTAGAAATAGAAACAATTACTGGTTTTTAGACTAGAGGAGTTTATTTTACTAGAATTTTTGGAGATTCTTCTGGGTATCTGTTTTCGAGACCCTTTTATAAGGTTTTACTGTAAAATGTGTTTTTTTTAGGTTTAATTCTTTCTTCAACTTTTATTCGTGGATGACTTTCCCCCAAACTTTGTTTATTTTTTCAAAGATTATCATTTTTTTTAATGCTTATTTATTTTGAGAGAGAGAGAGAGAGAGAGAGAGCAGGCACATGAGCAGGGGAGAGGCAGAGAGAAAGAGAGAGAAAAAGAGAAAATCTTAAGCAGGCTCCATATCCAGTGTGGGGCCCGACATGGGGCTTTATCCCACGACCCTGGGATCATGACCTAAACTGAAATCAAGAGTTGGTCGCTTAACCAACTGAACCACCCAGGCTCCCTCAAAGATTATTATTTTAGATTGCTTATTTTTAATTTGGTATAATGAGGTAGTTGGGGTTAAAAACAAAAAGAAATGAACTAAAGGACTTTGTGTGTCAAAGTTGAAGAAATAAAATATAAATGAGTGTACTCAGGCTTTCCCATATATAATCAGTTATATTTTTAATAATTGAAAGTTAGCTATATGACAGAAGTAGGCCTTACTGTTTCAACTTATTTTTTTAATCACAGAAACTAAGAAGTGAAAGTTAGAATAGGCTACTCCCAGGGAGTAGTAAAAATAACTAAATAGGCAGGGATTCATTATTGCAACACCACGTAAAAGAGCTACACTTGCAAAATCTTTACTGGAAGTACAGATCTTAGTGATAGGTTTGTTGTATGCCAATTAAGTCATTCTGGCCAAAGAAAATCTTGTATGTCTCAAAAGAATATTTCTGAAAGATAGCAGTTCAGATAATCTCAGAATCCGCAAAGAATGTTACTTGTGCCTAAGACATTTAAGATCTCCATTAAATGAGAGTCATACACATATATTGAGTAAAAGCAACTAAAGACATTTAAGTTTGCAGTTTCTTAACTCATTAAATTTTCTCTAATGAAAAAGGTTTTTTTTGTTTGTTTTGGGTTTTTTGTTTTCTAATCCCTTACTCTGCTATACCTGACCTCTTCTCTTACCAATTAAGGACTATCACCCAAGATTTTTTTTTTTTTTCCTAAATGTCCCTTGTCTCCGCTTGCTCCTACTCTATTTTATGACGAACCTTATTAAAATGTGTCTGTATTAACTCATCCTTACTGGAATTCTTACACATTAAAGGTAAGTGGCTCAGTCCAAAATCCATCATAAAAAGAGATCTATGTGAACTTTTTGGGCTGCTTAAAAGAATTTAGAATTCTCAGGAGACCTCTCCTGTGAGTAAACACAAATTCCATTCCCTCATAAAAGGAATTTGCATGATAGGTGCATACATTCTAAAGTAAATGCAGTTGCATTTATAATTCTTAGTAGTGACTTTGCTTAAATTCTCCCAAGATAGCTTTCAAAGCAAACATGGAAGGTATCTGCTTAATGTAAATCTGACTTTTTAATCTTGGTGTTGCTATTGTTATAGCATGAGGCTGTTTTGGTCTTTCTTTAGCTGTATGCACCTCTTGGCTTTCAAGGCACAAGTACTCACAGGTTCTGTTCTATGCTCACTTTTTATTTATTTATTTAAAAAATTTTTTTTAATGTTTTATTATTTATTTTTGAGACAGAGAGAGACAGAGCATGAATGGGGGAGGGTCAGAGAGAGAGGGAGACACAGAATCTGAAACAGGCTCCAGGCTCTGAGCTGTCAGCACAGAGCCAGACGCGGGGCTCAAACTCACAGACCATGAGATCATGACCTGAGCCGAAGTCGGACGCTCAACCAACTGAGCCACCCAGGCGCCCCGTCACTTTTTAAATTTAAGTCAGAATTCACTGACTTAGGGTCTGCTGTTCTTTTTTAAAATTAATTCAGTGAAGTTTTATTTACATTTTTTTTTTTGCAATTTGGAATAAAGATGGTTTTAAGTTATAATTAAACATTTACATGTTTATGTGTTTGAATTGGCTCCTACATACAAGTTTAGGACTATAAAGATGTTAGTATCAAGTAGAAAGAAGCCAGATGAAATCTTAATTTAAGTAAGTTTTATTCCTTCCTCTTTTGGCTATGAACTCTTTTTTTTTTTTTTTTAGTTTTCCACCCTTATTTATCTTTCTCTTCTTCATTTATTATGAAGACTTGAAAGTACTACTTTTTTAAATTAAAAATTATTTTTTTACTAAAATCCTCAAATTTTCATCCCACACATAATCTTTTCCTTACTCCTATGATATTAGTAGCTCTAGGGGAGGAGTGCTCAATGGCAATGAGTAGAAGTCACAGATTTTTTAAATACAGGAATTTTAAAGAACTTAATCCCTAGACTAGTTGATATATCATACTGGTTACTGTGATGTATGGTAAGTTGGAGATGGGGAAACCATACTTGGGTTAACACAGACTTGAAACCAAATACCATGACTGTATAAGGATGTACACAGAGACATTTGTATAACCACTAAAACCACCTTAGTAGAGCAATATTTAGTGCATTAATGAATTACACTCTAGACATACTCTTCATGTAAGGTCAGTGTGCTCAACATTCAACCTGTGTATAGAGTGAGCTACTTAATTATGGGGTATAGCTTACCTGAGACTTTAGGAGTAAAAAAAAAAAAAGAAAAAGCTAACTCTCACAGCAACTAGGGCAACTACCCTCTACCCACCATTACTACTACCAATAATATGCTAGCAGGCTTTAATCACTTAATAACAGACATTGAAGTAGAATTTAATTGATTATATAATCTAGCTGTTCAATTTTAATTCAGTTTAGATAATTTTATCAAACTAATGTTTGATGACTTAAAAGAGGAAAATCAGTATGCATATAATCTAAAATAAAAACACTTTTAATTATGCTTGAGTCCCAATTCAGTCTTCGTGGACCAGTGTGAACTCTTCATTGTGATCAGCAGTGTGGCCACAGATACAAGCTTTTATGCCCCAGTTGCATGTGTCATTATAAGAAAACATTAATAAAGCCTAGGTCCCCAAAGTAAAATTAGTAGGAAATACAAAGGTATTTTAACTTCATTAGTTACTAATGGCCTTCAGAGGGGCCTATCATTTTATTTAAAAATGATTAACCAGATGTATCTGGGATTTGCTTTGAAATACTCCAGACCAAAAACAGAAAAAAAAAAAAAAAGTTTGGGAATGAGTGGGCAGGGAAAATAGATGACACAAAATTCTTTGTACTTCTATGTTTGCTAGAAAATTTCCATAAGTTTTAAAAAAATAATTAGGTAGGGTCTCCTGGGTGGCTCAGTCAGTTGAGCGTCCAACTTTGGCTCAGGTCATTGTCTCGTGGCTTGTGGGTTTGAGCCCTGCGTTGGGCTCTTGCTGACAGCTCAGAGCCTGGAGCCTGCTTCGGATTCTGTGTCTCCCTCTCCCTCTGCTTCTCCCCTGATTGTTCTCTGTCTCTGTCTCTCTGTCTCTCTCAAAAATAAATGAACATTAAAAAAAATTTAAAAATAATTAAGTAAAACAAAAGGTGTGACTAAACTCAGTTAATTTCATCATAAATTTTCCTGCTATGTATCTTGATGTGTGTTTACTGAAAGCACATATTTTGCTATCTTTGAATATTTTGTAGCCTAAAAGTTTGCTCTTCAAATCTTGAATACACACACACACACACACACACACACACACACACAATCTAATTCTAGTATCCTAAAACATTGGGAAATCTTGTTAATTGTCAAATGAGAGGTAACATTTTGAATGGGAAGATCTTCTGCCATTTGATAATGCCAAAATCAAGAGGGCCTTTGGTATAAAAAATAAAAGCCAGGTTAAAGTACAAGACTTATCAGTAGAAATGTTCTCCCCTAGAGCTAGGTTGTATGCATATGTGTGTTTAGCTTTATTTTCCACATCTAATTATATAATGACCAGAAAATAAAATGCTGAGAGGAACAAATTCTTGATATATCAACTTTTCACTGTGTAAAAGCAAAGAAGTTTTGATGGGAATTATGAGGAAACATTGAAAAAAATAAGAAAATATGGAAAGAAAAAAGTAAGGGTCTTTGTTATCTATTTCATGTTCTTACCCTCAGCAGCAACTACTCTCGCCTTAGATTTTTTTTACAAAAGGCTAGTCCCAAAGCTTGCTAATTGCATTGGCATTGAAAATTAAGTTGTAGTTAGAACGTAAAGCCATACTTTATTGAATTCTAGATTCAGGAATGGCTCAGTTGTTTATGATACAGTTTGTCACGAAATGACAGCCATCATTCATCGTTAATACACTCAGCTTTGTGCTTCTCCCACACTGTGCATACACGGCCTGTGCCTCTTCTTCTGACACTAAACTGTCAACTGAAAACACACATTCAAATATATGATAACATATGAAATTCATTCACATCCAGGCATGAAGATCTGAGAAAGCAATACCTCCTCTTTTTCTTACTTCTCTTTTAAGAAAGTAGGCATAGTTAGGTTTCTTCCAAACGCTTTTATTTATTATAAAGGGTGAACCCTGAGACCCTTGAAATCTTATTTTTAAAATGTGTACAGAGGGGCACCTGGGTAACTCAGTCGGTTTAACGTATGACGCTTGATTTCAGCTCAGGTCGTGATCTCACAGTTTTTTGGATTGAGCTCCATGTTGGGCTTTGCGCTGTGTGAAGCCTGCTTGGGATTCTCTCTCCCTCTTTCTCTGCTTCTCTCCCCCACTTTCTCTCTCTCTTTCTCTCAAAAGTAAATAAACTTTAAAAAATAAAATGTGTACAGAACATAATGCTCTACATGAGCCAGATGAACAAAAGGCTATTACGTGAGTTTCTCAGCCTCAGCACTGTTGACATTCTATAACTGATTCTTCACTGTTTGTCAGTTATATCCTAATGGTGGCCTGTCAAAGAACAAAAACACAGAGAATGCATCTTGCTGAAACCTTTTGAAAATATTAACCCATCTTTCTCTTAATTTAGGTCCTAGAACTAAAGATTTATCGTTACTCTTTCCAGTAGTTCTGACAGGTTTATACAATCAGGTCTTCACCTAAATGGGCCTTTGCTTAGATCCTGGAAAAAAACGGTAGAGAATAAGTTGGAAATACTGACATACATTCCCCCACTACTGTAACATTCCTGTAAGGCATTTGCATTGATCTATAGGCCTTGTGTTATTCTGATGTATTGTTGCCTTCATTGTAAATCTAGTGAGCTGATTTATATGCGATTTTTTTTTTTTTTGAAGGGTTCTACTTAATGTCTGGTACTTAAACTAAAACATAGGGTCATACTATTTATGTTAAACTATACTGAAGTCTTGGCTATTTTAACAGGAATTGAAATTGAATTAGCAATGAATTGAATTAGAGTAAAATTCAAAAAGAAAACATTTGATCCGTTCTTTAGAAACTTTCGGTTAATATGTTAACTTTTAAACATGGCTGGCAGGTCTCAGTGTTCAGAGGAAGTCTACCTCGTTATCTGCTGCTATGAGCTGCAGTTATTCAGGACATTTGGTAGACATAAATATTGTAGCACAAATTCTTTCAGTGGTTATTTTTTAAGATCCTTTCCAATGTAACATTTTATATTTCATATTTTATATTTCATCACATAGTCAAAATGGTAAAGGTTGCAGTTTTGTAGACTTAAGTTTTAAAACCAAAATATATAGTAATATACGTTCCATTAAAAGCTACTTTCTTTTGATAGGTTAGAAAGTAGTTAGCTGAATGAAGGTATAAATTCATTGTAGTTGTGATGCTCGATAGAATTGCACTGACCGTGTTTTAAGTATTAGAAGAATGCTATTTATCTATAACTAAAAACATCTGGAAGAGTGGAGAAAATCAAGAAGCTGAACTTTCTCCCTGTCTGCATCTCCACTCTTCCTTTTAAATAATTTAGTTGGTTGGATACCATGGAGGAGGGAAACTCTGTGGGTTCTATGTATTTCAAATAATTCTGAATATAACATATCTTCAAGGGTTGATGAGATTTTTCAGAGTGTTTTCCCATGAAGAAGGACCTCCCTATCAATTCAGCATAGAGAAATAAGGGTAACTTGAGAATGAAGAGCGTTGGTAATTAATATGCCCGCAGTATATTCTTCCAATACGGGATTATTAAAAATGAATCTTGAAATTCTCTAATATTTCTTTTCTCTTTCTGTTAAGTTGCTATAGCCCAAGGTGGAACAATCCAGATTTCTAACCCAGGATCTGATGGTGTTCAGGGACTACAGGCATTAACAATGACAAATTCAGGAGCTCCTCCTCCAGGTGCTACAATTGTACAGTATGCAGCACAGTCAGCTGATGGCACACAGCAGTTCTTTGTCCCAGGCAGCCAGGTTGTTGTGCAAGGTACATTTTATTAATCTAATACATTTAGAATACACTGTATCACACCATTTAGTGGTGATTTTATAGTTTTATGAAATATACAGGAGGCAGATTTGGGGTGGGGGGAGGCACTTTAAAAGGCTTGAAGTGGGAATATTTTAGTACGTTAAACAAGCTAAATTATATGATTTTTACTTTTTCGCGGGCTTTATTGGCTCTAAAGAAAGGTTCCAATCAGGGTAGCATGATGGGGAAAAAGGACTTGGACACATGAGAGAATTTTTTAATTAATTAAATATCCTTTCTCTGGGGGTTATAAATATTATACCTAATACGTATTTTTATTACCTGGTCTATGAAGATTTAAGTATCCAGTGCATGGTGCACTGAATTGGGGGTTTTCCCCAGATGTTACACTCAAGTCTAAGTTCTAGACATCTCATTTCAAAACAAATGCTGATATTTGTTTCTCTAGACCATTCCAGGTATCCACTCTATTTCATATGGAAGTAGTGAAATAAAATAGTTGGGATGTAGCCCTAAGCTTTCAGGGTAACCTAAGATTTCAGTTAAATTCAAGTTATACATTGTTTTAATATCATTCATTTGTACTCATAATAACTATAATGTGTTTAATACAACTTGCAAAAACCCTATATTTTAATTTAATAACTCTATTCCTCTTGGCATTTGCTTAGATGTTTGATGTAGCACTAATTTTAAGGGGGATAATATTCATTCTTTTGGTTTGAAAGTCTTGCAAGTATGGAAAAAAAGCAGATTCTGACTGACGAGTCTCTTGATAATTAGCTTTACCCTTAGGTGTTTTGGAGGTTAATGTGGACTATAATAAAAGTATATGAAGAACTGAAGGAGTTCATTTATGGAGTAAAAAAATCCATAGTACTTCCCTAGTATTTTGTTTTCTTTACTTTGTAAAATCAAAATCATCTGTTTTATTTCCCCTGATTCCCATGAACCCTCTATGTCTAAATAATCATAAAAAGTCATCATTTCTTCTAATTTATCTTTTTTTTATGTGGAAAATCTACTGTAAACCTGATATTTTAACATAAGGAGAGCTTTAAAAATGTTTTCTGTTTTGCATAGATCATACAATAATGAGTTTTGTGCTTTTGGGGTTTTATTGAAGGAATCTTCTCTTCTGTAAGCCAAAGACATTTTTCTATATTAGTTATATTAGCTTTATAGCTTTACCTTTCACATTTATGTCCTTAGTCCACCCCAGGTCCACTTCTGTATATGGTATTAGGTGGGAATTCACTGTCATTTTTCTCCACATATGGAGCCAGTTTTCTCCTACTAATGGTTTATCCTTTCCCCATTAACTTGTGGGGCAATGTTAATTATATAGTAAGTTCTCATGTGTTCTCAGATCTGTTTCGGAACTGTCTATTTTGTACTGTTGGTCTCCTTTTCTGTATGCCAGTACCATACTGATTTGTTTTCAGAACAAGTTTCCCTTTTTTATCTTAAAAAAAAAAATTCTATTAGTGCTGATTTAGCTTGTATGACCCATTATTCTTCCATATACATTTAGAACAAATTTGAGTTTCTAAATAATGATACAATAATAAAACCAGCAATGAGGTTGCATTTAACTTATAGATTAATTTAGGGGAAACTGAAGTCTTTTTTTTAATTCAAATATAATTGACATATATCATTAGTTTCAACTGTACTGGTTTGACACTTGTTTAAAATACAGTAAGTGATTACAAGTAAGTCTAGTTAACATCCATCACCACAGTTACAAATTGCTTTTTTCTTGTGATGAGAACTGTTAAGATTTAGTCTCTTAGCAATTTTCAAATAGGCAACATAGTATTATTAACCGTAGTCACCATGCTGTACATTATATCCCCAGGACTTTTTTGTACCTTTTGATCCCCTTCACCCATTTTACACCCTTCCTGCCAGCACCTCCCTCCCCATCTCTGGCAGTCACCAGTCTGTTCTCTGTATCTGAGTTCTGGGTTTTTTGTTGTTGTTGTTGTTGAAGATTCCACTTGCAAGTACCATCATACGGTGTCTTTCCTTTGTCCGACTTCACCTAGCTTATTGCCTTCAAGTTCCACCCATGTTGTCACAGATAGCAAGATTTCCTTCTCTTATGTATAATAATAATCCAGTGTGTGTGTGTGTGTGTGTGTGTGTGTGTGTACACACACTACATTTTCTTTATCCACTCACCTATCAATGGACACTTAGGTTGCTTTCATATCTTGGCTATTGTAAATAATGCTGCAATGAACATGGGAGTGAATATATCTTTTCCAGTTAGTGTTTTTGTTTTCTTTGGGTAAATATCCCGCAGTACAATTGCTGAATCATAGGGTCGTTCTTTTTTTAACTTATTGAGGAACTTCCATACTGCTTTCTATAGTGCTGCACTGATTTACATTCCTACCAACAGCGTACAGGGTGAGGGAGAACTGAGGTCTTCATAATGTTAAACTGACCTGTTCCAAAGCACAGAATGTCTCATTTATGTAGATCTTATTTTAACTTTTTTTAACAGTTGAAAATTTTCTGAATGGAAGTCTTCCATATTCTTTGTTAAGTTAGTTCCTAAATGCTTTATGGTTTTTGTTGCTAGTATGAATGATACATTCTTCAGTAGTTGCTGGTGTAGGTAAATATCACTAACTTTTTAAAAAGTTTTTTTTATTTATTAATCTTGCCAAACTGAAAATTACTTCTAGTAACGTGCATATTCTTTGTGAATCTATCTCTGATAGTATGTGAATGTTTATATCAACTACTAGTAAGATGTTTGTTTCTTCCCTTTCAGGCTTTATTCCTTTTGTTTTCTTTTTTGTCTTTTCCTTTTTTGCCCTTTCCTTTCCTTTTTCTCCCTTCTCTTTAAAATACTGGTGGGTAGGAGTTCCACTTCTATGTTCAATACAGGGTCAGTGGGCATTCTCATGTTCCTCTCTATCACCTTACATCCTGTCATTCCTTTGGAAGGTCACAGCAATTTGTGAGTTCTCAGACCTTTTCTAGATTGATCCCTCAGCAGTATTTAACACGGTTGACTTCTGCTTCCTTCACTTTCCTGATACTGCATTCTTACCATTTTTTCTTCTCTTTCTTCTACATCTCTTTCAGTCTCCTTGGTTGGTCCAGTCTTCTGCTGCTCATCTCTTCAGTGTTAGTGGTGTTAGTCAAGATTGAATCCTGGGCCCTCTTTCATCTGACTTGAGCACTCTGCCTGACCATGGCTTCAGTTCAATGTGACCATGCCCCTGACTCCAGCTGGCTACTTAGAGGTTCCACACACATCTCTTGACTTTTTAAGACCAAAACCACATCCATTTTCCCCACCCCAGTTCTCTTTTGGTTTACCCTATTTCAGCAATGAACTACTGCCCAGCCTGTTGCTTCAGGCTAGAAACCCGTGTGTCATCCCTTCTTCCTCCCAGCCAAACCACACATCTCTCCACCCCTCTCCACTCTGTCCTCATTCTACTTCCGGCTACCGTCCCCTCTGACCTGTCATTCCCTCTGCCAGGTGGCTGCCCTGAAGCTGGTAGTTGTGGAGTAGCTTCCTGATTTTCCTAATCATGCTAGAGGTGGCAGATCCCTTGTTGGCCCAGTTTTTTTGAGAATCGTTCCTGAAAGTTCAGGCTCCCTTTCTTCATCCCTCTCAGTAATTCTGGGAGCTACTAATAATCCTTAAAAACAAAAGTCTCTGCCTTCAACCTTTTCTTTTTTCCATTTTACTCTCACTTCTGCAGTTCAGAGTGGTATTTCTAAAATTCAAATCTAATCATGTCAGTCTCCTGTTCAGAATTCTTCAGTGATTGCCTGTTTCTTGTTAGACAAAGTCCAAAATCTTTAACACCCAAATTGCTGCTTGATCTAGGCCTTGCTTCCTTTACTAGACTTCTCCCTCTTTTGTAATGCAGCTGTGTGCTGGTTTTCTTTAATTTTCCGTGCTGTGCCATGCTCTCTCACCTTTCCAGGGCTTCACACTTAGCCATTGCCCTGACAGTAACACTTATGCCCATCATTTGCAGTATTTGGGCTTCATCTTAGATAGTATGTCCTCCAGGAAGCCTTGCCCGATCCTGCAGATCTGGTTCAGGTAACGTGCGGTCAGTTCCTACTGTACCTTCTTAGACTACGTGAGACATGCTTAGACAGTAACTTCTGTTTCGATAGGGATCCTTAGTACCTAGCACAGTCCCTGGCATATGATAAATGTTTAATAACTATTTATTAAATGAACGTGAAATTCTCTTCTTCTGTGAAAATGTTATTAGTTCTATGTGCTGGTTAACTGAGTTTATCTGGTCCATGGAATGTATTAAAACTTCACTAACAGCAGTAATCAACCAAACAGCGAACTTCCTTCTTTCCTTTCTTTCCTTCACCTTTTTTTATACTAATATTTATTGAACACCTAAGTGCCAATTTAAAGAAATTAGATTAAAGTCAATTTGAAATTTCTGAAATTGGTAATAAAATTGACCAGTACCCTTGAACCCAAACCCTTAGGTAGGGCTGGAATGGAAAAGAGTCTGTCATGGAGCCTCTGATTGGGATCAATGTCCGGGTTGATCTCTAGACTTTCTTACTTAACTACATGTCTTCAGTTCATGTGCTTTGGAGAATTAGTAGAATCTTGAATACTCCCAGAAATTCCACCTCCATCTGAGTATAAAGTCCTGCCTTCATTAAAAAGTGCTTAGTTGAATAAGGCAAAAATGTGGTGGAATGCCCTTTCGTTGGCATAAGGTTAGGTTGAATTCTAATCATGTAAGTGAATGGATTTTATTCAACCCACTAGTGAAGATAAAAGGCCTGAGTGCCGTGTCACTTATTTTTGTGTAGTAGACATGCAAATCATTTCTTTTCCCAGACTATGGTCTGTTATATGGACCAAGACCTAATTTTTTGTCTAACCTTGCCACTGTTAAATCTCCTGTAATGATCTAGCTCTTCATGCACTGAACATTCATTAAGTGATCCAAATAACATTTGGCATTAAAAGAAAAATTATGAGGGGCACCTGGGTGGCTCAGTTGGTTAAGCATTCGACTTTGGCTCAGGTCATGATCTCGCAGCTTGTGAGTTCGAGCCCCGCATCAGGCTCTGTGCTGACAGCTTGGAGCCTGGAGCCTGCTTTGGATTCTGTGTCTCCCTCTGTTTCTGACCCTCCCCCACTCACACTCTATCTCTCTCTGTCTCTCTCTCAAGAATAAATAAACATTAAAAAAATTTTTTAAGAAAAATTATGAGTAGTAATTGTGATTTATTTATGAATTTTTTTTAAATCCCCGAATTCTTTTCACGGGATTTTAACTTAATAAAATAATTGAGCCTCATGAAGTTGCTGTTTTTGTGGGTCAAAAAGATCAAATAGCAAATTCCTGTGGTTCAAACTAATATTTATGGAAGAATGCTACATAATAGTTCTTACATTTGGCACAGTGAATTTTTTAAATGTATTTACTCCTTTTAAGTGAAATTAGCAAATTCTGTGTCACCTTAGGAACAGCTGGATTTTATGGTGCTGTAGCAATAGTACAGCGAATAAAACTGTTAAGTGAACGAAGGTGGATGGATATTTCTTTCTTGATGAATTTAGAAGTGTCTAAGAAATACATTTCTGTATTTCACAATGTTTTTCTGGGCTGATTATCAGGTTTTTGTTGTTTTTAATCTCCATGTTTTTTCTCTTAAGTTACGAAAAATGTAGTTTATACCCTCGTTGTTTTTCTAGAAACCTTGGATAGAACAATAATAAAGAAGTTAGTTGCTCCATAAGAAACAATCTTGGAACTTAATGCTAATGAGTTGGGTTTTTTTTTTTTTGTTTTGGTTTTTTTGCCAGAGCCACCACAGATTTCTATGTAAAAATAAGAAACAAAAACATTAATATGGTTTATTACAGGAAGGTTTTTTATAGGGGTTTGGTTTCATTGAGCTCCTCTGTGACAAAGCAGATTGATGGCAGTGATAGGCTAATGATGTCATTGTGATGTCAGTTACTCCTACTTATCCTGCACATGCTTGCTAGTTTGGAACACTGTATGTGGACCTGTGATAGGGGAGGCAAGACAGTTCTGTATGCAGAAGCCCATCATGGCTGTAACTGGAGATGAAACAGGTAAGGATTTTAAAGAGATTTAAATTCTGATTTTTTTTGAAGTTTAGAAAAATGAGGACCCTCAGTGTTTCAAAAAGTGCTAATTTTCTATTAGCTGAGGGGTAAGAAGTTTCCTTTAATATGTATCTGTATGTATTCAACACACTCTGTTAAAGCATCTTAGCGTAAGTGCTTCTTTGCTCAGCATATCGTTTGTTTGACCAAGGCAGTAATCCTGTCTCTCGTCTTCCACATACTGCTTTACTAAAATAAACTGTTACTTCATCTGCAACCTGTTGCAAATCCAATGCAGCTACAAATTAAACATACGTAGTGTTCAACTTGTAAAAAATTAAGCTTCCGATTTCATTGTTGTGTACAAACGTTGCTCCAAAACAGAATAGGAAAACCCATCGTGTTAGGGGTGTTTGTGTGCCTCCTTGTTTCTTTCCTCCTGTATTTAAAATGGTCTGTACCTCAGCTAATCGAGTTCAAAGGGCTGACGTCACTACATTTCCTGGAATCGTGTTCCGCAGGGAAGTGGAAAAGTTAAACTCCAAGCGAGCTGCACATTGACGTCAGCCCGGAGTCATGCTGTGATTTAGTCAGTTCCTTTCTGCTTTGTCAAGTGCTGCTGACAGATTTAGAGCTGTTAACTAGCTCGCCGCTGCCACTATCTCCAAGATCGCTCTTAGACTGAATAGCTTTTCTCGTAAGCCTTACTTTAACATTTCTCTTGATCTTGAGGTAAGTATCTGCTTGACGAGGGGGAACGCTTTGTGAAACCTGTAATGCTTGGCTGAGCAGAACTCCGCAGCCGTCTGTCCCGCTGTGGACGTACGTGGGAAGGCTGAGCCTCCTGCTCAGGCCGCCCCGCACGTGCCCGGGGAGAGGTGGGCTCAGGAGCTTGAGGGTTTCCGTACCCTTTGGTCGCTCCCGGCACTTACTAGTCAGAGTGCCCTCTCGTGCTCAGTCAGGGAAGTGCTGGGCTTAAATTGTTTCCCACCCCGTCACAGCGCTTTAAAGTTGTGATCCGAAATCCTTCCGTGGTTTGCTTTTCTTAAGTACAGGTAATGATTCTGACTTAGTTACTAATATCCTGTATGTGGTTGCATCGTTGTTTATTCAGGGATGTCTCATTTCTAACTCTGTTCTGAATTTGCACTTGAATTCCTGTGGAATGGATGATTATGAACAGCTTCACCACGGTTTAGTTTTTCAGAGTTAGTGGGTCTCGGTTCTCTTCCTAGATGAGAACATTCCATTGTTTTGAGCAGCTAAAACCGGTATTAAAGCGTTTTGAAAATTATCTTGAGGCACTATTATTTTTCTCAGGAGTTTTTATGAAATTTTAGAGAAGCTATAGATTACAGAAGTTCTCAAATAACAAATTTATTGTAAGATATAGATGGACTTAATCTCAAATACTGCATGTCATATGCTAGAAGCAAAAGGCATTTTGCGCATATGTTTATTTGCTAAAAATTTTAATTGGTTTATATCTTTCTTACTAACTTTTAATTCCAATTCTCATGTCTAACCATGAGAGAAAAGTAAAATATAAAAGATTTGAAAATACACAGAATATATTTAAAGATGAAAGTTAAAGGTAAAAATTTGCATATATTTTTAACCATTGTTTGTAAATAAGTGAACATTTTTATACATTTATGTGACAAAATGAGCATACACCATCCTTGAATGGACTTCTTTTCACAGTTTTTTTCATAATGGTTAAACATGAGTTACTTTTTCCAAATTAAAAATTTCCAAATGCTAAAACTAAAAAATGTCAAACTTTTTTCACAAGACCTCATTTAGTTTTGGAAATCATTATTTTTAGAATCTGATTAGTTTTCACAGAACCAATTCTATTTTGAAATGCTGTTTAAAAATGAGAAACTTTTTTTTTTTTTTTTTTGAAGAGCCCAAAGAGCATAGGGTTTAAGAGACTTTTTTGAAAGAATAGTAGAGCAGCTTTAGGACCCACCTTTGGATTATATCATTTTGGGCTACTTGTGTGGATTGGTGAACCAAATGGACTGATCTAAGATATTTGGCTTATGCACTTTTTTTACCATGGCCCACATTTTATATCATGATGCAGTAGACCCGTGTGTGTGTGTGTGTGTGTGTGTGTGTGTGTGTGTACATAAAACAAATTTTAAAAATAATGCTTATCTTTACATATAGTAAAGATGATGTACTTGTACTTTTCTATTTTTTTTTAATTGCTATTCTTGGCCCATGAAATTGATTTTATAGCTTACTAATGGGCTACAACTTGTAGTTTGAAAAACTGATGTAGACCAAAATCAGGTTCCTAACAATGACTGGTCTGGGAAGAGTTTTTATGAGTTTTTAATGTTTAAAATTGAGAGAGAAAGAGAGAGCACAAGCAGAGGAGGAGCAGAGAGAGAGGGAGACACAGAATCTGAAGCAGGCTCCAGGCTCTGAGCTGTCAGCACAGAGCCCGATGCGGGGCTCGAACCCATGAACTCCCAACTCATGGATCCTGACCTGAGCTGAAGTTGGACACTTAACCGACTGAGTCACCCAGGAGCCCCTAGGAGTATTTACTTACAGGATCATAGAATCAAAGGCAGAAAGCGAATATCTAAGGTTTATAGAATTGTATTATTGATTCTTGGGTATAGTCTAATTTTTTGTTAGAAATAGTTTTTGGCTTTATTCATAAACTGATTATGTTAAGAGCCTAATTCCATATGTTTTAGTCTCTGAGTCTAAAAAATTCTAATATGTTGTATTCAGCCTGGATTTCTGAACTGTTAGAAACAAACGTTCCAACTTATTCATATTTGTAAAATAATATCTTAGTTAATATTTGAAGCATGAGAATAAGAATACATTTCACCTTGTGAAAGGAGGGTACTCGAAAAGGTTTTTGTTTGGGAATTTTCACTTAAAGAATGGTTTGGATTAGGTGTAACAGCTTAAAGTTGGTAGCAAAGCAAGTTATAATTATGTTGTAAGTGGGAAAAAACCCCAAGTCATTTATCTACCTTAAGTTTTAATTAAACTCCAAATGTGTATGGAGGGTTTACTGACATTTCTATTGTGCTATTTTCCCACTATTTTTGAAAAAATTTCAGTGAAATATAATTTGGGATGATTGTAAAACTCTGCCTGGTTTTATTTGCCTATATGACTATATCACCTAATAAAATAATTATACTTTGCATTTATGTAAGCATTAAAATAAAAAAATAACAATGTTGCAGTATACATACAAATACAAATGTGGTCAGTGCTATCAAAGAAACTATCAGATCATGAGAGACCTATAGGAAGCAGGTAATATAGGTTAAGGTAGGCCTCACTGAAGAAACTATATTTAAATACCCAAAAGGAGAAGCATTTTCCATGTATTCTTACTGATGCACTCCGAGCAGATACTATTATATTCATTTTTTGTATAACAACATGGATCAGTGTGGTAAATAACTCTTCCAAGTTTACAAAGCTAACAAGTGGTGAACCAGTTTGGATCTTCAGACTTCCAGAACAGACCTTGTCTCGTTCTGTTTCCACAGAACATTCACACAGAACATTGCTCCACAAAGGTCACCTGAGAAATTAATCCAAATGTTAGATGTTAATGTTAATGTTAATGTTAATGTTAATGTTAGATGAGTTACCTACCACAGAATACTACATGCTAGTTATAAAACATACAAAATTAGGTTAGCATCATTTTAAGTAGTCAAAGTGGATTTTTTCTAGAGTATTTATTATTACTCTCATAGGACAATAGAGTGTGTATTTGCTATGATATAGAACCTTTAATTTCAATATTTATAATTTCTCATCTACGCAAACTTTTTTTGACTCAAGATTTTCACTTAAACAATTGAGGAAGTTCCCTCTATGTACCTTAAAGTAAAAATATTTAATGGCTTAATTCTTTGTGGTCTATGTGTCATAGTTATTGTAACAAATTTGAAAATGTTCAGTGTTTAAACAGTCATGTTTATATAGGGTTTAATTTTCCTGGGAAAAGTAGAGCAGTGGAGAAGGGACAGTCTCTGACAGTGTGAGACACCAGGCAAGGACACAACTGATTTGCACATTGGGAACACTGGTGTGGTTGTAGGAGGGGAGCGAACCAAATGAGAAGAGTGAAGACATCAGTAGCTTCTTGGAGCTACAGAAAAAGTCCCCCGCTTTATAAGTATGACTTCAAACTTACCTCTATTGCTTGTTCCTTAGGTATAGTTGGGATTAGGGACACCTAGCAAAGTGACACATGAAGGTAGGAAGCTCCATTTATAAGAATGTTGTTATTCAGTTAGTGTGCTCAGTACTGCAGAGATCTCGATAAGATATATACACAAGCAAGATCACCACCATTTGGGATGCGGAAAAGTTGTTCCATTTTGAAAGCTATCAGGATAGGCATTTGGCTGAATTTCTTCTTACTGTCTTTGTTAGGAAGAAACAAACCCCTCTTTGACTTGTGAGGCTTTTCATTGTCTTATTACCAGTCTGATGAGCTTGCACCATTTGGTTATTTGTGTTTCTCCACCTTTGAGGTTCCATTCTAAATGATTATAAACATTGAAAAGGACATTTTATATTATCTTTTAATAACTTATTTTCTAAAGGAATATAATACAGCATAACAATTTTTAATAGGCATATTTCTGGACAAAATAAGGAATAAGAGCCATACATTTCAATCATTCTATTACCCAGGTTTGTTAGAAGGGAAACTCCAGGGGAAAATATATTTATGGGTGTTATATGCCTTTTAACTAATATACAGCATAAGCATAATTTGGAACATTGTCTTTCAGAACTTAAGGAAGGGAAGAGGAAGGGAACTAACATTTGCTGAATGCCTACCATGTGCCAGGCACTGTGCTAGACACTTTGACATACATTACAGGGGTTATTGTGAGTATTAAATGAGATAATGTATCCCCATTTTACAGATGAGGAAACTGAACTTGCCCCAAGTCACATGGCTGGTAAGTGGCAGAGCTGGAACAGAATCCAGACTCCAAATCCCGTGCTTTTTCTCCTATACCGTGTTTATAGCTTGCAAAGAGAGGTATGAAGTTAATGACCAAAATTGAGAGTTCTAGGAATTTTCTTTTCCCATGAAATATTGATACTAAACCTAAAACACACTAAAAAATTCATGTCAGGATAGTTGGACATATACTATAGTTAGAACTCATCTGCTTCTCAGGTGCCAGATGACTAGTATCTAAGGGAAGAGTAGGAAATAATGCCACTTTGAATAAATACAGAGCATCTTGTAAGGGCTTCCCCTGTCTCAGTGTTAAAGACTTAAAGACTTAGCTATAATAACAGCTAATAATAGTCTTAAAATAATAAGACTGCTTATTTTAAACATTCAAATGACAGTGGGCTTGTTCAAAACCCTGGGAAGTTCAAAATTTACTTTGTAGTGTATGTGTAAACCCATCAAGCATCCATTATATGCCAAGTAGCATGCTAGATTATAGAGAGTACCCAAGTAAAAAAAAGATATCCTTGACTTGTATTTAAAATTTTTATTGCCTTAGAATAAATTAGTATGTAAATATCTTTTTCTTATTATCTTCAGTCATAACTGTAAAGCCCCCACTGATGACTCATTTATTTTCAGAAATAATGTATACAGTGAAGTACTAGAACAAAAAATAATGTGGACACTTTTAGTAGTTAGATGGAACAGAAATTGGCCTCTATAGGAGTACAGAGATAAGACTGTGTCATCAAAGAATGTAAGATGGTTCTTTGAACTGTGATTCTAGGTATCCAGTCTACTTTAAATTACCACTGAATTCATACTTCTGGAAACTGAAGTTAACTAAGAGAAAAACTTTTTTTTGTCACTTGTTTCAACAACAACATTTTTTGACATTTGGATTTTCTCAAAATAAGAGATTCTCTTTGCCCATATCTTTTTAATGTATTTACTAAGATCATAGTTGAATATATGGAATTCATCCATTGACATTTACTCTGTGACCACTAAAAGTGTACCATCATATAGATTCTTTGGGATATTACAGACATTTCTTAATTCCTACTAATTAATACTAATTCATATTTCTGTCATAAACTACTGAGCTACAATCTGATTTTTATTGAAGGAGATAAATATAGAGTATGTCTCAAACATTGTAATAAAACCCAATATATTAGCTGACATCGCAGAACTAATACATCTAAATATATCATCCCCTTCCAAGTTATCATTTTGAAGTGGTATTTTATTTCCCTAGCTGTTGGCTCAAAATCTTTTATTAAAAATTTTTTTAATGTTTATTTATTTTTGAGAGAGAGAGAGAAAGAGAGAGACAGAATGTGAGCAGGGGAGGAGCAGAGAGAGAGGGAATCCGAAACAGGCTCCAGGCTCTGACCTGTCAGCACAGAGCCCAACACAGGGCTCCAACTCACAAACCGTGAGATCATGACCTGAGCCGAAGCCGGACGCTCAACCGACTGAGCCACCCAGGCGCCCCTCAAAATCTTTTAAGCATACTTGTTTTGAACTGCTTTTATCCTCCATGGTACCAAATTTGGTCCTTTGAGGGTGGTTTCAGCTTTTGGAAACAGGCAAAAGTTTAGAACCATTTCTGGTTTTAAGACCAATGAATGAACTTTATTTTTCATGTGTGAGCTATACCTGCCCCCCTTTTTTCCTTTTTAAAAAAAATATATATATCCTTAAACAAACTTTTATGGATCATATAAGCATTCTGCTCTAACTTTATAGTACAGAAAATAGCAGATGTATACAAAAGGAGAGAGAGAGTATAATGAACCCCTCTGTACCTTCCCATTAATTTTGTTGCACTTCTCTGTGACCAGTGTGTGTGCAAAAGAACAACCCAGACCAAGGTCTGCATCCACGCTGCCTGCAAATGTCAACATGATGACATGTAAACTTCTCATCCGTCACTGGCTATTGTTCCAGTTTTAGAAAGTCTGTGTAGCCTCCAGCTGTTCTATTGTTTCAACCTTTATTATCCCATAACCTTCTTCCCTGGATGTGGGTAAAGAGAAAAGAGGACAGAACAATGCAATTCTATGCTCCATTCTATCTCCTCTGACAATGAGATTAAAATATAAAAAATCTTTAGTCAGCAGTTTATAACTGTTTATAAAATTATCTTCTTAAATATTTCCAAGCTGTAAGATAATATGGCATAGAATGAGATATCTGTGTATATAGTATTTTAAATAGTCACAAAAACCAATTTAGGATTTTCCCCAAGTTTATTAATAGAGACTTTGCTGGTGATCATTATATTTATCACAGTTACTATTAATCACCATTGTTTTTCAAATTATAGAAGGAAGGGGCAGTGCAACCTTATAAATGGTATTTTTGTTAATTTTATGAAGACCGTTAAGTGATCTTCCCCCAAAGCCATTTTTAAAATTTTTTTCTTTATTTTTCACCTAATTCTTAAGCTCTTTGGTGGGGGGGGGGGACTGGCATTTACCCAAAAGGAGCACACAGACTAGTTTTTGACTGACCCTTTAAATTGGTTGGCTATTTTCAGTGATAATATTCCATTTAAGTGGAAAAAGTCTGTGTCCCTTTGGTGTAAAAGTTCAGTTCTTACTCAATAGTTAGAATACATTTTAATGAAGCATGGAAGTGATGTGTTTTATATTTTGATTGGCATTGGTTCAGGCCAATTTTTGTAGGATTTAATAACTTTAAAAACTCTTTTTCTTGCCTTTAGCTTTGAGACAGCATGAATTTTGTAATATGTCGGAGTGTCAAATTAACTCTGGACAATACCTTCTCAAAGTTGAAACAGTGGTGGTAGAAACATATTTCATCACTTAAATCCATCTGTCTTTTCTAGGAAGCTATGTTTATTGTAGTAGAAAAGCAAATTTTGAGTATAAATTAGGAAACTTGGAGGACTTTAGTATTCAATCTGAATACTAAGTAAATATTAAGTCTGTCATTTGACTATGATTGTACTATAATTGGAAAACCTTTTAAATGAATACGTAGAAATATATTATTTTCTCAAGAAACCCTCAAAAGACAAAAATTATCATTCCCCAGAGAAACTAGATTTAAGTAGAGCTTTGCTGTTTTGTTTTTTATTTTGTTTTGGTTTTTAAACTGAAAATATAGTAAGCTAGTATTTTCCTTCCCGTACCTCACTCATCTGGTAGTAGGACTTGTATTTAAAGACATTCAGTAACTGTTTCAGGCCTGATATAGGGTACAGGAAGACCTCTTATCTGGAATATTCAGAGAATGGAGATATTCTGCTTAGCTAAAATTTTTGCAGTGGTATGCTAGAACCAGCTCCCACTGGTATGTAGAGTGATTATTAAATTTTCAGGGTTTTTGTAAGCTGGTTGTAAAAAGAGCCATTGTTAAAGATTATATATAAAGAAATACATACATATTTAATAAATAAGTTACATTAAAAAACAATGAATACTCAAAACTTATCACTTCTCATAATTTTATCTCTGCTCTTGAGGTTATTTACATGTGTTTTATCTGTATGTGCTACTTACTGTGTATGTCTTCCCATCTCTACATTCCGGGAGGCCACCCTGCTAGCCTGAAATTGGCCATGGTGAAAGTATTTCCGTCATACGCATTGATAAACAGGTCAGGACTGTTTTCCCCCAGAGAGCTGGTTATTAAACATTTGTCAGCATACCACTGAGTTTAGGCTAAATGAACTATCAGTTGAAGCACTCTCTACTTTAGCCTTTGATAAACACCTTTCTAAAATGCACTGGGATGTTTTTCTACCTTAAATGTATAGAGCATGCTGAAGATTATTGTTCCAAATTGTTCCAGGTGTCTTTGATACCTCAGACTTCTTTAATGCTCAGAATAATCATCTTAAACATTAGCAAGTTCACCTCTTATGACATGTAAAAAGAAATATGTTATTTCCAGGTCAATTTTATATAAAATATCAAGTTGTAAATTGTTTATATAAATTTGTAATATTTCGTTTCATTGCAGCAGCCACTGGTGACATGCCAACTTACCAGATCCGAGCTCCTACTACTGCTTTGCCACAGGGAGTAGTGATGGCTGCCTCACCAGGAAGTTTGCACAGTCCCCAGCAATTAGCAGAAGAAGCAACACGCAAACGAGAGCTGAGGCTAATGAAAAACAGGTAGGATGTTTCACTGGGAATCAGGAACCACTTACTGGGCACATAATTTATTGCTGTGGGGCTTTTAAAGAAATTGCTTTTTCTAAGCCATTTCTCCCAAGTTAACTGTTATGTGGCATATTTGGGTTTGTGCTCTGCATGTGATGGTAATTAGATTATCTTCTAATGAGAGTGCCTAGCCATGAAACCATGGTACATCCTTATGTGTCATAAGGGTAATGTGTGAAAGATACATTAATGTTTTTAATCATGATGGAAGTACTTTATTACAAATAAAGATTTTTTTTAACTTGGTACTTACTTTGTGAAGTAGGCAATGAGTATAATTTTTTAGTTTCTTTATGGGCAAAATAAATGTGTGAGTTAAGCATTTCTAAACCTTTTAGGGGCACCTGGCTGATTTAGTCATAGAGTCTTAATCTTGGGGTTATGGGTTCAAGCCCCATGTTGTGGGTAGAGTTTACTCAAAAAAATAATTAATTAAAAATCTTTTCTAAGCCTTTTATATGTAGTTTCCTTCTTTTTAAAAAATTTATTCTTGAGAGAGAGAGAAAGAGAGACAGAGCATGGGCTGGGGAGGGTCAGAGCAAGAGAGGGACACAGAATCTGAAGCAGGCTCCAGGCTCTGAGCTGTCAGCACAGAGCCCGACGCGGGGCTCAAACTCACAAACCGCGAGATCATGACCTGAGCTGAAGTTGGGTGCTTTACCAACTAAGCCACCCAGGCGCCCCTATGTAGTTTCCTTTTATCTAGTTTGTAACTTTGTTGGTTCTCTGTTATACTGAAATACATACTAATTCTGATAAATTTTAGTCAAGTGCAAATACAAAGCAACAAAGAAATAAAATTACTCATAGCCCTATCATCTAGAGATGCCTATTAATGTTATAGTATATGTACTTTCAGTTTATGCTGTCTCCTTTTCTCACTCATTCTTGTACCATGTCTCTGTATTTTTATTTTTTAAACAGGAGTATGTCCTAAAAATGCTGTTTTCCAAAATTCTTTAATTTGACTTGTATATTTCTTGGTTAAGTTTTTATGATGGAAAATGGTGCAAATTAATCTGATTTTCAAAATGAACAGAATAGTGTAAGAGTTCTCTCAGTTAAGTCTTGTTGCCTTATTCCTAATAATGTTCTCATTGTAAGAACACAAAACATTTCAGAGATCATGTGCTTACCTATGACCAGGACCACATGGCGGTAGTTTGTTTAGTAGGCATTATTAGCAACCTAGTTAATCTAGAAATTGTGGCCTCTGAGCCGCTATGATTCAGAAACAAGTGGTGACTTCCTAACTGTCCTTTGTAACTGAATGTGAACCAGTAGCAGCTATGTTCAGTTTACTAACAGCCCTTAAAATGTCACATTTTTATACATTATAGGACTCCTTAAAGTGGCTTCAGTTCCCAAGCAAATTAATTATCACAGACCACTAGGTGGAGTTTTGTACAGATTATCAGAAATATGATTATTCAGATATACACATCTTTCCCAGTGCTTGTTCCAAATTAACTAAGTCATGCTGGATTCATATTTTCCATTGTCAGTGTTTTGCTCAGAAATCCTGAAGGAGCTGAATGGATGGGGCTCACATGGTATCATCCATAGTTGTTTTATGGATGGTCTCTAACTCAGATGTGATGGAGGAATATGAATATTATGAAACTGTACTTTCAAAGGTCTCTGGAGCTGTGAACATAATTGCTTGTGTGGTCACAGCAGGAAGTTGTGAAGTTCAGTTAAGAAATATAAAATGTGATCATAATGCAGACTGTAAAATTATTCATTGGTGTCTTATTTTCCTAAAGAAAATAAAAAGACCTAGAAAGTAGCATTCTTCTTTCCCTTTTGTCATTATTTTGTACCTTTATTTTTAGATTAAAAAATTGTGTCAGTAGAACTATCAAAATGAAATAGATGAACTGTTAGGCAGTGGGTTCCTATAAATGTGCCCCACAAGTACCTACACATGCATAAGAAATTTCCCTGGCCAGAAAAATCATGAAATTTAGGTTTTAAAAAAATAATCAGCAAATAACAACTACTGGATAGCGTTTGTGTTTGGGCTGTGAATAACCAAGGGAAATGGAGCCCTAACCTTGTAGGTGTTATTTTGATCTTCTATGGCTGGTCCAGAGATATGTACAGTCAGAACAAAAGCTGAGCAGTGTCATCAGGGATCCAGGTTTCTCCTCCCTGCTCTGTCATCTTCAGCACTGACATTTGTTCTTATCATCACAACATGGCTGCCACATATCTAGGCATTTCATCAGGCGGGAAGAAGGGAAAAGGGCTAGAGCCTAAAACTGGGGCTGGCTGAGTCTAACCTTTCTGAAAACTTCTCCTGGAAGACCCTCCCAGCATCTTTCTTTGCTTTTTTTTTTTTTTTGTTTATGTTTTATTATTTATTTTTGAGAGAGAGCATCCATGTGAGTGGGGGAGGGGCAGAGAGAGAAGGAGACAGAATCTGAGGAAGGCTCCAGGCTCTGAGCTGTTAGCACAGAGCCTGATTTGGGCTCAAATGCATGAACAGTGAGATAATGACCTGAGCCAAAGTTGGACACTTAACTGACTGAACCACCCAGGTATACCAGCCCCCCTACCCCCCTGCATCTTTCACCCACATTTCCTTGGTTAGAAATAGCTAATAGAATCCCTAGCGCCAAGGGATTCTGAGAAGGATCTATTCTAACTTTCCAGATCTCAACTTCAGAGCAGGACAAGGGAAAAGTAGATGATCAATGGCTAATAGGTTGCTCACTTGAGCAAGTACCATAGGTAGGTTTTAAGTGCTTCATTTCTACTGTTTCTTTCTTTAGCTCTCATGTAACTTTCACATAAGAAAGGGTGTGGTTATGATCCTTACTTTACAGAAGAGGAACTCAGGTTCAGAGAGGTTAAGTAGTAAGTTGTAGCATCCTGCACTGGACAGAACCTGAGTATGCGATCAGGCAGTCTTTATTCCACAGCCTGCCCGCTGTACTATACCAGAGTCATCTCAGAAAGACCTCAGAGTAAGCTTCACATTTAACTTCATGGAACGTATGTAGGTTTTACTTATTAACCTGAAAGACCTCTTACATTTCTTTCTTTATTCTTTGGCTGGCATTTATGATAGATATGATAGATATTTCTCCCAGTCCAGTGACAGTTTGTGTTTCTTTACAGCCATGTCAACATTTCCTCTTTGCTATGTATTTCCTCTTCATGCTGAGGATATATCCAAATAAATGCACGGCCTGAAAACTGAGCTAACTATTAATAGAAGAAACAGGTGTTTTCCATAGCTGGGAAATACTTAGGAATGTACCATCTACCGGTGTGATCATTTAAAGCTTTGTGTTTGGAACATTTTCACTGGTAACATGCACCTGCACCCACATGAGATATGAATTATGATATTTATGACAAATAGTATACTTTGGTAAAGAAAATGAAAAAAAATAAATATTTCACAACACTGCTATTAGATATTTCAAATTTCATTTAATGGTAACTTGCTTTGTAAAATGACTATCTCCCTTCCAAATCTAGAATTTAATATAATGATCCAATTATGAAAATCTTGGTATTAATAAATGTATTTTAGTTCCTTTATAGAAAAGTTTAATTATGTTCTCAAACTGGCAAATTTATGAGTGTGCTTGGATTTATTCTCAATTTTTCCTGATGCATCATTTAGATTAAATAAATCTGTATTAAACAGATTCAGTTAACTTTTTACATTTTTTGTTGTTGTTGTTGTTAACTAGTTGAGAAGTCTGAGAGCTTTGTGAGTTCACAGGGTGAGGGCATTGTTCTTGGCTAGGAAGTAGGAGTTGATCTTTTCCTGCAGTTCACTGGGATTTCAAGGTCTTTTTTCTGCTGATACTGGGTCCCATGGAGAAAACACAGATAACAAGTTGTTAGTGAGAGTAAACCATCCTAAAAATACAGCAGAATTGGCCAAATCTATTGTGCACATCACTCCTGGTTCAGAATTGGGGCACTGTGAGTCGGCATTATAGTAACTGGTGTTCAGCCATCCAACACAGCTTTTGTTAATATATGCGTGAGTTATCTGTTTCAGTGTAGGTTTTTTTGATATGAAGCACACCCCAAAGGCAGTTATTTTCAGTTGACTACTCCAAAATAACACTGTTATCAGAGGGTGCATTCTACAGAGGACTTAAATGATGTGGTTGCCACCCCCTCCCACCCTAAAAATCAGGAGAAAGAGAAAAATGTTGGCTGTGTTTATTCTTTTTTGGTGGGGCTATACATGAAAATGACTAGCTCATCTGTTTGTGTTTGTTGCTTTGGCTGGTCTGTCCTTTGGGCATGCCTACAGTGCTTCAACAATCCGTATATTGGGTAATTAATGTACTTGATTAGAAAACAGTCTTGAAATACACTTTTGGGTTATGTAGTAGCTTCCTTTCCAAAATTTAAATTGTGGTGCTTTCACTTCATGGCTTTAAATTATCTGAATTACTGAGTGTTGTATTATGTACCCTCCCTTCTTCTCTTCCTTAATTTTCAAAAGCAGAGTCCATTTCATTTTGGTTCATGAAAATGTACATGACCTGCTTCCTGTTGTCTGTATCCAGGTTGTTTTCTAGCCAATAAACTGCTTCTTGCAGTCGTGGTTGAGCTTATTTGTTTTACTGGTATTTAGTCTTGAAGAATCAAAATCTCCAATAATGACATTTCAAGTTTCTGAGGATTAATTTTTTCCAGTATTTTTGATCAAATAAAGTTAATTCATTGTGATGGAATATGTGGCTTTTGGTGGACAAAAATAACGAAGAGACTTAAAAGGATCTGTAAGTGTTTTTGTAGAATTTCCACTTGGGAATGTGGTCCTATTGTTTTAGGTTACTGAAAACCATTCTGGTCACTGTGATCATGGAATGTGTGCCCTAAGAAAACACCATGTACAACGAATGATGGGCAAATTGTGCTCTCAAGTCAGTCCTGTTGTTTTAAAGTAATCTTATAAAAGGCATGTGCTTGGTTACATTTGTTGTGTGGCTTCGTATAAACCTTACCTAGGATTGATTGGCTGTTGAGTTTGGGGGGCAGAAGTTCATTTGAGCCGGTCTGAATTGTGCTGGGAAGTTGTTCCTGTAGTCATTTGCCTTGTGTTGGTTCCAGGGAAGCTGCCCGGGAGTGTCGCAGGAAGAAGAAAGAATATGTCAAATGTCTTGAAAATCGTGTGGCTGTGCTTGAAAACCAAAACAAGACTCTCATTGAGGAACTCAAGGCCCTCAAAGATCTTTATTGCCATAAAGCAGAGTAACTGTCTTTGACTTGGACCTTGTTTACTATGAACTCTAATCAAGGCAGGAGATGCAGCAATTCTACTAATTGCCATGTGGACTTGTGGAAGGGACACTTGTGACCCTTAAGAATCCAGTTTGGCTTAGTGTTTGACATTGAATTGGGAACGCTGTTCCAAGATTTGGAATGCAGCCATGATCACATTTAGCAAGCTTACTTCAGCCTGCTTGTCAATAGCATGCAAAAAAGTGTTTTGTTTCCCCCTTTGCTTCTACTTTTTTTCAGGGAAGCTGCTAAAGAATGTCGACGTCGAAAGAAAGAATATGTAAAATGTCTGGAGAGTCGAGTTGCAGTGCTGGAGGTTCAGAACAAGAAGCTCATAGAGGAACTTGAAACTTTGAAAGACATTTGCTCTCCCAAAACAGATTAGTAGAAATATTTAACTATGAACTGATTACAACATGTACAGTTGCTTTTGAAGGCAATACAATATATAGCCAGCAAGAATTACGGCTTTTTTCCTTTGTATCATTCATCATATTCTCTAACCTCTGACATTCCTAAAATGCCTCACTGTACGTAGTTAACTATTAGCTATAACTTCAATTTTTTAAAAAGAGACAGCTGTAAAAAATGTATGTAACAAATTCTTAAAATGCAGTATTTGTAAGACTTGTTCCAATGCCACATATTTGCAGTTCCTAACCTCTGTGTCATGAATAGTGTCCTATGCAATAAAATTTTTTTGCAGGTCTTTAAAAATCATTTTAGGAAAGGATGATCAAGATAATGCATCCAGCAGTACAGTAAAAGCAAACCACAAACAAACAAAAAAATACCTCAGGAAAGAATTGAAAGAAAAAGTTGAAAGAATCTAATGATATGCCTATATGAAAATAATAGCCTATAAATGAATTTATGGCATTTGCAGATTTTTATATTACTTGCTTTGTAAAGAAAATATTGTATTGCTGTCCTTGAATGCCATAGTTGAAGAGAGTTTTTAATAGAACCATGTTGGTTATACTTTGTAGTGTGTGGTGCTCATTTAACTATCTGAACCTTTACTACAGTTTTTACTCTATTGTGTAATATAAAAGATCTTGCAGAAAAGTTCTTAGTGTCGGTTTGAATGAATAGCCTAATGAAAGTTATGACAAATTTTTAATATTTGGAACGTGTTAAAAGTTGACGTTAAAAATGTATCTGCATAGCTTCACGTGTGTGGAAGCCTGTTTCTACACTGGGTCATGCTCTTTGCAGATGCCCTTTGCGCCATCTCATCAGTAGGATGGCCCCAGAGCTGTTACACAGAAGAGTGGCTGCTAGAGATTCAGGTTGTGTGATGGAGTAGGCCTTTCTGCAGATATTCTGGAAATCTCCTGTTGACGGCCCCTGGTTGTGAGTTTGAGCTAACAGCCATAGGAGTTTTAAAGTAAAAACCAAAACAACCCAAGATTTTATTTTCCCTTTCAAAACATCTTGAAATCTACACCAGATCAAAGATTTTTTTGTCAGCACATTCAGATGAAGTTCACTACCAGTGTTATTACTGGTATTTACATTTTGTTCTGTTTTTATAATAAAAACCTTCAAGGTATAAGCCCGAAGCCCTACTGGTAAGATGCTCTGTCATCTCTCATTCACTCCTGAGACATTTGTTGAATGCCTACCATGTGCTAGACTCTGCTCTATGTTCTCTCATAACTTCTGATTTGTTCAGGATGTCCCCCCCACCCCCAACCCCTACTTTCAATAGTGGAACCTGGTCAGTATGTCAGGGAGGTACAGAAACAGGAGGTCATTTGTATCGTGTCTAACTGCTGTACCCTCAGCCCCCACCAGCCATAATTCTTTCCCTTATCTGTAACTCCCAGAAGGTAGGGCCTGCCATTTGGGCCTTTCTTTAGAAAGACTTACCTACCTTCAGAATCTGAGCTCTGAATCTCTTTTATCTCAATTTTTGTCTTTTCTTCTACAGAGAAGTAAGATGAGGAAAGAAGACAAGGAAGAAAAGAGGAAAGGAAAATCCCAAGTTTCAGGTGAAGGAAAATGGGGCTTCATATTCAGTCAGTCGCTGTAAATCAAATGTGTGCTCAGTGTGGAGCTGAGAGGGAGACACAAGGATCAGCAGACAAGATGTAAAAAAGTTAGAGGCAGTGAATGCCATATGTTAGAATTACAGGCAGATGTAGGCAAGGATTAAATAAGAAACTATCGTGGAGGAGGCAGATTTTGAACTGGGTCTGAAGTACGTGATAGTGTGGGGGAGGAGGGTATTCGGGACGGGGCATACAGCGCATGCGCTATACTCCAAGGAGCTTGAATTTAGAACGTTACTCCTCGCACAAGAGTTTAGTTTCCAAGAGAGGGAAAGCCTGTGCATGTGTTCCTGTGTGGTCTCTGCTCTATAAAATAGCTTGTTATTTCAGAGGAAGGAGATTGCATCTGATTACTTGGGGCCACAAAAAGCAGGTGTCTCCTCATTCCCCAGTGGTTTAAACTAGGAGGAGATATTATGCCCTCCCCAAACAAGAAGTGCAGAGGTAGGAAATCCCATGCTTGTTTAATTTAGTGACTTAACAATGGCCTCACGACCAGATCATTGCTCCCTGTTTTGGCTGGTTCCCCCATCTCGATATTGCTGCTACAGATGCAGGCACTGGAGAGGGGACAAGTGGCACACCCCATTCTTCTGTCCTGTTTTAAGAGCAAGGAAGACTTGCACACCAGACCTTCAGCAGCAGATTCCCTTGAGTTTTACCAGCTAGATTTTCACCAGAACCTCCCTCCATAACCAATCGCTGGCAAGAGGAGTGGATTACTAGTGAAGATTCTACCCTTGGGGCTGAGAGGGTTTCAGGCTTCTATGAAGCATATGGCCATCAGTGTTGGATCAAACTGGGGCTCTGGAAGAATGGTGTGTGGGCAGCTGACAATGTAAGGAAGACGCATGAGTGCTTCAACTGTCCAGGTAGTTAAGTGGAGGTTGTTAAGAGGGGACTTGGGCCAAGCTCTCAGAGGTGTGTGGGAACTTTTAATTCTTACTTCTCCAGTGTGTCCCTGAAACAAAAACTTGTGCTACTAAAAATACAGTTTGATAGCTCTCCATTCGGCCTTCAACAGATACTGACTACAACCTCTCACTAAACAGCAAGCAGCGAATTGGAAGCTGCATGGATATTGTACACCTTGTAGAACAGTGTTGTGTAGAATCCACAGCTGTCATTGCATTTGTGTCTCTTTTTTTTTCTCCTATAATTTTCAGAATCTGGACTTATGCATGTAGAAATTACCGATCGTGAATTGTGGGATTATGCCTCCTTTTCAGATTTAACTAGGTAGTTCTCAATGTTAAATCATTTGAAGCGAGAAAATAAAGGAAATGAATTTCTGCCGCACATTTAAATGTGTTTCAGCTCTAGGCTTGCTTGAAGTAGGACCTTTCGCATCAGCAACCACACTTCTAGGTTTTCTTTATTATATTCTTCTTAATGTCCAGTACGGTCTGTTTCCTACGTGCTGAAAGTACACTTTGAAAACAAATGAGGACTTGTGAAACCAACACAGTTTTTCTAGTCTACAACCAAAAAGAATGAAGCAATTTGGACACGTGTGAGCTAAGCAGAATTGCAAGCCAGCCGGCTAGCCATGATGCACTGATTTTCCTGTTTTATAGTATGTACCAAGGTTTCAGGAACTTAAATGTGGCTCATCTTTTCTAAGGTCGTCCCAAAGACACAGGCCTGATTCTGAACTACTTGAGCATGGTATATTTCAATATTCTATATAAATCCATTTTATCATAGCTACGTTTCATATTTATGCATTTTAGAATTCCAAATGTATTTTAGTGCAAAGCATTTTTAACATGTTTGTTCTTCAAAGATCCATTTTGCCATGGGGTGCTGTGTGATAGCTTACAATGAGATTTAAGATATTTCTTTTCAGGGCCATCTTCTTTACACACCCACACATAATTAATTCCATCAGGGATGGAAAATGATGAGTAAAAGGAGAAAGCTAACCTTGTTATATAACTTTGTTGTACTAGATTGTACTTGCTCAAATAAAGTGCGGCCCTTGTTATTTCCAAGCCAGTCTTAATTTTCAAAAGGATGCCGAGCTTTTTTTCAGATTTCTTTATCAGAAAAATATTTGGGAAAAGAGCATCGAAAAGCTGAGCCAGCATGGGTTATTTGGAGTACACACACACACACGCGCGCGCACACACACACACACACACACACACACACACACTTCATTCACTCTCTGTTCTTTCTTTTAATTCAGGTCTTTGCCTTCCCTGGGCAGTAGAATAGAACTGGACATAAAGCCCTGCTCTAAATCTACAGTAGGTATTCCTTTGATTCCTCTGTGCAGAAACCAGTAAAAACCTGAAATAATTCTGAACCAGAAAGATTTTCCTTCTCTTTGTCCCACCTCCCATGGTGTCTGTCCATCACCTCCCAGTTGTGGGGGTGCATGGGCAGGGTAGCAACCACGGGCACTCAGATACTCTGAAGGGCACGTGAGGCTGGACTTTCAGCTTCCCAACTCTCATGAGGGGAAGGCATATGCTCTTCTAAGTTACAAATTGACTTTTTACTTTTCAAAAATTAGCACGTTAAAGAACATTTTTTAATGTAGGTAACACATATTTGAGGTTCAAATTTCAAGAGCTACAATGGCATATGGTGAAAAGTCAGTCTCCTGTCCCTGATTTGATGCCACCTCCTGGGAGAGCAACCACTATTACCAGTTTCTTTTTTGTGAAAGAGATACCTTTAATTCATCGATCATGCCACCTGCTTCCTTCAATTATTATCCCATCGTCAGAGCTGTGTGATCTGGAGTTTCTGGAAAGAGATATAGAGAGTCAGCACGTTCATTCATTCCTTCAAGTCAACAAGTGAGGTTGCATTAGTAAGAGTAAGTCCAGAAGGAGAGAGGACCAGGGGCTGTGACAACCATGTGACTTCATGGACTTTTTTTTTTTTTTTTTTTGGACTTTCTTCAGTCATGTGCTGAGTTCTATGGATGCTATAACCATGCGGCTGTCATCAAAAATAATTGCTGCCATTTACAGTGCTTACTCTGTGCCAGGCACCAAACAATGTGCCATATAGGGCTTATCACAGTTAATTCTCATAACCCAACAAGTGTTGGTGCTTTTATTGTCATCCCCAGTTGGCAGATGAAGAAACAGGCTTGAAGACAAGGGCAAGTAACTTGCCCAAGGTTCCATAGCTGTCAGAGCTCAAGATCAAGAGCAGAACCAGGCAAGGGGAGGGGCGCCTGCATAGCGCAGTCAGTTGTCAGACTTTGGCTCAGGCCGTGATCTTGCAGTTCATGGGTTCAAGCCCTGTGCAAGCTCTGTGCTGACAACTCTGAGCCTGGAGCCTGCTTCAAATTCTTTGTCTCCCTCTCTCTCTCCATCTGCCCCCCTCGCACTCTGTCTCTGTTTCTCTCTCTCTCAAAAATAAATAAACATTAAAAAAAAAAAAGAAATAAAAAAATGAAAGAACCAGGCAAGGGACACAGTGCCTCTGCCTCAGGGCTCTGACCTAGCCTGGATCAAAGGTAGGAGAGGGACCTTAAGAAGTGCATGCTGGTCAAGCAGGTGATGGCTGCTGTGGTGATAGTTCTGTGGTTCCAAGTGGTTAGATCTAGACATCTCCAAACTTTTTATTTCCTAATGAGCGAAAGCATTTATTAGTTTCTCTGGTTTCTAAAATCCCTGATTTTGATCAGAAGAAAATGACTCTGTAGTTTACCTGGCTATTGGCACATCACATCAACAGTTGTACTCATTGAAGTCAAATCATCAAGGTGAAAGAAATCCCAAAAGTGTACAGTTGACCCTTAAACAATATGGTTTGAAGTTCATGGGACCACTTGTACATGATTATTTTATGGTACAAAACTGTAAATGTGTTTTATGATCTTCTTAACATTTTCTTCCTCTAGCTTAGTTTATTGTAAGAATACAGTACACAATATATAAAATGTGTTAATTGACTGTTATCATTAAGTCTTCTGGTCAATAGTAGGCTATTAAAGTTTTGCGGGGGGGTCAAAAGGGTTGGATTTTTACAGTAGGGAAGGGGATGTCAGCACCCCAACCCCTGCATTGTTCAAGGATCAACTATAGTTTACTCCTTTAATTTTATAGACAAGAAAGCCAAATTTCAGGTTAATTTACTTAACTACTGATAGCTCTTGGCCATGGAGAGACCAGAATACTCAGACCTTTTAACTAGTATAGTAATCTATATTACCATGATGCCTTGATTTTTTTTTTTTTTTTTTTTTTGCCCCTGTGGTCTGATGAGAGGGAAGCTCATGAAGGAATACCTTGTCACTCACTGTAGGAAAGTCCCGCTGGTCTCTGGGAAACAGTGGGAGGATGCAGGGACCCTGTCAGGTCTGTCGTGGCCTACTACTTTATGAGGACATTTGACATACGGTGTAAGGGTCTCTAGAACAAATAGCTCTCAACAAGCCTTAACACCAAACAAGTGTTTGATGAGCTCTGGAAAGCACGGACTTATGGCAGACCAGTGTCAGGGTTTGACTTAGGAATAAACTTTAAAATTCTTACGTTTTAGGGGTGCCTGGGTGGCTCAGTCAGTTGGGTATCTGATTTCAGCTCAGGTCATGATCTCGCAGTTTATGGGTTTGAGCCATGCATAGGCTCTGTGCTGACAGCGGAGCCTGAAGCCTGCTTCAGATTCTGTGTCTCTATCTCTCTGCCTGTCCCCTACTCATGCTCTGTCTCTCTCTCAAAGATTAACATTAGAAAAATGTAAAATTCCTACCTTTTAAACACAGTAACTATTGATACACTTTTGAGGAAGTAAGTAGCCTAATAGGGAAGCTATTAAAAATCAGCTTTTTAGATAAAGGATAACATGACTGTACCTATATGTTTATTGTTTGGCATTCCATATATCTAGAATTTTTATTTAGTAGGTATGAGCATTTCTATTTTTACCCAGTTGCACTCCTGTTTCTGAAGCACATTAAATTTTGGAGAACACACTCTGGGGTCAGGCCTCACCCAGTTTTCCCCTAAGTCATGGATGGTTGCACCCATCCAATATTTACTGAGCATACAAGACTATTTAGTGTTATAGCCACAGCCCAACATGATGCATGTGCTATTTCTGTAACTCCTTATTCTGTTTTAACCATTCTTAGTCTATGAAGGCTTAAAAACTGATGGGTAAATAAGTGATTTTCAAATGAATCATTTTGCAGCAAAATTGCTGATTTTGTTTGAATTGCTTATAATTAGTTATTTTAGGTGGTTAGAACATAATGGAAAATGAGACCAATGTTAAAGAGTCTTGCCCCCCATACTATGTGTGGGTGTCACTCAGTTGTGGCCATGGATAGCATTTTAATTCTTATCTTAACCTGTTATCAGACTGTGGGGTTCCAAAGGATCGGGGGGCATGATCATATCACTAGAAATTATTGACAATACTGGGAAAGTACATCTTTCATTCACTGTGGGAGAGCAGTGATATTTTCAAGCTTAAAAAATGTAGTATATCTTGTTGCTTAGTAGATGTCAAGATCAGCATTTGTTTTGTTAGCTTGAAAGTTCAAAAAAATGTGATTGCAGATTAAGGCACTGATGATATTTGGCAATTGCTTAGAAGTTAGATTAGTGACAGAGTAGTGCTATGCCTTTGAACAACTGAAATTCAGGGACTTTTGATGCAATATATGAAATTAGGAATAATAGCAGAATGTTAGAAATTCCAGATTTTGTAACATTAATCCATTTCAATATGAATTTTTTAAAAAATAAATACACAGATTTTTTTTTCACATACAAAAATGTTTTAAAATACACAGGCATGTATGCTACTTTGATCAGCCAGAATTCTTACTATCCTTTTCCTCACTTAGCTCATAATGTTAAAAATAAAAACACATTTGCTGCCACTAAGATTGCAGCTTTTAGACAATGCAAAAAATATACATATTTTTTCAGGCATAGTATAGGTCTGTATTATTTGCATGGTTTCATTTATCCTTTTATTGAGATGTCTGAATTGATACTACCCAGCTGGATTTTGTTGGGAATTTAGACCCTGAAGGGCAGAACACAAATCTCTTTTATCAAGGGTACATAACATGCCTGACCCATTAATCTTTCAAGTCAAGAGACATGACTTACGTCATTAAATGCCTGGTTGCTCTTGCTCCAGAAATACTTATAGGATCATGCAGTTTGGGGGAGGGCAGGGGAAGTTGGCAGACCAGTGCTTAGTAACTGGAGCTCCCAGCATAATGGTAGAGAGTGAAAAAGACTGGGTTGCCGTGGATTGCAGAACAGCTAGGGTCCCCTTCCACTGCTGGCATAGACTTCATTCACCAAAGCACATTAGGATTCCATGTGTAATTTTTCAGTCATAAGGCATTTTCACCTTAACTAATTACTTGAATATTTCTTGCAGAGCATTTAGCATCCCAAGCATCGTCTCATGACTTACTTCACAGTTCTTGAATCAGACAGTGGTTATATGTGTTTTTCAAATCTGCCCTGGATAGAAAGAACTACAGAAACAACAACAAAAAAAATCCCCAATGTTACAGATCATATAAATTGCAGAATGAATAACGGATGTGATTTTGTTTAAAAAACGCTTATTTTTGAGAGAGAGGAAAGAGAGAGAGACAGAGAGAGACAGGGCATGAGCAGGGGAGGGGCAGAGAGAGAGGGAGACAAAGAATCCGAAACAGGCTCCAGGCTCCAAGCTGTCAGCACAGATCCTGATGCAGGGTTCTAACCCACAAACTGTGAGATCATGACCTGAGTCAAAGTTGGATACCCAACTGACTGAGCCAGCCAGGTGCCCTGGACATGTGTTTGAATCTAGGGTCTATGGCTGAGAGCCCACCAGACCTGGTTCTAGTCCTAACTGTTCAATTAACCACCTTTGTCACTTTGGGCAGATCAGTTAACATGTCACTTAACCTCTGTCTTCTCTACTTTGACCTTGACATTTGGTGATACTGTGAAGGAAACAGTTGACCCTCAAACTTCTGAGAAAAGTTAATGTAAGTATCATCTCATCAGATCCTTTTTTTTCTTATCTCTGTGAGCAGTTTCTGGATTCCTGGTATTCAAATCATTAATCCAAGAATTGTCATTCACGTTGCTTTTAGTATTAACCAGAATTCAAAAGCAAAAAGCCCTTAGATTGAAACTGACCTCATGATGAAGGCAGGGCATCTATTTTGATTTGGGAAACCTAAGTTAATATTTTGACACTTGAAAACTTTATTTGGACAAACCTTAGAAATAAGGTAAACTTTACTTGTAAATCTGCTTAAAATGTGAGAGAAAAATTTCCAGCTCACAAGTTTCCTCCACCCTTAATCATAACAGGGCTGCACTGAGCAAAAGGAAGTCTTACCCCAGAAATAGTTGTGGTTTTCAATGTGTATTAGGTTTACCTTCCTATAATCCAATGTATTTTATGTTTTCAGAAGATCTATGGAAGTAATGAGAGAGACCGTACTCCTTTTAAAAGATTTCTTCATATTACCTAGTTACTTGAAAAGTTCACTGGTTAATGTTTGTCTAACTTAAAGGGAATTAGACCATTTTAAAAATTCCCCTTTAAAATGTACAATGTAAGATAAAATAGTTGTAAAAAATCAAAGTTTATATGTTTACTACAATGTATAAGTAGTCCAAAACTAGTTTTAATGATTTTGTTATTTTCAGTAAGAACGAATAGCTTATTCAAAACTATTGTGGCTTGGTTAGTTTTATTTATTGTATATACCATGAATAAAATGATTTGATAGCTTCAATCATTGTAGATCTGTATAAGACAACATTTGAAAATGTTTCCTGGGGCGCATGGGTAACTCAGTTGGTTAAGTGTCTGACTTTGCTCAGGTCATAATCTTGTAGTTTGTGAGTTTGACCCCTACGTCAGGCTCTGTGCTGACAGCTCAGAGCCTGGAACCTGCTTCAGATTCTGTGTCTCCCTCTCTCTCTGCCCTCCCTTGCTTGCACTCTCTCTCTCAAAAATAAATAAGCATTAAAAAAACTTAAGAAAATGTTTCCTTATTCCTGATGCCTCTTTGATAACTTCAAGCACCTGAGAGCCAGAACAAAGGCATTTCTGTAGTGAAAGACAGCTATATCTAGCAGTTGCTGGCTTCTTCTTAGAAAATTAGGTTTATGGAAAAATCCTTCATGGCTGACTTTGCTGACATTCTGTGGTCATAGGAAGCATTGCAACTAATTTGTTGCATGTAACTTTCTTGAGGTATAATTTACATGCCATAAAACTCACCTGTTTTAAGTATACAATTCAGTGATTTTGTGCAAATTTGCTAAATTGTGTAATCATCACCACTATCCAGATTTGGAACACTTTCACACTTCAATAAGAGTGTTTCACATTCCAAAGTCAACTCATTTGGTTTTATTTTGTTTGCTGTGATACAGAAATGGTTAAGTAGTTTTTGTAATTTGAAGTGCCTGGAAATTTCAAAATAACTAGAAAAGAATTCTATTCCTGAAGTTTTTGTTTTTTTGTATTTCTTCAGATAGCATCTAGGCTTTGAGCCACACTTAGAAAAAAAATCAGAATTATTACATCTTTGGTTGAGTACATTTCACACAATCAGGTGAAGACTACACTCAGAAATTAAAAGATCCATTGTTATTAAGCCTATTAAGGGATTAAACATGTATTTTTAAAGTATTATGATTTTACTGATATCATATTTGCCACTCAAGGATTTGTTTATAATTGAAGGCTTATCCAAATCAAAGGACCTTACACCCTGTACGAGCTGTTAGGGATCAGAGGCATAAACACTGCCTCTGTTTTTGCAAAGCTTATTTGTCATTTCTGTTGATCTGGTCCTGAGATCAACAGATCAGGTTTATCAGGTTTATCAATAGAACATTAAACTAAAAATCCATCAACCTTTGCTCCCTCACCTCCTCACCCCTCGATGGACTCTGAAGTACCTCAACACATTGTAAAGTTAAAAAAAAGGGAGAAGAAATGGAATAGATATTGGGACTTAAGGCAAAATTTTCACTGATGAAATTATATATTTTTATAGAGGTGTCTTGACCCTATTTGAATAATTGTGAATTCTGGCGCTTAATTCTTATTTTTGATCTTGATACTTTAGAATAACAGGAAAGAATATAATGTAGTATATGGTTGTCTTGGGTTTCATGATCAAGACTGGAATTATTGATTGTACACATCAAGCTCTTCATCCTATTCTGTACATTCCATTCTCCACTAGAAATTTTGTGTGCGTTAATAGTAGGAATACCATGTAAATTTGAGACTCAGAACTGGCACTGACTCCTCTATGCCTAGAGAGGTTCACCAACAAAGACACTGTGTGTCTTTGGGCTTTGTGTCTTATCGGTGGATACAGAGAGAATCACCACGTTCCAGTTACAATACTGACAGGTCATTGTGTGCGTTTCAAGACTTATCTATAGGTGGCCTGATTAACGATATGTGGATAGTTTATGTACTTCTGATGTCCTGAAAAGGGTGTAGAATGGGCAGCACAGGTCTTTGTGCACCTGGAAACCCCTCTAGGTTACCAGGATGGTTTCCTGGGCAGTGAGAGGAATCCATTTCCAGTTGCTCTGCCCTAGATCCTCCAAAAGGAAAACGTGTGTGTGTGTAACTCTGTGGTAGTAGTATCTATGTATACATTCAGGGCAAATAGAGACAGCATGAACAGTTGCAGAAACAAGGGAATGCAGCTGATGTCTTGCTCACGTTTTGGAGTTCTTCCTGTTATCTCTGACAGTGGATACAGCTGGAAATAAACTAGAATCTAGTCAGAAGTTTCTCATCATGGTGGCTATCAAACCAACCTGCCTTGGTGCTAGAGATTGGGAAAGAATTACAGACCAATTTAGGTTTTTAATATGGAAGCCAAAATCTTGAATAAACTATTTGCAAATATAGTTTAACAGTACTTTTAAAGAATAATAGAGACCAGCTAAGTGGAGTTCATCTCAGGAATGTAAAAATGATTCAGTATTAATAAATCTATGAATATAGTTCACATGTTTATTAAAAAGGAAAAAATATCTCTATAGATGCCAAAAATTTTTACTACTTTCAGCACCTGTTTCTGATTTAAAAAATCTATAGTAGAAAGGTTTGTATGATTTTAAATACATGTGTGTCAAAGCACCAGTTAACATCATATTTGATGCTGAGGACAACAGATCAATAAAGGAAAACAAACAAGAGATGAAACTGACCACTCTGATTTTTCCTTTGACCCCTCTTTCCTCATAAAATCTTATCTTATTTTCATTTTGTCTTCTATTTTCCCCAATCTCCATCTATTGCTATAATCACCACTGGTTGATTTCCACTGCTCTGCCTTCTTCTCTAGCAAAGAGCAACCAAGATGGTGAGTGGAAAGCAGCATCTTCTGTTCTTGAGGAAAACTTAGCCCTGGGCTCCTGTGTATCTTTTTGACTTGTCTCTCTTTTGTTGGGAGTATTAAGGTGATTTTTATGGGATTTCCCCCCCACTCACCTACCTTCCTCTTATACTGCTCCTGGGGGTGGGAACTGGGATGAATTAGAAGCATCTAGAACCCTGCCTCAGTCAAGAAGATAGTGGGAATCTGTTTTTCTCTCTTGTTGATGAGTTTTTAAAGATTATGATATAAGTGTGACACCCCCCCACACACACACACACTTTTTTTATTGCTACAGCATCATTTTGCTTTTAATCTCCCCATTTTTGTAATCATTAATTTGGGGGAGATATTATCTTTTCTGAACTCTCTCTCCATTTTACACTGAAGGTCCAGAGTGGACATATAATTTAAAAAGAGAAATTGGCAACTTTCATGGGAAAGTGAAGGATCTGTGGCAATCATGTTTGGATTAAGACCATATTTTATTTTATCTATAAAATGGGAACCCCTGGAGCCTGCAGTATTAGGTTGGGTATGATCCTGGCTATTAGCAAGTGGGGAAACTCATCTGAGGTGAGAAGATACCAGAAACCAGGTATGTTACTGTGGAATGCAGGCCAGGAACTAGATAGGGACTTTTTTTGTCCATCTTTGGAACTTGCCACAAAATGTTGCAGCAATGGGAGCCTCAGAGGCAGAGAGCAAGAGAGATTTAAGAATTTATGGACTCACACCTTCAGTAGTGGATTGGGTGGATTTAGTGCTGTCAACCCACTGGTTCCTGTGGCAGAATGCTTGGAAACATTCAGAGGGAGACTCAGCAGTAAAGTGTGTTGTCAGGAATCATATGTCAGATTTCTAAACACACAGACAGGAGAAAAGACCTCTGCATATGTACTAAACCAGAAAGACTTGTGCCACAAGCACAGAGCAGATGTGGAGCTACTGGAAGCAGTCTGTGAAATTGGGCTCTATTGGACCAAGTTACCAGGAAAGCAGAGCACTACTGAGGAAACAGAGGCCCTGATTCTATCTGGTAAGGAAGCTAAGTTCAAGAGGAAGAGAGGGAAGAGACCACATCGAGAGTCTTCTGGGACCAATAGAGTGGTCAGATGTGAACAGTGGAGTGGAAGCAAGCATAACTCAGGATGCTAAATTCTTGACCACAAAGTTCTGGGAGACAGAGATAGACACGTCTCACTGCTGAGCCAAAGTGCCCTTGGAGCAAGCCCAAGGCCATGATCAAGACTATGTATGCCCTACTTTCTCTCCAGTGTGGGGCCTTAAGTCATGGTTAGTGTTGTGATGACCAACAGGTATTGCTAGGGCACAGTTGTTGACTACCATGGCAACAACTTCATGGCTTTGGGGGACTCACTGAGTTTGAAATGTGTATTATTGCACTGGCTGCAAAGAGGATGGACTTTTTTTTTAAGTTTATTAGAGAGAGAGCATGAGCAAGAAAGGAGCAGAAGAGAGAAAGAATCTCAAGCAGGCTCGGCATCATCAGTGTGGAGTCTGATGTGGGGGCTCGACCCCCTGAATTGTGAGATGATGACCTGAGCCTAAATCAAGAGTGGGATGTGTAACCAACTGAGCCACCCAGGTGCCCGAGGATGGGATTTTTATAGGATACTATCCTTGTGGTAAAATCCCTACTTTAGTCATGCAGACGTCAAGGAGGGCAAAGGTGGCTGAGCCAAAAAAGACCTCTCTGACACCCTAGTCCTCTTTCTCTCTCTCTCTCTTTGCCCTCCTCTCTTGCAAAAGCAAAGACTAGCTGAAGAGTGGGTCAATTAGTGATGTTTGTGTGTGGCAGAGTGCTGGGGATGGAGCATCGCCCTCCACCATTGAGATAATAAATTTGTGTTGTTTTCAGCCACCCAGTTTGTGGTAATTTATTCCAGCAGCCACAGGAAACTCCTACAGATTCCTACTCAATCCTACAAGAGGAAGTGTTCTTAACTATGGAGCCTCAGCCCAGACCTACTGAATCCAAAACTCTAGGGAAACTGTGGGTTTAATTTTCTTTTTTTTTTTTTGAGAGAGAGAGTGAGTGAGTGCGAGCAAGGGAGGTGCACACTATTAGCACGGAGCCTACGTGGGGCTCAATCCCATTAACCATGAAATCATGACCTGAGCCAAAATCAAGAGTCTGAAGCTTAGGGGTGCCTGGATGGTTCAGTCGGTTAAGCGTCCAACTTCAGTTCAGGTCATGATCTCACGGTTCATGGGTCTGAGCCCTGTGTCAGGCTCAGACTTTGTGCTGACATCTTGGAGCCTGGAGCCTGCGTTGGATTCTGTGTCTCCCTCTCTCTCCACCCCTCCTCCCTCATACTCTGTCTCTGTCTCTGAAAAAAATGAATAAATGTTAAACAAATTTTTTTAATTAAAAAAAAGGAGTCTGAAGCTTACCCAACTGAGCCACCCAGGTGCCCCAAAACTTCAGTTTTAAAAGCTCTCCAGGGCTCAGTGTGGAGCCTGCTTTGGATTCTCTCTCTCCCTCTCTCTGCCCCTCCCCTGCTCACACTCACTCACTCTCAAAATAAATAAGCATTTAAAAAATAAAAGCCCTCCAGAAAATTCTGACACCCAGCTAGAGGTGACAACTGCATCTGTAAAGACTCTTCTTTTCCTCACCTGCCATAACCAGGGTCTCAGGCTTCAGAGGATGTGTTTGGGGGAATGGATTTATGCTGAACCAGGAGCACAATCCCTTTGTGAAGCAGAGAACATAATTTCAAGATACTGTAGGGGAACGGAAATTATTTTTCCTGCATTCTCCTAGGTTTTCTGGCTGGGGTCCTATAAACTAGGCTGATAAAAGACAAATCAATGAGAGAAAAGCAAGCAAAAGTTCATTAGCATGTGTACCACCCTTACACCTGGAGTATTCAGAGATGAGTAACTCAAAGTGGTGCTTAGAACTCGGGCTTATGTGGAATCTCAGCAAGGGAACACTAATGTGTTACAGAAGCGATGAGACAAGGGAAAAGAACCTTGAGTCTCTGGCAAGCCAAACTGTGGGAAGGCACATTATGACAAACTAATGGTAAATAAAAGTTTAGTAGAAGTTGTTATGTAGATTCCTCTGGTGCTGTCTCCAGGGTGCTTAAGGTCTAAAGTTGTCTCTGGTGATTAATTTTGGTCCTTACTAATAGAGAAGGAAGGGGGACACCTTTGTAAATGTATGTCTTGCTTTCAGGCAAATAGGGGGAGGGCAGAGAGCTTTTCTTGTATCTGCTGCTTAGTTGCCTTCAGCTCAAAATAATCCTTATGCAAACGTGGTATATATTGGGGTGCATATTCTGACACCCTACAATACCTAATACCTTAACCATTTCCCATAATCCAGTATGATTCATACATTTCTTTTGAAAGTTAAGAAGACACAGTAAAAATAATTAAAAATCTAAATCTTGACATTTCAAATTCACCTTTTTTTGTCTCAGATGCTATAAATTTTGTTTTGGGCTTAAGACTTAATCTATTTTGGGGCATCTGGGTCGCTCAGTTAGTTAAGCATCCTACTTTGGCTTAGGTCCCGATCCCCAGTTCGTGAGTTCTAGCCCCACATTGGTCTCTGTGCTGACAGCTCAGAGCCTGGAGTCTGCTTCAGATTCTGTGTCTCTGTGCCTCTTTCTGCCCCTCCCTGCTCACACTCTGTCTGTCTCTCTCTCTCAAAAATAAATATTTGAAAAAAAAAGATTTAATCTTTTTAGGAGGAAAAAAATGCCACTGCTTGAAAGGAAAAAATATAACATGTTAATAGGTATTAGAAAAAAACAAAACTCCCAAGTAGATGTCTCCATTTTCCCTTCACCTTCCCCTGGATGCAGCACAAGTGAGAATACTCAGTGAGGTGCCACCAGGATTTCAATGGCTATCACAGTTATTTGTCCCTCCACAAGGGATGAGCACAGATGTAATTCTAAAGAAAAATTCAAGTATATGCTCCTGATGAATTGTCACCAAAGGTAAGTGTATTTCTTTCTCTAGTTATTGTGCATAGATTAGTGCCCAACTAGGAGGAAAATGCTTAATGGACTATCTGATTAAAGAACAATTTCATTAAAATAACCACTAGTTTTATGCCAATGCATAGATACAATGTAATGTTACCAATTTACTTTTTAAAAGAGCTCCTGAAGAATATAAGCCAATTACTTTAGTAAAAGCCCTATATTGCACCAGGGAAAGATGAAACATTGGGCTTGATTAATCACAACATCTGCTGTATGAATTAATCTACCATGAAGAATTAATGGGACTGTCCTTCAAGAGGAACACCAAGGAGAGAAATGATGAATAACTTGATTTACAAAAACAGGCAGTGGGCAGGATTTGACCTACAGGCTCACTTTGCCAATCCCTACTCTAGAGCTAAGGATGGTATTTACATTTTTAAATGATTGGGAAAATTCAAATGAACAATAAATCATACTATGTGAAAATTATTTGAAATTCAAATTTCAGTGCCCATAAATGAAGTTTATTGGAGCTTGGCGACCCATGCCTGTTCATTGGTGTGTTGCCCATGGCTACTTTTGCCCTACAATGGGAGCGTTGAGTGGTCCTGACAGAGACTGCATGGCCCACAAAGCCTGGAATGGCTACCATCTTGTTCTGGCCGATTATGTGAATTAAATCTCAGCTCCCTACTTAGTACTAGTGTCACCTTGGACAAGTGACTCTAAGCCTTAATTCCTTGCCTATAGATATGCAGGTCAACACTAGGGTCCAAATGGAACCCGGCAAACAAATAGTTCCTACGTTCACTGAATCCTCATTTAGTGAGAGGTAAAGATCTCCTGGGGACTTGCACATAGACCGTACTTATTGAATCATTTCCTTTAGTGAAGTTAAAACAAAGATATCTTAGGATCCTTGGAACTTGAAATCAAGTGTCCTGTGATCAGACCTCTGACCTGATTTCTTTTGGGAACTTACAGGGAAACTAAGAATGAAAAAGCAAGAACAAGCCATGGGAAAATGAGAAAAATATAGTTTGGAATTGGAAATTCTGATCCTCAGAATCCTCATTTGTTAAATGAGATGTAAAACACTATGCAAATATATACAGTTGCCCAATTAATGTATTTGGAGCATACTTACACTAAAAAATTACTTGGTTTTTTTTATCTGAAATATAAATTTTATTGGGAACACTGTATTTTTATTTGCTAAATCTGTCAACCCTATATATGAACCTTAGTAATTTGTCATAAAAAGGCTAAGTATGATCTTTGCTAAAAATATATTCTATCAGTTAATCATTTTCCCCAAAACCTTCCTATGAAAAAATTGTGCTATAGAAAGGGGCAAAGAATGTGTAATTTTAGAACCTACTAAAATTTGCAAACTGACGGCTAGAGGGAGCCAAACTGATAAAGAAACAAATGACACCCCATATCCTGGGCTGATTAGTCTTCCTGCAGATTCAAAACAAGCCCTATGTGTGAATCAGTCACTTTTCTAAAAGGTATACATTTTTTACTTTCTTGAAATAACATAATTAGGACATTCAATGTCTAAAAAAAGGTAACAAACAATAAATGGGTTTCAACAAAAGGATCCCTTGTGCTATACCTTTTCCATTTGCCTGCAGGTGAAGATGGGCTGGAGCAGGGAATAGAGCAGAGACTCGTGTGAAATACCCGAATACCGAATTCTAAGACTCATTGCACAATGCATTTAACTTAACATTATAAACAAGAATCTAATCTGAGGAATGATTTATTGAGCCTGAAAAAGCACAAGAAATCTCAAAATCTCTCCTTGCAGCCCAGGAGATGTCATCCTCCCCAGTAATTCTCTCATTGGAGGGGAAATCTTAGTATACATTTGTCTTGCTGTTGCTCCCCAGACCTGAAAGACAAGAGATTTTTCTATTTTCCTTTTCCTTTCCAAGGATTCCTTTACACTCTGTTTAAAGGAAAATTGTTCGGGGTGCTTGGGTGACTCAGTTAGTTGAATGTCTTACTCTTTATTTCAGCTCAGGTCATGATCTCGCAGTGGGGGAGACTGAGCCTTGCATTGGGCTCTGCGCTGACAGTGTGGAACCTGCTTGGGATTCTCTCTCTCTCTCTCTCTCTCTCTGCCCCTATTCCACTCATGTTCTCTCACAAAAACAAACATTAAAAAAAAAAAAGCAAAATTGTTCTACGTTTAAATTTTTCAAATGACCATCCATTGTTAAAGAACAATATGCTTGGAATAATCTATAAGCCAGCCAGATTTGCCTCTTGAAACACAAAGAGAGAGTATTTGGAATTTAGGGCGTCTTTCTCTTTTAAAACCTGTTTTACAAGCCTGTGATCTTCAAAATTCTCAAAGACTAGACTGCAAAAAATACGTAATATTTTCTCTTTGCCTTCCTGCCATAAGAATGATAATCCTACCTGAGGCAAATGGATGCTGCCAACAGAATAGAAGGAGGTCATATACCTGGAGGCACAGGGAGAAAAGAACATTATGTATTTTAAAGATAATATTCATTACAATGATTATTCAGCACCAAAGTCAACCCAGCTTTATCAAGTATTTTCTTACACCTGATGTTTATCCAGTAGTTATTCAGATACAAGCAAACAGAAATCATTCCTAAGTTCTTGCACATATATTCTCAAGTAGGATGTAGAAATGTTCCTATTATTTGGAGGTCATCCAACTATCCACAAACATTAGAACAAACAAATGGAAAATATTTCTCAATGCCTGAACTACAGTAGAAGATTAACTAGGAATCTAAGTGGAAAAATAATTTCTCTAAAAGAATTTTTTCAAATGATCATTCATTGTTAAAAATTATGCCACTGTAATAATGAAAAGAACTGTTGATCTGGGGCAGGTGCATGGCAATCATGCCATCTACTGCATGACTAGTTAATGTTGGGCAACCTGGTGTGAGAGCTGGGAACCAGGTAGAGGGTGATGGGCAAGACAGAGATCTTGCTTGTAACCAAGGAGCTGGAACAATTATGTATGGATAGTTATTAACCATTTTAAAAGATTGAATAGCAATTTGCAAGTATATAGCAAACATCTGTGGAAATAAACAAAGACCACCAAAATGAGAAAAGCCAAAGCTATTTATTGTGAGCTTGCTATAGTAAGGGAGACAGCTACCGTCCCTTGTGTTTTGGTGGGGACTCAAAGGCAGGCAGAGGAGTGGGAAAGCTTTATAAAATGCACAAAGTGGGGGCTTCAGGAGTGCTTGATTGGAAGTTGTCGGCATGGGGAAGCTGTAGATGGTCTAACTAGAAACAAGACATCCTAGGTGATTGGTCAGGGTGCATATTTGGCTTTCTCTGGTTGGTCCTACATTGGAAGCAGGGACAAAAATTAGGGAAGCTGTCAGTTATTAATCAAGTCCTGGCCATTTTAGGCTGATTGTTACAGTAGTTATTGTTTAGCTTCTTGCAGTGTCACTGGAGATTGCAATTTTGTTCCCCTTAAGTCTGATTTATAGCAGGCTGGCTTCCTGGGTTGTTTATTGTAGATAAGAGGTTGGTTTCCTGGACAGGTTGCTGCAGGTTGCATGTCAAAGTTTTATTTTCATACAATGGTCTGGCCATTGACCATTTGTATATTCAGTCTGTCATATCCCATTCCATAATCTAAATAACAGAAAGAAAAACTAAGCAAACATACCCAAAAGGTGTTGGTGATAGGTCAGTTTTAAAATGTTAATCATTATAATCTTCTAGAATTAAGATATTTAAACTTCAGATATATCCTACACCCAAACAGGTCAGGTTGCAGATCTTCCAGACAAGTCATTTATATTCTAAAAACCAATGTCCTAAAATTGTGTACTTTATTAGGTAGATTGCAAAGGTATATATCCTGTTAAATACTGTACAGTAGAATATAACCCCCATAAAGGACAAAACTTTGTATTGTTCAGCACTTTTTCCCTGGCACCAACAGGGAGCAGGATCTAATACAGGGTCTGATACATACTAGGCACAAAAGAAATATTAACTGAATGAATTAATGCATGTTTCTACCTTTTTTATATATCTTTCTTTTTAATTGTGGTAAAATGCACATAACATAAAATTTACCATTTCAAACATTTTTATTTTTAATTTTTTAAAAATGTTTTATTTATTTTTGAGAGAAAAAGAGAGCAAGAGCAGGGGAAGGACAGAGAGAGTGGGACAGAAGATCTGAAGCAGGTTTTGCACTGAGAGCAGCAAGCCCAATGTGGGGCTTGAACTCATGAACTGCTAGATCATGATCTGAGCCAAAGGTGGACGCTCAACCAACTGAGCCACTCAGGTACCCCTACTGTTTCAACCCTTTTTACATATACAGCTGAGTAGTGTCAAGTGCATTCACATTGCTGTGCAACCAATCTCTAGAATTCTCTTCTTTTTTCTTTTATTTAAATATTTATTTTGAGAGAGAGAGCATGCACGCATGTGTGCAGGGTGAGGAGCAGAGAGAGAGAGAATCCTAAGCAGGCTCCACACTGTCAGCACAGAACCTGGCGCGGAGCTTAATCCCACAAACCGTGAGACCATGACCTGAACCGAAATCAAGAGTAGGATGCCTAACCAACTAAGCCACCCAGGTGCCCCACTAGAGCTCTTTTCATCTTGCAAAACTGAAACTCTGACCCATTCAGCAATTCCCTGTTTTCCCTGCCCCCCAGCCCCCCAATCCATCTCTATGAATTTGACCACTCTAGGTAACTCATATAAGTGGAGTCACAGTGTTGTCTTTCTGTGTCTAGCTTATTTCGCTTAGCATAATGTCTTCAAGGTTCATCCTTGTTGTATCATGTGACAGAATTTCCTTCCTTTTTTTAAAAAAAATTTTTTAATGTTTATTTATCATTGAGACCAATCAAAAGATTGGTCTTTAAGGAGGCAATTTTCATTTATCCAGAAGTTTCACTTGCATGGAATGGAGGCCTTCCTTGTAATGCCACATTAGTGCGATGTTACTATTTACGTATATAATAATCATACAGATGCCTTTCAAATATAAATCATGATATAATAAGTACAAACACTACACTAAAACATTTTCAGTTAATGGTGTCTATGTGATGGCAAAATGTTTATTGATTCAAGAAAGAGGGAATCCATTTAGCTGGGAACAATCTTGGGGAGTTGAATATTAAGATCTAGGATACTTGAGGCGGATATTAGAGTTTTCAGATTTCTATAGGATTCCTGGAGTTGTATCCTTTTTCCTCTCATCTCATCTTTCTCTAAGCCAAATTTACAAACCAAACCATTGAAGAATGACAAGTCTAACAATTACCATTTGGGGGGTATATTGAACAGCCTCATGTACAGAATGCCAGGAATCTGAAAGAAGTCAGGAAGTGACATACGCCCTGAGGGGGGGGGGTAATGACATAGTTATGACACATAAGGGGCATTATTACAGTGTGTGCGGGGCTGCACATGGGAGGAATGGGTAAAAGTCAGGGAGGGATGTGCACTCCATCCCATGCAAGAGCTACTGCTGCCAGCCCATTGATAGCTGGCTGGCTGACAGGTGTGTCCAGAGGCAGCAGGCAGAGGCATGGTGGTGAGCGCTGTGTGTGAAGCATGAGAGGACCCCCCAGAGTCGCTAGGAAAGATAGGTGATCTGGGAGTCAAGAGTAATGTTTGCCAAAAGGTTGGTGAGGGGTTCACCTACAGATACAAAAGCCAGGGAGACAAGCAAGGTTAAGGAATGCAAAGGGATCTGAATAAAAGGTATTGAAACTGAGAATAAACAAGTAATTAATAGTTAAAATGTCAGGGAGTTGTTGAAGTATGTGTGAAGAATATCACAATGGGGCTATAATTTCATCTCTTGAATTGGGAAAAGGCTGTCGTCACTTTTTTGTGTTACACAACATGGTTCCTTTGTAAAGGAGGGTGTGTTGTTATTCCAGGTTCATGGGTGAGGAAACTGGGCAGTGAACCCAAGCCCCTTCAGTCATATCAACATCAGAAGCAGAATTAGGACTGGAATTCACCGCCTTGCAGCATTTTGCTAACAGGTGAGCCTTGATCCATAATTTTCCAGTGCCAAAAATCTCTTCTTTCCTAGAAAAAGCTTTTGTTTCTAATAAATGTATCTTATGTTTTAATGGGCAGTGGGTTGTGGGGACAGGGGAACTTGTACAAACTTATCCAGTAAAAGTCTTCAGCAATGTTAGCTTAAGAAGTGGCCCGAATTTAGGTGATTTTGCTTGTTTAGAGACACTAGGTTTTTGATGCCTTTACACTGAGACATCAATTCAGTAGTTCTGATTCTATATTAACCATTAAGTATGTGCTGGACTAATGATTTTTATCTAATGGTTTTTATATAAATGAATATCTATTCATCTGTTTTTTTAGGCAATGAAGCAAGGGCTTTTCAGGTATGTTTGAACCTTCAGTGGAAATTGCAGAAAATCACTAAAATGTAAGATTATTGAGATTGTTGTTTAAAGCTTTTTGAAAAAATAACTACATTGATAGGAAATGTGTTCCTGTCACATGTCATTTTTTACCTGAAATTTTCTTTATTTGGTGGTTGAATATTAAAGCCCTAGTTACTTCTAGTTAGTCACAAAATAGCTCAAGGCACTTGCTGTATTCTAGAATGTTCCATAAACAAGTGTAGTTTAGGATTTGTAATAACAATAAGATACCAAGGTGAAATGGGCTAATCCCTTCTTCCTATCTCACCTCTTATGGTAAGGAGTTCTTGTAGAAAAAATCACCTGGTTGCTTCATGAAGGATCCTGTCGGCTCTCAAGTAAAGGGCAGAATGAAGCGATGGAAATCAAGAATCTGAAGGCATGTTTCTCAAAATATGGTGGTGTGTGTGTCATCAATCAGGGTGTTCTGAGATGTGTGACAGAGGTGAATACTCCTGGGCCTTGGAAGAAAAGTTTGGGACAGTGCATGTTAAACAAGCTCATCAGGTTATTCTGTGCATGTTAGGTTTGAGAACCAATACATTTGGAGAGGAAAGACCTAACTTTTGTTAAGGTCAATTCTGCCTGACATAGTCTCTTCTAGACACTCTATCATGTCTGCAATCTCTTTTTATTTAAAAATTTTTTTTAATGTTTATTCATTTTTGAGAGAGACAGAGCACGAGCAGGGGAGGGGCAGAGAGAGAGGGAGGAGACACAGAATCAGAAACATGCTCCAGCGTCTGAACTGCCAGCACAGAGCTGGACGTGGGACTCAAACTCGTGAACTGCGAGACCATGACCTGAGTCAAAATCAGATGCTCAACTGACTGAGCCACCCAGGCACCCTGTGTCCACAATCTCTGAATGAAAAATGGTTCACTTAATTTTTTTAACACTTCCTGAAGAAACAGATTCATGTGCATTCATTGTGTTCCTTTTCAAGAAATGAAAATACATTTGGGAGGGTTAAGGGGCCCTCACCTATGTTCACATAGAGAATAAGTCTTACTGATGTCTGAAGCCAAAGCAAGATGTACAAATGAAATACAAACAAAACTATAAAACTAATAAAAATTCAAATTGGCAACATTGATGTGAGACAGCTGGTGCTGTTTGCTGAAACTAAATCTTACATGTTAGGTTTATAGCAGAAAGATATAGCTTTGGGTCCAGCTCTATTTTTGATTAAAGTAATATGACTGCAGGCAAAGCTTTGTTTGCTAAATCAGAATAATTAGACTTCATACTTAACCAAACTTTCTAGCAAGCAATCCTTCAATGAGGTCTCCCTGTATCTTTCAGACACCCACAGTCCTCTAGATCAGGGGTTTTTCTTTTTTCTCTAAAAGGCCAGATGGTAAATCCATAGGTTTTATAGGTTAAGAGACAAAATTGAGGCAGGTACTTATATAATAAGAAAATGTCTTGTCACACAAATCGGTACTGCTGAATAGTGATACCAATCATAAGCATGTGATTTTAATAGGAAATATTACTTGAGTCATTTATAGATTTCTATTATATTCTTTCCTTGATATGTACCTTTTAGTATGTTACTGTAGATTAATCAGTTCAATTGAAAGTTAAGTGGAAGTTAGATGGATTTTGCACAATTAGATGGATTTTGAAATATTTGACTTTTCTTTTGCATGTGAAGCAAGGTCCAAAAAATACTTCTGGAACTGTAGGTTTAGGTTGAGCTTGGAAAATATATTCTCTGAAAATTCGTGTGGGGTGGAGATTTAACTTCTTGTTTTAATTTTTGACAACATAGGAAGTAAATACAGCAGCTTGATACTACTTGTGATTCAAACAACATTAGTTGTCATCAAAATGACTTTACTGCAGTGTAAGTTTTGTATGTAAGCTCAGCTTTGCCTAATAGTTTTAGGTTCAATTCATTAAGAAACATCAAATCTGCAGCAAAAGCTAATTTCCAAATTCACTCACTGTTAATTAACAATGATTGAAGAAAGTCCTCATTCAGACGAATTTCAATCTTGATCCTGGGCTGAATATAATCTCAATATAATTTCATCAGTGCTAAAATGTCACACTGCTGTATGGTAGGACAATTAAGGATTTACTTCTATCTATGACAAAATTTATGGTGCTGAAGATATTAAGTCCATGAGAGTAGAATTTCACTATTGACACTGCCAATTCCGTAAGACATGATATCAAATATGTTCCTCAGAAGTACCTGCTGATAAGGGCATCTGGATGGCTCAGTCAGCTAAGCAACCGAATCTTGATCTGGGTTCGGGTCATGATCTCAGTGCAGAGCCCACTTGGGATTCTTTCTCCCTCTCTCTCTGCTCCTCCCCAACTTGCACGCATGCTCTCTCTCTCTCAAAATAAATAAACATTAAAAAAGAAGTACCTGCTGATAAATAATACAATGAATATAAGGAAGTCTTTAAACGCCTTAAATTTTCAAAATCTATAAATTCATCCAACTAAGAGCTTTTCTTCTCCACATATATTTTTATCACCATCAGTTATAGCACATCTTAGCAGATTCTACTTCAGGTTGTACTAGATTAGTGTTTTCTCACTGTTTTCAAAAATATTCTCAATTATAATTGTTTCATACAGACCATTCATAGGTGAAACTCAGTGACTTTGGATCTGGCATTAGTCCTTGAAAAAACAACTGAACAGTATGTTGATTTATCAAAAGCCAAGGAAAACCCCTTGAAATCATTTGGTTTCTTTTTAAATGGACTATTGATATTGCTTCCAATGTCCTAAACTCTTTGAGTCACTTTCCACCCCAAAGTTAATAGTCTTAAACCAGTTTATTTTCTCTGGACACATTTCTTTGGCTTGGAATCAAATATGACTTAATTAACAACACTGGTCAATGACTTGCTTTATCTAACAAATGAACTATTTGGAAACTTACTTCGGTTGCAGCTTCATTTCAAAAAAATTAGTGAAAAAAATTATACCTTAATGAAGTATTCCTTCTTCTACTTTCCACTTTTTCTGACAAGTGCTTTCCTGTAAGTTGGGAATATTGTTATGATTGCTTAGTCCTAAGTAATACTGACAGATACTGTAGGTTTAGCACAGTGATAACATCACTTCATAATAAAAAACACAGTTCTTTGTCATCCAATTGATGACAAAATAATCCATAATCCATTATGTCTTACACGTGTAATATTTGAAGTTTACTTTTCTCCCATTTTTGTCTTGACATGATGTGCATGAACTTGTCATAAAAAATTATAGGCCCCTCCCCCTGGTGCTCCAGCCTGACTTCCCTCCCAGACCCAACCTGCAGAAAGGCTGCCCAGAGGAGGAGAGGAGGGGAGGGTGTGTGGATCTGTGTGGGCGCTGATGTTCTAGAACTTCCACGCTACCCTCAGCTGCACGAGGAAGTTGGATCTGACTTCTTCAGGATCTGTCCTTCTTTGGGTTCCCAAGGTGTCCCACCAGATGTCAGAAGTGGGTGGAGAATTCTGGGAGAGCAGACTTAGAAGATAAAACACCTGATCAACGAAATAAACATTATCAATTATGTGCCAAACATTTTGAGACCTCTATGATCTGTAGAACTAGTCCTTATGGGACAGTTCTTGGAGATAATGCAATACCAACAATATTTGTTTGTTCTTGCCAGTCATTCAAACAATCCACATAGTAGACACAAAAAACTAACAAAAGAAATAAGTGAAGATAAAATCAAGAAACTGAAACGGAAAAAACAATGATGAAAATTCTGAAGAGGAATAAAAACAAAGAAATAAATGACAGCAATGCTCAGAATCCCAGTGCGGAAGAAGGGGCTGAAAAACAGGATGAAGACATTTTTCATCAACTCTTGAAAAGAAAGAAAACAAAGAATACTTAAAATCTTTATTTGAAATTTTGATTTTTTAAAAAAATTTTCTAGTTTATTTATTTTGAGAGAGAGAGAGACAAAGAGAGAGACAACAAGCAGGGGAGGAGCAGAGAGGGAGAGAGGGAGTGAGAGAGAATCTTAAGCAGCTCTGCACTGACAGTGGGGCCAAACTCATGAACAGTGAAATCTTGACCTGAGCTGAAAGCAAGACTCATATGCTTAACCTACTTAGCCACTCAGGTGCCCCTGAAATTTTTATTCTTATGGGAAAACAAGACATGCCTCTGGAAGGGCATGAAACTGATGAACTCCCAGAGGATCTCTTTGTTCAAGCACTGCTGGAGTGTGGGATAAATTCTGGTGAAGAAGTTGATAGAAAGCATTGAGACAATAGCAGTTAACACATTGTTCGGCTCGAAAACATAGCAGAGGCAGATGCAAGAGATCTGTGAGAGCTGCATTTGGGAGGAAACCCTCGGGGAGTGAGAGGCTGCCACTTCCTCTTTTCCATCATCACTGATGCCATAGTGGCCATATCAGGGAAGAATATTTGTCTGTGTTGGTGAGGTTTGTTGATGAATCTCATAACCTGAGAGAGGAATTTGTAAGCTTCTTGCCTTATGAGGTTGATGCAGAAATTTTGAAATTTCATACTGTTGATAATGGAGAAGTGGGGATTAAGCTGGAGTATTATCATGGCCAGGCTTACACTGTGTCCAGTGGATTTGCTTCCAAAATGAAAGTTGTTGCTTCTAGACTTTTAGAGAAATATCCCCAAGCTGTCTATGCACTTTGCTCTTCCTGTGCCTTAAATATTTGGTTGGCAAAGTCAGTGCCTGTTGTGAGAGTACCTGCTGTATTAGGAACAATAGAGGAAGTTTGTTCTTTCTTCCATTGATCGCCACAACTGCTTTTAGAGCTTGAACTGAAGGAAATTTGTCATTCCCAGTGGACAGGCAGGCATGATGCTTGTGAAATTTTAGTGGACCTCCTGCAAACACGTGTTTTATGTTTAGATGGTATAGTGATACAAACCTTGGGTGGAATAACTATATAGCTGGTAACTATATAGCTGGGAACAGCTTTTGATTTCATTCTTACCATTGTTGTTCCTAAAAATGTTCTATCTTTTACAAGAGCCTTTGGGAAAAATCTCCAGGGGAAAACTTCTGATGTCTTCTTTGTAGCCAGTAACTTGACTGCAGTGCTGCATTCATTAAATGAAATGATGGAAAATATTGAAGTTTATCATGAATTTCGGCTTGAAAAAGCTATAAATTTGGCAACCAAACTTGATATTCAGCTGAAACTCCCTGGAGAATTCCACAGAGCCCAGCGAGGTAACCTGGAATCCCAGCTAACTTCTGAGAGTTACTATAAAGAAACTAATGTCCCAACAGTGGAACTCATTATTCAGGAACTAAAAGATACATTTTCAGAACAGCACCTCAGAGCTCTTAAATGCTTATCTCTGGTACCCTCTGTCATGGGACAGCTCAAATTTGATACACTGGGCGGGGCACTATGCTGACATGTACAGAAGTGACTTGCCTAATCATGACACACTCTCACCTGAGCTGCATTATTGGAGAATCAAGTGGAAACACAGAGGGAAAGACATAGAGCTTCCATTCACCATTTATGAAACCCTGCACCTGCAAGACATCAAGTTTTTCCTAGTGTTTATGCATTGCTGAAAGTCCTATGTATTCTTCCTGTGATGAAGGTTGAGAATGAATGCTATGAACATGGGTAAAATTGCCTCAAAGCATACCTGAGGAACACTTTGACAGACCAAAGGTCAAGTAACTTGGCTTTACTGAACCTAAATTTTGATATAAAACATGATCCTGATTTAATTGTGGACACATATATCAAACTCTACAACTAAGAGCTTCCTACAGATAACTCAGAAACCATTGAAAATACCTAAGAGACCTCTAAAGTGAGCTTTATCTTGGGTACCTGAGTGGCTTATTCAGTTAAGCTTCTGACTTCAACTCAGGTCATGATCTTGCAGTTTGTGAGTTCGAGCCCCGAGCCAGACTCTGTGCTGACAGCTCAGAGCCTGGAACCTGCTTCAGGTTCTGTGTCTCCGCTCTCTGCCAGTCCCCCACTCACGCTCTGTCTATCTCTGTCTCAAAAATTAATTAACATTTAAAAAAGTTAAAAAAAATAAAGTAAGCTTTCTCTTATGCTTGTTATTTGGAAAAATCTGTAAGAAATGTGAAAACATCTTATGGAAAAGCTGTCCGGTGTATATAGACCATTTAATCACTAATATCTTGTTTGAAAATATTTTTTTAATGTTTATTTTCAGAGACACAGAGAGAGAATGCAAACAGGAGAGGGGCAGAGAGAGGGAGAGAGAGAATCCCAAGCAGGCTCTGCACTGTCAGTGCAGAGCCCAATGCAGGGCTTGAACCCACAAACTGTGTGAGATCATGACCTGAGCCAAAATCAAGAGACCACACTCAACTGACTGAGTCACCCAGGTGCCCCACTCACTGAATATCCTGACCTATTGACTTCTCATGGAGTATATTAGCCATTGATAATCTGCCTATTTAAATGGCCCCTGATTGAACTCTCATGTTTTGGAGATATAACTGTTATTCCAGAAGATAGCATTGAAAGTGCCATATTACACTTCTATAGGATCTCTGCTAATGGCACTTTGAAATTGTTTTAGTTAAGTCATTTTAGACATAACATTTATTATCACTGGATCCAATTGTTGGGTATTGAGTTATCACTTCTTAGAAGAAATAGATTTTGAAGAGGTGTGGGAGGAAGGAATACATTTTATAAAATGTTACAATGAAATTCACAAGTGACTTTTGAATAGTAGGAATGTTAAGTATGTTAAAGATCTATGGGGCACCTGCGTGGCTCAATTGGTTGGGTGTCTGTCCTGACTCTTGATTTTGGCTCAGGTCATGATCTCACAGTTCATGGGATCCAATCCCGAGTCCGGCTCCGTGCTGACAGCACACAGCCTGACTCGGGATTCTCTCTCCCTCTCTCTCTCTGCCCCTCCCCCACTCAGACACATTCTCTCTCTCACTCAAAATAATGAAATAAACATTACCAAAAAAATCTGTAATGGACAGTTAAGGGAGTTACCAGACAGTGAGAGAAAAACATGTGAGTTTGCCAAGCAAGGATTTCAGTGTAGATTTTGTCTTTATCAAATGAATTTAGAGGAACAAGTTACAGTTAAAAGTGTAAATGGGCAAGCCTGCCATTGTTGTGCATCAGTTTGTTGCTGTTTAGACTCCTCTGTTGAGCCTCCATCTTCATAAGCTTTTTAGCAGGTATATGTCGAACACCTCTGTTTCATGGTCAAGACAGGATCAGAGGCCATGGACACCAACAACTGATTTGTCTGTTTTCCTCTTTTTCCATGGCTGTATGTACTGCTTCATCTCATCTTATAAACAAAACTGGAAAACTTACAAAAATAAGTGCTTTGTGGTTTATCTAGAAATAATACAGAAAATATTGCCGTTATTTTTGGCGAAGAAAATCGATTTTGTATAGTTTATTTCAACCTAAATAAAATGTGAATTTAAAAAATATATATAAAATGTCATGCTATGGCAATATGTACAACACTCAAAATGCTGTTGAATTAAAAATTGTGACACTGCTTGTGTCACTGAGCAGTTCCGCACAGCGATAGAGGACATCATACAATCCCTGTCATAACTACTCATCTGCCATTGGAGTACACAACATGTAAACAAATGAGTATGGCCATGTTTCAATAAAGCTTTATTTACGGGCACTGAAAAGAATTTCATGATGTTCACATCACAAGATACTATTCTTCTGATTTCTTTTCCCATCATTTAGAAATCTAAAAACCACTCAAAAACTGGACCACACAAAAACTGGCAACAGGTGGGCTTTGGCCCACAGACTGGTTTGCCCACCACTGCCCTAGATTTAAACTCAGGCCTTTTTAAAAATCATGACTTTAACTTCTGGTACCCTTCCCAGGGTGGGATTGTATTTTCAGCCTAATTTCTCAAAGTAGAAAAAAAAATGGGTCTCCTAGACATTTCAAACATAACCAACCAGCAGTTTGGAAAGGGGGGCCCTGAGATAGCACATCGCTATGGAAATTCAGTCGCTCTCCTCACCCCTAGGATGGTCTTCTACTAATATCTCGGAAAGAAAACAAGAGCAGTAGGGTCAGAGAAAGCACAGTCTCCCTGTCAGACTGAGAATTTGATCCAGTTTGTCCTTTGTCTATTTCCACTTCCAATGCCTTTTTCTGTTCTTTTCTGGGCCCTCCTGCTCCCAAAGCACAACTTACTCTGTAGTGGTATCATGTTACCTGATTCTTCTTATCACAACCAAGCAACTGGTGAACTAATTCCTGCTAACTCCTCTCAGAGTCTATTCGACAAGACCTTAGAGGGAAGAGAATCTTGAATCATGGGTTTTATTTTAGGTCAAAGCAGAGCAAATCTTACGTGTAAGAGTCTACCTCCTGCAACAATGACCCTGCTCCTGCCATAGCCCCATTCCAGGGTGGACTGAAACCATTCCATCATTCCCACTGCCCTCTTCCCTCTTGGGATTGTCATAGTGTGTCAAGTCTAGGACCTGGATCAGGGACAAGGCTGAGAAAGCATCCAGTTGGCAAACCCTAAAAGATACAAGTTTTTCCTAAAATAAAGTTTCTAAACACTGGCTAAGCATGAGGACTACCTACAAAACTTCAGAGAAATGTGCCTGAGCCCCACCTGAGCTCAATCAGATGGTTTTCTAGGGTTTAAAATCACTCTCCAGTTCTCATCGCCAGGCAGGGCCTGTCATCAGGGCTTGATTTCCCTCTGCTACACCCAAATCCCAACTAAAGATAACTGAAGGAACTTTTGAGATCCCTGAATTACCTTAGAATCTAACAGTTAAATTTAAAAATCTTTGGGGGACACCTGGGTGGCTCAGTCAGTTAAGCGTCCAACTTCAGTTCAGGTCATGATCTTGCAGTTTGTGAGTTTGAGCCCCACATGGCACTCCACACTGACAGTATAGAGCCTGCTTGGGATTCTCTCTCTCTCCCTCTTTTTCTCTCTACCTCTCCCCCACTTGCACACTTACTCTCTCTCTCTCTCAAAATAAATATATAAAACTAAAAAAAAATTTTTTTTTGTAAATTCTTTGGGATTCCTGAAAGGCTTGGTGTGTTAAATAATGAATAGCATGAGCATCAAACCTAAAACTTGAAGAAAGTCAGGGTGAGTCCATTACAAGTTGAGAATTTCACTGATTAATATTGGGACCAGGACTCTAAAAGTTTGGATTATCCTGGTATTGACTTCCCTTTAGATTCTCTACAAACCATATTGAGGAAACACTACTGACCTTGGACTTCTCTGAACCAGTCTTTTCTGGAAGGAGTTCTCAAGTACCTTGACCCAAACATGACTTGAGAAAATATGTAGAAATAGAACATAAGAAAGTATTACTAGCATTCTAAAGGATAAGAACAGAGTGAAGAGGGAAGAAGGAAAGGAAAAGAGAGGAGAGGAGGAGGGGAAAGGAGCAGAGTGGGATGGAAGGAAAGAAGTAAGATATATCATTTAAAAAGCATTTTTAGGGGTACCTGGGTGACTCCATCAGTTAAGCATCTGACTCTTAATACCAGCTCAGGTCTTGATCTCATGGTTGTGAGTTCAAGCCCCACATTGGGCTCCACACCTAGCATGAACCCTACTTAAAAAAAAAAAAAAGCATTTGTACTTTCTTAAAGTGGATGTTGAGAGAAGAGTGTCTCTACTTTTAAGAATGCTATGATATGCTTGGGAATGGTCCACAATAAAAGTCTTAACAATTGAAGGACTAGATATATACTGAGAATATTAGTAGACTGGAGATATATGATAATGAAGATAATAGTGTGAAGAAATAATTTGGGGCATATTATGTTCTACACCTGTATGTTTTCTTGACAAATGGGGAAAAATTAGATAAATGGAGAAGAGAGTTGGAGGTTAGGGTTTCTGCAATACTTTTGGTTGTGGATCTCTGGGTTATTTCTATTGTCACTTATTGAACATACGTTTGCAGTATTTGCACTTACATAATTTATTTCCTTGGAGGGCATTTTGCCTGTAGTGACTCCCATGTGTACTGGATCTTTACCTTGTACAGCCAGAGTTGAGAACCATTTGAATAGAGTATTGAAAGGACAATGCCAAAGGACTCAAGGTATTCCTCCCACACCTGACTTTAAATTTGGATTTCAGGATGTACAAAGGCATCATGCCACTAAAGTGTGGCCTATGGTTGCCTTGAGTTAGCTAATTTTCCTTAGCGGTTAAGGACAAAGTGGGCTTTTCAGGGTATGATGCTCTAAAGCATACAGCTTACAAGAATCAGGAACACAGAATAAGTCTTGGTGGGTTGGTCAAGGCAGAGGCGGACATGCAGCCTCAGTAGCATATCATTGACATGCTTACTTCCTCCCTTCACTCTGAGGGACACACCTGCAAGTCATCTGCAGGAAAGGCTATGAGTCACAATGCAGAAGGCAGCCCCATTCCTTATGTTCTACAAGTGTAATTATCTTTTACAATTTAAATGACATAAGCCATCCTTGGGTAGGTTATGGAGAAGAAAAGATGACAGAAGAGGCTTTACATTACCTTCGGATAATTTGTTAAAGGAGAAACTTAGCATGCTTCTCTTGATTACCGTGTGGGAGGGCTGTTGGTTTAAAACTCTCTCAAGCTGCACACAAGCAGACATATTTATTGTTCTATTTGTAAGCCATATAGAGAGGATCCTCTTGTGTAGAACTAACAATATTTCTCAGTGACAGTGAATGAATAGAACAGAATGGAACAAGAGCCCTAATGGAGACTCAGCCACAGAGATCCTCCCTCCAGCAGATGGTGGGTGGGAAATCCTTAGCAGCAAGATAAATCTTAGTCAGGATTCTTGTTTCCTACTTGTGGTTTAGCAAGAATTTGTTGATTTGATTTGAATGGAATTTATTTACTTTCTAAGGCTTACCTTGAAGGATGACATACTGTGAGAACAATAGCATACAGGACAGCCCTTTCCAGAAGAGACTCATTTCACCTCACCCTAGGACTTTTGCAAAGCTATTCCCTGTATGGGTTCTGCTTACATATTCAAAATTTCCTGGTTTGTCTAGTTCTACAACTGCCAAGTGAAGAATGGACTAAACAGCCCATTGAGGGGAGCAGCTCATAGCTTTCACATAGCAGAGAGCACTCATTTCTGCTGGGATAAACAGCCTGTGTCCAGTGTCTCTAGGCAGTGGAAAGATGGGAGTGGATTTGGTCTGAATTCAGTGGGAAGCCAAGGGAGAGGCTCCTTTGAAGATGCAGGTATGGAAGGAAGATGATGGGGCTCCTGCTCTCATTTGTGATAGAAAAAGATGCCAAGTGTTGATTCCCAGAATTAAGACCAAAGCGACTAATTAAAAAAACAAAACAAAACAAAACAGTTCAGGCATGACTGTGGCCTTTTGTCTACCTTATAAGTTCCTGATTGAGTTGAGTAATGTCAGGTAAATAGCTGGGAGGCAGAATAAAGTAATTGATTTACAAAGTTGAGAAGGTGATAGGTTAACACCCAGCTGAAAAAGTGAGAGAACCTGAGATTGTAACTGAATCACAATATTTGGCATGCTTATATGAAGTCAGGCCCATGGTCCTCAACAGGCAACTCATTACATTTGATGCATTCAAGTCTGGAAGGATGTGAGGTGGGGCTGAACTCTCTATTTGAAGGGGATACTAAAGGCAAAAATACAGTTTGAAGAGATTGAACAAGCATCAGAACCATAAACCGAAATGTTGGGAAGTATTAGACCAAGAATTCTTTTAAACTTTGATTAATATTTAAGGGCCAAAATAGTAAAGGTAGACAACATGCAAAAACAGAGAGATAATGTAAGCACAGAGAAATGGAAATTAGTTTTTAAGATTTTATTTTTAAGTAATCTCTACACCCAACATGGGGCTTGAGCTCAGAACCCCAAGATCAAGAGTTGCACGCTCCATCCACTAAGCCAGCCAGGCACCCTGAGAGATGGAAATTCCAAGAAAGGATAAAAGAATGTTACACATGAAAAATACTGTAACAAAAAGAAAAAAATGCCTTTGATGGATTTATTAGTAGACTGGACATGGCTAAGGAAAGAATTTCTAAGGAAATGACAACAGAAACTCCCAAAACTGAAAAGTAAAGAGAAAAAAAGACTGGTGGGGGGGGGGGGGGGGAAGCCAGAGCAGAATATCCAAGAACCGTGGGACAATTACAAAAGGTATAGCATACTTGTAACAGAAACACCACAAGGAAGAGAAAGAGTCAAAGGAATAGCAGCAATATCTGAAGCAATACTGACTGAAAATTTTCCCCAAATTAATTTCAGACACCACACCACAGACCCAGAAGCTCAAAGAACCAAGCAAGATAAAGGCTAAAACAACAACAGCAACAACAACAACAAACTATTCATAGGTATATCATATTCGAAGTACAGAAAAGCAAAGATAAGCAATCTTGAAAAAAGTCACAGGAAAAATACACCTTACTTAAAAAGGAGCCTGGGTGGCTCAGTCAGTTAAGCGTCCGACTTTGGCTCAGGTGGTTCACGAGTTTGAGCCCCATGTGGGGTTCTGTGCTGACAGCTCAGAGCCTGGATCCTGCTTCAGAGTCTGTGTCTCCCTCTCTCTTTGCCATTCCCCTGCTTGTACTCTGTCTCTCTCTCTCTCTCAAAAATAAATAAAACATTAAAAAAAAAAAAAGGAGCAAAGATGATGGGGCACCTGGTGGCTCAGTTGGTCAAGCATCCGATTCAGTGCTGACAGCTCAGAGCCTGGAGCCTACTTTGGATTCTGTGTCTCTTCTCTCTCTGCCCCCTCCCTTGCTCTCTCTCTCTCTCTCTCTCTCTCTCTCTCTAAAATAAAGTAAACATTTAAAAAAAGGGGAAAAAAGGAGCAAAGATGAGCATTATATCTGACTTCTGCTTAGAAACCATGCAAGCAAGAAGAGAGTGGAGTGAGATATTTATAGTGTAGGGAGGAAAAACCAACAACCAAGAATTCTATACCCTGTGGAAAATAAAAATAAATAAAATAAAATAAATTAAAAAAAATTTAAAAATAAAAGATACGAGCTGTCAAAACTCAAGAAATAGATATTCTGAATAGGCCTGTATCAAAAAAATCTAATCAATAATTAATAATCTTCTCAAACAGAAAGCACCAGGCTCATATGGGTTCACGGGTGAATTCTACCAAATATTTAAGGAAGAAATCATACCAATTCTCTACAATCTCTTTCAGAGGATAGAAGCAAGAGGAATACTTTCTAACTCATTCCTTGAGGCCAGAATTGCCCTAATACCAAAACCAGAAAAAGACATTACAAGGAAAAAAAACAAACAAACTACAGATCGATATATGTGTGAACATAGACGCAAAATCTTTAACAAAATAGTAGCAAATAGACTCCAACAATGATAAATAAGAATTGTATACTATGACCAAGTGGATTTGTCCTGGGTGGACAAGGCTGATTCAATATTTGAAAATCACTAATGTAACCCACCACATTAACAGGCTGCAGAAAAAAAACCACACAATTGCATCAAGAGATGCCAAAACACATTTGACAAAATCCAACCCCTATTCATGATAAAAATTCTCACCAAAGTAGGAACTTCCTCAACTTGATATGGAACATCTACAAAAAGCCCACAACTAACGTACTTAAAGGTGAGAAATTTGAAACTTTCTCACTAAGATCAGGAACCAGGCAAGGATGTCTTCTCTCACCACTGCCTTTCAGCACCATACTTGAAGTTCTAAGCTAATGCAATAAAACAAGGAAAGGAAATAAATGGTTTACAGATTGAGAAGGAAGAAATAACTATCTTTGTTCATAGGAGATATGATCACTATGTAGAAAATTCAAAAGAATTAACAACAACAACAACAACAACAAAAACCTTCCTGGAACTAATAAGCAAGTATAGCAAAGTGACAATATAAAAGGTTAATATGCAAAAGTCAATTGCTTTCATATATACCAGCAATGAACAAGTGAAAGTTGAAATTAAAAACACATTGCAAATTACATTAGCACCCCAAATCAGTGAAATACTTAGGTATAAATTTAACAAAATATGTACAAGATTTATCCGAGGAAAACTACAAAACTTTGATGAAAGGTATCAAATAACTAAATAAATGTAGAGATAATCCATATTCATGGATACAAAGACTTAAGATGTCAGTTATTCTCAACACAATTCCAATCAAAATCCCAGCACTTTATTTGTGGATATCAACAAACTGATTCTAAATTGTGGATGGAGAGGCAAAAAAAAAAAAAAAAAAAAAAAAAAAAAAAAAAAAGAATAGCCACCTCAATATTGAAGGAAGAGAACAAAATTGGAGGATTGACACTACTCTACTTCAAGAATTACTATAAAGCTACCACAATCAAGACAGTGTGGCATTGATGAAAGAATAGGAAGAGAATAGAAAGCCCAGAAACAGACTCATATAAATATAGTCAACGGATCTTTGACAAACGAGCAAAAACAAGAGAACAAAGAAGAGATAGTCTTTTCAACAAATGGTCTGGTAAAACTGGACATCCACATCCAACAACAACAACAACAACAACAACAACAACAAGAATCTACATACAGTCCTTAAACTTTTCACAAACATGCAGAATTGATCCAAATATAGACCTGCACATAAAACACAAAACTATAAAACTACTAGAAGACAACCAACATAAGAGGAAACCTAGATACTAAACCCAAATGTTGGTGATGGCAATGACTTTTTTTTATTTAAAAATTTTTTAAATGTTTTATTTAAGAGAGAGAGAGAGAGAGAGAGAGAGAGAGAGAGAGAGAGAGAATGGGGTAGGGGCAGAGAGAGAAGGAGACACAGAATCCAAAGCAGGCTCCAGACTCTGACCTGTCAGCACAGAGTCTAACATAGGCCTCAAACTCACGGACTGTGAAATCATGACGTGAGCTGAAATCAGAAGCTTAACCGACTGAGCCACCCAACAGCCCCGGCAATAACTTTTTAGATACAACATCAAAGTCACAATCCATGAAATAAATATTTGATAAGATAGATTTCATTAAAATTAGAAACTTCTGTTCTGCAAAACCCAATGTACAGAGAATAGAAGTTAAAACACCGACTGGGAGAATTTGCAAAAGACACATCTGATAAAGGATTGTTAAACACGCTGATTGAAAAATAGGCCAAAGACCTGAACAGACATCTTACTAAAGAAGATATACCGATGAGAAGTAAGCATGTGAAAAGATATTTGACATCATGTCATTAGGGAATTGCAAATTAAAACAACAATGAGATACATACCTATTAGAATGTCCAAAATCCAAAACACTCATAACAAATACTGCTAGGGATATGGAGCAATAGGTGCAGGCACTTTGGAAGACAGTTTGGTAACACTAAACATACTCTAACCATATGATCCAGCAATTATGCTCTTTGGAATTTACCCAAAGGAGTTGAAAACTGGGTTACACAAAAAGCTGCATACAGATGTTTATAGCACCTTTATTTATGACTGCCAAAACTTGGAAGCCGCCAAGATGTCCTTCAGTAGGTAAATCAGTAAAAAAAAAAACAAAACAAAACTGTGGTACATCTAGATCATGGAGTATTAATTATTTAGTGCTAAAAAAGAAATGAACTATCAAGCTATGAAAGACATGGAGGAAATTAAGTGCATATTGCTCAGTAAAAGAAGCCAATTTCAAAAGTATACATACTGTATTCAAGACATTCTGAAAAATGCAGTACTGTAGAGAAAATAAACACATCAGTAGTTGCCAGAGGATGGGTGGGGAGGAAGGAAGAATAGCCAGAGCACATAGGTGGTGAAAACCATTCTGTATGACACATGATACTACAAGAGTGGATTCATGTAATTATATCTTTTTAAAAAATTAGTTTCAGGAGTAGAATTCAGTTATTCATCACTTACATATTACACCCAGTGCCCATCACAAGTGCCCTTCTTAATGCCCATCACCCAATTAGCCCATCCCTCTACCCACCTCCCCTCCAGGAACACTGTTTGTTCTCTAGTTAAGAGTCTCTTATGGTTTGCCTCCTCTCTGTTTTTATCTTATTTTATTTTTCCTTCCCTATGTTCATTTGTTTTGTCGGTTAAATTCCACATGAGTGAAATCATATGGTATTCGCCTTTCTCTGACTTATTTCGTTTCACTTAGCATAATACACTCTAGTTCCATTTACATCATTGAAAATGGCAAGATTTCATTCTTTTTGTTGGCTGAGTATATCATCTTCTTTATCCATTCATCAGTCAATGGACATTTGGGCTCTTTCCACAATTTGGCTATTGTTGATAGTCCTGCCATAAACATTGGGGTGCATGTGCCCCTTTGAATCAGTATTTTTCTATTCTTTGGATAAGTACCTAGTAGTGCAATTGCTGGACATGAGGTAGTTCTATTTTTAACTTTTTGAGGAAGCTCCAACCGTTTTCTGGAGTGGCTGGACCAGTTTGCATTCCACCTACAACAGTGTAAGAGGTTTCCCCTTTCTCCAAATCCTTGCCAATATCTATTGTTTCCTGAGTTAATTTTAGCCATTCTGACAGGTGTGAGGTCATGGTTTTGATTCATATTTCCCTGATGATGAGTGATGTTTGGCATTTTTCATGTGTCTGTTAGCCATTTGTATGTCGTCTTTGGAGAAATGTCTGTTAATTTCTTAACTCGGTTATTTATGTTGGGGGTGTTGAGATTGATAAATTCTTTATAGATTTTGGCTACTAGCCCTTTATCATCCTATACGTCATCTGCACTTATCTTTTCCCATTCTGTAGTTTACCTTTTAGTTTTTTTGATTGCTCTCTTCACTGTGCAGAAGATTTTTATATTGATGAAGTCCCAATAGTTGATTTTTGCTTTTGTTTTTCTTGCCTCAGGAGATGTGTCTAGTAAGAAGTTGCTACAGCTGAGGTCAAAGAAGTTGCCACCTGTGTTCTCCTCTAGGATTTTGATGGTTTCCTGCCTCACATTTATGTCTTTCATCCATTTTAAATTTATTTTTGTGTATGTGTAAGAAAGTGGTCCAGTTTCATTCTTCTGCATGTCACTGTCCAGTTATCCCAACACCATTTGTTGAAGACTCTGTCTTTTTTTCCATTGGATATTCTTTCCTCCTTTGTTGGAGATTAGTTGACCATATAGTTATGAGTCCATTTCTCAGTTCTCTGTTCTGTTTCATTGATTTATGTATCTGTTTTTGTACTATACTGTCTTGATGATTATAGCCTTGTAATATAGCTTGAAGTTGAGAATTGTGATGCCTCCCACTTTGCTTTTTTTTTCAACATACTTTGGCTATTCAGGGTCTTTTCTGTTTCCATACAAGTTTTAGAATGTTCGTTTTGCTCTGTGAAGAATGCTGGTATTGATAGAGATTGCATTGGATGTGTAAATTGCTTTGGGTAGTATAGACATTTTAACAATATCTGTTCTTCCAATCCATGAGCATGGAATGTATTTCCATTTCTTTGTCTTCTTTATTTCTTTCATAAGTGTTCTATAGTTTTGTAGAGTACAGATCTTTTACTTCTTTGGTTAGGTTTATTTGTAGGTATCCTATGGTTTTTGGTGCAATTGTAAGTGACGTCAGTTCCTTGATTTCTCTTTCTGCTGTTTCATTATTGGTGTATAGCAATGCAACATATTTCTGTACGTTGATTTTATATCTTGCAACATTGCTGAATCATGTATCAGTTCTAGCAATAGTTTGGTGGAGTCTTTTTGGCTTTCTACATAAAGTATCATGTTGTTTGCAAATAGTGAAAGTTTGACTTCTTCTGATTTGGATGTCTTTTATTTCTTTTTGTTTGATTGCTGAGGCTAGGACTTCCAGTACTATTTTGAACAAAGTGGTGAGAGTGGACATCCGTGCCATGTTACTGACCTTAGGGGAAAAGCTGTCAGTTTTTCCCCACTGTGGATGATATTAGCTGTGGGTCTTTCATATATTCATATATGGCCTTTATGATGTTAAGGTATATTCCATCTATCCCTGCTTTGTTGAGGATTTTTAAAATCAAGAATGGATGTTATATTTTGTCAAATGCTTTTTCTGCATCTATTGACAGGATCATATGGATCTTATCCTTTTTTTATTAATGTGGTGTATCACATTGATTGACTTATGGATATTGAACCACCCCTGCAGCCCAGGAATAAATCCCACTTGATCATGGTGAATAATTATTTTAATGTACTTTTGGATTTGATTTGCTACTATCCTGTTGAGAATTTTTGCATCATGTTCACCAGGGATACTGGTCTGTAATTCTCCTTTTTAGTGGATTTTTTTTTCTTCTGGTTTTAGAATCAAGGTAACGCTGGCCCCATAGAACAAGTTTGGAAGTTTTCCTTTCATTTCTATTTTTTGGAACAGTTTCAGAAGAATAGGTGTTAACTCTTCTTTAAATGTTTGATAGAATTCCCTTGGGAAGCCATCTGGCTCTGGACTCTTGTTTGTGGAGATTTTCGATTACTGATTCAATTTCGTTGCTGGTTATGGGTTTCTTCAAATTTTCTATTTCTTCCTGTTTCAGTTTTGGTAGATTATATGTTTCTTTATATTATTTTTTTTATTTTTTACACTTATTTATTTTTGAGAGACAGAGAGAGACAGAGCGCAAGTGGGGGAGGGGCAGAGATAGAAGGAGACACAGAATCTGAAGCAGGCTCCAGGCTCTGAGCTGTCAGCACAGAGCCCAATATGGGGTTCGAACTCACAAACTGTGAGATCATGACCTGAGCTGAAGTTGGATGCTTAACCGACTGAGCCACCCAGGCGCCCCGGTAATTTATATGTTTCTAGGAATTTATCCAATTCTTCCAGATTGCCCAATTTGTTGGCCCATAATAGTCTCTTGTAATTGTTTGTATTTCTTTGGTGTTGGTTGTGATCTCTTCCCTTTCATTTATGATTTTATTTATTGGGTCTTTCTCTTTTTTTTTTTTTTTTTGATAAATGTGGCTAAGGGTTTATCAATTTTGTTGATTCTTTCAAAGAACCAGCTCCTAGTTTTGTTGATCTGTTCTACTGCTTTTCTGATTTTTATATCATTTATTCCTGCTCTAATCTTTATCATTCCCCTTCTTCTGCTGGTTTTAGGCTTTATTTGCTCTTCTTTGTCCAGCTCCTGCAGGTATAAGGTTAGGTTGTGTATTTGAGACTTTTCTTGCTTATTTAGGCCTGTGTTACTATATACTTCTCTCTTATGACACCTTTGCTTCATACCAAACGTTTTGGACTGTCATGTTTCATTTTCATTTCCTTGCATGTATTTTTTAAATTTCTTATTCAGTTTCCTGGTTAACTCATTCATTCTTCAGTAGGGTGTTCTTTACCTTCCATGTATATGTGGTATTCCCAATTTTTTTCTTGTGGTTGACCTCAAGTTTCATAGCGTTGTGGTCTGAAAATATGCATGGTATGATCTCAATCTTTTTTTACCCATTGAGGGATAAATTGTGACCCAGTATGTTATCTATTATGGAGAATGTTTGTTCCATGTGCCCTTGAAAACAATATGTATTCTTCTACTTAGGATGAAATGCTCTGAATACATCTATTAAGTCCACCTGGGCAGTGTGCCATTCAAAGCTGTCGTCTCCTTGTTGAAATTCTGCTTAGATGATCTATCCATTGTTATAAGTGGGGTGTTAAAGTCCTCTACTATTATTATATTAATATTAATGAGTTTCTTTAAGTTTGTTACTAATTGGTTTATATTTGACTTCTCTCCAAGTTGGGGACATAAATATTTACAATAGTTAGATCTTCTTGTTGAATAGACCCTTTGTTATGATATAGTGCCCTTCTTCATCTCTTATTATAGTCTTTGGTTTTAAAATCTAGTTTGTCTGATATAAGTATGACTACTCCAGCTTTTCATGTCCATTCACATGATAAATGTTCTCTATCCCCTCACTTTCAATCTGGAGGTGTCTTGAGTCTAAAATAAGTCTCTTATAAGCAGCATATTGATGTGTCTTTTTTTTATCCATTCTGATATCCATTCTGATATTTTGATTGAGGCATTTAGTCCATTTACATTCAGAGTAATTATTGATAGATATGAATTTAGTGCCATTGTGTTACCTGTAAAGCTGATATTTCTGTAGATTGTCTCTGTTCCTTTCTAGTTTTTGTCACTTTCGGTCTTCCTTTCCCACTCAAAGTGTTCCTTTTAATATTTCTTGTAGAGCTGGTTTAGTGTCACAAACTCCTTTAGTTTTTGCTTGTTTTGGAAATTCTTTATCTCTCCTTCTATTCTGAATAACAGCCTGACTGGATAAAGTATTCTTGTCTGGATATTTTTCCCATATAGCACGTTGAATATATCATGCCACTCACTCCCTTCTGGCCTGCCAAGTTTCTGTGGATAGGTTTGCTGTTAATCTTATGTGCCTACCCTTTTAGGTTAAGGAATTTTTGTCCCTAGCTGCTTTCATAATCCCATATCTTTGTATTTTTCAAGTTTCACTATGATATAAGTTGACCTGTTTTCATTGATTTTGAGGAGAGTTCTCTGAGCCTCTTGGCCTTGAATGCCTATTTCCTTCCCCAGATTATGGAAGTTCTAAACTATAATTTGTTCAAATAAAACTTCTGCCCCTTTTCCCCACTCTTCGCCTGCAACTACTATGATCTGAATATTATTGCACTTTATGGAATTGCTGAGTTCCCTAAGTCTATATTCGTGATCTAATAGTTTACTAATAGTTTTCTTTCCCTCTTCTTTTGAGCTTCATTATTTTCCACAATTTTATCTTCTATATCATCCATTCATTCCTCTGCTTCTTCCATCCTCGTTGTGATTATACCAGTTGGTTTTGCATCTCAGTTATAGCATTTTTTATTTCAGCCTGACTAGTTTTAGGTCTTTTATCTCTTCTGCAAGGGTTTCTCTGGAGTCTTCTATGCTTCTTGCAAGCCCAGCTAATATTCTTATGACTGTTGTTTTAAATTCTTGTTCAGATATATTGCTGATATCTGTTTTGAGTAAATCCCTGGCTGTGATTTCTTCTTGGTATTTCTTTTGGGGAGAATTCCTCCATCTTTTCATTTTGCCTTGATTTCTGTCTTTTGTGTGCTATGAAAGCTTGTTATGTTTCCTGCTCCTGAGAGTAATGCTATATAAAAAGGGGGTCATACACTATCCCAGGATCCAGTGCTTCAGGGAGTGTTTCTGGTGTATGCTGTAAATACTTTGCTGTTGTTTTTCTGACTGCTCTTTCCCCCAGGTCAGTCCTTTGTAGAGTTTCTCCTTGCTTACAGTGGGGAGTGTTTTGACATTTAACTAGGTGTGCTTTGATTTGCTTGTTAAAATAAGCCTAATTAAAAAAAATTAAAAAGCCAATCCAAAAATAAATAAATATATAAAGAGAAAAGGAAAAGGAATAAAAAACAAAACAAAACAAAAAAAATAGACAAATAAAAAACTATAAGCCTGGGGTGCTTGGGTGGCTCAGTTGGTTAAGCATCTGACTCTTGGTTTTGGTTCAGGTCATGATCTCATAGGTTTATGGGTTCAAGCCCCACGTTGGGCTCTGTGCTAATAGTGCAGGGCCTGCTTAGGATTCCCTCTCTCCCTCTCTCTCTGCCTCTCCCCTGCCTGCCTTCTTTCTCTCTCAAAATTAAATAAACTTAAAAAAAAGCCACACAAAACATTACCCTAATTTCAAAGAAAAAGGAAGACAAAAAGAAGCCTGATCTCAAAAAAAAGAAAAGAAAAGAAAAGCAAACAAACAAAAAACTATAAGCCTGATTCCAAGGGAAATAAATAAATAAATAAATAAATGCCTGGTCCTATTTCCACCAGAACTGAAGCTGATGATTTGGAGCACTCTATGATTAATAGACTTGGTGAATGTGGGGGCCTGTGATGGTCTTCTGAGGGTGAGGCCCACTGTCCTGGCTCACAGTCAGACCTGCCCTAGTAACGATGCATTCGCAGGGTGCAGGGAGGCAGGGCTTGGTGTAAGCAGCTTCAGCCTCCACTGGAGGTGCTGTGTTGCTCACTGAACTCCAACCACACTGGTAGGCCAGGGGAAGATGGCATTACACTGCTGTCTAGTCTCTAGAGAGGGAAGCTTGCACCTGCCACTATTGAGGAAGCACTCACAGACAAGGGAACAATCTCCCCTCTTGTGTCCCAGCTTCCATCAGATCCCTGCCCTCACCATCTCTGTGCCCAAGCTGTCAACACACCCGGTGTCACAGTTCTCCTTTGTTTTACCTCTGGCAGCCAGCCCAGATCCAAAACTCCAAACCTTGAAGGGCCTGGTACGATGCAGACCTGCTCCTGTCCTTCAGAGGAGAGCCTCATAGTGCTGTGTCTTGTGCCGTTCTGTCCCAGAAAAGCAGTTGCATGGCTGCACCGGTGCTTGGAGTTTATGGTGAAGCACAGCAAAAAGCAGAGACCAGATTATATGCCCTCTGTCTGTGTTTCTGTCCTTTGCTGATGAACGGCCACTCAATGGTGCTGGCAAGGGTCTTTTGTCCTTGGAGAGGCAATATACCCCTCTTCCAAATGTCCTTTAAGAAGGGGAACATTCTCTCCCAGTGGGACCCAGGAGATCGTTACACCATGCTGTCTGCTCCCAGGCTTCTGCCCTCCTCCCCAGGTGCACTGCTGCCCAGCTGGCTTGACTGCAGCCAATGGTGCAGACTTCTAAAACCTCAGAATTTGAGCTTCCCTGCTTTGGGGAGTGTTTTTCTTGTGCAAACCCAATATGCAGCTCTCCCCTTCTCTCTTCTCTCTCCACCAAAGGGTTCCCTCTGTGGCAATATAGCTTTCCTCTCCCCTAGTTCACATCACTGCATCTCATACCAGACATTTTCTCTCCCTGTAATTGTGCAACTTGTTCTCTTAAGCCTCAGATTGATTTCCTAGGTGTTCAGAATGATTTGCTGTTAATCTAGCTGTGTTCAAGGGACAAGACAAGCCCAGGATTCCCCTAATACTCCACTAATCTTAACTCCCTCTCCCTCATGTAATTATATTTTTGTTAAAACCCATAGAATGTAGGGGCACCTGGGGGCTCAGTCGGTTAAGCATCCGACTTTGTCCAACTTCGGCTCAGGTCATGATCTCGCAGTTCGTGAGTTCCAACCCTGAGTCGGGCTCTGTGCTGACAGCTCAGAGCTTGGAGCCTGTTTCAGATTGTGTCTCCTCCTCTCTCTTCCCCTCCTCTGCTCGCACTCTGTCTCCTTCTCTCAAAAAATAAACATTAAAAAAAATTAAAAACAAAAACCATGGAATGTAGAACACTAAGAATGAACCCTTATATAATCTATGGATTGGGGTAATGATGTGTTAATGTAGGTTTGCTGATTGTAACAAATGTACCACTGTGTTGCAGAATGTTGATGTGAGGGAGACTGTGTGTATATATGGGGATAGAGAATATCTGGAAACTCTCTACTTGTCACTCAATTTTGCTGTGAAACCAAACTTTCTCTAAAAATAAAGTTTATTAAAAAATTATATACTGTTAAATGCACAGATCTTAAGTGTATAATTAAATCTGTTTTGATTAATGTATATACCCATGTAATCACTACACCAAATCATAATTTAGAACATTTCCATCACCCCAGAAAGGTTTCCTGTACCCATTCCCTTAAGCAATTATTGTTCTGATTTCTATCACCACATATTGGTTTACTTCAGTCTTGGAGTTCATTTGAAAGGAATCATACAGTATATACTCTTTTATGTCTGCCTTCTTTCACTTAACATATATTTTTTATTTTTTTATTTTTAATTTTTTTTAACATTTATTTATTTTTGAGACAGAGAGAGACAGAGCATGAATGGGGGAGGGACAGAGAGAGGGAGACACAGAATCTGAAACAGGCTCCAGGCTCCGAGCTGTCAGCACAGAGCCCAACGTGGGGCTCGAACTCACGGACCGTAAGATCATGACCTGAGCCGAAGTCAGCCACTCAACCGACTGAGCCACCCAGGTGCCCCTTAACATATATTTTTTAGATTCGTCCATAGTTTTGAAAGTATCAGTAGTTCATTTTTTTTATTGTTGAGTAATATTGCATTAAATAAATACATCACAATTTGTCTATTCAAACTTCTTTTGTTATTTTATTATATTATATTTTATTTTATTTTAGAGAGAGAACATGAGTGGGGGAGAGGGGCAGAGGGAGAGAGAGAGAGAGAGAGAGAGAATCCTAAGCAAGATACATGCCCAGCACGAAGCCCAATGCAAGGCTCAATCTCACAACCCTGGGATCATGACCCAAGCTGAAACCAAGAGCCTGAAACTCAACCAACTGAGCCACCCATGTGCCCCAATTCATCATACTTCTTCTGATGGAAATTTGGGTTGTGTCAAGTTCCTGCTTTATATGTGATGCAATTATAACATTCTTTTTTTTTTAAGAGTTTTTAAAAACTTTATTTATTTATTTTGAGACACAGAGAGCATGATGGGGGAGGAGCAGAGAGAGAGAGAGAGAGACAGAGAAAGAGAGGGAATACCAAGCAGGCTCCATACTGTCAGCGCACAGCCCAACTTGGGGCTCAATCTCATGAACCATGAGATCATGACCTAAGTTGAAATCAAGAGCTGGACACTTAACTGACTGAGCCACCCAGGTGCCCCAACAATTATGACATTCTCTCACAAGATTGTGTGGACACATAATTTCACTTCCCGTGGGTCATGGGGTAGTTCCATAAAAACTGCCCCTTGCTTTTCCATAGAAATTTTAGCATTAAATTTCAGTTACTACAGGGGCACCTGGGTGGCTCAGTTGGTTAAGTGTCTGACTTCAACTCAGGTCATGAACTAGCGGTTTGTGAGTTCTAGCCCTGCATTGGACTCTGTGCTGACAGCTCAGAGCCTGGAGCCTGCTTTGGATTCTGTGTCTCGATCTCTCTGCCCCTCATTTGCTCACACATTCTCTCTATCTCAAAAATAAATAAACATTAAAAAAATTTCAATTACTACAAAGAGTCTACTGGGATTTTGATTTGCATTGGTTGAGTATATTGACAATTATAGTTTTTCTCCTTTATTCTGTTAATACGGAGAATTACATTGTTTTTCAAATATTAAGCCAATCTTGCATTCCTGGGATAAACCCTACTTAGTCATGATATGTTATCCATTTTCACTTCAACTGCTAATTATTGGTAAGGATTATTGCCTCTATCTGTGTACGTTCTACAATTTTCTTTCCTTGTCTTATAAGTTTTCCTGGCCTTATCTCTATTCTGACAGAATTTGTGTACAATGACGTTATTTTTTCCTTAACTATTCACCAAGACCGTTGGCCTAGAGTTTTCCTTGTCAGAAAATTATTGATTACCAAATTCAATTTACTTAGTAGATATACAACTGTTCAGGTTATCTTCTTTTTGGTAAATTGTGTTTTTCAAATAATTTGCCTACTTCATCTGAATTGTTGAATTTACATTTTTCTATATTTTTCATGATCAGTCTTACTAGAGGTTTATCACCTTGTTTGAATTTGTTGACGAATCAACTTTTGGCTTTGTTAATTTTCTCTATTTGTTTGTTTTTCATTTCATTGATTTCTGGTTTTTATTTCCTTCCTTCTATTTACCTTGGATTTAATTCGTTCTTCTTTACGTATGAAGCCTCTATGTTGCAACCTTAGATCATTGATATTTAAACAATATTTTTTCTTTTCTTATTGCATAATACTTTAGCATTTTAAAGTATTGATTTCCCTCTAAGGAAGTACTGCTTTGGCTGCATCCCATAAAATTTAATATGTTGTATTTTCATTATAATTCAGTTAGAAATATTTTCTAACTCACATGTGATTTATTCTTTTGTTCATAAGTTATTTAAAGTGTGTTGGGGCTTTTCTTCATATCTTAATTAAATGAATTCTAATTTAATTGTGTTGTTATAGAATATATGCTATAATATTTCCCTTTTTTGAGACAATAAGACTTAATCTATGGCTCATTATATGTCTATTTCATGAATTCTCCATCTTACTTAAAAAGAATATATATCTTTGTAGTTGTTGGGTATGGTGCTGTATATGTCTATTTTGTCAAAGTAGTTGACAGTATTATTTAAATCTTCTTTCACATTAATTTTTCCCTTCCTTTTAAAAAGTCTAATTTTGGTTCTGTAGATACAATGACTTATTAACTTCAGTCACATACACATATAGACTTCACAGCTGCCCACCCCACAAAGACCTTTATGCTAAGGAAACCCATCCAAGAATTATGCCCCTGTGAAGCCATGAAGGCAACATGAACTGGTTTTGAAGATTGCTCCTCAGTTCCTAGTTTCTCACAACTCCTGCCAACCTACTTTCCATTACAGCATAGAACTTTTGTTTCTAAAATCCAGTCTCAGGGTGCCTGGGTGGCTCAGTCAGTTAAGCGGCTGACTTCAGCTCAGGTCATGATCTCACAGTTCATTAGTTCAAACCCCACATTGGGCTCTCTGCTGTCAACACATGGCCCACTTCAGATCTTCTGTCCCCATCTCTCTACCCTTCCCCTGCTCATGCCTTCTCTCAAAAATAAATAAACATTAAAATAAAGTAAAGTAAGATAAAATCCAGTCTCTACTCATGATTTGGTGGTTAGCCTTATGGTTCCCAGTATTTGTCTTTCATTCTACTGCATGGATTCTGGCTTAAGGCATTCCTCTGGTTCCTAAGGGGGAGTCAAGCAACTTGTCAGAGGCCACCTGCATGGGTATCAACAAAGAATTTTAAAGCGTTGCTCAAATCCTGATTTCTGCTGTAAGACCTACTTATGAGCCTGTTCCTAAAGCATCTTAGGAGAATTTATGTGCCAGACATTTAAAAGATACTGCCTGATTCCCATGCTGAGAATATGAGACTGATAGATTTCTCTTGTTTTAATAATTTAATAAATTATTAATGAAGCTATGCCTTCTCTAACTGATAACAAACTATTAAAATGGAGTATTAGTGTAGACATTACTGCCAAAGCTGTCATACATAGAACAACAGATTTGGCCTGAAGGAAGGCTGAGAAAATTCAAGCTGAATATCAAGTGGAAACAGTTTTATAGCATAAGGTCACCCATGAATGCCTTGGCAACAACTAAGCATTCCTTTGATTCTTTTATTAGATTGGCTGGCTGTTCCCTACAAAAAGCAGGACCTTGAATAGAAGGGACCCAGAAGTTGGGTGTATTGAGGGGAAAAAAAGGAAATTATCAGAATATGGGGTTTGGTCCAAGGTAGGGGGCTCTTTTTAGTAATAAGTTCCTATACATACCAAAAAGTAAGAAGGAAGCTGAAGAAAGACAGTGGTCCTAAAGATGTCTCCTGTCTCATGGTGCCGGCTAGGGGAGCGTTTCTAAGAGTGGTGTCAACATCTCATGGAAACTTGTGAGACATGAACATTTTTAGGCCCCATTCTAGAGTTCTTGAATCAAATTCTAGGGAAAAGACAGCAATCTGTATTTAACCAAGCCCTACAGGCGGTCCTCATGTACAGCGAGTTTGAGAACCACAAGGAGAAGGCCAGTCCTGGGTGGGCTGCTGAGAGGTCACTGCAAGGGTGAGTTGTATGATGGCCACCACCACCACCAGGCACCTGCTCAATTCCCTTATGCTTCTTCTGGAATTACGTTTAGATTTGGCCTCCTCCATTGTGTATGTACACACTAGGAAGCTTTGAAGTAGAAGCTATAAAAAGTTAAATTAAATTTGTTTTTTCATACGATAATTCTCTACTCACATTACAGCAGTATTCTATTTCTTGTAAACAGAAGGAGTTCAATGAATAGTTGTTGAATGAATGAATGAGGAGTGCCTGAGGGTACCTTCAGTCAAGCATTAAAGCCTAAACCAGGACAAAGGCATTAAACAAGCAGATATTTCTATGAAAATATCTTTTCTAAGAAAAGTATCTAAATAACTAAAAAGTATCTAAAATAACTAAAAAAGTTATTTTTTTCTGTATCAGTTTATCTTTTCCCCTGGTATTGCCAAATGAATAAAATTAGCATTATTCCTATCCCCTAGGAGTGCATGGTTTTCTTGCTCTATGTGAGTAGATAACAGGCTGGTAAAAAAGCCAACACAGAATGAGACACTGAAGAAAATGCTCCCTCCAAGAAATGCAATTACACGAATTAAAATGCATTCAAATAAACACTCCCTAGCCACCTGGCATGTACAATCATTTATACTGTGATTTCATATTTCTCGGGATTCTCATATGTGTGGTACTATCACTGGCATGGTAAAAATGAGCCACAGGATATTACAAAGTTAATATAGAAAAATTCCCTTGAAGAGTAATGAAGATAAGCATCATTCTCAATAGCAACAATCTGAGAGCTTTATCTGGGATAACTTTCATTATTGCTTCTTTAAAAAAACAGTTCTTGAGATATAATTCACATACCATAAAATTCATCCTTTTAAAGTGTACGATTCTATGGGGTTTTTAAAGTAATTTGTGCAATCATCACCACAATCTAATTTTACTTTAATTTTTATACTCAACCCCCCAACACACACAAAAATGTTGTACCAATTATCACTCAATCCTCATTGCTCTCTCCAATCCCCAACTGTTTTCTACTTTCTGCCTCTATAGATTTGCTTATTCTCATCCTCTCTCTCTCTCTCTCTCTCTGTCTCTCTCTCTCTCTTTCTGTGTGTGTGTGTGTGTGTGTGTGTGTGTGTATTGTTGCTATTTTATTTGTTCTCTAGACAGTGACGGTTAATACCTACTGAGAGTTAGTTATATGCCAGTCATTATTTTGAGCACTGTATACCTATCAGCTCATTTAATTCTCAAATTCCTTAAGGTAGTTGCAGGGTCTAGCAACTGTGGGTCTGTCATGCAGTAGAAAGTTGAAGACAAATCATTCTTGCTCGAAGTCCCCAAGTCAGTGTCAAGGAAATCCACAGGCAGTGTTCCAGGGATGGGTTAAAGGTTTAATGCCACAAGGCTTCCCAGACTCTATGGTGACTGCAGGTTAGTGTCAGAACTTCTGTGTTCCTTGAAAGAGTGAGATTCCTATCAGGTGACCTGCTAGGTGCTTTTCTGTCCATGCAACCTGTCCTTAGAGGCTCTGCCTCTTCTGGTCAGACCCCTGTCCTCTGACAGGCTCAGGAGTTTGAGTTTCCCTCTCAGTCACCTCCACCTATCTTTCCAGCTCACTCTTTTAGCCTTATGCCAGTGGCCCTTCAACCCCAGGGGGACTTCCAATCTACTTACCTCACTGCCTGCATCTTGTTTTCTTCTGTACCTGCTGGGTTCCCCAGTCCATCCTTATAATTACTCCCTGGCTTACACCCCCACCTCACATGCCCCTCTCTCCTCTGTTGCATTTATAGAAGCAACAATCCCAGTCCTGGTAAAAAAAAAAAAAAAAAAAGTAATAATAATACCCAACTTGCATCCAGGCAACTGAATGTGGATGGAGAAAAACGCAAACCCATGCTGACTTAAAACTGTTTCATGGACTAAAACTGTGTTGCCTAGAAGCCCATGTTTCCCTATCCCATTCTGTCCAGTACTCCCCTAAATGTGCATCTTGCCTTCATTCTCTGTCCTCAAGTCTCCAAAGCCACTGCCTTCTTATTCTCAACAGGTCAGGCAGCTTGCTGGCACTCTCTGGCCTGGCCTGGGTCCAATCCCACATGGGTGTGCCCGTGCCCTCTTATGAGGGCTTGCTGTTGACCACCCCTTGCCCCAACCATATGACCCAGTGCATTTGGCAAACACAAGTTACAATGAGCAGCTCTGGCTCAGGGTTACCTGATGTTCTGTGGTTACATATATCAACTCTCGCAAGACCAATTGCCTGACAGGAGCTTCCTTATTTGAAGTGGTAGCCAGCCTTTTTTCAGAACCTGAGGGGTCTACGTTGTGCTTCTCCTACCCGGCTTGCCATAAACTCCCACAGCATTGTTTCCTAGCACAGGTACCTCAGAGGGCCCAGCAACATGACTGCTCACACCATGACTGGTCTTGCTGCAAGTCCCTTTTTTCTCTGGGTCCCCTCTGGCAGCCTTCCATGTCATCTGCCAAATGGGATAGAGCAGTATTCCCAAGTGTAGAATATGCCACCTCCAGACCCTGAGAGGCTGATCACGCAGTGTGCCTTCTTCTTAGTGATGGGATATCAGCATGCCCCAGTCCTCTGGAGCTCTGAACACCTCACTGTGATGTAGCAGGCTCCTAAACCTTGACAGGCTTACTTCCCATCCTCTAGACTTCTGGTGTCTTCATTTCTTCCTCTGGTATGATTAGCACCATTCTATCAATATAGTGGACCAATGTCTTACTCTGTGGAATGTCCAAGTCCCTTTTCAGCTAGAATGTGACTGAAGACAGGGAACTAACATAGTACTGGGGAAAGAGTGAAATGTATATTGTTTCCTGCCCATGTGAATGTTCACTGCTTGTAATCCTTCTTTCTGATAGGATGGAAAAGAATACATTTGCCAGATCAGTGGCCACATATGTGTGTACCAGAGGTTGCTTTAATGTGCTGTAGCAAAGATGCCCCATCTAGCACAGCAACTGCCTTTGGGGCTACTACTTGGTTACAGCTACCACAGTCCCCTGTTATCTGCCATTATCTATCCAGCTTTCGTAGGAGCCAGATTGGTGAATTAAATGGGGATATGAAAGAGACCACTAGCCCTTCATTCTTTAAGGCTTTGAAGGTGGTATTGATTTTGAGGCATTGTTTTTGATTTACTACCTTGACTGAGGAAGGAAGGAGTTGCAGAAGTTTCCACTTGGCCTTTCCACTGCAAAAGCTCTTATCTTATGTGGGTGAGGGTTCTGTCAACTAAAAAGTATGCCCAGTTTTATTGTTAATTTGGGACTGCTGAAGGGACCAATGTGTAGGTTTGTGAGCTGAACCTGGACCAGGATCCCACTGACTCTCTGGTCCCATCCACTTCCAGTATAGCAGGGAAGGTATGGTGGTACTTTGGATCCCCAGGTAACAATGTCAATTCAGACGGTCCAATAATCCTCAAAATAATCTAAGCATTCTCCTTTCTCCAATGCATGGTTACCTGTGTAAGCAGCCATAGTTCTCTGTGGAAGTACTGAGGAGTCACTATTGAATACACCTGCCATGCTTTTGCAGACACTGGTTTCTCCTTCAGTTAGTAAGTTCTGGGTCTAAGAACAGGCTCAGGTCCAGAAGGTGGGCAAGGGATCAATGACTTTGATTTTTAAAAAATGTGTTCTAATTAGCCCTCTTCCTGGTTCCCTGTATGGGGACTCCCTTAGCTGCTACTCCAACTTGTCCTCACTCACCTTGATTTTAATGGTTAAATGCTGCCACCTGCCTTTATCCTTTTGGACAGTTGCAGTGCTTGTTGTATGTCAAGGAGCCCAGTTGTGAAGGGTATCTCCTTTCATTGGTGACAGCCTCCAGAGGACAGTCACCACTGAGCTCCTCACAATTCTCACCCCTCACCAGCAGTCCTGTCCCCATCGCTCTGCTAAATAGTGTCTTCCGGGCCCTCATTTAGAACATGGCTTTGTGAGACATGCCTTCCTTTCATGTGGCCCAGCACTTTTTTCAAGCTTCCAAGAGCTATCCTCACAGTCTCAACCCTGCCAGTGTGTTAAATCCTGCATTGCCGGAGTGGATAACTCCTACTTACCCAACCTGATGTTCAGTTGCTCTGTATCTAGCACCTTGGGGATTCCATTCCATGTATATTCCCAGCTCCTGCAGGAATATATTAGTTGGATTCTGCGGCTCCTTTGGTGTATAGTCCCTCTCTTCCATTGGTAGGCTCAGGACATCCTCAGATGGGCTATGCTGGGGCTTGACCCCTGTGATGGTCTGGCTGCCAGGAGAGGAGATGGGAGTAATCCTTAGGGTTGATAGCATGGTGTTGCAAAGCACTCGCCTCATTTGAGGCCTCTACAAGATCTTTAAGCAAAGGGAGGGTACTATTTTTTAATAAGGGGAAATGGATCACTTCTGCAGGCCCAGTGGCTTCAAGGTTCTCAATTGCATCTTTCCAGATAATCTCATCCCAAGTTTTAGGGGTTCCACTTCTTTGCTATTAGACCCTGACCCTGTACAGAGATGAGAAGGGGCCAAGAAGTCAACCTTCTCTGAGCTCTGCTACTGTTAAGATTAAGCCTTGAGCCCCATCCTCCTTTTTATCAGCTCTCCAGGTACAGATTAGGATTTCCTTAAACATTGCCAAGAGACCCGCTAGCTCTCATGTTTTGTCCTGAATTGGTGATGAATCAATTTTCCTGAACACCTGTCAATAACACCTGTTATTTCTTTTCAATGAACCTATGTGCTTAGCGACAGCCACCCAATTCCATAGTCTTTATAGTTATCATTTCCCTCTTACCTCTTGAGGATCAGAGGTATTATACCAGCCACTGTATCCTATTCCAGTCATATCCCAGCCTAGTTCACTGTGGGTAAAAGTTTTAGCAACAGAACTACGGCATTCCAAGACCTGTACACACTGCACTACTACTGGTGATGAGGTCCTTGTTGCTAGCCTGCCAGCAAGCGATCCAGCTCAAAAGTTCCATTTTAGAGTCTACTTCCTAGGAGCTCTCCAATCTTTAGATTATTCCCTGGAAACAGAGAGAGAGAGCATTGCATGCTCAAGGTTTGTTGAGAAATGCTTGAGAGACATGTGTAGGAAAGTGAGGTAGACACAATACAGCAGAGAGAGAAGCTGACCTATAATGCAGTTGCAGCTAAGCCACTCCTACAGGGTACTCTGGGATGAAGCATATACCTTCGTGTCCCTGTGTAAACTAGTCTTGGGAAGGGAAGTAGCCTTGGGCAAGGCAGTGACCTGTGGCTGAGGGCATTTCCCAGTGAAGGACATGGCTCTGAGCCTATGCTGCAAGCAGTTGTGGGTGAGTGTGTCTGCCCTAAAGAGAGGATCTAGGCAGATCTATTATGCCTGATCACTCCAGCAATCCTATCTCTCTCTCACTTTACCTTCTTCTCTGTCTATTGTATCATCCTCCTCAGCGTACAATTCTGCTGGTAATCCCTTCCATTAAAGAAATAAACCTTTGTTATTGGCTTGGCTCAGAGGAGCTTGAGGGAGCTGAGCCTCCAGGTATTGCAATAATTATCAAAAACAAGCCAAAATGAAAGCGAGAGTCAAGACTTTAATTGCTTAAAGCAATAGTGTAGAGCAAGAAGCTAAATTGGAGAAATCACTGACTCTCTCTGCCTTCTTGTTTCCCTCAAAGAACTGCCTGTCAGTCAAGGGTCAGTTGATTAGGGGTGGCTAATCCTTCTCAGTGTCTCATTGCTGAAAGATCTTGGGGTTTTCTGGACCCTTGGGCTGGGGAGAGGGAAAAGGAGAAGTGCTGGGAATGGAAAAAAACTGAGCACTGAGTCAGGGTGGAAAGGATGTCTCCAAGGTTTCCCTTCCTTTCTCCAAAAGGAGAGGCATCTGAAGGCTTCAGAAGACCTCAGAGAAAGAGGCTTTTTTTTTTTTTTAAATTTATTGTCAAGTTAGCTAACATACAGTATAGTCCTGGCTTCTGGAATAGATTCCCATGATTCATCACTTAACATACAACATCCAGTGCTCATCCCAACAAGTGCCCTCCTCAAAGCCCATCACCCATTTTTCCAACCCCACCCTCAACTCCCCACCCTCATCAACCCTCAGTTTGTTCTCTGTATTTAAGAGTCTCTTATGGTTTGCCTCCCTCTCTGTTTATATCTTATTTTTCCTGCCCTTCTATGGTTTTAAGTTTCTCAAATTCCACAAATGAGTGAAATCATATGATATCTGTCTTTCTCTGACTTATTTCGCTTAGCATAATACCCTCCAGTACTATCCACATTGTTGCAAATGGCAAGATTCCATTCCTTTTCATGGCCAAATAGTACTCCATTGTATATATTAAACCACATCGTCTTTACCCATTTATCAGTTGATGGACATTTGGACTCTTTCCATAATTTGGCTATTGTCGAAAGCACTGCTATAAACATTGGGGTAAATGTGCCCCTTCAAACCACCACTCCTGTATCCTTTGGATAAATTCCTAGTAGTGCTATTGTGGGGTCGTAGGGCAATTCTATTTTTATTTTTTTGAGGAAACTCCATACTGTTTTCCAGAGTCACTGCACCAATTTGCATTCCCACCAGCAGTGCAAGAGGTTCCCCAAAAAAGAGGCTTCTGTTGGAGGTGCCTGGATCAGACTACAAATGTGCATAAGAGCAAGGTTAAGCCAGAGGAATCTGAGTCCTTAACTGTAACTCCCTTCAGAGGCTGCAGCACACTGGCTGTGCACCAAGTCTGTGCACCTTACAGCTTTCCCCTGTAAGGTCTGCCAGGGAAGGCCTTTGTAATTGCCTATGGTCAAGTTTGAAAGATCACACTGTTGAAGAACAAAAATGCCACCAAGTAAATTTTAAAGATCTAATTGGCTTTATTAATGAATTCATGAATTTGGCAGCATCCTATCTAACAAGTAGAGAGAGAGGAGCTCTGTTGAGCTGCAGGAAAGGCAAGGTTTAGCAGGAAACGCAAGGCAAAGAGGGAATGGAAAAAATGAAATTATTAGCAAAGAATGCATTGTTTTAGGCAAGGTCACCCTCCTAAGGGGAACAGGCGTCTATCAGTAAATTTCCCAGTGTTGACCAGGAAATTCCAGGTTGACTGGGGCAGGGGGTAAAAATGTAGTTAGGTTAGGTATTTACCTAAATCTTAATTTGGTGGCATGGGGCCCTTTAACATAAGTGGCGCCATTTGGGGCCTGTGGGTTTCTTTTTGACAACACATAAGTTTTTAGACTGGAGCTAGACTCCTCACTCTTTTCTTATGGCTCCATTTTTCTGCCCCTCCCACTAGCAAAAAACTTTTTTCTATCCATTCTTTCCAATTTCTTTCCCCTCATTGTGTCATGAACTCATTCCCATTAGACTTTTGTCTCCATCATTTCATTAAAACTGTTTTTTGCAGATACCCAAATCTCGATGTTTCATTCGTGTTTCTATGGTCAATTGATTTTCAACAGGTATACCAAGACCATTCAATGTGGGAAGAATAGTCTTTTCAACAAATGGCCCTGGGCCAACTGAAAAGCTACATGCAAAATCATGAAGTTGGATCCTTACCTCACGTCATTTATAAAAATTAACTCAAAATGGAGCAAATAACTAAATGTAAGAGCCCAAACTATAAAACTCTGAAGAAACATAGAAATCATGACCCTGGATTTGGCAATGGATCCACCAAAAGCACAAGCAACCAGAAAAGAAAAAAATTGGACAGCAAGAAAATTAAAATCTTTTGTGTTTCAAAGGGCACTATGAGAAAGTAGAAAGACAACCCATGGAATGGGAGTATATTTCTACAAATCATATCTTATAAGGAACTTGTATCTGGAATATATAAATAACCCTTACAACTCAATAATAAAAAGACAACCCAATTTCAAAATGAGTGAGGATTTGGATAGATATTCCTCCAAAGACAATATACAGATGGCCAATAAGCACATGGGGAGATGCTGAACACCATTAGTCATTAAAGAAATGCAAGTCTAAACCACAATGAAATACCACTTTATACCTACTAAGATGGCTATAATAAAAACATCAGATAAGAATGGTTAGTGAGGATATGGAGAAATTAGAACCCCTCATAAACTTCTGGTGGGAATGTAAAATGGTATGGCCTCTGTGGAAAGCAATTAGGTAGTTCCTCAAAAAGTTAACATTTGACCCAGAAATATATAGTCAATAGAAATGGAAGCATATGTCTACATAAACAAATTGTACACAAATGTTCAGAGGAGCATATTATTACTCATAATAGCCAAATGATTAAAACAACCCAAATGTCCATCAACTGATGAATGGGTAAACAAAATTTGGCATATCCATGCAATGGAATAGTATTTAGTCTTAAAAAGGAATGAAGTACTGATATATTTTACAACTATGGATGATCATGGATAAGGTGATGAAAATGTCCTAAAATTGATTGTGATGATGGCAGCAATACTTTTTGAATATACTAAAAACCATTAAATTCTACACTGTAAAAGGGTGACTTGTATGATATGTGAATTATATCTCAATAAAGCTGTTACAATAAAAGAGATATGAATGTTTCTAAATTTAATAGTTAATTTTTAGTTCTCGTCTTACTGGACTTCTCAAAAACAATTCAGAGTTCTTCCCCATTCATAAAATACTATCTTTGCTTGGCTTCAGGGACATTACTACTACTTTATTTTATTGCCTGCTCCTTCTATTTCATTGGATCTTCCTCATTTTACTCTTTAAATAAAGGAGCGCCCCAGGGCTCAGGCTTTAAACTTTTCTTGCTACTTATTGTCTAGGTTATTTTATCTTAATTTTTTTAAATTGAAGTATAGTTGACACACAACACTGCATTAGTTTTAGGTGATCATACATACATACATACATACATACATACATACAACATAGTGATCTGACAACTGTATATGCTATGCTATGCTCACCACAAGTGTAGCTACCATCTGTCACCATACAAGGCTATTATAACACCATTGACTATTATTCCCTATGCTGTACCTTTTATCCTCATGACTTACTCATCCCATAACTGGAAGCCTGTATCTCCCACTCCTTGTCACCCACTTTGGCCATCCCCCATCTCCTTCCCCTCTGGCAACCATCAGTTTGTTCTCTATATTTATGGATCCATTTTTGGGGCATGTGGTTTTAAATATCATTTATATGCTAATAGCTCCTGGATTTATATTTCTAGCCCAGACCTCTCCTTTGAATTTCAGACTCACAAAATTAACCATTCTCAAATTAGCTGTGTACTAAGCAATTCAAACTTAGTATATATAAGACTGAGCTTTTTAAAAAATATTATTTATTTATTTATTTATTTATTTATTTATTTATTTATTTATTTTTGAGAGAGAGAGAGAGAGAGAATGAGAGAGAGAGAGAGAGAGAGAGAGAGAGAGAGAGCACCACCTGCACGCAGGGAAGAGGTGGAGACAGAGGGAGAGAGAGAATCCCAAGTAGGCCCTGCACTGTCAGCTCAGAGCCTGATGTGGGGCTCAGTCCCTTGACCTGAGCCAAAATCAAGAGTTGAACGCTCAACCGACTGAGCTATCCAGGCACCTCAAGACTGAACTTTTGATTTTCTACTTCCATCACCTGCCCAAATCAGACCCTCCCTGTGACTTCCTTTCTCAGTAAATGGTAGCTTCATTTTTCCAGTTCTTTAGGGCAAGACTTTGAGCCATTCTTGACTTTCCTTTGTCTCTCACACCCCCTTCTAACAATTCTATCAACTTCATTTTCAAAACCAATGAGAATCAGAATCATTCTTACTAGTTCCAATGCTACTCGTCTGGTCCAAGACACCATCATCCCTCACTTGGATTATTTCAGTAATCACTTTACTTGTCTCTGTTTTGACCCTTGCCCCCTACCCCTTGCTTCTGTCTATTCTTATAGCAGCTACAGTGATCCTTTTAAAATATAATTAGACCCTGTCATATGTTTCTTTTTTCTTTTTCTTTTTCTTTTTTTAAAGTAGGCTTCATGCCCAGAGTGGAGCCCAATGTGGGGCCTGAACTCACAACCCTGAGATCAAGACCTGCGCTGAGATCAAGAGTTGCACGCTTAACTGACTAAGCCACCCAGGCACCCCTGACCTTGTCATATCTTTCTTTTCAAAATCTCCCAATGGCTTCTCATCTCACTCAAAGCAAATTCCAAATTCTTATTATGGCTCACATGGTGCTCCATGACCTGGCTTTTGATTACCCTTCTTATTACATCTCATGCTTCTTTCCATCCAATCACACTGGCTTCTTTGCACCTAGAAATGTCTAGCAGAGAGTAGAGGCACTTCAAGTAGTTGTAGAATAAATGGTTAGATGATTTGAGCAGCAGCCAGTTTGTGGTAAATTGAGGAGTAAATGTGAGGTGAGAAGTGGAAAAACATTTATAGAGTTTGGCTATGAAAAAGAGGCAAGAGACCAGGCATTTATAGGTGGAGTGGGAAGAAGCTAGAGATAGTTGTTTTTTTTTTCTTTCCTTCTTTAAGTAGAGTCTTAGTGTGTTTAAATAATGACAGATAATAGCCAGGAAAAGGGTGGGCTAAATATCTACAATATTCCAAATAAATGAGCAATTTTTGAGTGGTGGTTTGAAGCAAAGGAAGAATAGAAGTGTGTTAGTAGTTGGGCCACCTAAGCCTCCTACCTGAGCCAGGTGAACTGCTATGGAACAGAGGGATATGCTCAAGAGTGATCATTTTGAGCAAAACTTGTGTTCTGAGAAGAGAAAACAGGCATTTGGCACGATTCTTCTGCTTTTCACCATTCTTGTGCCTGCACATTTTCTTCTTTTCTCTGGTTGCTGCTACTTTGGTATTAGAAAGGAAGGTGAAAGTAAAGTGAATTTGCACTGTTTTGAGTGTCTATTATACAGATCACTCTGCTAGTGTTTGCTCTGTGTGTGTTTTTGTGTTTCAAATCTGTACATTAGTCTTGCAGGATAGGTGTTTGTATCTCCGTTTTTAAAGGAACAAAGATATGGTAGAGCATGCTGTAAACTACTCTGTGATAGATAGGATGAGACAGGAGAGAGGAAGGCCATGGAGGAAGCTAGATGAGGGTAGGGTAGGAGGAGAAAGCTCCCAAGTAGGTTGTACCAACACAGAAATATGTGAATTAAATCTTCCACCAAAAAGGGGGCTCACTCTGTGCACCCTTTCTGTCTTTTAGCCTCCTGAAATCAAGTGTTTGCTGCACACTGAAAACGGGAATGTGAGAGTATATGTTGTTGTGAATTCTCAATGAAGAAGAAGCTATTACTGTGATGTTAGAATCCATAAATTGTATATTGCTGCTTAACAAAAAATGAAAGCAAAGAGATCAATCTTATGGTGCTCAAGCATTGTATGCCCGAGAGAGTTCTAGCTTGTAATTACATGCTATGTTTCCAAGGTTGTACTTCTTTCAGTGTCAAGATGTGCTGTGCACTGAATGAACTTCACCTGGGTTTCACTGCCCCGCTGGGATCATTTAGGTAAAATTCTGTAATCTACAGCCTTACTGAAGTCAGTGGATTCTCCCTGGAGCCCAAACTGGCTTTTGACTCATGTTCCTTTAGGAACTCTCTGGTGAACATACTTGTGAATAATTCCAGTCTGTTATAATTGATGATACTAGACGATAGAAACTATTCTCTACTTAAGTGAATCAAGCCACAGTAGACACTAATTTCTTTCAGTTTTATAATTCAGTGCATTGAAGGTGAGATAGGAGTGGGTAGAAAATATAGTATTTTATTGTACACACTAGAAGTATTAGGTAGGGACGGTTATTGTGATTTGAGAAAGTCAATGGTGGAGGAATGATGTGCAGGGGTACGGACAGCTATGACAGCAGGTAATGGATGCAGTGAGGGCTCTAACCATCTCCAAGGGAAAATGTTCTGTTCCATAAAGGGTTTTTAAAAATAGTTTTATTGAAGTATGTTTTACATACAATAAACTATGTATTTAAAATATATAATTTGGTAAGTTTTATGTATGTATACATCTGTAAAACCATCACCATAATCATGAAAATAAACATATCCATCATCTGCAAAGTTTCCTCATGCCCCTTCCTCTTTTTAATGCCTGTGGAATCTGTAATGATATCTCCTCTCTCATTCCTGATATTGGTAATTAGTGTCTTGTCTCTTGCTAGTCTTTCTAGAGGTTTATCAGTCTCATTGATCTTTTCAGAGGACTGGCACTAAGTTTCCCTACTTTTCCGTTTTCAAATTTGGTGATTTCTTCAATGTTTGTTTCCTTCTTTCTACTGGTGGTAGGTTTATTTTGCTCTTCTTTTTCTAGTTTCTTGAAGTGGAAACTTAGACTATGGTTTGAGACCTTTTCTCTTTTCCAATAGAAGCATTGAATGCTATAAATTTCCCTCTAATCACTGATTTAGGTGCATCCCACAAATTTTGCTAAGTTCTAGTTTCAATTTTAATTTCCTTTGGGACTTCCACTCTGACTTTGAGTGACTTAGAAGTGTGTTAATTTCCAAGCATCTGGAGATTTTCATCTTTCTCTTACTCAGTTCTAGCTTAATTTCATTAAGTTCAGAGAACACACCTTGTATGATTTTAATTCTTTCAAATTTATTAAAGTTTGCTTTATGGTTCAACTGCTCTATCTTGGTGAATATTATATATGTACTGGAAAAGAATGTATGTTCTGCTGTTAACTGTTGGAATGTCCCATAACTACCAGTTAGATCCAGTTCGTTGATAGTGTTGTCAGTTCTTCTAGATCCTTGCTAATCTTCCACGTACTGGTCCCATTACAGGGAGAGGAGTGTTTACCTGTGGATTTGTCTATGTCTCCCTTCAGTCTTGTCAGCTCTTGCTTCATGCACTATTGCAGTTCTGTTGTCATGTGTACACACATTTAGATTGTTATGTCTGCTTGGTGAATTGAACATTTTATTATCGTGCAATGTCCCTTTTTATCCCTGGTAATTTTTTTGTTAGAAAGTCTACTTTGATGTTAATGTAACCGCTCCAGGTTTCCTTTGATTAATGTTTGAAGGGTATCTTTTTTGGGGTGGTATATCTTTTTTTATTCTTTTACTTTTAATTTGCCTATATCATTAAGTTTGAAGTGAGTTTGAGTTTCTAATCAGCTCTAAAGGCTACTCTTAATATCACGTTCTGACTTTGTGGTTCTAAGTGAGACTTTCTTGTTGATTTTTATTTAAAAATTTTTAAAAATGTTTATTTATTTTTGAGAGATAGAGACAGAGCACAAGCAGGGGGAGGAGCAGAGAGAGAGAGGGAGACACAGAACCTGAAGCAGGCTCCAGCTGTGAGCTATCAGCACACAGTCCGAAGCGGGGCCCAAACCCATGAACCTCAAGATCATGACCTGAGTCGAAATTGGACACTTAACCAACTGAGCCACCGGGGCACCCCTAACTTTTCACTTTTTAATGAACTTTTGGTTTGTTTCCAGGTGTTAACTATTGCTAACAAAATCGATATGAACATTCTTGTGAAAGTCTTTGTGTGGATATGTGTTTTCACTTCTCTTAGGTAAATGCCTACAAGTAGGATTGCTGGGCTATATGGTAAACATGTTTAACTTTCTAAGAGAATATCAAACTGTTTTCCAAAATAAATGTTATCACTTACATGCCATTAGCGACATACAAGTATTGAACTTGCTGCACATAAGTTACTCATAGTTAGTACTGGCAGGCAGTCTTTTTAAATGTGGGTAGTAAATCTTATGGTTTGATTTCCATTTCCCTGATGACTGGACATTGAGCATCCTTTCATGTGCTTATGAGTCATTTCTAGCTCTTCTATTGAGAAATACTTCTTCAAATCTTTTGCCCATTTTCTTATTTGGGTTGTCTTGAGTTACAGAAGTTTCATTATTCTATTTTCTATTCTAGTAATATTCTAGTAATGAATCACCTGTCAGATAGATGTATTTTCAATATTTTCTGTAGTCTGTGGTTTGCCTTTTTATTTCTTTAATGCTTTCTTTCAACGGGGAGAAGTTTTGGAGCACCTGGGTGGTTCAGTCGGTTGAGCGTCTGGCTTCGGCTCAGGTCATGATCTCACAGCTCAATAGTTCGAGCCCCACGTCATGCTCTGTGCTGACAGCTCAGAGCCTGGAGCCTGCTTTGGATTCTGTGCCTCCCTCTCTCTCTGCCCCAAGCCACTCGCATTCTGTCTCTGTCTCTCTCAAAAATAAACATTAAAAAAAATTTAATGGGGAGAAGTTTTAAATTCTGGTGAAGTCAATTTATAATTTTTTTTATGGTTTGTGCTTTTTGTGTCATAAGAATTCTTTGCTTATCCCAAGATTGCAAAGATTTTCTCCAAAGTTTTCTCCTTGAAGTTTCAGCTCTTACATTTAGGTATATAAGACATTCTGAGTTAAGTTTTGTGTGTGGAGTGAGAAAAAGGTCAAGCGTTTTGTTTTGCTTTCATAAGGATATCCAGTTGTGCCAGCACCATTTGTTGATAAGAGTATTCTTTTCCCATTCAATCACCTTGCAAACTTTGGGGAAAGTCAATTGATCAAATCAAATATCCACCAATGCATAAATATATTTCTGGATTCTTCCTCACTTTCTTGATTATTATAGCTTTATAGTAAGTCTTAAAATCAGGCTGTGTAAGAAGACCTCCACTTTGTCCTTCTTCTAAGCTATTTTGACTATCTTAGGTCTTTTGGATTTAAAATCAGCTTTTCAGTTTCAAAAATCCTTCTGAAACTGTGATAGAGATTGCGTTGAATCTATAGATTGAGGTTCTGTTTTCCAATGCATGAACATAGATATCTCTTCACTACTTAGGTCTTTTAAATTTTTGTTCAGCCATATGGAAACAAATTTGACAATAAATTTCATATTAAAATAATAATAAATAAATAAATAAATAAATAAATAAATAAATAAATAAAATTTAAAAAGAATGCATAAAGAAAGAAAAAAAATTTGGTGAGCAATGTTTGAGTTTTCATTGTATCTTGTATATACTGTTAAATGTATCCTTTCATTCTGCATATTATTATAAATGATGCTAATATTCATTTTCTAATTATTTGTTGATGGTACATAAAAATATAATAGGTTTTTGTATATTGACCTTGTATCATATGACCTTATTTATATCACTGATTAGTCCTATAAGTCTTTTTGTACACTTCTTAGGATTTCCTTCAGACACAAATACGTCCCTGTGAATGAAGAAAGTTTTTCTTCTTTCTTTTCAACTTTTGAGCCTTTCTTTTTCTGACTTTATTGCACAAGATAGGCCCTCCAGAAAAGTGGAGAAGTGGTGAAAGTAAATGTCCCACTTTATTGCCAGTCTTAGCGTGAAAGCATCTGGTAGCTTCACCATTAGGTATGTTTTATTTTAGGGTTTTTTCAGTTTTAGTTGTTGGTTTTGGGGTTTTTTTTTGGTACATGCCATTTATCAGGTCTTTGCCTTTTAATTACTTTGCCTTTGAATTACTTTGAATTACTCCTCGATTAAGAAAGTGGCTTTATTGGTATTTATACCTTAAAAGTGTGTTATATTTTGCTATGACTTTTAAATGATTTTTTTCTTTTTCATTTATTGAAATGAATATATCTTTATTGAGATATAATTCCAACACCATATAACTCATCCATTTTTTTTAAGTACCCTCCATTTCAGGGCTTGAACTCACGACCCTGAGATCAAGACCTAAGCTGAGGTCAGATGCTTCACCAACTGAGCCACCTAAGTGCCCCTAATTTGTCTATTTAAAGTGAATGATTAAATGGTTTTTGGTATTTTCTCAGAGTTGTGCAATCAACACCACAATTAATTTTAGATCATTTCAGTCACTGCACCTTTACCCCCAACACTTCCAGCCTTGGGTACACAATAATCTACTTTCTATCTGTATAGATTTGACAATTCTGAACATTTCATATAAATGGAATCATGTAATGTGTGGTCTTTTGAAGCTGGCTTCTTTCACTTAGACTAAAATTTTTTTTTCAAGTTTATTTATTTATTTTGAGAGAGAGAAAGTGCAAGTTGGGGAGGGGCAGAGAGAGAGGGAGAGAGAGAATCCCAAGCAGGCTCTGCACTGATGGTGTGGCTTGAACACATGAACTGTGAGATCATGACCTGAGACAAAGTCCCACACTTAATTGACTGAATCACCCAAGTACCCCTAGGCTAATGTTTTTAAAATTTATCCAAGGTATAGCATGTATTAGTACTTCATTTCTTTGTATTGCCAAGTAATATTCCATTATACAACCAGACCACATTTTACTTAACCATTCATCAGTTGTTGCTGTTGTTGCCACTTTTTTTTTTCCTCTTATGAATAATGCTGCTATAGCATTTGTGCACAACTTATCACGCGAACATAGGTCTTCATTTCTCTTAGGTATATATTAGGAGTAAAATTGCTGGGCCATGTGGTAACTCTATGTTTGATCTTTGGAGGAACTACCAGACTGCTTACAGGCTGTACCACTGTACATTCCTAGTGGTAGTGTACGGGGGCTCCAATTTCTCCACATTTTTACCATCTTTGTTATTATCTTTAGGGTTATAGCTATCCTATTGGGTATGAGGTGGCATCTCATTGTGGTTTTGCTTTGCATTTCCCTAATAGCTGGTGTACATTTGTACGTCTTTGGAGAAATTCAATTTTTTGCCCTTCTTTACCTAGGTTGTCTTTTTATTACTGAGTTACAAGAGTTCTTTATATACTTTACAAATTTCCTCCCATTTTGTGAATTGTCTTTTCATTTTCTTGATGGTATCTTTTGAAGGACAAGAGTTTTAATTTATTTTTTAATTTTTTTGAAGCACAAAAGTCTTTAATTTTTATAATGCTTGATTTATTTTTTCTTTTTTTTTCTATGCTTTCAGTATCATATCTAAGAAACCATTGCCTAATTCAAGATTATGAAGACTTACTCCTATGTTTTCCTCTAAGAGTTTTATAATTATAGCTATTACACTTGTGTCTTTGATTCGTTTGGGGTTAGTTTTTGTACATGGTGTGAAGTAGGCTATCCAATTTATTCTTTTGTGTGTGAATATTCATGGTCCCAGCATCATTTGTTTAAAAAGTATACACTTTCCTTCATTGAATTGTCTCAGCACTGTAGTCAAAAATCAATTCATTGTAAATGTGAAAGTGTATTTATTGACTTTCAGTGTGAGTCATTACATCAAAACCACACAGTCTTGACTACTTAGCTTTCTAATAAGTTTTGAAATAGGGAAGTAGGAGCTCTTCAAATTTGTTCTTGTTTTTTGAGATTTTTTTTGGCTATTTTGGGTCCCTTAAATTTCCATATGAATCAGCTTGAAATGTCTACAAAGAAATCAGCTGGAATGCTTGTAAATACACTGCATCTATAGACCAATTTGTGAATATTGCTATCTTAACCATATTAAGTCTTCCAATCCATGTATGTAGGTTGTTTTCCCATTTATTTAAACCATCTTAATTTTTTCAACATTTTATAGTTTTTAAAAAAATTTTTAACGTTTATTTATTTCTAAGAGAGAGAGAGAGAGAGAGAGAGAGATAGCATGTGAGCGGGGAGGTGCAGAGAGAGAGGGAGACACAGAATCTGAAGCAGGCTCGAGGCTCTGAGCTGTCAGCACAGAGCCTGAGCTCAAACTCAGGAGTCACAAGATCATGATCTAAGCTGAAGTTGGGTGCTTAGCTGACTGAGCCACCCAGGGGCCCCTCAACGTTTTATAGTTTTTGAAATATATTTTAAAGCATAAGTTTTGCGTTTATTTTATTAAAATTTATTCCTCAGTATTTTATTTCTTTGGAGTTGTTTTCTTAGTTTCATTTTTAGATTGATTATTGGAAATGTATATACCTGCAGTTGATTTTTGTATATCAATCTTATATCCTGCCATCCTGCTGAACTCATTTACTAGTTTTAATCTTTTTTAGTAAGTTCTTTAGAATTTCTACATAAAAATCATTGCATCTGCTAACAGAAAGCATTTTACTTCTTCCTTCCCAATCTGGATGCCTTTTATTTCTTTATCTTGACTAACTGCCCTGGCTAGAATCTCCAGTATAATATTGAATAGAGGTAGCAAGAGGAGACATCTTTGTCTTATTCCTGATCTGAGGGGGAAAGCAGTCTTTTACCATTATGCTAGCTGTACATTTTTTAGATATGCCCTTTATTAGATTAAGGAAGTGCCCTTCTATTTCTTGTTGAGTTTTTTTTTTAATCGTGAAAGTTTAAATTTTGTCAAATGCTTTTTCTGCATCTATTGAGATGATCATGTGGTTTTTGTCCTTTGTTTTGTTGATATGTATTACATTCATTGATTTTCAGATGTTAAACCAACTTTACATTTCTGGGATAAATTTCACTTGATAATGGTGCATAATTCTTTTTATATGTTTCTGGTTTCAGTTTGCTAGTATTTTGTAGAATTTTGTATCTGTTTTCACAGAAGCTATCGGTCAATTTTCTTTTCTAGTGATGTCTTCTGGTTTTGGTGTCAGCGGAATACTGGTATAATAGAATGATTTGAAAGTGTTTCATCCTCTTCTATTTTTTTGAAGAGTCTGTGAAGAGTTGGTAGTAATTCTTATTTCAGTGTTTGGTAGAATTCACTAGTGAAGATATCTAGGCCTGAAAATTTTATTTTGGTAGTTTTCTAATTATGCCTCTATCTTTTTACTTGTTATAGGTCTATTTGAGTTTTCTATTTCTTTTTTAATTCAATTTCAATAGTCAATTTTTCCGTGTCTCTTTTAGGCATTTGTCTCTTCTACTTATTTAATTCATTAGCATACAGTTATTCATAGTATTCCTTATAATCTTTTTAAAATTCACACCTAGATGTTTAATCATACATTACAATTTTATTTTTGTGTGCACATTTGTTTAACAGTCACTGAATTTCCAGGCCAGTTTCAGGTAACTGAAGAGACTTTCTAATTAGTTTATATTGTCTAGATCCAAGGTATGCTACAAACACAGTCGGAGCAAATGGGAAGTAACATCTTTCTAAAGACAGGCTTAGAAATTCTAGTCCAGTAAGTTAAGATGCTTCCTTTCTCTGGTAGCAGGGCTGGTTCATATCTAACTGCTCTGCAATCATTCATAGGTATCACCAAGAAAACAGGATATAAGACCTGTGTTATGGTACAGGTTTCACAAGTCAAATCATCTGTATTCAAAGGTAAATTTACAAAACCTTTGTAAGATGCATGTGCTGTAATAAATGGGATCACTGCGATTGGTAAGCCAGCAGCTATATGAGCCTGTGTCACATTTAAGATGTGTTGATAAAGACTATTTGCTCTTATACCACAGAAAGCAGCATTAAGTCCAATATATGTTGATCCATGTTCAAAGAGATTCCTTTCTGCTTCTGGGAGTTCATTAATTTTTCTGGTTATGGTACTGAAAATTAAATTTCCTTGATAATATCATCTGGTTCACGATTATCCATCTTGAGCCTTATGCTCTCTGCACAGCAGTTGGTGCCTCCACCAGTCCTCCTCTGACAGGGGGCTGAGTGAATGGGGGCTCACTCCAACCTTTGCTCAACTAGCCTGAGTGCAGCCATCTTTGGCTGACAAGTGACTCTTCCTTATAATCTTTTAAAATTTCTATAAGTTAGTAGTATTGTGCCCCCTTTCATTTTTGATTATTTCAATCTGAGTCTTTTTCTTTTTGTGTGGTCAGACTAGCTAAATATTTGTCAATTTTCTTTTCTTTTCAAAGAGCCAAATTGATCCTTTAAATTTTTCTGTGCTGTTTTTCAATTTTCCATTTTATTTATCTATGCTCTAATCTCTGTTATTTCTTTCCTTTTGTCTGCTTCAGGTTCATTTTGCTTTCTTTTCCATAGTGTTTCTAGGTGGAAGTTTAGGTTATCAATGTAAGATATTTCTTCTTTTTAAATTTGGTGTTTACATTTATAACTCTCCCTCTAAGTACTATTTTAGCTGCATTACATAATTTTTGGCAAATTGTAGCTTCATTTTGATTCCTCTCAAAGTATTTTTATATCTTCCTTGTTATTTCTATTTTGATACATTAGTTATTTAGGAATATATTATTTAATTCCACATATTTGTGAGTCCCCAATTTCTTTCTGTTATTGATTTTCCTCTTTCACCCCATTATGGCTGTAGAATATACTTTATATAATTTAAATTTTTAAAAATTTACTGATACTTGTTTTATAGTCTAGCAATGATCTATCCTGGTGAATGTGCACTGGAGAATAATATGTATTTTGCTGTTGTTTGGGTGGCCTATAAAGGTCTTTTAAGTATAGTTGGTTTATAAATGTTGAAGTCTCTGTTTCCTTGTTTATCTTCTTTCTAGTTATTCTATTATCGACAGTGGAGTACTAAAGCCTCTATTACTGTTGAATTGTCTATTTCTCTCTTTAATTCTGTCAGTTTTTGCATTTTGGTGGCTCTGTTGGTAGGTGCATATATGTTTATATAATTGTATTATAAAAACATGATTTTTTGAAGTTTATTTATGTATTTATGTATGTATGTATTTATTTATTTAATATAATTTATTGTCAAGTTAGCTAACACACAGTGAATACAGTGTGCTCTTGGTTTTGGAGGTAGGTTCCCGTGATTCATTGCTTACATACAACACCCAGTGCTCATCCCAACAAATGCCCTCCTTCTCAAAACATGATTTTTTATAAACATGTTTATAATTGTATTATAAACATATAGGTTTATAATTGTAGTATAAACAACAGCATATTATAAACATATGTTTATATAATTATATAATAAAAGCACGATTTTTTACAAACATGTTTATAATTGTATTATAAAAACATAATTTTTTATAAACTTACGCTTATAATACAATTATAAACATAAATGTTTACCTGTATTATAGGCATATATTTTTATATAATTGTATTATAAACATATATATGCATTTACCAACAGAGCCACCAAAATGCAAAACTGACAGAATATATATATATTTTTTCTTTTAGTCTTTTTTTTCAGCCTGACAGTCTTGGCTATTTGATTGATTGATTAGTACACTCACATTTAATTTATTATGGATATAGTTGAACTTACATATGCTATTTTACATTTTGTTTTTGATATGTCTCATCTTTTTTGTTCCTTTTTTCTTCCTGTACTACTTTCTTTGTTTTACGTAAATATTTTCTAGTGGAACATTTTACTTCTTTTAACAATATTTTTCACTGTTTTTTGTTATTTTCTTAATTATTTTTTTAGTGGTTTCTCTAGGGTTTACTAAATACATCTTAACATATTAGAACCTACTTTAGACTTACACTAGCTTAATTCCAGTGAGATATAGATATTACTGCTATATAGCATCTATCATACTTTGAGTTCTTTGAATTTCTTCAGTGTGTAGATTTTTATTTTATTTATCTTTTTAACATTTATTCATTTTTGAGAGACAGTGTGAGTGGGGGAGGGGCAGAGAGAGAGAGAGGGAGAAACAGAATCCAAAGAAGGCTCTAGGCTCTGAGCTGTCAGCACAGAGCCCTACGCGGTGTTCAAACCCATGGACTGGGAGACCATGACCTGAGCTGAAGTCAGACGCTTAACTGACTGAGCCACCCAGGTTCCCCAAGTGTGTAGATTTTTAAAAATAAAATTTGGGATGTTTTCAAGTCATCATTTTGTCTAATTTTTTTCCTGCTCCTTTCCCCTCTCCTTCTGGTACTTCTGTTACATGTATGTTGGTGTACTTAATGGTATCCCACAAGAAAGGGAACTCTCTTTCCCTTTGGAAAGAGAATGCAAACTGGTGCAGCCACTGTGGAAAAATAGTGTGGGGGTTCTTCTGGAATGGTTATCTGAGGCACTCCAGGTACCTGTTCCCCAGTGAAACAACCATAACTGGTAAATAGTAATTGTCCTGAGGGAATATATCAAATGAAGAAACATTTATTCAAAAAAATTTATTAAATATCTGTAAGAACAGCCAGACTCTGTGGCACTTGAGCCATGGCCTTTTACCTCCCCAGGACATTTTGTAGAACAACAGAGCAATCATCTAGCAATTAGTGAAGCCCAATATTTATGTATAATACCAAATGAAGCAGACAGCTTAACAAAGAAGCTATGATGACAATGTCACATCAAATAAAGAATATGTATAAAGGTATAGAAATTATTTTTCAAAACAAATGGAAATTTTACAGTACAAAAGTACAATAAAATTCTCTCTAAAGCCAAGCTTTAGCTAGCTGCATCCCACAAACTTTGAAAAATATTTTCTCTTTTTCTCTTCTCATTTCTTTTTTGACTCATGGTTTAATTTCCAGATATTTTGTAATTTGCAGATACCTTTCAGTTATTGATTTCTAGTCAAGTTGCATTTTGTCAGAGAAGTCCTCCATGTGATTTCCATCCTGTTGAATTTATTGAGACTAGTTTTATGGCCCAATATATGGTAAATGTTCCACTGGCACTGATTATACTGTAAAGTCTGCCATTGCTGGGTGAAGTGTTCTATAAAAGTCAATTAGATTCAGTTATTTGACAGAATTATTCAAGTTGTCTATATTCCTATTTACTTTTCTGTCTACTATTTCTTTTAATTGTGGAGAGAGGTGCTGAAATATCCAACTCTAATTGTGGATTTGTCTTTTTCTCCTTTCAATTTTGTCAGTTTTTCCTTCATGTAATTTGAAGCAATTGGGTGTATTCCCATTTAGGAATGTCATTTCTTCTTAGTGACTTGACATTTTATTATAAAACATCTTTCTTTATCTCTGGGAGTATTCCTTGTTCTAAAGTCTACTTTGTCTAATATGAAGATAGTCATTCCACTTTTCTTATGTTTCATGTTTACATGGTATATCTTTTTCCATCCTTTTACTTATATTTTTCCTCTGTCTGTACATTCACAGTGAATTTCTTGTGGACAGAATGTAGTTAGACTTTATTATCCAGTTGGACAATCTCTGACTTTTTACTTATTTTTTTAATGTTTACTTATTTTTGAGAGAGAGAGAGAGAGACAGAGTGTGAGTAGGGGAGGGGCACAGACAGAGGGAGACACAGAATCTGAAGCAGGCTCCAGGCTCTGAGCTGTCAGCACAGAGCCCAACACCGGGCTCGAACCCGCGAGTGGTTAGATCAAGACCTGAGCTGAAGTCAGATGCTTAACTGACTGAGCCACTCAGGGGCCCCTCTGACGTTTAATGGGAAAATTTAGTCCATCTTCATTAAGTGTAATTATTGATATGGTTAGGTTTAAATCTACTGTTTTGCTATTTGTTTTCTACTTGCCCCATATACTTTCTTTTTTCTTCTTTTCCTATCTGTTGGATTAATTGAATATTTTTTAGTATTCCATTTTACGTCCTCCATTAACTAATTTATTATATTACTTCATTTTACTTTTTAATTGTTGATATAAGGTTTATGGCATGCATCTTAAATTATTAGTGTACCTTTAAATAGTGGTGTGCCACTTCTGCAATAATGTAAGAATTTTCATCAATGTGTAGTTGACCCTTGAAGAACACTGGGGTAGGGGCACTGATCCAACCCCTCTCATAGTGCAGTCAAAAATCCACATAAAACTTTTGAGTCCCAAAACTTAACTACTAATTAATAGCCTACTGTTGACAGGAAGACTAACACATATTTTGTATGTTATAGTATTATATACTGTATTCACACAATAAAGTAAGCTAGAGAAAAGAAAATATTATTAAGAAAAACATAAGAAAAATGCATTTACAGTACTGTATTGTATTTATCAAAAATAAGTCCATGTGTAAGTGTACCTGTGTAGTTCAAACCCATGTTGTTAAAGGGTCAACTGTACTTCCACGGTCCTTCTCTTTGGTCAGAATTTGAACAGCTTGCAGATCTCTGTGAGCTCTGGGGATTGTTCATCTTAGAGCTCCTTCACTAATGTTCTCTGCCTGGCCTCCTAGAGTCTTACTCTGTGTATTAACCAAGGATGCAAGGGGGATCCTCTTCAGATTTCTAGCTCTTGCTCTGCCTAGCTTACTCGTTTCTGGTACTCTGCCCTGAAGATTACAGCTGCCTCAGCCTCCCTAACTCTGATCACTGTTTCCTCAATTCAACAAAGTTGCCATATTCTCCTAGAATTACCCTTCCCTGCATCACAATCCAAAAAGTAGCTCCTGAAAGAAAACTGGGACCATCACAAGCCTCACTTTATTTGTATCGCTTCTCTCAGGGGTTATAGTTCTGCTTCCTCTGTTATTCACTGTCTGAAAACAATTGTTTTATGTATCTTCTCTGGTGTCCTGTTGTTTGTTACAGTAGAACAAATCCAGTACCAGTTACTGCTTCAGGTCAGAAGCATTTGTTTACTCTTTGGTTATATTTGTATTTCTTATAACTTTATTTTTGCATTTGCCTATATGATCTATTTTTTATTTATTGTTACCATATATAACATGGAAATACATGTTCATTCCTTTCTACTACTTAGTAATTGCTTTCTCAGAGGGTAAAATATGCTTGCAGATATACTGCTTGAAGAACTTTTAGGCTAAATATGAGGTTTTTTCAGACAAGTGATACAAGGCCTATTATTTATTCAAGCTAATAGCTATTCAAGCTAGTTTTCACCACACTTTTATTATTAATTAGTATTTAGTGTATGTAATTTTATTCATTGGCTCTTAAATAGAATAAAAATGTGACTTTAAACAACAGAAACATCACAATCTCAGAGTGACTTAGGTATTGGACAGGAGGTTTTTCAGTCCCATTTCTTGTTGGGTGAAAGAACTACATTCATGCCACTTTTGTGCAAGTAGTGAGCTGAGCCTTTCTTAAGAATTTACAGTAAAAAAGATAACATAACTCAAGTATGCTCTCTTCATAACTAGGAAATTCCAATATGTATTAGCCTAAACTTGTCTTATAATGGAAGTTTATCTTCTTTTTTCCTATCCTTACTGGAAGCTAAGATTAGATAGATTTCATTTGCCCAAGTTTCAAATTACTGATAAAGCAATGGTATTTTTTATACAGCAGTGGGAAGCACCAAATATCTATTTGGGGACTTTATATTTTTTAAAAACATTTCTCAGTTACTTCTGGTAACAATAAGATCCTATTCTTATTGATAAAGTTCAGTTTATATAATACTCTCTGAGTAGTTGACTCATAGTGACTCCCTATTTTTTCTTACCTCAGTGAATTCCAGTATCTGTGAAATTAAAAATAACTATGATTTTGCTAAGAAGAGGTAGAGATTACTATACAAATACCAAAATATATTATAAAATCAGTATAATTAAAACAGTGTGTTATTGAGGCAGGAATGGATTGATAGATGAATGGAAGAGAATAGAGTCTAGAAATAGACTCTTAAATATATAAGAATTTAGTATATGTTAAAATTAACATTTCAAATCAATGAGGGAAGAAAGGAATTGTTTAATAATTGGTGCTAAGATAATGGGATAACCATGTGGGGAAATATCGTATTCTTATTTCATAATACATACAAAAATAAAGTCCAAAAGGATTAGAGTTAAACATAAAGATAAATCACTGAGGAGGTACCAGGGTGACTCAGTAGGTTAAGTGTCTGACTCTTGATTTTGGCTCAGATCATGATCTCAGAATTCATGAGATTGAATCCTGCATTGGGCTCACCCTGACAGTGTGAAGCTTGCTTGGGATTCTCTTTTCCTCTCTGCCCCTTCCCAGATTGTGCGCTCTCTCTCTCAAAGTAAATAAATAAACATTAAAAAAGTTAAGTCACTGAGGAGAAGATATTCACAATTTTAAAGGAGAGGAAACCAAACCCAGAAACCTGAAAGAAAAATATTAGCTCATATACATGGGTATGAATGTATAAGCCTGTGTATGTGCGGGTATGTGTGTGTGTATGTCTGAATGAGCTTATGCATAAAAATGTCTGGAAAGATCTATACCAAGCTCTTAACAGTGGTTATTTTTAAGGGGAAGGGTCAGAAAGGACTTTTACTTCCTTTTTTCATGTCTGTTTATGTCATTACTATTTTGTTACAATTAGTATCTGTAACAACTATAATCAGGAAAATTTTTTTTAAGTTTATTTATTTATTTTGAGAGAGAGAGAGAACACCAGCAGGGGAAGGGCAGAGAGAGAAGGAAAAAGAGAATCCCAAGCAGGCTCCAGGCTGTCAGCACAGTGCCTGTCATGGAGGCTCGAACTCACAAACCACGAGATCATGACCTGAGCCAAAATCAAGAGTGGGACACTTAACCGACTGAGCCACCCAGGTGCTCCAGGAAATTCTTTCAGTTTTTTTTTAAAGTTTATTCCTTTTGAGAAGGAGAGAGAGATAGTATAAATGACAGGGAGTGAGAGAACCAAGCAGGTTCCAAGCTGATAGCTTGGAGCCTGATGCAGGGTCAGAACCCATGAATCTTCAGATCATGACCTGAGCCAAAACTAACAGCCAGATGCTTAACTGACTGAGCCACCCAATTGCCCCAGAAATTTTTTCATTTTGAAGAATGAGCGCATAATGAATGGATATTGCCTATGCACACATGATGAAATAAAAGCTACCATTTATTGAATGTCAATTATGTGCTAGCTAGCCCCTTTTATGACTGATTTAGGGCCCAACACAACCCCATGAGATAGGTTCTACTTTTAACCTCCTTTATAGCTATTGAAGCAGGAAAAGATTGATAGATTGATGTTAAGACAATTGGAGGAAAGACCTCTTTAGAGAGGTCACACAGCTAGTAAGTGGCAGGATCAGGATTCAAACTCAGACAGTCTGGCTGGCCTTAGAGCTAAGATCTTGATTAGAACACTCTACTAGCAAAAAAGAAAAAAAAATAGGAAAAAAAAATAGGATACTCTATTAGCTTTCAGAACAACCATTACCTGAACACAGGAATAATATCCCTTTTTTAATAGATTTATGGTCACTATGTTTAGACATGATGGAGGCCCAACTATGAATATAGACTGAAATATGAATATGTTTTCATCAACACTAGAAAAAGATGTCTGAAAGAGGGTATAAAGACATCCCTGGAAATATCCTAGAGTGGAATCATTTATGTCCTACCCAGGAGAATGAAGGTCTGTGGTGAATTGTAATCATCATTTTGCAGATAGTTCTTGGCTGCACAGAGCTTTTATGCATTGAATGTCTCTTCTTATTTCTTCAACACCTGAGATATGTGAATCTGACATACAAAGTCTTCTCTTCTGCCCAGAAGCAAGTTTTTATTGCTATCTTTCTATCAAAACAGGTTAATACTTTGTTAATATTTTGAAATCAAGAACAAAGCTGTCAATCTGAGATAAACAATTTGGGAACACCCAAAGGCATCTCAGGAGGAACAATTTATGGTTGACAAATTCAATCTAGATCATAGCCATTGACAACATTAATTCCTCAATTAGCAGTAAGAGTGGAGTGACCATGCACACTAAAAGATAATCAAGCCTGAGTAGAAAATTGCATTTTGAGAAGTCCAAATATAAATGCTTATTATAGGTACCATATTCTTAATCAGTATGACCAAAATAATTTATTAGGAATTAAAGAGACAAGGGAGGAAGAGAAAATGAAAACCATGAGTTTCTATGATATAATATGGGAGAGGACTATTCTATGATAGTCCTCTCCCATATAACAAATGCACATTGGACTTACAAATGTTTTTTTTCTTCCTGGGGATTTTGATCAATGGAAGTTTAGTGCTATAGGTTTAAATATATTCATCTCACTTCCCAAAGTGGTGTTGGTTTGCGCTGTTCCACAGGGCAGTGCACACACTTTTAGGCCTTGCTGGCTGCATACAAATCCTCAAGCGGGGCTAGGAAGGAGTGGAGAACGCTTAGTGCACAGTCACTACTCACTGAGAAATCTGAATGTTGTGCCCTGATCTCTCTGCAAGAAAGCCAAGAGTTGGGTTTATATGGGGAATAGTGGGAAGCAAGCTTCCATTGCTCTGTACAGGGCATTCATCACAGTCTGCCTGGGATGAGAGTTAACCAGGAGCAGGAGAGAGACCATTCCTCTTACCTACCGGGTGCTAGCCCTGTACTAGACACCTTGTCAATGATCTGTATCCTGCATCAGAGGCTGAACTTCTAGAGGGCACCAACCTCTCTGACTCTTCTGGTATCTTTGCAGCTCCTCACATGATAGAAGTTCATCAGATATTTATTTAGTTATGGTTAAAAGTTGTACGTTAGAAGTTGTTGAAAGTAAAGCTGAGGAAGTTAAAATGTATAGTGTAATAAGTAAGGATCCACTGCAGATTCTTGAGAAGGCTTTTTTTTTTTTTTTTAATGTTTTGGTTAGGTTATTGCAGGGTTTCTCAACCTTGGTACTATGGACATTTGGGACCAGATTTTTTTTAAAACTTATTTATTTATTTGAGATGGCAGGGAGAGGCAGAGAGAGAGGGAGAGAGAGAATCCCAAGCAGAGTCCACATGTGTCAGCACAGAGCTCAATGCAGGGCTGGAACGCATGAACCGTGAGATCATGACCTGAGCTGAAACCAAGAGTCAGACACTTAACCGACTGAGCCACCCAGGTGCCCTGGGGCCACACCCTGGCCCCAGTGTTAAAGGTGTGTGCACTGCCCTGTGGAACAGTGCAAACCAACACCACTTTGGGAAGTGAGATGAATATATTTAAACCCCCAGTTGGGGGCCTATCCTTGTGCATTGTGGGAGGTCTAGCAAAATCCCTAGCCTCTACCCACTAGATACCAGTAGCACTCTGCAGGTGCAACAACCAAAAATGTTTTTCAGACATTGCCAAATGTCTCCTGGGGAGCAAAATTGCCACAGTTGGAAACAACTAGGCTGTAAGAGGGAATGGTGACGTTAGAGGCTGGGAATATCAGATGCTCAGATCAGAGGAAGAGGAGCCAAAGAAAGGAGGTAGATGGAAGATAATTAATTCAAGTGTAATTTGATGTAAAGATAGTGACTCATTACTGGTATTATTACAGCTACATGTAGTATTTTGGAGTCTAATACAGAAGTGTTGGGTCGTACTGAACTAAAAATCTAAGGAACAATTCATGAGGGATTCCCTATTGTCTCTTCTGGAAAAATATGAATCCTTACATTGCTTGGAGAAAACCACAGCCAGAGTTGTTATGGAAAGGTTGTGGCCGATTGTCGTTTTGCTGGAATTAACTTCCCCTTTATATAACTGGAAATACCAAATTTAAACATGCACCTTTTAATGCAAATTGTTATTTTATATTTACAAAGCTTTCCGTTTATTGTGCAAGAGAAAACTTTCCTGCGGGTATGCTGTAATTCTCTCCTGCTAAGACGTAGATTATAAAAATCCATGCTGTTACCCTTTGCAATGTGAAACAACACTCCTTAAAATGTAGTGGATATTATCAAATCAGTTTCAGGAGAGGCTTGAGGGAGCAGGAAAATGAAGTAGATATTAGATGCAAAACAATTTGGTTTTGAAAAAACTGCACACTTGTTGTTTATTCCAGTGACAGGAGCTAATAGTGAGTTCATTGTAACCAACTAATGTTGTAGCATCTGGTATAGTTTTAACAGAACTGCTGTTCAAGGCAGAGATTAGGTGAGGTTTAGGCTGCCCATGGTTTGCTGCCATGCTTCATTTTCTGAATTCTCCTTATTTTCTGCATCTGTAAGAACTAAAGAACAGTCATACTATCTTTCTGTATTTGAGTGTTGATAATTGGGATATGTGGATGCTTCTAGGTATATGTTCATCTGGAAAAGATATTTGCTTGGTGGCCTTTACACCGATGACATGAAATTCTCTGATTGTGTCCTGATACACAATCTTTAGAGGTTCTTGATACATGATCTTTAGAAGTGACAACCCTTGGGACTATGGTGCCAGTCTGGCCCCTTATAAAAGTTCACAGATATGCTTGGGATCACTTACACTGTGTTTCATTTCTACCATGAAACTGGTTGATAAAAGGTGCATGAAATCCACTCATATTTTTCAAAGTGAGTTTCTAGGGTTAGAAAACATCCTGTGTGAGTTTGCACTTTAAATTCTTGTTTTGTGCAGCACCTGGGTGGCTCAGTTGGTTAAGCGTCTGACTCTTGGTTCTGGCTCAGGTCATGATCTCACAACTGGTGAGTTTGAGCCCCACATGGGTCTCTGCACTGACAGCGCAGAGACTGCTTGGGATTCTCTGTCCCCCTCTCCTTCCGCCCCTCCCCTACTCATGTTCTCTCACTCTCTCTCTTTCTCTCTCAGAAATAAACATTAAAAAAATAAATTATTGTTTTATATACCATCTTGAATTTATCATCGGGCACAGTGTAAAAGTCAGCCCCAACCATTGTGTTTCCTTGTGCAATATTTCAATCTCACAGGACAGTTCTGGTGGAGGAGAGGTCTCCCTGGTGGGGCATTAATGCCACCAGCCTCTGCTCTAGGTTTCCAGCAGCCTCTTCCCTAGCTTCCAGTCCATCCATTCCAGCATCTCAGGGTAGAACTCTTCCCCTCCTTGTGGGGACCAATAAAGGGCAAGTGCAAAGCAACAATTAATGAAGGTTGTTGGTCATTCAGAATGAGACATCCATACTGGTGGAGGCTATTTGGGAAGATGTGTCCTCCTCTCTGGTGTCCCTTTTTTTCTGTTCGCTATTCCCCCTACTTCTCCCATATTCCTCTATTCCCTTTCTCCCTTCTCTCTTTCCTTTCTTCCTTCATTTCTTCATCTGTTTCAGGTGCTGTAACAAAATACTGTAGGCTAAATCCTTTATAAACAATAGAAATTTATTTCTCACAGTGCTGGAGGCTGGAAGTCTAAGATCAGAGAGCCAGCAGGGAAGGGTTAAGACTCTCTTGGGGTCACTTGTTGTGTCCTTGCATGTTGGAAGGGGCTAGGGAGCTCTCTTGGGCCTGTTATAAGGGCACTAATGCCATTCGTGAGGTCTGAGTCTTCATAACCTAATCACCTCCAGGCCCCGCTTCCTAGTATCATCACTTTGGTCATTAGGACTTAACATATTAATTTGTAAGGGGACACAAACATTTACACTATAACAATTTCCTATATGATATAACAACCTTCAGGTTGCAAAGCATCCAACAATAATCTTGGCTTCTGCGTATAATTCTGATTTCTTTTAGGATGCTCTTTAAGGAAAAGTTTAGTCTTTAGGGGGCCAGGAAGGTGGCAGTAGTTCTATTTCAAATAGTTTTTTGGGTTCTTTTCCTCTCAAATAGTTTTTATAAAAAGTAATCTCTATGCTCAACGTGGGGCTTGCACTGAGAACCCCAAGATCAAGAGTCACATGCACGCACTACCTACTGAGCCAGTCAGGCACCTCTCCTCTCAAATAGTTTTAAACAACGTGTCTGGGAGTTCAACCATCTGCTATAAGGGAATTGTACCAAATACTGAGTACTCTCATCCCTACCCCAGTGGGTGGGATCCCACGCCCTGGGGAGCAGCAGACTGTAGCACACTTGGTCCCTGGGCCAGACTGCAGGGTCTCACCTCTACTGCTCACTAGCATCCTGGATTTCAGGGCTCTGTTCCCTGATTCCTAACACAGCAGTGACAACAGCAAGCTGTCATCAGGTTGTTACGAGGGTTAAATAGTTTATCAATATAAAGTGCTAGCCCATAGTTCACACTCAATAAATGTCAGGTATAATGATATCACCATCCTTGTCCTCAAGGAACTTGTAAACTAGGGGAAATGGGACAACAGACATGAAAGATTTACAAAAGAGAGTCTGTCATAAAGTTTTACGTGTTAGGGTTTAAATGTCACAGGAGTTTAAAGAAGAATGAAATTTTTCAGGGTCTGTGGTCAGGTAATGTTAATAGAGGCTGAAGGTTGTTGAGGCCAACATACACTAAGCACTTACTACTTCTATTACTCAGTCACCCAACTGAGCGTTTACCCCATGACATTCACTTTGCTAACCATGCTTTGCTACTCTGAAGAAGAGGCATAGTTATGATCTCTGTGCTGGGTGCTGGGCTTAATAACCCTTCTATACATTGTGCCATTCAATCCTTTCAACACCCCTAGAATTAGGTGGTCATATCTCCATTTTACATATGAAGACACTGAAGTTCAGAGATGTTAGTTTCTTTAAGGTGACAGTGGTAATAAATGACAGAGCTGGGACTGGAGCACAGGTTATCTGATGGAAGAGCATGCAAAAAGAGGGGTGTGTAAGGTGTGAAAGGCTGACTGAAATAGGTGTGGAGGGCAGGAAACCAATGAAGCCAATTCTAGTGGGAACAGAGAGTCCACTGGGAGCTAGAGATAAAATGGGATTGCTATGGATGGTCTCCTTAGAAAGACACCACAGGGCAAGTAAAGGTGCTTGGACTTCACCTGGTGGCAGTGGGAAGCTCACTGGCTCCTAAGCCCTGGAGAGAGAAACATGATGAAACAAGTTATTACCGAGTTTAGCCTGGCTCCAGCCTAATGGGCAGTGGCACATTAGAAGGGTCAATTTTGGCTTGAGAAGGCAGACAGGCAAAGGAAGTAGGATGGATGCAGGTGTGAGATGATGAGGGCCCAGAGCAGGGTGTGCTGAAGAGAACAAAGAGGAAACATCAGATCTACGGGACTCCTTAAAGGCAAATTGCCAGGTCTCTGTGCCAGCTTGGATGAGGATGGTACACGAGAGAGGAAGGATCAGAATGTTCCAGAATTTCTTGCCCTAGCAGTACTGAAAATAGTGATGTTTCTGATGAAGCAATGAAAATCAGGAAGATATGTGGCGAAGGCTTTTTGTTGCTGTTGTTTTATGTACATTGAGCTTAAAGCTGCCTCTGGGAACCCTGTAAAACATTTGGGCTAATGGAGATTGGAGTATGCATGAGAAGTCAAGGCTGGAGACAAAGATTTGAGAATCAGCCATGTGGAGAAAAAAAAGATATATCTCTAAGGCAATGATAATGCATAGGGTTAGGTACCAAAACAAGGAAAAGAGGCTGCAAAGGGAAAGAGAGTGATTGTTTTGGATAGTTATGGGAAAATCAGGAAAATAGAAAAAAGAATGGCACCCTATATAAGACAGGTCAGAAGGTGATCACTTGGGCTCTTTGAGGAAGGAAGCTCATAGGCTCAGTAGATTGTGAAGGTGGAGAGAGGCCACACAGAAAGAAGTAGGTGGAGGAGGAATGGAAGGGAGTGAGCAGAGATGATGGAGAATCTACAGACTTCCAGGAGTTGAGAATTAGGATAGGCCTACTGTGGAAGGGGACACAGGGCCAAAGGAAGGTTGTCTCTGTTTCTTTGTAGAATTAAATGGTGTGGGGATGTTTGAAGGCATGTGATTGGCCGTGGACAGGGAGAATTTCACACCTCTACAATTATGAAACAGATAGGTTTAACATAAAAAACTTTGGGGAGGGGATCTTTTTGCAGTTTTCTTAAATGGAAGTGGGGACAGTTCAGACCATGCCCCCGACTCAAACAGAAGTGGAGATTTTTCATTGACTTTATCACAGTGACCTCCAAGCCTTTTTTTTTGTTTTTTTTGGTTGCTTATATCTAGTAGTATAATTTTTTTTGAGAATTCAGTTTCAATATATACATATTTAATTTTGAATTTTATATACATATACTACCATGATTAGCTAATATCTCAAGGTACATCATTCACCAGGGTGAGTACATTACTAAAAATGTGGATATAATTTTATAATTCAAATGTTGTTCTTGGGGCTCCTGGGTGGGTCAGTCAGTTAAGCATCCAACTCTTGATTTTGGCCCAGGTCATGATCTCATGATTCATGGGATCGAGTCCCTCATCAGGCCCTGCACTGACAGCACAGAATCCCTGCTTGGGATTCTCTCTCTTCTTCTCTCTCTGCTCATCTCTCTCTTTCTCTTTCTCTCAAAATAAATAAATAAACTTAAAAAAAATGTTGTTCTTGATAATTTAGAATTATTTTGGGGTGATTTCCTATTAGAATTGATTATGTTGTCATTGTTTTTACCTTGTACTTGACTGAGGGTTTGTTTAGTAAAGCTATGTAACATAATCCATATTAACTAGGTCTTTGTAAACTCCTGTCTGTAGAAAGTGGGCCCCACACCTTCTTCAGGGAATCACACATCCTGTTCTTGACCCATGGCTGTCTAATGTAGGACTGTGTGAGTATACCAGGGTCAGTCTATATATTAAACATTCATACAGCCTAATTCTCCTCTCCCTCCCTCTTTCCCCCTCTACCTTCCTTCCTTGCTACGAAATGGATATCCATAGATGCTCTACTATTTTCTCTTACCTCCCAATAAATCATCTTACCTTGGGGTATGTGCCCCCACCCCTGCCTTGGAGAACACAACTTTAGAGAGTGAAAAACTGAGGAAATGGGAGAATCACACTTATTATTATTACAACGCAGCACTTCTTTTTTGTTTAGTGTAGGTTTTATGCCTTGGACTGGGAATCAGGAACTTGGGTCTTAACTTTCTCTTTGTCTACAACTTGTATACTATGCCCTAGGGCAAGCTCCTTTACCTCCCTGTGCCTCAATTTCCTAATTCACATACCAGGGATGAAAAGACCTGTCATACCTTACTTAAATGGCTGTATAGGTTCTCATGGACTAATGTATGTTAAAGTGTTACAAAAACTGGAAAATGGCCAAATGCATTGCAATTTCATCTCTAGACCACACAGATTCCACATGGTACACCATTCCCCCCCCCCCCCACAAATTCTTTACAATGTAGCAAATCCTTTGATCATTATTACTTCAAGTCACTGAAGTGTAATGCTTACAGGCAGAACTATGCTTCTTGTTAGCTAGCAATGCTTACACATTGCTTTCTGGGGTCACTGGGCATATAACTGTTAATTCCCTGAGGTCCCTTCTGTTTTACATTGTCTCGCAAAAGCCCTGTTTTTCCTGTCAACAAAGTCTCATGCCTGCACTTCCTGCCTGTTTGATGGGCAAGTGTCTCCAGATGGTACCCCTTAGTATGGACTCTGCCAGGCACACCCAAAGCCCAATCTATACACCACTCAGACAATTCAGAACACAGAAAGATACCACACAACTTGCTTTGCTTAAATAACCAAGATGAAAGTAAAACAATTTTTTTGTGTGGGGCTAGAATCATTTTTGAATAATTTTTTCTGATGATTCAATGTTTGGAAAATTTAGGAAAGAGAAATAAACAGAAAAAAAAAATGACCTGTATTCCCAACCTCTTTGAACATTTTGGTGTAAATGGTACCATTTCTCCCATCTATTAATAGGAATAAAATCATTGTTTAGTAATATTATTTTAAAATATGTAATAACATACAGTGTATCTTGTTATTAAATATTCCTTTCTAATATGATTTTTAATGGTGCATTATATTCCATTGAATGGATCATATTTACTTAACAATAGGCTATTGTTGAACACTTGGTGGTATTTTGCCTGCAGAGTAGCAGAGCTGGCCAGTGGGCAGGGATGGGAAGTGAAAGACACAGAGGGTTTCCCCTGAGCAGATACTCCAAAGAAGATACTCAGGTGAACCTTTCCCCTGTGTTCTTTTTCACTTATTTCCTTAATGGTAGAACTTAGCCACATGTTCACTACTGCAATGCATATCTCATATAGCTGTATTTTTTAATAAGTTTATTTATTTGTTTGTTTGGAGAGAGTGACAGAGACAGAGAGAGAGAGAGAGAGACAGAGAGAGAGAGAGCGCATATGCGTGAGTGAAGGAGGGGCAAAGAGAGAGGGAAGGGAGAATCCCAAGCAGGCTCTGTACTGTCAGCTCACAGTAGAGCTTGATCTCACAAACCGAACTGTGAGATCATGACCCTAGCTGAAATCAAGAGTCAGCTGGTCACTTAACCAACTGAGCCACCCAGGTGCTCCCTCATATATCTCTCTTTTTAAATGTATCAATGATTATTTCTTTTGGGTGAACTCATAGACATGGAAATTTAGGATTAACTGGCTTATAATATTCTAAGGCTTTTGATGAGTATTGATTGCAAAATTGTCAAAGTTAGAACCAACTTATATTTCCTGGAGTAATGTAAAATACTCTTCATCTCTTCAGTGTTATTGCCAACATGGGTGTAATTTTAATGTTTATTTATTTTTGAGACAGAGAAAGTGGGGGAGGGGCAGAGAGGGAGACAGAGGATCCAAAACGGGCTCTGTGCTGACAGCAGGGGCTGACATGTGGGGCTTGAACCCACGAGCTGTGAGATCATTACCTGAGCTGAGTCAGACACTTAACTGACTGAGCCACCTGGGTGCTCCTTGCATGTAATTTTCTTTAAACATATTTAAAGAAATATTGACCCCAAATGGCAGAAGACAGGAATAATAAAGATTAGAGAAGAAATCAATGTTATAAAAGACAAAAAGCAAAAAACAGTAGAACAGATCAATGAAACTAGAAGCTGATTCCTTGAAAGAATTAACAAAATTGATAAACCCCTAGCCAGTTTGTTCAAAAAGAAAGAGGAAAGGATTCAAATAAATAAAATCAAGAATGAAAGAGGAGAGATCACAACCAACACTGCAGAAACACACACAATATTAAGAGAATATTATGAGCAGTTATATGCCAATAAATTGGGCAACCTGTAATAAATGGACAAATTCCTAGAAACATATAAACTACCAAAACTGAAATGGGAAGAAATAGAAAATTTGAACAGACCCATAATCAGTAAAGAATCAGTAACCAAAAACCTCTCAAAAAACAAGAGTCCAGGGCCAGATGACTTTCCAGGGGAATTCTACCAAACATTTAAAGAAGAGTTAACACCTATACTTTTGAAGCTGTTCCAAAAAATAGAAATGGAAGAAAATTTTCCAAACTCATTCTATGAGGCCAGCATTACCTTGATTTCAAAATCAGACAAAGACCCCACTGAGACTAATTTTGCTGATGAACATTGATGCAAAAATTCTCAACAAGATACTAGCCAACTGGATCCAACAATACATTAAAAAAATTATTCACCATGATCAAGTGGGATTTATACCAGGGATACAGGGCTGGTTCAATATTTGCAAATTGATCAATGTGATATATCACATTAATAAAAGGACAAGAACCACATGACCCTCTCAATAGATTCAGAGAAAGCATTTAAATACAACATCCTCTCTTGATAAAAACCTTCAAGAAAGTAGGAATAAATAGAAAGATCATACCTCAAGATCATAAAAGCCATATACAAAAGACCCGCCACTAATATCATCCGCAATGGAGAAAAACTGAGAGCTTTCCTCCTAAGGTCAGGAACAAGACAGGGATGTCTACTCTCACCACTGTTATTCAATATAGTTTTGGAAGTCCTGGACTCAGCAATCAGACAACATAAGAAATAAAAGGATTCTGAATCAGCAATGAGGAAGTCAAACTTTAAAGATGCCACCAAGGGGAGCTTGGGTGGCTCAGTTGGTTAAGTGTCCGACTTCAGCTCAGGTTATGATCTTGCAGTTTGTGAGTTTAAGCCCTGCGTCAGGCTCTGTGCTGACAGCTTGCTCAGAGCCTGGAGGCTGCTCAGGATTCCGTCTCCCTTTCTCTCTACCTCTCCCTGACTCATACTCTGTCTCTGTCTCTCTCAAAAATAAATAAACATTAAACAAAAAAATTTTTTTAAAAAGATTTCACCAAAAAACTGCTAAAACTGATCCATGAATTCAGCCAAGTCACAGGTTATAAAATCAAAGCATAGAAATCCGTTGCATTTCTATACACCAATAATGAAGCAGCAGAAAGAGAAATCAAGTAATTGATCCTATTTACAATTGCACTAAAAACCATAAAATACCAAGGAATAACCACAACCAAAGAGGTGAAAGATCTATACACTAAAAACTATAGAAAGCTTATGAAAGAAATTGAAGAAGACACAAAAAAATGGAAAAATATTCCATGCTCATGGATTGGAAGAAAAAATATTGTTAAAATGTCAATACTACCCAGAACAATCTACATATTCAATGCATTCCTTATCAAAATAACGCCAGCATTCTTCACAGAGTTAGAACAAACAATCCTAAAATTTGTATGGAACCAGAAAAGGCCCTGAATAACCAAAGGGATCCTGAAAAAGAAAACCAAAGCTGGAGGCATCACAATTCCAGACTTCAAGATATATCACAAAGCTGTAATCATCAAGACAGTATGGTACTGGGACAAAAACAGATACTCAGATCAATGGAACAGAACAGAGAATCCAGAAATGGACCCACAAACGTATGGCTAACTAATCTTTGACAAAGCAGGAAAGAATATCCAATGGAATAAAGACAGTCTCTTCAGCAAGTGGTGTTGGGAAAACTGGGCAGCGATATGCAGAAGAATAAACCTGGACCACTTTCTTACACCATATACAAAAATAAACTCAAAATGGATGAAAGACCTAAACATAAGACAGGAAACCATCAAAATCCTCAAGGAGAAAGCAGGCAAAAACCTCCTTGACCTCAGCCGCAGCAACTTCTTACTCAACATGTCTCTGGAGGCAAGGGAAACAAAAGCAAAATGAACTACTGGGACCTCATCAAAATAAAAAGCTTCTGCACAGCAAAGGAAACAATCAGCAAAACTAAAAGGCAACTGACAGAATGGGAGAAGATATTTGCAAATGACATATCAGATAAAGGGTTAGTATCCAAAATCTATAAAGAACTTATCAAACTCAATACCCAAAAAACAAATAATCCAGTGAAGAAATGGGCAAAAGACATACATAGACATTCTCCAAAGAAGACATCCAGATGGCCAACTGACACATGAAAAAATGCTCAACATCACTCATCATCAGGGGAATAGAAATCAAAACTACAATGAGATACCACCTCATACCAGTCAGAATGGCTAAAATTAACAACTCAGGCAACAACAGATGTTGGCAAGGATGTGGAGAAAGAGGAGCCCTATTGCACTGCTGGTGGGAATGCAAACTGGTGCAGTTGGAAAAGTGTGGAGGTTCTTGAAGAAATTAAAAATAGAATTACCCTATCACCCAGAAACTACACTACTATGTACTTATCCAAAGGATATAGGTGTGCTGTTTTGAAGGGGCACTCACACCCCAATGTTTATAGCACTGTTATTGACAATAGCAAAAGTAAGGAAAGAGTCCAAATGTCCATTGACAGATGAATGGATAAAGATGTGGTACACACACACACACACACTGGAGTATTAGCAATCAAAAAGAATGAAATCTTGCCATTTGCAACAACATGGATGGGGCTAGAGTGTATTATGCTAAGTGAAATTAGTCAGTCAGAGAAAGACAAGTATCATATAACTTCACTCATATGTGGAACTGAAGATACAAAACAGATGAACATAAGGGAAAGGAAGCAAAAAGAATATAACTACATGGAGGGGGACAAAACATAAAAGACTTTTAAATATAGAGAACAAACTGAGGGTTGCTGGAGGGGTTGTGGGTAAGGGAATGGGCTATTTAAATAGGTAAGGGGCACTAAGGAAGATTTGTTGGGATGAGCACTCGGTGTTATATGTAGGGGATGAATCACTGGATTCTACTCCTCAAATCATTATTGCACTATATGCTAACTAATTTGGATGCAAATTAAATAAACAAAAAATAAAAAACAAACAAGCATACTTTTCAGCGGGAATACTTCTGTTTGTTTACTAAGTTGTCCTATGGGTATCTTGCCAAAGAAACTTCTTGGTTTTTGGACTCTATTAGATGGTTATGAAACTGTTTATGTTCTTGTTTACTTTTAAGGGAATAACTGCAGCAATGAGGAATGAAAGCCGAACATACAAAGATAGTGTAGTACAATCACAACTGAATACCAGGATGTGTTGATAAAGCTTTCTGATAGACAAGAAATCAGTAACTGATGTATTGGTTAGAGGATGTTTTACGTTACAAAGTGTATGGACTAACATTTAAACATGAGAAATTTATTAAAGATGAATTTAAAAAATTATGATTTTGAACCTAGGTACATTTCTGAAGATTAACCATGCCAATTACCTAATTCTTTTGTATAGATCATGAGGTGACTCCTAGATTTTAGGGAAACAGCTGCTTTTAAAAACAATTTTTTTTTCTTAATGTTTATTTATTCATGAGAGAGAGAGAGCGTGAGTGGGGGAGAGGCAGAGAGAGAGGGAGACACAGAATCTGAAGCAGGCTCCAGGATCTGAGCTGTCGGCACACAGTCTAATGCGGGGCTCGAACTCATGAACTGTAAGATCATGACCTGAGCTGAAGTCAGATGCTTAACCTACTAAGCCACCCCGGAAATAGCTTCTTGATGTTTGATGTCTGAATTTAATCTCTATATACAGATCTACAGATCTCCCACCAACCATGATTCTGGCTGCTAACAATATTTGATACCACAAATCAAGTTTGCCAAGGCACTCAAGTGACTCAAAATCGGTTAACAGTGGCAAATCAATATCTGACATATTACAGTATTATCTTTTCTATATTCTCACACTAAGGGCTGATTTGTGTTCTCACCCCTTCCATAACATGGGAGAACCCTCCTCATGTGACAGAAACTCTGTGTGTGAGGAACCATGAAGTTAAAAAGACAACCCATAGAATGGGAGAAAATACTTACAAATGATATATCTGATAAATGTCTTATTTCCAGAATATGTAGAGAACTCTTACAACTCAGTAACATAAAGATAAATAACCTAGTTTTAAAGTAGGCAAAGGACATGAATAGACATTTCTCCAAAAAATACACACAAAGTCCCAATAAGCACACAAAAAGATACTGAACTTCATGCAAATCAAAATCACAATAAGATGCCACTTCATACCCAATGGAAGGCTATAGTGAAAAACAGGCAATAACAAATGTTGATAAGAATGTGGAGAAACTGGAATCCGCATTCATTGTGGGTGAGAATTGTAAAATGGTGCAGCCATATTGGAAAAGTTTTGTCATTCCTTGAAATTTAAACATGGAGTTACTATATGACCCTGTTAGATATCTATCCCATTCCACTGTTAGATATCTATCCCATTCCAATCTATAACAATTCCACTGTTAGATATCTATCCAGGAGAAATGAAAACATATGTCCACACTTGTGTGGACATATAATTCTCAAAGCAGAATTATTTATAATAACCAAAAAGTGAAAACCACACAATGCCCATCAATTAATGATTGGATAAACAAGGGTATATCCATACAAGGAATTTTATTTGGTGACAAAAAGGAATGAAGTATTGATAAATTACACAACATTGATGAACCTCACTACATGCTAACCTCAATTATTCAAAATGAAAGATGCCAGTTGCAACAGATCGCATATTATATGATGATTTATATGAAATGTCTAGAATAGACAAGTCCACAGACACATAAAGCAGATTACTGGCCTAGACCTGGAAGGGGTAGGGAGAGTAGGAATGGTGAATGATTGCTAATTGGTTTCTTTGGGGATGTGTAAAGGTTCTAAAATTAGATTATGGTGATGGTTGCACAAGTCTGTAAATATATTAAAAACCATTGACTTGTACAGTTTAAACAGCTGAATTTTATGGTTTGTAAATTATATCTCAATAAGGTGGCTAAAAAAGTGAACATAGTTTCAGGGACAATATGAAGTCGTTTCACATATATGAAACCAAGTTCCCAGAAAGGGGAAGGTGAGTAACAGATGGCTAAAAAACTTCTCAGATTTAATGAAAACTATAAACCACACACCAGGAAGCCCAAGGAATCCCATGCAGAATAAATAACATATTTGCATCACAAACTGAGGTATACCACAGAAAAATTGCTTAAAACAAGTGATTAAGAGAAATATCTTAAAAGTAGCCAGAGAAGGGGAAAACACATTACAAACAGAGGAATGTAGATAAAAATTATAGCAGACTTCTCAGCAGATATATGCAAGAAAAAGTGAAATGACTCTAAAATGCTGAAAGAATAAAAAATCAATTTAGAATCCTATATCCAGGAAAAATATTCTTCAAAACAAAAGCAAACTTTTAAATAAACAAAAATGGAAACTTTGTGACCTGCTACTTGAACTAGAAGAAATGTTAAAGTTCTTCAGGCAAAAGGAAAATGCTATCTGATGGAAAACTTGAATTTACACAAAGGAATGAAGAGTACCAGAAATGGTCAATATGTGAATATAAAATCATTTTTGTATCAATTTATTCATTTCTTCAGTGGTAACTGATCAAAGCAAAAATAAACAAAAAACAACAACAAAAGCACATCATAACACATGTGGAAATAAAATGTACAACAAGGACTCAAAGGACAAGAGAGGAAAAATGCAAGCATAATCTTATATATCTTATATAAGATATGGAATATCTTATATAAGATATGGAATAATATTATTTCAATGTAGATTGAATAAGTTAAAGAACAATATTGTAAATCTTAGAGCAACCATTAATAATTAGGACAAAGGGAAATAGCTTATTAACTACTAGTGGAAGTAAAATGGGCTTTTAAAAAACAACCCAAAAGAAGGTAGGAAAAGAAACAAGAACAATGTAGATTTAGAAGTTCATCAAGAAGACATAAAAATACTAAATCTGCATGTGCCTAAAACAGAGCTTCAAAACATATGAAGGAAAAACTGATAGAAGTGCAAAGAGAAACAGACAAATGTATAGTTGGAGACTTCATTTTCCCTCTCCTAGTATTTGATAGAAAAAATAGAAAATCATTAATGATATAGATGATTTGAACAATCCTACTAAACAACTGGATCTAATTTATATTTATAGTATGTTTAGCCCAACAACAGTAAAACACATTTTTTTCAAGTGCACATGAAACATTTACTAAAATAGATCAAAAGCTGGGTCATATAATATGCTTCATCATATTTAAAAAGATTGAAATAATTATAGATCGCATTTTCTGAAAACATGGAATTATCTGAAATTATTTAGAAAATCCTAAAATATTTTAAAATCAAACAACAAAACATTCAAATTAAATAGGCTATGGGTAGGAGAAATCACATATTATAAAACATTTTGACCTGAATGAAAATTTTAAAATACGCCAAAATTTGTAGGATAAAAAGAATACTTAGAAGAAAATGCGTAATTTTAAATGCTCATGTTATAAAAGAAGAAAGTGCTAAAATCAATCTAAGTCTCCATATTAAGAAGCCAGAAAAAGGGTAGCAAATTAAATCAAAGTAAAAGGGAGGAAATCATAAATATAGGAGTTAAAAGTGATAAAGTAGGAAACAAAATAATAGTAACACAGAATAGATATTAGAAAATCAATAAAGCCTAATAAAACCTCTTTGGAAAATGAGAAACTTGATAAACCTGTAGCCAGACCAGTTATGGGAAAAAGAGAGAGAGAGAGAAAAAGAAAAAAAAAAAAAATGACCATTAGTAGAAAAAAGACAGGACAATACCACAGATCTTGCAACCATTAAAAAAAATAAAGGAATATTACAACAAAAAATATAACAAATATAACAATATAGGTGTTGTTACAACAAATTCTTTGAAAGTCATTAACAATAGTGACTCAAGAAAAAAGAGAAAATCTGAGTAGCCCTATATTCACTAAAGATTAGTAATTAAAATTAATAATTAAAATAAAGATAAAAATCATTCATTAAAAGCTACCCACAAAAAAACCTCCAGGCTTAGATGGATTCACTAGTAAATTCTACCAAACATTTAAGAAAGAAGTAATACCAACTGTGTACAAACCGTTTCCAAAAAAGAGAGAACATTTCTCCACTTTTTTTTTTTTGAGGCCAAGAAAACTAGTAACTGATATACCTCATTGAACACAGATGCAAAAATTCTTTTTTTAAATTAATTAATTTTTAAGTTTTTAATGTTTATTTATTTTTGAGAGAGATGAGAGACAGAGCATGAGTTGGGAAGGGGCAGAGAGAGAGAGGGAGACACAGAATCTGAGGCAGGCTGTAGGCTCTGAGCTGTTAGCACAGGGCCCAATGCAGGGCTTGAACTCATGAACCCTGAAATCATGACCTTAGCTGAAATCAAAAGGCGATGCTCAACCAACTCAGCCACCCAGGTGCTGTAGATGCAAAAATTCTTAATGAATCCCAAAACACATCCCTTTGCATGTATATTCATAGGGATATATAATTTTTCATGAATCACATGATACATTCAGGTATGTAATCTGCTTTTCCCCCTCAACATTTCATGGTTCTCTAAAATAAGTATAGATATATATATACATCTTTAGTTTTATGACTTCATAGATCCTACTGTATGTAGCAGAATTTACTTAACTAGTCATTGCTTCAAGGGCATTTAGGTTGCATCCAGTTTTTTCATAATTATAAATTAAATGGCAATAATTACCATATTTCACACAAATAACATCTATGAATGTTAATATTCTTTTCAAATATTTTTTAAATCAGTTCTACAGATTTGTGAGTGAAGAAAACTGTTAACAAGAGTGGAAGTATTTTTATTTCCTGAGAAGGAAAACCTTTTTCTACTCTATTCACAATATTACCATGTGCACCTTTTAGAGTATGGGAGAGGGAACCTAAATCTTATTCCTCTCATCGGTTTAGCACTTTAAAAAATTTTTTTTAACATTTATTTATTTTTGAGAGAGAGAGCGAGAGCGAGTGAGCAGGGAAGGAACAGAGAGAGAGAGGGAGACAGAATCTGAAGCAGGCTTCAGGCTCTGAGCTGTCAGCAGCACAGAGCCCAACATGGGGCTGGAACCCATGAGCCATGAGATCGTGACCTGAGTCAAAGTCAGCCACTTAACCAACTGAGCCACACAGGTGCCCCGTTTAGCACTTTATATACAGAAGTGTCCCAAAGCAGAGTTGTGACCTATGCATTCTTGGAGCAGGTTAAAGTAGTGGAAGGTCTTAGGTCTGAGTCTTCTCTGCACTGATTTTACTGTTTTTCACCTGAGCCCCTCCCCCATCACTTGGTGCACCTCTCCTCCATCAGGTTGTCCTCTGAGTACCCCAGGCCCACCACAGTGCCTCCTGGCTGAGCTCCACTCAGAGTGCGTCTTGTTCTCTCATGGCTTTTTCTCTAGTCCCTCTGAGTTTTGTGAGTGAAGATGTTGCCCTGTGTTCTACTTTTGGAGCCTTGAGAAGTGATCCATCTGGCTAATCAGATGTATTAACTGGTATTGTGCTAGTAGAGAACAGTAACATTTTCATGTGTGAATAACCCAAATAACACTTATCAAAGGCAAAATGAGACTAAAGCCTTATTGCCAAGGGAGGCCAATGGGGAATTTCAAGCATCCTGTTAGGCAGTTGATGGCATTATCACCAAGCAAAGGGGGCCTTTGCATCTTCAGGCCACACTATTGAGGGAGGTGCCAGCTTCTCTCCAGCCCAGTATCATAGCAAGAAGTATTCAGAACTTATGAAATTGATCTCATTTTCAAACAGAAGACCCAATCCTTGGGGCTGATGCTAAAAGGTATAGATATGAAACGGGGCTAAAGGCAGAAGGTACAGATTTTCACTTCTTTCCTTGCATCACTCATTGTTTTTCTTGGTATTTACCATACAATGACTGTTCAACATTCATTAAAACTTAGCGTCACATATCCTGCCAAGGTAAAGTTCCCAAGAAATGCAGAAGGATAGCAACTAAGTAATAGAAAGAAGTTTCTATTAGGTTTGTAACAATCATGGCTCTTGAAGGTCTTGGGATAAGGTGACATTATGAAGAAACATTGCAGGTTATTATCAGCTATAAGTTCACCTGCTGGACAGAAGGAAAATAGAAATAACAGGACACACTGAAGTAATTCAGAACTTGGAAAACAACATGCTGAAGAATTGTCAGGACTGGATTTAGAACACAGCTCTCTATATGCAGCCTCCCTTTGTTAGATGTATAAAACCACTGTGGTCCATCACAGGGAAACTAAGATTGACACAATTACTGCTTCCGGAGATTTACCTGACAGTACCTTGATGCCTGTTAGGTGTTTATTTTCATAATACTGGGGCGACAAACAAATAAGACAAGTTCTGTTCTCTACTTCAGAGTTTACTTGGAGAGAGGTGGGTAAAATATAATAAATTCTGGGGGTAAAAGTGTATATAAAATGTTGTCAGAGACAATGGAAACTCATCCAATTACAGATCATAGAATGGCCAGAAGTTCCTTTCTGAGCTTTGAGTTTCAGTAAGGAAACAATTGCAAAATGGCATAAACTCTCTAAAATGGTATATGGCAACACTTATCAAGAGATTTTAAGATGTTCCTATCTGGTCAAAATGATTCAGACTAATTCCTTTTATGGAAATAAGTAGATGCAAAAATGATCAGTATATCAAAATGCACACCTCAGAACTGTTTATTATACTGAAAAGAAACAAATGGAATGTCCAATAATTGTGGAATGTTTAATGAGTTATGGCACATCTATATAGGATATATTTTGCTGTTGTGATTGTTTTTAAAAACTGTTAACTGGTTTGGGAAAGTACTTAAGACACTAAAAAAAATGGAGGCTATAAAGTTTATATATATATATATATATATATATATATATATATATAATATGATCACATTATCATAAAAGAAAATATATGGGAAATGATCAAATGGCTGAAGGAAATCATGCTCCCCTCAAAAAAGGGGAAAGTATTAACAAAACACTGAATGAGAGCTAATACGAAGGAAATGTCATTAATCTCTGACTTTAAATAAGAGTAAATCCAGTGGTGTTTTCTGTGCCTTGCACATCATCTCAACAATGTTCTCAAAGAGGCTCTTAAGCTTCTAAGCTCTTAGATTTTTTTCTCATTTAGTTAAAAAAAAAAAAAAAAGTCTGTTACAGGCCTGCTTATCTGCAACTGGGCATGTTTCCAAGCTCACATATATATATATTTCTAGAATGACGTGGGAAAACTGGAACCAGAATGACTGTTTAAAAGACCTCCTGTAGAAGTTATAAGAAGTATTTTGAAATCAACAATCTTTCTTTTTCTTTTTTAAACAAGTATTACTTTTTCCTTTTAAACCGTTTTCAGTGGGAAGCTAAACTAGATAATGAATTCGTGATAGAGTGTAATTGCTGTTATTTTCTTTCAGATGCTATGAGAAGTGTAAGGATGTGTACCTCCTAATAGAAAGAATGAATAACATTTGTGAAGTGAATAACTGGCAAATTTAGACAGGGTTTCTCAACCTTGGCACTCCTGCCATTTTGGGCTGTACAGTGCTTATTGTGGGGGCTGTCCTGTGCACTATAGGATGTTTAGCAGCATCTCTGGCTCCTACCCACTAGATGTAGGAGCATTCCCTCCCCAGCGGTGACAAGAAAGGTCTCTAGACATGGGCAATCTGCCCTTTCACTGATTTGGACAAACTGGCAAAATTTGTCAACTGAATGAACAATGGCTTTTGAGCATGTATGTATTCCATGCACGTACACACATGCATACACATATACGGCATATTACCTTTTTTCTTCTGGACTTGGGTGCTTTCAGGTTTAAAAAAACATGAAGCATGGCAATCTAAGCTCTGAGATTCCATCTTCTCTTTTTGAAGTGGACAAGTTAATGAATGACACTCTCTAATGTGTTTCTTCCTAATACGGTCAGAACCAGGCTCTGAAAAGCATAACTTCATTTCATAAAGCTGTTTTCCTGGCTAATTAATTTGCAAGAAGGCATAAAAGGTAATAAACACTTTATTGCCTGTAGATCTCTATGGATCTCAAAAGCTTTACAACGCAAGAAATATTTCCCCAAATATTTCAACACACTATAAAAGGGAATTATCAGTGGAGACTTTCTACAATCATCACTAACACAACCCCCTTTCCCTGCCTCCAGTTCAGTAGGTCCTTCCTTGCTGACAATAAAGGATGGAGAGAAAGAAAAGTACCAAAAGACTGAGGGGGTTAAAAAAGGAGCGTGTTCAGGTTGTCTAACCTCTTATCAGGTAACAAATAGTCCTTGAGCACTTCCTTCATGCCAGGCACGTGGCAAAGTGCTGCAAAGAAGATTCAGGGAAGCAAACAAGGGTGTCTTTTAGGAGTTTAGAGTTTAGTAGGCAAGATAAAAGAAATTAATGCATAAAAACAACAACTAGAAAAGATGGATGGTTTTAGAAAAAACCTATGTGAGTTTATGGTTTCCAGCATGAGGGACTGAGAAAAAACAGTGCTTGTGTTGGGCCTTGAAGGCTAAGAAGGATTAAAAACACGTGGAGCTGGGCAGCAGAGGAGGAAAGGTGTTCAGGCAATGAGGTCACACGAGTAAAGTGAGACCAGAATGACAGGCCTGTTAACTGTGAACAGTGCTGATGGGCTGGAGAAAGGTGGGCCTGAATGCCAGGCAGAGTGGAGTTTTTATTCTATAGCCAGTGAGAGGCTATTGACAAACCTCAAGCAGGGAGGTGACAGGATTGCCCACTTCAGCAGGATCTACCAGCTGCTCCTGGGGACACTAGGGCTGTCTGAATGTTGAATTATAGCTGTAGTGTTTAAAGTTCCCTCGAGATCATACATGTGAGGTACAGGCAATAAGTTAACACAATTTATCAATTATCTTTATTTTACTTTTAAAATGCTGCTGGTTTTTGTCATGTTGGCAACAGGGTCTAACGTGAGGCCAGTTAACTAACATAAAGGTATGCAAAGTGCCTGGCTCATGGGAGAAATCCCCTCCAACATCCCCAGTGCCAACCATCTTTGACTAGAAAGACTTCTTGCCTGTGTTTGGAAGAATATAAGGTAGCAGAAACCAACTTTCTAGCCTTTTTCCAAATAGTCAGTGGAGGAGTCATGAAGAGAGGTCCAGAAAAAACTTTTTGAACAGGAGAGAATTAATTTCCTGGGTCAGGTGGATCTTTAATATCTACCACAGTATGTCTGTAAGACACACATACAGCATAGTATGCTCAGTTCCAGTTCTGGGAATACTGAAAGAATGCTGTATTAAAATAATGCATCAGGCAGTTAATTCTTTCAATTTCCATGGGGACTAATCTGCCTTTTGGAGGAACAACTTCTTTTTGCTACAAAATCTTACCTTGGCTCGAGCCTGCCTATTGCATTTTCCCATTCCAAACTGCGTTCTACTATGGGCAGCCAAGTACACATGATGACTGCCCAGTTGTAGGTCAGAATCCCCATTTTCTGGGGGCCAATGAGTGAAAACTGCTGACACAGAGACATAAAACTCTATCAAAGGATAATATCAGATCCTCAACAAATCAGGATCAGATTTGGCTGCACATTACTTGGGAATACAAAATAACAGTGGCTTATACAACATAGTTTATTTCTTTCATGTAAAAGAAGCATACAGGGACAGATCTTAGTTCATGGCTTTCATCTTCAAGGTCAGTTGGTATTACAAAGCACAGGCTAGAATTTCAGCCACCGTGTCCACATTCCAAGAAACAAAAGAGGAAATACCACCAGAGAGCTTTCTTGTAAGATTCATATCATTGGCCAAACTAGTCACATGGCCAGCTGTCATCTTTGAGGGGGGCATGCTGCTGGTCCTCACAAAATGGAGGATTCCATAACAAGGGAAGATGGGAGGACTGATCCTGAGTAGAGAAGTAACAGCCTCTCCCAGTCAGACCAACCCTGTGAGATGTTGGGATTTGCCTTATCCTAGTTCTCAAAGATTGCACATACCTTTACCATTTCTATTCCTGCTGAGCACAGAAGAATAAAGATTGAGTTTGGCAATGGCAAGAGAAAGAATAGACTTCTTAAGGCTGATTAGCCTGGGGACAGGTGGTGAACTCTCAGTTGTGTGGTAGATAAATCAGTTTCCTTGTGGGCCTTTGCCCAGAAACCCAAAGACTCTGTCTGTCCCCAGCTTCATTATTTGTTCCATAAACAAAGGTTTGACTCATGGATAGGAAATATGTGGCACAAGTGCTATCTCCTGCTCCTCCTCCTCCTTTCCTTAGGGCAGCATTCTTCCCTGTTGGGCTGGAAACAGGACCTTAGAATCCTTCTCAACATATTGTTCCTGGCAGTTACTCTAGTACAAAAGACTTGGCATTAGTGTTTAAATATACTAGCCATTGTTAATTGCTTGTGGGAATTTTCACTCTGACAGAATCTCTGGGTATAATTCTTTACTTCATAGGAATAAATCTCTTATAGTGGAATTTTACATGCATCCACAGGGGAGAAAATTACTTAATATATAGTCTTGGCATTCTTCAGATTTCACCACTAAGTGACCACAATCACTCACACAGATGGACATGTTCTACATCTGATCTTTTGATTTTTTTACTTTACTGGATGATGAATTTCTCAAGGGCAAGAACTATATTTTACCATTTTTGTATCCCTAAGGTGCCTGGCTCAGTACACTTCTGAGAAATATTTTATCAATAAATGAATCACCTACCTTGGTCAAGGTCAAGTGGCTATCAAAGCAAATACTTCCCCAATAGCTGGTTACATTGTAGACTACTTACCTTCAAGTACTAGGGAGAGGCCTTATCTACAGTGGAGGTCACTAGAAAATAAGAGGGTGACAGGAAGAGCATTGGTGGTACCACAAAGGGTCTGGGTTTTTTCATAACTGCCTCACAAATGTTGAGTAACTAACACAGAAACCTGGTTACCAAGTGATAAGGAAAGGGCAGATATACTCTGAGAAGGTTTTTTTCCCCCAAGACTCTACCCATTTTTCTTCTTTTGACCAAAAGTCCAGGTCCTGGGTTAACTTGGCTCAGTGTTTTCTGTATTCTAGGAGGTGATTCAGGGCACTGTGCAAGTGACTGATCCATATTTCATGGATAGAAGTGTGACTGAAGATCTGATTCAATTAAGGTAGCTTATTCTCAGTAGTTTTTTATAAGTAGATTTTATAGATTAATACTAATACCAATCACGTTTTAAATACTGTGGTTCCATTGAAAATTTTGTTCAAAAAAAGCTACTACTCCTAAAAAAAAAATTTAAGAGCACTGACTTAGCTGGTTCACCCAAGTTCCATATTTAACTCTTCACAATGACCACAATCTTAAATAGTCATCGTAGCGAAAGCCGAAGGAAAGAAAAATGCCCAAATGATTGTTTTTGCTTAAAGAGCAGGGTGTGGGTTATGAGTAGATGCAGGTTGATATTTTCTCAAACTGACTGAGTTGAGGACAGGGGTTTTGGCTTGCAGTGCTCATCTTTTCTCTCTCCCTCTGGCCCAATCCTGGGCTAGATTTACCCTACTGAGGAAGTGTTCTTGCATTTAGATTCCCACGTGGCACAATGTCAAAGATGCTGTGGCTAACTGCACATGTTATTTCTGCATACGCTTCTCTTGCTTCTCTTCAACTTTCTTGTATGTCTACTTACTCTGGTCAGAAGGGCGGTGCCCACAGAAATAAGGCTCCCCTCTCTTCTTCAAGTCTAGAGCTAGTCCTAAGCAGTCACTGCCAGCTTCCTTCAAAAAGAATAGAAAAGGGAAGAAGCAACACTAGAATCTCTTTTTCACTCCAAAGCTTTGCAGATTTCTTCTCTCATTATTCTAACCTGCTTCTCTCCTCCCTTCCTGCTCAGTGATACCTACTGGTGGGGGCAGGAGGTGTTGGGGTGGATACAACTGAGAGGGGACCTTATAGACTTCACAGTAAGAACCAAGGTTCAAATCTGATTACACCTTTTCTCAGTAGTCTGATCTTGGGTTTAATTATCAGAAAGTGTCTTGATTTGTAAAATGTGGGAAACAGCATAGGCTGAGGATGTAAAAAAAAAAACAGTACAGAGCATGGCTTCTAACAGATGTTCAATAAATGCCACATTTCATTATCATCTTGGTATCACCTTGCTTCTGCAACCTCTTCTAAAGTCTCATTGTGTGTCAAAGAGGAGGTAGCTCTCTGTGGAGGAGGTATGTTTGTGTTGAGGTATGTGTGTGTTGGGAGGGGCAGGGGGCGTGGCACTCAGGTAAATCACTGGTGAGGATTTAGCACTAAGTCTGGGCCTGTTGTTGACCAAAAGTCACACTTTTGAATAAGCCCAACAGGTGCACTCCTAAAGGGAACATAGCAGGAATGTCAAAGAGGGGATGGGGAAGGTGGGGAACCAAAAAACCTCTGCTGACTAGTGGCTGTCCATCCTTTGGCCAAAAATCTGTGGCTATCTCTACCCCTAGTCCTGTCTTCCCTCACCTCCAGAGGCTCTTTTCAGTTAACACTCCCGAATGACCTGCCAGCACAGTAAGCTTGCAGATGGCACTCTGTCTCTCCTATTAACCCCTTCAAGCCATATCATTAATATAAATACTAAAAATTCTGCAATTAAATGAAAAGTATTTAATATGCATGAGTGGATATGCCATACACATATGGTTCAGTATTTGGGTGCTTATAATGTCCAAATTATAAAACAGCAGTCAGAGCAGACAATATGGTAACCCCTGTCCCAATTTTCATCCATCTTACCCACACACTGTGGCCTTGAAAATGTGAATATACGCATTCACTGACTTGCAGTTATGTCCCAAACTTTCCTGGGAAGCAAGACGGTCAGAACTGCTTTAATAAAGAGCATTATTGTGTCTTGTTGCTCTTTACCCACCTTTTCAGGGCTGCAGTTCATTGGAACTTCCCTTTACAGTTCCTTTCTCATCCTGTCAGCATCAGCACTTTGATGCCATTTATTTTCCAAGGACATCTGCTACTGATCCCAACAAATGGCATTAATCCAGTTCAGAGCAGTAACTGGATAACACGTTGCTGATGCTACATAAGTGTTAGTTCCCTTACTCTTTTCCTTCCCTTTTAGTACTTGCAACTGTCACTAACTAGTACTGAGACGTGGAGCAAATCAAGGCACTTAATCTTTCGCGACTTCAGTTCCCTCATATATAAAATTAAGAAGGTTGTGCCAGATTTTTCTGTGCTCAAAACCATTTTTTCCCTGAGTCTCCTCGTGCCTTCTTCATTGACTACTTGGAAAAAGAGTGGGGAGCTTATTTCTGCCACCTTATGCTCTTGAGGCAAGAAGGTCTTTCTGGGGTGTCGGGAGGGAATGGAGCCCTCGATTTCCTGAATTTCTGCTGTGAGCCAGGCACTCTCACATGCCTCAGGTCAGACTGGTCGCGGCAGGGCACAACCCGACAGCATTCAAAAGTAAAGAAAGACAACTGGTGTTAAGTGATCTGTCTCTACTTCACATTAACTTCCTAGAAACTCAAAGCACTCTACAGCTAATTCAACATTAATGTAACCCAGGGGGCCCCAAGAATTATTTCACCGCTTAATACAAGGCCACTAAATCCTGGCAAACATCAACAAGTGAGAAGTCCCAAATCAACATGCAGTTTCCTTTTTAATGCTTAAGAGAAGAAAAAGAAGGAAAGAAAGAAAGAAAGAAAGCAAGCTTTCCCCCTGCCCCCCCCCTCCCCCTGCCGGGTGTGAGCCACGCAGGCTCCATCACCCCAGGGCGGCGGCCGCGACCCTAGCCCTCCTCCACCCCGTGCCCCCCGCCCTCCCCTCCGGCTCCTTGTCTGCGCCCCGGCTCGCTCCGGCCCCTTTGCGGACTACCGGCACCCGGCCGGGCCCAGGGCGGCGCAGGCCCGCCACACACACCTCTCGTCCCAGTGTTAGGCCCGAGGGAGGTGGAGGACGCGGAGACCGGGAGGGTAAGGACACCGAGGCGCTAAGCTTCCAACGGCGTGGACTGCGGCTCTTCACGCCTGCCTGCGTGAGGCGCGGCCCCAGGTCCCGACCCCACATTCGCGCGCGGCCGCGCCGGCACGGGACCTCCCTCTTCGGCCGCCGATCTGCTTCCAGGGCAGAGGGAAGAGGCGGCGACGGGGCGGGGCGGGGGCTGCGGCGGGGGAGGGCGCCCGAGCATCCTCGCGGGCAGCACCGCGCCTCGCTGCGCGGGGCTTGAGGGCCGTGCCCACGTCCGCCCGCCAGCTCTTCCGCCCCGCGCGGACACGCGTCTCCCCCGCTTGAACCGGAACCTCTTGCGGAGGCCAGCGCCGCCGCCGGGGACCCGGGGGCCGACCGGGAAGCGCAGGGGGGAGGCGGCCTGCGCGGCGCCGCCCGCCATGGCCGCGGCGGGGTGAGCTAGGCTCGGCGGCCGCAGTCGCGCGGACCCGAGCGCTCCTCCGCCGCAGACAGGCCCGCCGGGCCAGGGCGGGCGCGCGCGAAGGCCGAGGGAGAGCCTGGGGAGCCGGGGCCGCCGCCCGCTCGTCGCCGCCGCCGCCACCGCCCATGGCGAGGCCCCGCCGCCGCCGCCGCTGCTGCTGACCCGGGGGCCGGCCGCGGCTTCCGCCCCCTCCCGCGGCGGCGGGCGGGCGGGCCTCCCCTTCACGCCCCCGCCGCCCGCGCCCCGCGCCCGGGGACGGGGAGGAAGGCGAGAGCAGCAGGAGTCGGGGGGCCACCGAAGATGGGGAACACTACCTCGTGCTGCGTGTCGTCCAGCCCCAAGCTCCGGAGGAATGCCCACTCCCGACTGGAGTCCTATCGGCCCGACACGGACCTGAGCCGCGAGGACACGGGCTGCAACCTGCAGCACATAAGCGACCGGGAGAACATCGACGGTGAGTGCGGGCGAGTCCGGGTGGCGGGGCGGGGACCTCGCTGAGCCCCCTTCTGACGTCCCCGCACCCCGCCTGCATCCGCGGTGCTCTGCCTGCACAACCGGGCGTCTGTATGGCCGAGGCTGCTTTTGCTTTCTCAGCCTGCTTCTGTAACCAGGGCAGGACGATGTCTTCGTCTCCGTAACCCGGGAGCTCGGGGTCCTCCCGACCCCGAGTGGCCCCCTCGGATGTACCCCCGAGTGAGCGGCGGGGAAACTTTGCCGGCGGGCGGCTCGGGAGTACCGTGGGGGCAGAGGGGCGCAGGTCGCGAGGTGACAGGAGCTGGCCCTCGTCCAGACTTGAGCGGCCAGTTCTGGGGCGGGGGCGGCCCGAAAGCCTGCGTTCCAGGCACTGTCTGAACGTAGCTACAAGCCAAGTTGTGCACGATCAGAGTGAGCTCGTTTGTCCTTTAAAAGGCGAAGGGAATGGATGATCCTTGGTGTAAATGAGGAAGGAGTGAATCCCATTTTGGAATCAGTCTCTACCTAGAGTTAGTTAACAGGGTTGGCATGTATCAGCTTTCCCCCGGAAACTTATAAATTGACCCCAATTGGCAGTTCCCTATTTCCGTTAAAAACTTAAAAAAAAAAAAAGATTTTTTTTGGGGGGAGGGTCGTGTAGGATTGTATAGCTTCACACGAATAATTAAAAAAACACAAAAAACAAAACTAGATTATCATTAGAATGGTTTGGAGACAGCTTTGGGTTGTCACCCAGTTTTTCCTTGGGGTGGAATTACAGTCCTATAGATTTCTGATTGAGCTGAGTGACGTTTGGTTTGGACTAGTGTTTGTAAAGGAAGTTAAAGGATTCATCACTGTACCTAGTAATGTTTATGTATTTTATTGGTCTCAGTATATTTGTTAATACTAAGTTATCCTTAAGCTGCGTGGCTTAATATCTATGGATAGGTAGTTTATGCATTATGCTTGAAACAGTTTACATAAAAAACTTAAAAAAATGTGAAATTGGTAACATATTCTTATGACAATGTGATTATTTCTTTTTTTTTTTTAAGCCCCCAAATCTCACAGTTGATGTAGTTGAACTAAGATGAAAAATTTTTTTGTTGAAATGAATTGACACAACTCTGTCACAAGTTATTCTTGACAGCTTTGGGATGTAGAATTTCCTCTAATGTGGAAAGCCAAATTTAAACTGCTAAAAGAAAGAATTTTCTCACTGTTTAGCCTCTTTTAATTTCTTCTAAATAGTAATGTCATCTCTACTCCACAGCAGTTTTATTAAATGAATACCATATATTAAAGGGACTAATATAACATCTGGTTTATAGTAGACATTTAGTAAATTAGGGTTCCATATGGTATTTGTAGTGTAGTTATATTAGATTTCCATTATCTTAACCTATTATTTAGATGTCTTTGCCCTATAGTTCTACTTTAATTTTATGCATTTAAAGGCATCTAGAAGAATATTCAGGTCTGGTCTGTCTTGATCACTGGTATGATCTAAGCAGCTGAAAGAAATGTCATTTCTAGTGTATAGTAAAGATTTAGTAAGTATTGTATTTTAAAGGAGTGAATGAATGAATGAGTTTATTATAGAAAGCTATTACCCAGTCTTATACAATGCTGACAGGCAAAAACATTTGGAAATAATTTCTCCATGTTATGCACTATTACTGAGAAGAGGCTTTATGTTTTAAATAATGAATTGAAAAATAGAGATGAAAGGAAGATTCATACTTCTTAAAGGCAAGCTATATACTATTATTGACTATAATAAGGAAATGGAGAAAAATAGTAATTATAACCATTTATTTGGCACTAAGTCTTGGAAGGATTTTGCCAAAGGAAAATAGAATAGTATTGTGTGTTCTTTCATTTGCAAGAAAACTAAGTTTTGGTCATCAAGTCATTTTTGAGAAAACATATGGAAGATTACCACCTCTTGTTTTGGAAGTTCAGGATAGTGTAAGAGACTCTGGGGCAGTTTAAGAAGATTTCTAATCTAGGTTAGTAGTTTCTTCCCATCTCAGAACTCACCCCAGATGATGCTAGTTTAAATCCAGATATACTAATTCACTATTTAAACAATACTCTCTTTGTCTCTCCCGTTCAATAAGTAATACTTATAGGATTTGCCTATCCATAGTTCTCAATGTTGGTTTCAATTACACCAGAGATCTAGGCGTGGGCGTTGGCATTAATATGTTTAAAGCTCTCCAGGTAATTCTAAGATGCAGGTAGGATTGAGAATCCCAGGCTGGATAAGTCTTGAAAGTGTTACCTGTTGTTCGGTGGCATTTCCCATAGATACTCATTCAGTATCAGAAGCTGGGAGAAGAGAACAGATTTAAGTTAAGTAGCATATAGAAATAGATACAGATTTTAAGTTCTGAATTATATTGCTAGATGATTAGTGAACACTTTAAAACCACAGCTGAAACATTCTTGATTCTGGTATGTAACAAAAGCTGAAGTGCTTAGATACCATCTTTATATTCCTTAAGACATCTCAGACAACTAGAGTTGAAAAGTTCGGAGAAGTTCATGGGGCTTCTGTGATAGGTCAGCTTCTTAAAATCACAGAGACATGAGGTATGAATCCATGTTTTCCTTGCCTAAAACACACAATGGGTAATATTTGTCCTGTACTGTTTTAGTGACTGAGTTAGGGCAGTTAGGCTTCTATGACACCTACCAGCAACTTGCCCTGTACTCAGTACCTTAGTGTTAGATTATTCATGTTTTTGGAATAATACATATTAGACTCATCAGCTCTGTAGATATTATTTCTCATAAAATTATTCTGAGACTGAGAAATAACAGAAAGACTTAATGACAGTGACAGTAATAATTGTACTCCTTATATATTGTGTACTCTGTGTCAGATGCTGCTCTAACTGCTTGATATCTATTCATTCTTTTAATACTCACAATAACCCTGTGGATAGTATTAACTTTAAGACAAAAGAATGAGGCAGAGAGAGGAGAAATGACTTGCCCAAAGTCATACAGCCAGTACATGACACATGGAAACTTTCCATTGTTGCTTGGATAGCCTGGGGCAGGGTGTCTGTCTTTGCAGTCATAGCCACAGTTTCTCAGAGGAAATATCATCTATCTGCAGTAGAGTGCCCTTCTCTAATTAGATTATTTCTGTGGGAGGAGAGAAAGAGGGGTGGATTTAAAGAGAATTTGAGATTTGATGAGACCGAGGAAAGTAGAACAGGATGCCTGTAACATCTGTACCAAAGTGTCAATTTAGGGTTTTGCCTCAAAATGATTGCTAGCAGTTTCATCCTCTGTAGATCAGTTGTCTTCTTTGACAAGCCAATTTCTCTATTATTCTGTATCTAATCTGTTAGGAAAGAATGGCCCTCAACCTTCAAAATATATCCAGAATCTAACTGCTCTCAAAACCTCTCCTGCTGCTCTTCTGAGCTAAGCCACCTAACTGGTCTCCCTGCTTCTACCCTTGCCCACTACAGTCTGTTCTCAACACAGCAGCCATGGTGAGATCCTTTAAAAACAAACAAACAAACAAAAAAACTAGCATGTGACTCCTTTGCTCAAAAACTGAGTGATTCCTTATTCCACATCAAATAAGAACTTTACAATGGACTTTTACCATGGAGTCGTTATAATAGACTTCAAGGCCCTGTGTGATCTTCCTGCTTCCTGGCTTACTTGCTAGCTCACACAAGCCACATGGGCCTCCTTCAGTGCTGGTTTTTGAATAAACCTGACATGTTCTCACCCTAGGGCCTTTGCTCTGTCCCTCTGCCTGGAATGTTTTTCTCTGTGTTTCTTCTTGGCTAACTCTCTCAACTGCCTTCAGTCTTGGTTCAAGCCTCACCTTTTCAGTGAAGCCTTCCTGATGGGCCTGCATTTAACATCTCTCCTGTTACCCCATCAGCAATCCTGGTACACATTCTCTGAATTACTGTTTTTCTTTCATATCACCTATAATGTGCATTATAAATATTTATATACATATGTCATAACAACAACTATTTCTGTCTGTTAGTATTTAAGTTTTACTAGAAGATTTTCATTTTGTTCACTGATGTAACCCAAGTGCCTGCTGCCCTGAAGACACTCTTTGTTTGAATGAATGAGTGAAGCCAGCAACTTCAAGACATCAGAGTCAGAGTATCATCTTGAATATTTATTGCATGAGAAGCATAGGAGGGAAATAGAGAATGACAAGACTTGTAATAATGAAAGTATAGTGGATATGAAACTTTTTGGTTTTGTTTGTGTTTTGACCTGAGAGGTAGCAGGTACGGCAAAATCCTGAAAATGAAACTTAAGAAAGGTTTTAAAGTGGGGCATCTGGGTGGCTCAGTCGGTTAAGCGTCCAACTCTTGATTTCATCTCAGGTCATGATCTCACAGTTCCAGGAGTTCGAGCCCTGCATCGGGCTCTGCACTGATGGTGTGGAGCCTGCTTGGGATTTTCTTTCTCTCTCTCTGCCTCTTTCTCTCTCAAAATAAGTAACCTTAAAAAAGAAAAGAAAAGAAAAGAAAGAAAACATAACAAAGAAAGCATACAAAAGAAAAAAAAAACCTAAACTGAAATAAACTATGGCTAATGGAAGTCTGCTTAACAATGTGATATATTTAATCTTTTTTTCCTTATCTCTTCAGATGAATGGCTTTAGCGGTGGCTTTCCATCCTTAAAGATCAACATGAGGCCAAAATGCATAATAAACCAAAAAGTACTACATGAACATATGCAATTATGAACATAGCCACTCATGGTGATTTTCTTTATTAAACATGAACTGTATTCTAGGATATACAGCAAATGATGTTTTCACTTCCCATAGTCAGAGAAGCTAGAAGCCTAAGGGGCTCATCCTCGGTATGGGAAAGATGACTGGAAAAAGTGCTCTCACTGTTACAAGGGTGGGGAGACAAAAGAGCAATTTAAGATCTAAGCACCTGTTATAGTATTAGCTTAAATTATTGTTCTTGGTTTTTTTTTTTTTTTTTTTTTTTTTTGGATATCTGCAGCCTCATCCCTTTGGCTTCATTTTTCTTGTGTCTCAGACCCACTTACCATTTCCAGCCTGATTAGCAAAACTATACCTGGACTTTCATTCCAGGCTAAGATTTATTAGCTGCACTGCTTGTAAGACTTGGGAAGACACCCTGATCAAGCATGGCCTGATGCATATTAGGCAATGTGGAGAGGTACACTTTAAAGGTTTGCTGAGAGTGCTGTTCTCCAAAGCACTATGATGATTCCATGATCTCTACTACACTTATTTTCCTCTCTATTTTAGAATCATGGAGTCATTGCTGCCCACCCTCATTTTACGGATAAGGAAACTGAAATTTGGAGAGGTGCTGTCTCTTGCCCAGGTTATGCCAATCATGGACAAGGGCAGTAGAATTTACTGTGTGTTAACTTTGGGCCAAGTGCTGTGCTGATTACTTGATCTGTATTTTTAAAAATCTTTATATCTTTCTCTCTATTTTACAGAAGAGGAAATTGAGACTCACAGGTTAAGAAATTTGCTCAAGTTTTCATAGCTAGTTAATGGCAGAGTTGGGATTCAATCTGCTGTCACCTGCTAAAGCTCCACCTCTCAACTCCCTGTGACAGCTAAGTAGGGAGTGACCTGGGTCTAAAATCTGGCCCCCCTCTTCCCATGCCTAGCCCATCATTCGTTCATTGTCTGTATTCTTTGGGTTGACAATACTTTGTGATTAGGATTTTTACTTTTCTGCCTGCTTTTTGAGAGGAGTGAAAGATTAAATGATTTTGTTGAATGGTAAATTTTCTCACCCTTTTCTACAAAGCTGATTGTCTCTGTTATCTTAAGGAGACAAATTACTTTCACATTTCTGGTTGGATGAAACCAACACAAAGATTAAATTTTGTTGGTATCTAGGAAAGAGCAGAACCAAAAGGAAAAAAATAATAAGATGCAGGACCTGTGAGTGGCTTTGAAATTCTGTTTTAGTCACACAGGGTCAGAGATTTAGCTCCAAGCGTGTCATATTTAGTTTAGGGAAGCAGCATTTGGTATTTTTCACGAGAGTGCTGTTGATGGTATCATGCTTGTCATACTTCAGAGTACAAATCCTTTCATGAGTCAACATATAGGCAGCCAGGCTCAGTCCATGGCAATAGCAGTTGATATCATGTGTTCAGTATCATTTTCAGATTTTCAGCGTATGGCTGGAAGGAGGGAAAGAGTTCATTTTCCCTGCAGCATTTTGCATCATCTTGAAACGGTGAGTAGTTTGTTGCTGGGATTCTTGGTCAGGAGATTGTTTCTTCTCTGTACTCTGAGACTCTCAACATTATTCTATCCTGCCTTTCCTGAAGAATGAATCAGGGCTCAAGAAGGATAAATCCAGGACAGGGTCTTCCCAGGTGGTTTATGGGATGTGCCTTTAGCTCTGTGAAGTGTGGTGGAGCGCATGAGAGCAGGAGCTGAATAATCAGGAGACCTGTGTTTCAGACATGGCTCTGCCTTTACTGGGGGACCTCTGTCCTGCTGGGCCTCACTTTCCTTTTTGCTTAAAAAGAATGTGTCTAAGAGTACTGTCTTGCTTTATGCCCTGAGGTACCTAAAATGAGAATCAAAATGAAGCTGAAATGCTTAATAAACCAAAAAGTACTAGATGGATGTGTGTCATTGAACATAGTACTTATGTTGATTTTCTTGCATTAAATATTAAATGTGTTCCAAGATATACAACAAAGTGTGTTTGAACTTTCCATAGCCAGAGAGGCTAGAAGCCTGAGGGGCTCATCCTAATAAAGACATCAATGCAGTCAGTGTTCATAAGGTAGTGCCAGAAAGATAACTGGAATTTTAGAGCTGGGTAGGATGAGGTTATACACAGCTGTATAACCTTTAAATGGGAATCTTGCTGGCAGTAGAATTTGGAATAGAAATATTACTCTTTCTAACATTTATTGTCCTTCTGGGTTGCAGTCTCTCCAAAGTCATACCGTGATGGCATGCAATGAGCAGTGGGACTCCTGGGAATAATAGAGTCCACCCAGGCAGTCTGCTGATTGTGCCATGGGAGTAACGTTCCTACTGATGTTAGTATGTACCCTTAGATGGAGGCTGAAGCCAGGTTTTTGTTTTGTTTTGTTTTATTTTGTTTTGTTTTTATTCTTCAGAGAAACTTTTAAGGTGCACATGTGCATAAATTTATTATATTAAAATACTACTTGGGGTGCCTGGGTGGCTCAGTTGGTTAAGTTTCCAGCTTCATCTCAGGTTATGATCTTGGGGTTCATTAGTTTGAGCCTCACATTGGGCTCTGTGCTGACAGCTCAGAGCCTGGAGCCTGCTTGGGATTCTGTGTCTCTCCCTCTTTCTCTGCCTCACCCCCATTTGTGATCTGTCTCTCTCTCTCTCAAAAATAAATAAACAAAAAAATATAAAGGAGAACTGATGGGCTGAAAAATGAGCTCAGTCAGCCTGAAACAAGTTATTGGGGGCTGTTTGTGCCCATTTCTTTCTAGAAGGAGGCTACCTAGATCCACGATTGCAGAGAGCTCAGATCTCTAACCCATTTCTCCCTTCCTTCTCTCAGCTGCTTGTAGCTGTTTCCTCTGGCTCTCTTCCTTTACTTCTAGGGGCTCTTTTCACTATCTGCTACTTGGAGGAAAGGGGTGTTCCAAAGCTCCAATGGATTGTTGTCATCTGACAGATAACTTCAAATCAGTAAGATTTTGCCTGGAAAGTCTTTCAGTGAATCTGAGAGGAGAGATCACCTCAGGAGTTGGTTAGCTACAAACTACTACACTCTGGACATCTCTGTTGCCTTGCTGTGAAGGTTGTTTTTATTTTATTTTTAAAATTTTTTTTAATTTTATTATTTTTTAACATGTTTATTTTGAGAGAGAGAGGGAGAGAATGTGGGGGAGGGGCAGAGAGAGAGAGGGAGAGAGAATCCACACTGAGAGTGTGGAGCCCGATGTAGGGCTTGAGCTTATGAACTGTGAGATCATGACCTGATCTGAAATCAAGAGTCGGATGCTTAATCAACTGAGCCATCCAGGTGCACCAAGTTTTTAAAAACTGGATTGGAAAACCTTGAGATCTTTTTTTCTTCATCTTTGTCAGAATATTGACATTTTTTTTTTTTTTTACATGTATTCATTTTTGAGAGACAGAGGTAGAGCACAAGCGGGGTAGGGGCAGAGAGAGAGGGAGACAGCGTATCTGAAGCAGGCTCCAGGCTCCGAGCTGTCAGCACAGAGCCTGACGCGAGGCTTGAGCTCACAAACTGCGAGATCATGACCTGAGCCGAAGTTGGATGCTTAACCAACTGAGCCACCCAGGCGCCCCAGAATATTGACATTTTATACATTAGTTTTGACTTTGTAAAGAAAATTTTATTTTTGATTTGTTTTTTAATATGGTTGAAAAATTGGACTGAAAGGCGGTTCTAAAAAGGAAGTTCTAAAATGTTTGGTGATGGTAATATTTCTAGGCTAAGTGTCTAGTTTTCCATGGTTATACTACCTTGATAAAAAATTACTGTAACCTGGCTTCATTACTTTGTAGCTGCATTACCTAGTACATGAATTTTAATTCCTGGGTCATTTTTTTGTACGCTTTATTCCCTACTGGGGATGTATAGGGGGGCTTCATTGGGTATGATAGTTGTAAGTGCCACGCTCAGTGGAAATGTACTAGCATCTGTAGACATGTCAATTGGCTTTTGGCACTGAGAAAAATACAGCTAGGTATAGTAAAGATAATTGTCAGCAATTGCAATTGCATCCTTGCCAGTTTGCTTTTTGAGCCTTGCAGAAATCTTAGTTGGACAATGAAATGCAAGTCACTTCTATTTTGGATACCTCTGATTATAGACCTTCTGGCTTTAAGGAGGAAGAACAGGAAATACCCTGCATGGGAGTTCATGTGCAATATAGCTTTGTGTTGCAAAACTGTAAATGTAGTGTTTAAAACATTTTATAAACAAATTCTTTCCTTTGGATGGATGCTTCTGTTCTTGGTGGGCAAAAAGGGAAAAGAAGTTATTAAAAATATTTTGATTATATTTGGTAAACTCCATGTCTCACTCTGCACATTTACCAATAGAGAAATTAGTGCATGGATAGATGGGTTAAGAGGTCCGTTCTTTGCCTCTCAAGAAAAGATTTCACTCTAAATTCAGTATTCTGTCCATTATGACTCTATATTCTTATAGAATATTAATTGATTACAGCTATTCCATTAAGTATAATCATAATTATCCTTTAAGCTGTCTCTTGGTTTTAGGTATGGATGCAGACTTTGTATAGTTGCTTAAAAGTCTAGGTTTTAGGACTTCCTGTGTATCCTGTCAAAGTCCAGGTTGAAAAATGAAATCATGATGCTTTGTTTAATTTAGTTTCAAAAATTTCAAACTCACAAATTCATCAAGGATTACTTCATTTACAGTGAGTATTACTTTTTTCAGTTTATATGGGTAATTTTATTTTTCCACAGCCTTTTTTCTCTCCAGTTGTGTGTAAGCGTGCTGTTACTTTAATGTGTAGTTTTACTTGAAAGCACTGGTTAACAGGGTTTATATAGCATTAGAGATCGCCTTCTTTCTTCTGAGAGCTAGAGTTGATGTTACTGAAGAGATACAAGTTGTTTATTCACTTTATTTTTGGCATATATTTGACTCTTTAAAGTAAATCTAATGTCTGATTTTTCCATTTCTTATATTTTGTAGGAAGTAAAGCCTAGCAAAGCTGATATTCAGAAGTATTAACCACTCAGGGTTAAATTTAAGGGGTAGGGAATATATTCTTGCTTTGTAAACCATTTGCTTGTGTAGAAGATGGTTGTTTCAGACAGGCCACATATCTTAAGCACCATGCATGCTCTCTGTGCACACTGGGCTGTTGTAGGGTTCTCTTCTGCAGTAGGAGGGTTACTTTGTAGCTCAGGTTATGAAGCTGTTGGCAGCCTCTGGGTGTTGGAGGTCAAGTGTATGGACAAAGAAGGTGAGGAGGAGCTGTGGCAGAATGGTTAAGGTGGGATAAGTCAGGGAGGACCCAAATGCAAGGCAGCATGCATTGTAACAGCCAGGCCCTGAGAGGTGAGAAATAGGCATCAGAAGTGGAATGGTTGCTTTTATAATTGGTGATGTTTGGGTGCCTCTGCATCCTTGAGACCAATTTGGGATGGATAGCAAGCGTGGCAGTGATTTTCTGAGTTGATGGAGATGGTCTCCTGGGAGAGGCCCTGTGGACTTCTGACATGAAACCAGGAGACTGGATATCCAGATAAAATTGTCTTCTCTCATTTAACTAGTACATATTGAGAGGAACATTTGTTGAATTTTTTGAAAATGAAATTTGTTCCTTTGCCTGGGTATTTATAAGACAACATTGTGACAGGACTAGAAGGAAAGAATGAAGGGGATTGTGGGAAGGAGTGTTTGGCCGAAGTGAAAATCTAAGTGCAAAGGGCTCATGTCTGTAGGTGAGTGTGTACAGTATTCTGCTAGATGGAAGCCACTTACCTCCACTAGGCATGGCTTAATGCAGCCTTGTCCTTGCCCCTTAGTCTCCTGTGTCCTCAGACTGGATCTGTATATTCACTTTGGACATGGAAGGTTGATACTTCATGGTATCAAATGAGTGCTTTTTCCTTGCTATCTGTATCTGGCTGTAATTAACACTGAAACGTGTCAAACTATAATATTGATATTTAGTAGAGAATAACAGTATAAATTGACAATGTACTTTTTAGTTTTTTATTTCTCAAAGTAATGTTCATATGGGTTTTTGTCTTGTTTAGCCACATTCACATGTGAAAGTGTATTTACTGAGCCTAGCTTCTTAGTGTAAAATTCAGGGACCTTTTCAGTAAAGCAGGAGTTCTTAATGAAGCTATACCAGGGTTTCTCAGCCTTGGCATTATTGACATTTTGGGTGGGATATTTGTTGTTGGTGGTGGGGGCTGCCCTGTCCATTGTAGGATGTTTAGCAGCATCCTTGCCTCTACCCACTAGATGCTGGTAGAGTACCCCCACTCTCAGTCATGACACCAGAAATGTCTCCATACATTGCCAAATACAATTTCCCCAAGGAGCGACTCTCCCTCTACTTCTCTTGAGGACCATTGAGTTACAGGCTCTAGGATTCAAGGTGAAAAATAAACAGAGTAACTTCCTAGTGGTTTGGCTGTCTTGGTCACTTTCACACATTCAAGGCCTGGGGTAGAACTTTATAGACTCTAGGCTGCACTGCTCCAGGGAGTGCCATTAACTTCAGACTTGATGTGAATGATGCCCTGCCCCTCCTCTACCAGTTTTGCACAGCGTTGCATTGTTCATTTGAACTCTTTAGAATTAGCATCGTGTTCTAAGATGGTGCTTCTAATGGTATTATTGACAGAATAGACATTGCCTGCATTTCTGACAATGGATGGTGTGCACCAGGGAGTTGTGTAATTTATTTACTCAAATTCAAAAATCACTTAATCTTCTTCCCTTACAGCTTCTCTCTTTTTCTTTTCTTTCCTTTTCCTCTCTCTTTTTCTTTTTCTTTTTTTCTTTTTCTTTTACTTTTTCTCTTTCTTTCTTTCTTTCTTTCTTTCTTTCTTTCTTTCTTTCTTTCTTTCTTTCTTTCTTTCTTATTTTTAGTATACTGAAAGGTACGGTAAGTTTTTCTTCTTTTAGCCAACAGTTTTATTTTTTACTTCAATTTTAAAATCGGCTAGTGCTGTGTGTGGGTTTTTCATATTTTATAGTACTCACAGTGGGTTTTCCTTTTGAGAGGCTATTCTGATAAAGAATATAAAAATGGAATGTCTTGTATATTCTGTAATTCTCTGGTCTATGTTTTCTGACAGTAGCTTTGGCTTGGTTTGACAATGCTCAGTGCAATTTAGTATTTTATGGATCTTTTGAAATTTCATCAACCACAGCTTGATAACCTGGCCTCCAGGGGCAGGCAGTGAACACAGGATGTTTGATTCTTGGGTCTGACATTCAAGAACATCTTAGTAGAAACCTTTGGGGCGGAGTGGGGAAACCCTTGTTGCATCTGTGTGGCACTGTTACACATTTAGGGAAAAAAATTTTAAGGAGGTACCTATTTATTTGATTTCAAGAGTCAGTTTCTTTACCTGAGGACACTTCTGCTGGAATAAGGACGTGGTGGCATTGGTTTCTTGAAATAGAGGTTAAAAATTTAAGTCTTGATTTATAGCTTGTCTAGATGAAGAATGCTCCAAGAAATGTGGTGATGTTGTATTCCTGACAATTAATTGTTTTCTCTAAAAATATTTGAGCCAAAAATGTCAGTCCCTTAGATGTAAAAGTATAAAGATACAAATGGAAGTGATTCTTGAATTCTTGAACTTGAAGATATTTTCCAAAAGCCTGAGGTTTGAAAATGTATAATCAACCTCTTCTGCGCCCATGTAGCACACATTGTTAGGAAACGTTATCATTATAGAATGCAGCTATTCATTAGAGAGGTGGTTTTCAGCACCCTTGTTACAGAGCACAGAGGGAAACAGGGTTGCCTGAGCCATTACTACAGGATTGAAAAGGCTCCTGGTAGAAAGATGGGAAGACCAAGTGTTCAGTGCTGTGACTATTTCTGGGGCTGTCAGTGTCTGCAGAACCATTAGTAGCATTTTTGGAGTCATAAGAAGGAGCCTTACTTTGTTTATAAGGCACATCTGGAAGGGACGTGGAAGATAAACTCATCTGATCAAGCTAAGCCATGAAGAAATAGTTAGACGTTGGTTATTTCTCTTTATTTTTTCTGTATTCTCCAAAGTGACATTAAGTATTATTTTTACGGTGAATCTAAAGCTTAACCAACCCCAGTATATGCCTGTTTCCATGAAATAAGGTCTCTCAGGGAAGGTCTAGCCTTACCCAAGCTAAATGTATTCTTGAGCTCTTTCACCTGCTTTTCAGATGGAAATTATATACAAAGCCTGTTTGCACAAAATGAAAATATGACAAAACATATTTTGTACCACATAAGGGCTTTTAGCAGTTTGTGGGGACCAGGGATATAATTCTGAAACAGAAAATTATGATTATAGAATATTTAAGATATTTTCATTTTAAGCATATAAAAGCATTGGAACAAGAGGAACAAAAGTGCTGCTTGTTAGGTGCCCTTACAGGACCTCTTTTGGTGAACAGTTAACTAGCTAATCATTAGGGTATTGTATATAAAGGGGTATTTATGATGCATTGAAATCCTGTTCTCTTAATAAAGACTGATGCTTTTCTTGAGTGTCTTTAGCTTACCAGTTTATGGAGCCATTTCTCCTTGTACAGCTTGGTGGTTCAATTTAGCCAGCCCATGGTGGGAGTGATCACTCAGATCTAAATTAGCTGTATTGTTTGTTTCAGACTGTGTAAATAGTTCATCTAATTTAGATATTATTATAAGATGCTTGGTAAATGATGTTTTGGCTTTCATTTCACTTTTTTTACTCCACTGAAGTCTGTCTAGAATACATGTCTTGTTAACTATTTTTTATTTGAAAATAACTGTTAATGCTGATGGTGGCTGTGGCTGAAAACTGATCACAATTTTTTTTTTTTTTTGAACCAGAGTTCAAAAGTGGTGACAGGTTTTTAGTTTGGAATTCGTGCTGCAGATAAAGAGACCGTATTAAGCAGAATGCTAATACTGGAGGAACTAGGCAAACAGAGAAGTGGGGGCGAGTTCCTTTCCTTTTAAACTAGCATTTTAGCAAGTCGTAAATCCTCTATGTGGATGTGATTCTAGAATGTGTTCTCTTCAACCACAGAGAAGAAGTTGGAGAGAAAATGGAATTTAGTAGGCAGGTATTGGCTGAGAGATGCCTATTCTCCAACACGTTAGGGGGAAATTAGTGGTACCTGCAATGCCTAGGCTCAGAGTCACGACTACAGTAGTCAGATTACTCTAGTCGGTCCATTGAATTCCCCCTGTGGTGGGGGCATTTTTAAGAAGTGTGAGAATTTGATGCCCACTGCCCCCTCCCCCTATAGGATTTTAAGGTTCAGTTCTTAAGTAGGTCAACAAACATTGGTTCCTCTAAGTGCTAAGTTCCCTGTTCCCTGCTGGATGCTGGGAATGCAGTAGCAATATAACTTGGACCTTGCCCTTAAGGTCCTAATGATCTATTAAGGGAGACAGATCTATAAATAAATGATTGTAGTGTACAGAGGTAGAAGGGAGGCCAGAATGATTACCTCTGCCCTGGGTGATAAGGGTATGTGGTCAGGGAAGGTTTTGCCAGGACAGCCCTATGGCAAGGACAAGAGGGGTGGGAGTGGGGAAGAGACAGGAAGTGTGCTACAGGCAGATGGAAACTCTGTTTCTGAAAGATCCAGGATGCATTGGGACATAGGTTCATTCTGAAGTCAGTAAGTAATGTGGAACTTTTTGGTGGCTTAATACCCAAAAATCTTACATAATGGATTATGCTTATTAGGAGGACATTTGTTCTAAAAGATTTCATAATGGATGGATGTGCATTGGAGAACAGTTTTGTGTATTTTGCATATCTTCTAGATTTTGTAAAAGGATTACTCAAAGTTGTAACATGGAAGACAGGATAGAGGTTTTCAGACCTATGAAAGCAATATGCTGTTTTTGTTGAGTATGAGAAAATAGAGTCCTAGAACATTCATACTGTCAAGTACCATAGAGATCCTCATTTTACAGATAAGGCAACTGAGCTAAGAGGGATTGCTCTTCAGCATCACACAACTAGTTTATAGTGGTTTGCAGCCTGAGAGCAAGTCCCCTGATTGGGCTGGGGAGGAAAAGAGGCAGGAAAGTTAGAGCCTTTTCTCTCAACACTACAGTTCCCACAACAAGGTTAAATATTCCCAAGAAATTAATCTTGACCCATCTTAATTTTGTTTTGTTTTGTTTTTTTTTTACAACCTGAATGATAATTATGTCTTAGAGAATTATGTTAGTTATTAAGCTGTGTAACCAATTATCCCCAAATGTAGCAGCTTAGAGCAACAGTATTTTTTCTGTTTCTGTGGGCCAGGACTTCAGGCATAGATTAGCTGGGAGCCTTTGGCTCAGGTTCTTCCATGAGATTGTAGTCAAGCTGTTGGCTGGGGCTATAGTCCTCTCAAGGCTCAACTAGGAGAGAATCTGCTTCTAAACTTACTCAAATGGATGTTCATGGCAACAGATGCTCTTTGGTTGTTGTCAGTAGTTCCTTGCTATGTTTGCCTTTCCTTAGGGCAGGTAGCAACGTGGTATCTGGCTGTCTCCAGAGGAAGCGATCTGAGGGAGAGCATGAGAGAGCCCCAAGATGGAAGCTACAGCATTTTTATAACCTGAGTTTGGAAGTAACATGCCATCATTGCTGTTTGTTAGGCTCAAGTCTCTGAAATCCAACCTATACTCAAGGAGATGGTATTACATAAGAGTGTGAAAACCTAGAGATACTTTAGGGGCCTCTTGGAGGCTACTTACCACAAACATTAATTACGTTTCTTTTGGTTGTAACAGAAGTCCACTAAAACTGATTAGAGTGGAAAATGGGGGAAGGAAGAGTTATTGGAAGTATATGAGCGTATTTTATGAACTGCCATGGTGCAGAACATAACTGAGTCTTTCAAGGACTTGGAATTGGGAGTTGAATAGCTTATAGGAATTGAGGCAGCTATCTCTTTCAGTATTTTGCTTTTAAATTCTCTGGTCAGTTTTAGTTGATCTTATCTTTCTCTGTGTCTCATATTTATTTTTCTGTGAATCTTTATTCTCTTTATAAAATAGCTTTCTTTCTTTGAACATGGTACAAATGGCTACCCCAATGTCTTCAATTCTAGGTCCACAAAAGACTGACTAGAATCTCTGTGTTCTAATTCCCCAGGAGAAAGGATTGAGTTCACTCAGATTATTTAATAGGATGGCTACCCCCGACAAAAGGTGTCCAGTCATCTATGGCGTAGTGAAGGTCAAGTTTGGGGATATAGACAGGAAGCCTTTCCACTGTTTGTTGTGGAGAATGAATATAAGGGGTGAGGTTGGAGGGGTTAGTGAATGGTTGGGGGAAGCAGATTTCAGAGAATGGCAGTTAGAAATAGTTTTCTCATATATTTGTTTTTTAAGATCATAGTTTTGGTTTTCCTAAGGCATTCCCAAATATAGTAGACCTAAAATGAGTGAATTTGGGTAAAACTCAGGTTGGGGAGAAGTTAGCACCCTCTTTTGAAAAGATGAACCTTAGCGTTAGCAGAAAAGCATGGTTATGTTAAGAAATTAAAAAAAAAGTCTTTGAGACTTTTGGTGACTTGAAAGCTAGAAAATAACTAAGTTTTGAATAAAATTATAAATAAAATTACAATTTATTTCTCTCTGAACTTGCCCCTTATAAATTCCAGGTTTGTCCACTTTTTACAGAATGTTCTTATGCTATGAACATCTGTCAGCTCTCCCATCTTAGATTTTTTTTTTAGCAGTTTATATAACTTAAATTAACTTAGCACTTCTAAAATGTTCCATTTAGTGTCTTAACACTCACTATGCTTTTGGCTCTAATTGATTTAAATAAATTATAAAAATGCTAAGAAGGTTTTTATTGACATTTTTGCATGTTTGTTTACTTCCATAGCATTTTAAAATAGTGTACACTTTGACATAGCTGTAAAGATTGTTGTATTATGGAGTGCCTGGGTGGCTCAGTCAGTTAAGTGTCCAACTTTGGCTCAGGTCATGATTTCACAGTTGGTGAGTTTGAGTTCCACACGGGGCTTGCTGCTGTCAGCACAGAGCCTACTTTGGATCTTCTGTGTCTCTTTCTCTCTGCCCCTCCCCCCACCACTTTCTCTCTGAAAAATAAACAGCTAAAATTTTTTTTTGCATTATGAAGATAGAAACTGAAAGTCTTTCCTGGTAGTGTTTTTCTTTTTGCTTTATAGATTACTCAGTTGATTAGATTTTTGCCCTTAGAGTTTGATTTGAGCGGTCAATAGCAGCAATTAAAGCAGAGTAAGTATGTGGTAAATGCTTAGCTATATACATGTTAAGACACTGTTTTGTTGGCTAAAAGTTGAGACTGGCAGAGTAGCCTCTGGGAATTGCTGTATGGTAGATAGCTCAGAAGTCTCTGAGCGGGGAACCTGGTGATATATATGAATGGGGGAAGCAAGGCAAGTGGCTTTGGGGCAAGGTGGATGTGGAGAGCAGAAGAGTGATTCTAATTATGGCAGGGTCTACTTAACTTGGTTTCAGTAAAGTTTGCTGGGTGGTGCTCCTTTGGAAAAATCTACTCCCACTATTTAACCAAATGTATTACTCACATAATATTCCATTATTGTAGATTTAGATTTGGTAATAGTGCTATTTCCTGTTAGAGTCTGGTATAGAAAAATAACTCTGTATTGTAGTTGCAGAGATCTCTGGGAAGATACAGCAAGTTTCTCTGGCTTCTTATAATTAATTGCTTCTTAGGATTTATTCTGTTTAGTCTGTTCTTTCTTACAATCCTGTCTCTCCCCTTAACAAATGTGGAGTTGATCATGTCATTGCCCTGCCTAAAACCCTGCTTGGCTCTTATGGTTCGAGTAAAACACAAACACCGCCCGATGGCTCACAGTCATTAATTAGTATTTGTTGCTGCCTGCCACATAAAACCTCATTTCTCATGAAGGGAACTCAGCCATAAGGGCTTCCTTGATGTTTTTCAAACTACCAAGCTTGTCCCTGTCCCAGGGTCTATGCAGTTGTTATTGCTTCGACTTTACAAGGTCATACCAGAGATGATTAGCTGGTTGGCTCCTGGACATCCTGTGTTACCTCCTCAGAGAGTCTTTTCCTAGAAACATAATCCAGAGAAAGGAACCCTCCCACCACTGTGCCAGCTCCCTCATTTTCTCACTTTACCTTGTTTGCATATTTGTTGTATGTCTTCCCCTCCCCACAAGAAGATAAACTCCATGAGGATATGGACTATGATATCCACCATGATATCCCCGTTACCTAGAACAGTACTTGGCACATGGTAGTTGCTCAGTAAATATTTGAATGGGTAGAGATACTGCATTCATTTAACATCTAATAAACATTTCTTTGTATTTTACAACCTTGGCATTAAAAAACATTTTTTTTAATGTTTATTTATTTTTGAGAGAGAGAGAGACACAGAGTGTAAGTGGGGGAGGGCCAGAGAGAGAGGGAGACACAGAATCTAAAGCAGGCTCCAGGATCTGATGCAGGCTGCAGGCTCTGAGCTGTCAGCACAGAGCCTGACGTGGGACTTGAACCCATGGACCATGAGATCATGACCTGAGCTGAAGTCGGCTGCTTAACCAACTGAGCCACCCAGGCTCCCCACAACCTTGGCATTTTTAAAGAGCACATGTTATTTTATAAAATATCACTCAGTTTGGGTTTGTTTGATGTTTTCTCTTGATTAGATTCAGGTTTTATATACATTTTTGGGAGGAATACTGCAGATATGATGCATCATATCAAGAGGCACATGTTATCTGTCTCAGCATTGTTGATGTTAACTTTATTGTGTGGTTAAGGGTGGTACCATCCAGGTTTCTTAAGTAGCTTTAATTAATAATTAATAAGTAATTTGTATGGAGATTGAGAGTATGTAAGTATTCTATTTCTTTTTATTTTTTTAAAAGTTTTTTTTTTTTTGTTAACGTTTGTTCATTTTTGAGAGACAGAGACAGACCATTAATGGGAGCAGAGAGGGAGGGAGGGAGGGAGGGAGAGAGAGAGAGAGAGAAAGAGAGAAACAGAATTCGAAGCAGGTTCTAGGCTCTGTGCTGTTAGCACAGAGCCCAACGCAGGGCTCAAACTCACAAACTGTGAGATCATGACCTGAGCCGAAGTCAGACGCTCAACTCACTAAGCCACCCAGGCATACCAGTGAGTATTCTATTTCTTATCAAAGTTTCACTCATTAGTTGTAATGTCTGTTGATAATTTTTAGCATCATCTCAGTTTTCCTAGTAGGCACTATAAGGAACAGCTCTTCCTTCTCCCCATTTGTATAATTATCAGCATTGAGTCATGGATTTTTATTGTATTCAGTGAGTTGTAACCTGTTATTTTTTGTTGCTTCAGTTGTCCCAGAGTTGGTTGGTGGGAGCCTCTTCAAACTGGTTCCTTTCCAAACTGTGTTCTTTAGATGGGTCCTCATCATTCCTGAGCACTTCCTTAGTTTCTGGCAGGATATTTGCTGTTTAGAAATAATTTTTATCTTGGTTTGGAAAATCTGCTTTATTCCCTCTTACAAAATATGGATGTAATGTTTTCTTTTACAGAACATCATTGTAACATCAGTAGCAAATCATGATGCCTGAAAATGTGACCTTAAATAACTTTCTCTCTCTCTCTTTTTTTAAGCTGTCATGATTTTGCCTGTTGTTTCTGTGAAATCAAAGAGCAGCAGCTTATCTACCTGTAGCTTAGGGACAAAATAATATTGTGTGAGATGGTCAGCAATATTTATTGAGTACTGCCACTGCATAAAGCTATCTACCCGGAACTGATAAAACTATAAAGGAAAGTAGAAGAGAGCATATCTCTGTTTAGTGGAGGAAGACAAGATTGTACTGCACATAAGAACAAGTGAAATTGAAAAGGTGAACTTTTGCAACTAACTGTCTTCTTTATCCTGCTTACATGTAAAGATTATCATTTGGTTTGTAGCAGTAGTCTCAAGAACTTGGCGCCATTTGTGACCACCTCTTCTAGAACTCATACACACAAGACAAGGCAAGGCCAAGGCCTGACTAATTTGGTCGGTAAAGATACAACAAATCACTTCTGAATTTTGATGGTTGATTACTTACACACAGAGAAAAGAATAAGCCAAAGGTACCAGCTTCCTGTAATCCTTTTCCAACACACCAAAGTGACACTAAATAAGAGAGGCCAGTGGGTGCATGTGTCATGGGATACACTCTGCCAAGAAGCCAAGGCTAGTTGCAGCTAACTGAGCCTATATTTTGGAACTCTGTTCGGTGTGGGGTGGAGGAGTGTGCAGAAAGCCCCATACTTCACCAGAACCCAGGAGCCACCTAGATGCCCCTGTAGCGTTGAATTCTTAGGTTTTGTCCTTCAAGTTTTTCTTTTCTTAAAAAAAAATACAGTATTTTGTTTGCATGTCTTTGCCGACATTTCCTTAGGGTATGTTTCTAAAAGTCATGTTTTTGAGACAAAGAAAACTTGATACATAGTAGGCAGGAATTAAAAAAAACTGGATGCTATTTTTCAAGTATATGTGAGTAATTTGTAATATAGGTTTGAGAATTGTCAGTTTGCTCACTGAAATCTTCATTAATTCATTAAAGAAATAATACTCAACGTCTATGGAGGACCACAACATTATATTAAGCACGTAAGTATTACAGAGATACACAAGACATGGCCTCTGACTCTAGGTCGCTAAATTTGAATAGATCATGAAATTCTAATTGTGAAGATAAGAAGTATATACATTATCATTTAAGGCACTGTGTCATATGTACCATGTTAGTTGTTACAAAAGTAGGTGCTAAAATCAGACCAAAAAGAATGTGCTGTAAGATGTCAAAGGTGGAAGAGATGACTTTTGACTGCAGGTGATTTGGGATAGCTTCAGGGAAGAATGGTTTGGGCTTGGTCTTTTGGGTGGGTGGTTCTTGTGAATAGAAAAATATAAGACTTTTCAGATAAAGGGGGAATGACAGTGGAAAAGGCCTAGAGGAGGGAAAGTACAGGATTTATTTGGGTCATGGTGAATGGAGTCAGTTTATTCTCAGAAGAGGGGTAGAATAGTCTGGACAGGTCTTGGGTCTGTTGCAGCCTAATGTGTTCATGTGGTATAGGGCCCTGAATGCCAAGTTGGGGAGTGTCAGGGTTTTTGGGTAGTCTGCTCACTTGATTAAAGAGGCCCCAGGAAGATTAATATGTTGGAGATATGAGAAGTAGATGGGAATGGGAAAAGATCAGAATCAGTGACATCAGTTGTGTTGGTTCACTGAGAATATCTGTGTAAGATAATTGGATTGAAAAGGAGGGTATACAAAGAAGCTATCCTGCTACTGCCACACTCCCTTTCCCCAACTCTGACATTGCAAATGTGCTGAGTCAGAGCAAAGGCTTTCACAGAAGTCTTTGTATTTCTACCCACCTGATACTGAGTAATTATGAAATCATTGTTGAAAGAAATGAGTGAAGCAGCAATATAATTTTGTGCCTAAAGGTGTAAGAGTGAGGGAAGATTCAAGAATTGACCCTGAATCTTTGCAGATGGATGCTGTTCTAGTAAAGGAGGTTGGAGAAGTAAGGAGGAAGAATTGGCTTTGAGAAGGGAGAAGGTGAAATTTTTGACTTTAGATGGGTTTATACAGTCTTTCTTGATGGTAAGTGATAGTTTTTCCAAAATTCATTTTAATAGATTCCTGTAAGAATATAATTTTCTAGGGGTGCCTGGGTGTCTCAGTCAGTTAAGCATCTGACTCAGCTCAGGTCATGATCTTCCTGGTTTCCTGCCTTGCATTAGGCTCCAAACTGACAGTGTGGTGCCTGCTTGGGATTCTCTCTCTCCCTCCCCCCTCTCTCTGCCCCTCCCCCACTAATGCTTACTCTCTCTCTCTCTCTCTGCCTCAAAATAAATAAAACTTTTAAAAAAAAAAAGAAAAAAGTATAATTTTCTAAATCAAGGAATATGGAAAAATCTGAATGTTCTTATCCTCGGACTGGTGTCAGAGAGATGATGGAAGGATCCAGATTTATAGTCAGTTTACTTGATGAGAATGTGTGTTACAGTGCTCTTGGTGGTTTGGGATCCTTTGATCTCATATCTCAGATGATTTCTGGTCTTTTAGTTCTTTGACCCATAAAGTCCCCATCCATCTGAACAAGACAACAGGCATGCAGGGGTGAAATTGAAGTACTCAGATAACAGAATTTTTTTTTTTTTTTATTCCTGTCTTTAGGTTATTCAAGCTAGCATTGCTCTACATCAACACTAGTAACAGAAAGTTGACTAAATTCTGCATCCTTTTTGTCCCCCATGTAATTAGATATACCAAAAGGTTGCTTTTTGACCACCAGACATATGTTTATAAATTGGTTAAAAATAATGTTATGCATTTAACTAATTTTTTTAAATTTTTTTTAATGTTTATTTATTTTTGAGACAGAGAGAGGCAGAGCATGAGTGGGGGAGGGGCAGAGAGAGAGGGAGACACAGAATCCGAAGCAGACTCCAGGCTCTGAGCGGTTAGCACAGAGCCCAATGCGGGGCTCAAACTCACGAACCGAGAGATCATGACCTGAGCTGAAGTTGGACGCTCAACCGACTGAGCAACCCAGGCACGCCCCGCATTTAACTAATTTAAAAATGTGGTGGGAGGGTCAGATCATTAGGATAATCTTCGAATTCACATTTGTAGTAGTGTAAAATATTAAAGATGACATTTCTAAAGAGTTTTGAATTCTTATGTGAAAGTCAGCTTTTTTTTAATGTTTATTTATTTTTGAGAGAGAGACAGAGTGGGAGCAGGGGACGGGCAGAGAGACAGGGAGACACAGAATCTGAAGTAGGCTCCAGGCTCTGAGATGTTAGCACAGGGTCTGATGCGGGGTTCGAACTCAGCTTTAAAAAAAAAAAAATTATTTATTTTGAGAGAGAGAGCGAGAGAGAGCGCACAAGTGGTGGTGGTGGGGGGTAGTAGAGAGAGGGAGAGAGAGAGACATCGTCCCAAGCAGGCTCCGCACTTCTGGTGAGATCGCTACCTGAGCCGAAGTTGGACGCTTAACCAACCAACTGAGCCACCCAGGTGCCCCATATGAACATTATCTACATTAGTATGTTTATTAGGCAATTCACTTCTGTGAATGTTTTTCATTTTTCTAGTTCATTTTTTCTAGCTACTGTTTTAGTTGAAATGTGGACATTTTTTTTATCTTGAGTTTGCCTAGTGCTGGTTTAAGTCCAAGTACACCATATATATATATATATATATATATATATATATATGTTACTATATGTTTAACAGTCAACTTAAAGGTATTTAAAAAAAATTTGTTTTAACCTTTTATTCATTTTTGAGAGAGAGCGAGTGAGAGACACAGAGTGTGAGCAGGTGAGGGCAGAGAGAGAGGGAGGCACAGAATATGAAGCAGGGTCCAGGCTCTCAGCTGTCAGCACAGAGCCAGACGCAAGGCTCCAAGTCACAAACCGAGAGAGATCATGACCTAAGCCAAAGATGCTTAACTGGCTGAGCTGTCCAGGTGCCTGCCCCTAAACAAAGGTATTTTTAAACAAAGGTGTGATTTTTTTTATCATGTTGAAATTTGGTGATTAGTACTTTGGAAGGTGGGAAATTCCAAATGCAGGTGAAAGATTTTTATCACTGGGCTTCATACTTAAGAGTCTGTTCTATCTCAAACTTACCTGGTAATGTTTATTGAGCTGGTGAGGCTTATGGAGTATAAATAAGATAGGTTATCTTTCCTGGAGGACATTGCTTATCTTCTCTTGAGGACATTTGAAATTGAAAGCAAGAATAACATAAATTTGTTACTCAGCTAGAAAAGAAAAAAAACTTATTTTCATATTTATGTTTAACTGTCCTCTTGATATAAAGACTTGGGTGGCAATGAGTGGTTGATTGTTTAACTGCAGTGTTAATATCTTTTTATTTTTTTAATTATTTTTTTTTAAATGTTTTATTTAGTTTTGGGAGAGAGAGAGAGAGAGAGAGAGAGAGAGAGAGAGAGAGGACTAGTGGGGAAGAGAGAGGGAAACACAGAATCCGAAGTGGCTCCAGGCTCTGAGCTGTCAGCACAGAGCCTTATACAGGGCTCTAACTTCAAGAACCATGAGATCATGATTTAAACCAAAGTCAGACACTTAGCTCACTGAGCCACTTAGTTGCCCCAATATCTTTTTTTTTTTTTTGAAGTTTATTTATTTTGAGAGAAAGAGCATAAGCAAGGGAGGAGAAGAGAGAGAGGGAGAGAATCCCAAGCAGGCTCCCCAGTTTCAGCACAGAGACTGATGTGGGGCTCCATCTCACGAACCATGCTCATGACCTGAGTTGAAATCAACAGTTGGACACTTAACCAACTGAGCCACCCAGATGCCCCCTCATCAAAAGGTCAAAAGAAAAGCTAGATTCATTTCTTCTGTGCTTAACAAATAAGGAGACATTTCTGTGCCTCCTATTGCTAGTAGATAAATTATAAACTTCACAGATTAAAAGCCACAGAAGAATAACCAGAGCTAAAATCGTCTGATTTGTATGCTCTTGTCAGGATTACCTGCTATTGGGTTACCTATTGCAAATTGAGATGGTTTTGGTTAACTTCCCTGGGTTTTGAGTTGTCAGTTCTCTTTTGCCTCCATTAATCCTTGTATGCTTAGAAATTTCCAGTTAAGTGTAATATTAGATAAAAAGAAAATAATTATAAACCTAAATAAAATCTTTAGCTAATAGTATTAATATTAGTTTAAAAATTATACTATGCCTATTGACCTTAGGGGAAGCTGAGGGAAGGGAACTGAAATTTTTACAGTTCTTCTGTAATCTGAAAATTATTTCAAAATAAGTTAAAAGTGATTAGACTAATTTATCAACTACAAAATGATTAGTGTGTTACAAAACCAGATGGAAGAATTTATTTATCTGTTGTAGTGAATGGGAAGAGATTCTTTTATCTTTAGATGGTTGAATTTCTTGTTCATGTTCATTGACCTGAAAAATTAAGTGTGTTTAGTAAATTGCATACTTGTTCTTTCTCACTTTTTGTATCTGTATGTGTAAATATATGCACAGATACCAATTTTTGTATGCCCTAAGTGCCTCTAAATGAAGTCATTGGCTTTCTAAAAATATTAATTTCATTTTAGCTTGTTAGACATATGTTTTGATGGGATGGTGGCAATGATTTACTTTTTGAGAATAAAATAGATTCTTTTATTTTGCAAAAAGCATGTGATTTGGGGCTTCATGTGCAAGTTGAGTGATCAAATGCTTTACTACTGATTTGGATCTAAATTTAAGAAAAGAGGTTGGGGGTGCCTGGGTGTTTCAGTCAGTTAAGCGTGTGATTTCAGCTCAGGTCATGATGCCGTGGTTTGTGAATTCGAGCCCCAGATCAAGCTTTGCACTGACAGTGCAGAACCTGCTTGGGCTTCTCTCTCTCCCTCTTTCTCTGCCCCTGTTCTGCTCTCTGTCAAAATAAATAAACTATAAGAAAGAAATGAGGTTGATTTTGTTTTGTTTTGTTTTTTGAAATGAACCGGTTCTGAATTCATTTCCCAAGAACAGTGAAGAAGCCTTTTTATGCAGTGGACATATTATTGAACTAATATTAACATTTGTAGGTTTCAGCTTAAGAGGATTTCACTGAGATGCATACTTTATGTTTAATTTAAGTTATTGGTGACATCTGTATTAACAGATGAGAGTTTGAGGTTTTTCAGCAATTGCTATATGGGCCATGCTGTAGCTTAGTGTGGACACTAACCTGGAAGCTTGGGCTGCATGCACTTCCATTTTTTATTAGTTAAGCCCTATTTTATCTTCTTTGAGACTAACCCTTTCCTTTTGTTCTAGGGCAGTGCTCTCCATTAGAGTTTTCTGTGATGATAGAAGTGTTCCATATCTGTGTTAATATGGTAGTCACAGCCACATGTTGCCTGCTGAGCACTTGAAATGTGGCTAGTGTAACCAAGGAACTGAATTTTGAATTTTATTTAACTTTAAAGAATCTAATGTAGATAGTCATGTGGCTAGTGTCTCTTGTTGGATAGCACAGATCTAGGGCTGTCTTTGCTAGTTCTTGCATGTGTACTTTGGATGCCAGTTTAAGTGTGACAGAAGGGAATAGACAGAGACATTCATAGAGTAACTGAATTGTCCACTGTTCAAGATAAAATCTCCATTAAAAGGATTTTAACTGACTTGCTGTGGAAACAATGTTACCTTGTTGACTCATTGGGATACCTTGTGTGAGAGATACCTTTTGGGTACTTTTATAAAACTTAATTTTTTTCACATTCGCTTTTCCATGTCAGTAAATATACTTCTGTTTCATCATTTTTTAAAAAAGTTTATTTATTTTGAGAGAGAATGAGAGAGAATGGGAAAGGGGCAAAGGGAGAAGGAGAGAAAGAATCCTAAGCACTACTAGTGCAGAGCCTGATTTGGGGGCTTGAACTTACAAACTGAGAGATCATGACCTGAGCAAAGGTCAAGGGTCGGATGCTTAACTGAGCCACCCAGGCGCCCTGAGTCTCATCATTTTTAATCCCTGTATTCTATTTTATGACCCTGCCATCATTTGCTCTTCTAATCTATTCATCCTTTTCTATATTACATACAATTTTTATATTACATAAAATTCTTAGAAGACTAATCAAGTATGTACATTTTGGGGCCACATCTTTGCTTTGTTCCTTAGGGAGTTCTTAGGATTAGATTTTATGAGTCAAGGGTAGGTATATATTTAGATTCTGGTTTGTTTAATGTACATTGCCAAAGTACTCCCTGTTGCCACCTGCTCCCACCTTCCCCACAAGGTTGTGCCAGTTTACCTTCTAAATTGGCATTTGTGAAAGGTGGTTTATCAGAACAAGAAACATTTTAAGGGTTTTATGTTTACACAAAGGTAGCCTTAAGGTAGCATCCACATATTCATAAATCTTTGTCTATTTTTTCTGCTTTGTTCAGGGCAAAAATAAAGTGACCCTAAATTTTTGGGTTGACATTGGGGATGTCTTTAAAAGGGCCTCTGTGGAGCAAGGGTGAAGCTCATTTTGTCCATTGGGAGCTCTTGCCTACCTTCTCTCTGTCTGTGGTTCTGTACATGCTGCCTGTTGCATTGCTTAATAGAGAAACCTGGTTCCTGGAGCCCTTCAGCGCTCTCTTCACAGGCTGAGGAACACGGCTCTGTGTTATTGCCCTGTGCACCAGTGCTGCTGCCTTCTCTGATACCAAAGGCATAGTGGTGTGGTGTTCCTGAAGCTGGCACATCTTCATTTGGAGTTAGCCAGCTAGCTGTCTGGTCACTGCCTCCAATCTGGCATTGAAAATAGGTGCTTACTTTACATTTGGGACAAAAGGGGGCCTTTTTTCTTTTCACACTTTTGGTTAGGATGCTACCTTATCTTAGTGTTCAAAAGGTCTCAAGTTCAGAGGCTTCTTGAAAGAAAGTGGCCTGTGTTATTTTTTTTTATTATCTTTATAAATAGAGCAGTTTCAAGTTCACAGCAAAATTGAGAAATACAGAGATTTCTCCTGTACCCCCTGCTGCCCCACATACATAGCTTCCCCCACTACCAAAATCTCCCACAAGAGTGATAACATTTGTTACAATTGATGAGCCTACACTGACACATCATAATCACCCAAAGTCCATAGTTTACCTTAGAGTCCACTCTTGGTGTTCTATGTTCTGTGGCTTTGGGCAAATGTACGGTGATATGTATCCATCATTATCATATCATACAGAATATTTTCACTACCCTTAAATCCTTTGTATACCTTCTGTTTGTTTCTCCCTTCCACCCCAACCTCTGGCAGCTATTCATCTTATTACTGTCTCCATAATTTGGCCCTTTCCAGAATGTCATATAGCTGGAGTCACACAGTATATATAGCCTTTTCAGATTGGTTTTGAAGGAAAGGAAAAGTTATTTTCTATCCGTTAAGGTCTTATAGCCGGACTAAGAATTAAATTTTATATGAGACAGATTAACAGGAGAAATAACCAAAATTTTATTCTGTGCACAAGGTGGCACAATAATGAAATTGGCACCTCACGGAAATGACTGAGGCAGGCAATTTTTATACTTTTTAGACAAAGAGACAATACATCTGCAAGGAACTGATAAGACAAAAAAACCCCTAACTTTGGAAGCATCAATTATAAGGAATTATAAGTAGAATTTGGGCTGGGGCACTTAAAAGTAAAAAGTAATAAGGGTTATTTATGCAGCCTTCTGGGCTCTAAATTTCCCATCTCTGGTGATGAGGATGTCTCTTTACCTCCAGGTACAGGGAGGGCAGCTTTCCCATGGGAGATTTAGTTCCTGCTTTCAGGGGGACAGAAGAGGGTGTGAATATTCGTCTTAGGTAGGATGTCTCTTAAGTACCTTTTATTCAGAATAATCAGTATGCCAAAGTGGCACATTTTGGCGCAGCCTGCCCTTGCCCCTACAGCTTCTTTCACCTAGTACTATGCATTTAAGGTCCCTCCGTGTCTTTTCATGGCTTGATAGCTCATTTCTTTTTAGTGCTGAATAATACTCTGTTTTCTGAATGTATCACAGTTTATCCATTCACCTACTGAAGGACATCTCAGTTGCTTCCAGGTTTTGGTAATTAATGAATAAAAGTGCTCTAAACATCTGCAAACAAGTTTTCGTGTGGACATTAAGTTTTCAGCTCCTTTGAGTAAATACCAAGGAATGTGATTGCTGGATTGTATGGTAAGAGTATCATCATCTGTGTTAAGAAACCACCAAATTGTTTTCCAAAGTAGCTGTACCATTTTGCATTCCCGCTAGCGGTTTAATAATGAGGGTTCCTGTTGTTCTGCATCCTGGTTTGTATTTTGGCCATTCTGTTAGGTGTGTAGTGGTATCTTGTTGTTTTAATTTGCGTTTCCCTGATGACATGATGTGGAACATCTTTTCAGGTGCTTAGTTACTTGCATTATTTTAAGTAATTTTTTTATTTTATTTTTTTAATGTTTATTTAATTTTTGAGAGAGCACTAGAGGGGGAGAGGCAGAGAGAGAGGGGGACAGAGAATCTGAAGCAGGCTCTGTGCTGACAGCAGAGAGCCCGATGTGGGGTTCACCCCACAAACCATGAGATCATGACCTGAACTGAAGTTAGATACTTAACCAACTGAGCCACTCAGGTGTCCATAAGTAATAATTTTAAAATTGTGGTGGGAATAGACCTATACTAAAACAGTAGCTGGGGATGGTGCATGACTGGACTACTAGCAGGGAGATGAAATCCTCACATTGTAGAATGGATGATGAAAAGATCTTTTAATAAGTACTGAACATATGCAAAATGTAGGGCTGCATATGGATGAGAATATAACCATACTTGCTCATTAAAGAATAGAGAGCTTATGTGGGAAATAAGATTTACAGTGAAAAGTTACAAAAAAAGAAATCTTTATTATGTAAAAAGGTGAAAGAGGTGAATGGATTAATGTTTATTGAATATGTGTAGTGTGCCTGGAACTGTGCTGTGCTTCATGCCCATTATCGACTTTGTTGTAGCCGTAGAATAATATCAGGGGTACTGATGGGTAGTGTTGTGTGAGTATTGCAGGCCATGAGATCCATGTTGGAGGAGGAGGGTTCAAGTGGAACCTTGGAGCCTATGTGGAATTTTGATGAAAAGGAGAAAATGAGCTTTCTAGGCATGGAGGATGGTACGAATAAGGCTTGCCTCTCAATTCTGTGAGGGCAGAGGCAAGTCCATCCTGTTTACCATCATACCCCAGAGTCTAGCACAGAGTCTAACACAGCACTTATAGATGTTCAACAAAAAGTAATGAATAAGTGATATGTAGTAGGTGCCCAGTAATTATTTTGAATAAAGTGAATTTGAAGCAAGCGTTTTAGAGAGTATTTCTGGCACTATAAAAAGTTCATAGAAGTGAAGAGAGAAGACTGGAGAAGTCATCTGAGGCTCTGCTAGGGAATTTGAGCATTATTCTTAGGCAGTGAGGAATGTTTTTCTCAGGGGATGATTGACTTGGGAGTTTTTAGGGGATTCACTGGGTATTCGTGGGTAGGATATATTGGAGGGGGAGTTAAAAAAAGGGAAATCAGAATTCCTGTCTGGAGACAGGGATATTTCCCAATGTCATTGGTTGTTCTTACCTTTAAAGTTAGTGAAACGCAGGAAGACCCATGAGTCAGGAGGTAGGTCTCCAGTCAGGTTGCAGGTTAGACTCTCTGCTCTGCCATGTGTGAACTGTGAGAATGTGGGTCTGTTACTTAATAACTTTCTTCAGTTGCAACTTCCTTTTCTGTAAAATGGGGATAATAAAAATATCTACCTCATGGAATTGTTGCAGGCATAAAAATGAAAGAAAAGATAAGGTGCTTGGTACAAAGTAAGCACTCAGTAAATATTAGTTATTAATAATATTGCTAGGTAAAGGTAATTTCTTATAACATGGGCTTAAATATCATGGGTTTTACAGAATAAAACAAACACTTTAAAACTTTTGACAGTTTAGACATCTCTGGAATGCAGTTCTGAAAGAGCTGGCCTCCCCGAGGTGGCCTCTTCTAGAGGAGTTAGAAGCAGATCTCTTCCCTCTTGAGCGTATTGGGTTGAGGTAGGCCTGCTGCAGGCATGGGGATTGCCCTTCTCAGTTGGTGTTGAAGAGTTTCGATGGGAAGAGTCATAAAATCATAGAGTTTTAGGTTCTCAGAGGGGCCTCAGAGATCATCTTACTGGGCTCTCCTTAACCAAGGCTCAGAGTTATCTGAGGTCACCAGGTTGGGCTGAATGAGTAGATCTCCAGACTCCACACTCGTATGCTTTCTACTACTGTATTCTGAGATCTTATCGCTGTTTATATTCAGATTATTCAGTGTTCCGCTTTTCTGGTGTACAGGATGGAATAGTGGTAGCCTGCCTGTTATCTTGTGGAACTTCCTGCTGATCTGACATCATGGAAATCTGTCCAGTTTTCTTTGTGGGAGTAGTCCAGTGCTAAACTTATAAAAAGCAGTTTGGACTAATAAATTATCAGGCAGGAATAGCCTTACAGTGTATTGTGGACAGGATGAGTAATGAGTATATTAAGTGCTGGTGACTGCGTGGGTGATGACTTCTACCCATGTGGGTATCAGTGGGATAGAGGGACAAAGCAGGACAAATGAGCCTTGACAGAGATCCTGCCTGTGACCTTAGACACAGGAGCCTCATATCTCATCCTGCCAGGAGCATCGGCCAAATTGTTAAGGGTGTGAACATTGTTTGGTGTCAGGGGTAGGTTTGTTCTTAATCACATTTGCAAAGCTAAGGGTAAAAAGGCTCAACAGAGTTTAGGAGCTGTGGTCTCTAGTAAGGCTTAAAAAGAACTCTGTCAGTAATCACTGAAAACTTAGGATTCTTGCTTTCAGAAAACACAGAAGAAATCAATTGTTTATGGGAAAGATTTGTGGAAATATAAATTAAGAGAATAAATTCTTGACTTAATATATGCTTTTGAGAAAACTGCTCCATTGGGCTTTCCCCTATTGAGTCTGTGTTACCTAAGATTTTCATAGGATTTTTATTACTGTGCTGAACCGACACTTCAGTAAGCTAAAGATATAGAAACATTTGCAACTGAAATGTGTTTAACAGATGAAGTATAGTACTGTACAATTGAATATTTTTCTGCTTCTGCCCATTATCACATGTGTGTATTTCATGAATTGGACCCCCGGGAAATCAATATTTTTATTATATCAGAGGTGACCAAATACTTTAAAAGCTGCATTTGAATTCTGACCTGTGTAACCTTAAAATTTTCAGACCATTTTTAAGAACGTTTTTAAGTGTGACCTGTACATGTATGTGCATCAGAATTACCAAAAATACAGATTTTTTTTTTAATTTAAAAAAAAATTTTTTTTTTCAACGTTTATTTATTTTTGGGACAGAGAGAGACAGAGCATGAACGGGGGAGGGGCAGAGAGAGAGGGAGACACAGAATCGGAAACAGGCTCCAGGCTCTGAGCCATCAGCCCAGAGCCTGACACGGGGCTCGAACTCGCAGACCGCGAGATCGTGACCTGGCTGAAGTCGGACGCTCAACCGACTGCACCACCCAGGCGCCCCCAAAAATACAGATTTTTAGGGACACTTGGGTGGGTCAGTCAGTTGAGGGTCTCGGGCTCTTGGTTTAAGCCCAAGTCATGATCTCAGTGTTGGTGAGTTTGAGTCCCCTGTAGGGCTCCTCGCTGACCTTGCAGAGCCTGCTTGGGATATTCTCTCTCTCTCCCTCTCTCTGCCCCTCCCCTGCTCTAGCTCTCTCTCTCCCCCATCTCCTTCTCCCCACTCTCAAAATAAATAAACTCAATTTTTTTTTCAATGTTTATTTTTGAGAGACAGATTGTGAGCAGGGCAGTGGGTCAGAGAGAGAGGGAGGTAAAGCAGGCTCCAGGCTCTGAGCTATCAGCACAGAGCCTGACGCGGGGCTCAAACCCACAGACTGTGAGATCATGACCTGAGCCGAAGTCAGATGCTTAACCAGCTGAGTCACCCAGGCACCTCTAAATAAATAAACTTAAAAATGTTTTTTGTAAATAAACAAAAATACAGATTTTGAAATTAGAATTTATAGGTATGTGACTGGGGAACATGTGTTTTCAGTAATTGTGCAGATGATTTGCCCTTTGCTTTATACCTTGTTCAAGCCTCATGATTCAATCCCAGGATTTCACAGATGAGGGTATATGCTTAAAGAAGGGGAGTGAGTTCTGTTACCCCACATATTCTTTGGGGATTTATGTATATTTGCTGTGTGCCTGGAAGCGGCCTAGGTATGAAACCTAAATTGAACACTGTAATTATAAACTTAGCTAATTATAGACCTTAGATGATAAAGATTCTCAGTCTTCTGCTCTGTTTTTATCACTGTGCAGTTAGTTATTCCAGAGACTTGGCCAGATAGTGTGAAGTACTTCATACTTTCCTTATTACTACTCTTCTTCCTTGGGTCTACTATTTCCTATCTAATCTTAGATAGAAGCCCAGTTCATTGTTGATTGTCTCTTAGTGGCTTATTTCACTTACTGTTGTATGAAGTTTTTAAAAAAGAGGCTGGATTTCTTTTCCTGTCTTGCCCACTTGGCCTGTGTGTTCCTTCAAAATAGGGACTGTATATGGGTGATGTTGGTAATACCACTGCCCAGCCCAGTGCAAGAACACAGAAGGAGGTGATTCAGTGACTGGCTGAGCGATGATAAGAGGGGACCTGGACAGCTAATGTTTCTTTGTTCATTCCACTTCGACTCTCTCTCACAAAACCTCCCCTTCCTGTTTCCACTGTTGTCACAGAAGTGCCTGTTTTTTATTTCCTAAGGCTTCCCAAGGTTTTATTTAATGGTCTTCCTTGCCTCTGCTTCTGCTTTTAAATCCATTCTTCACAATCTTGCCAGGCTAACTTTCTGCAGACATTACTTTGAACAAGCCACTTCCCTCCTCGGTGACCTTCACTGATCCTCACTGGCACGTGACACCCTCCAAGTGACACCCTCACTTCTATCTGCCTTTCCAAAGGTCTCATCCTGCCCTTTTCAAACCAAGTCTGTACCAGACATGACGGGTCTTTTCATCCTCCTCACAGTTTTAGATGTGGGACTTGAGATTAGGAGGATCAGGGCAGGACAGAGACGTGGTTATTCCTATGGCAGTGGCAGTAGGCCTTGGGAATTCAATACCCATGTTGGGAAGGCAAGTAGAGGAACAAGAAACCTTTTAAGGATGGCCAGTTGGGACAGGAACCAGGAGAGGCAGCCATAAAAGTCAAAGGAAGAAAGAACTTCAAGATGAAGAGGATCATCAATAGTATTGTCTAGGCAAGTTGGTGAAGGTTGAGTAAATTCCATTGCATTCAGTGGGTTGTTAATGGTACTCTCCTGTGTTCCTTAAAGATTTATTTATTTTATTTATTTTATTTTTATTTTTTCAATATATGAAGTTTATTGTCAAATTGGTTTCCATACAACACCCAATGCTCATCCCAAAATGTTCCTTAAAGATTGAAATGAGAACAGAAGCTACACTGCTACTTTTAAGGTGACAAAGGATGCAGCAATGAGGGCAGACAACTCATTTTGAGACTTGAAAGTGAAAAGGCATATTTTTTTTTCCCCAAATGGCAGATGCTTATGTGTTTTGAAGGCTCAGAGGATGAGCCAGTATAGAAGAAAAGATTCAAAATAATTTGAAGAGCGAAGCTAGAGGAGGAGGCAAAGGATGGTGTTCTCCCAGGGATTCCCTTAACTCTGACAGCGAGGAAGGAGGAGAGAATGAAGGCAGAAGGGAGCCACTGCACTCAGATTGCTTCATTTTTATCTGTCACGTAGAAGAGGAATTTCACTTGTTAGCAGTGTGCATGGGGTAGTTTGAATTGATTCTGTGAAGATTAATCTTGCAATAGTCTGTCTTGTGTATCCTCTCTTCACAAACTGTAGGTGACTCAATGTGAGTTTTTGGCATAAAGCCCCAGTGTCTTCCATGGCATGCAAGGGCCATGACGTGTGTCTCCAATCCATCTCTTTTAGGCCATTTCTCTCACTGTGTGCCTTCACAGACTGTTCCATTTGTCATTCTCTGAATATTCCCTAGCTTGTTTGTGACGTGCTTTTGCTCACATTGGCTCATTCTTTTACAGGGTTTGCGCTATGCCTTTGCTCACATTGGCTCATTTCTTTGCCGGGAGTTACCCTTTCCTGCTCTGCCTTCCTCCTTTGTGTTTCATTATGTGCTAGTTAACCGTGTATCTCATCTCATAGAGAATTGAAACACACTGCTTAAAATTAATGTTGTTTTTATTTGTGCTTTTATTTTCTCTGCCAGGTTAGGCACTGGAAGAATTTTTAAATCCAGGGGTAATTTTAAATAAAATAAGAAAACGTGTCAGTGTGGACATGCCTGAGTTGGGCTGACTCGAGTTTGAATCCTGATTCTGCTTCTCCCTGGATATAGTTTGATATCACTTTGTTAATTTAGAAAGTGAGGATAATAGGGGTGCCTGGGTGGCTCAGTCGGTTGAGTGTCCGACTTCGGCTCAGGTCATGATCTCGCGGTCTGTGAGTTCGAGCCCCGCGTCGGGCTCTGTGCTGACAGCTCAGAGCCTAGAGCCTGTTTCAGATTCTGTGTCTCCCTCTCTCTGACCCTCCGCCGTTCATGCTCTGTCTCTCTCTGTCTCAAAAATAAATAAATGTTAAAAAAAAAATTTATAAAAAAAAAAAAGAAAGTGAGGATAATAAAACCTACTTTTTAGGGAGGTAGAGTCTAGGCCTGACACATAATAAGTGCTGAGTAGATTTAATAATGGATTCTTTGCTTCCCAACAATATTTGGCTGAATATCTGGATAGATGATGAAGGATTGAGCAGAGTGGATTAGTGTCCTCTCCCCAGTACCTTGAGTGCAAGGATGGTGGATTCTCTTCTACTTTGTACTTTTGTTCCAGTGTTTGTGTAGCTACTGAAATGTATACCATAAAGAGGAAGTGAATGACTCTTTATGACTATATAAATTTGTTTTCTGAAGTGCCCCAAATAACAGTTTCATTTTTTTTTCATGGTGATTGAATAGAAGGAAGTATTTGTTCTAAGAAAGTAGTATACATGTGGTTGATAGTGTCATCTTGTACAGTTTTTTTTTATTGAAAACTAGTTGGAAATAGCACATAATTAGATGTTTATAATATTTATAGCAAGAAGCGCAGCTTATAAAGTTAAAGTTTACCAGTTAAAGTCACTATGCTTTGTTCTTGCCCAAAGACTTCTGGGCATATTGAATGATTTATTTTTTGACCCTTTCCTTTTCAAAACAAATGCTGAGGCTTCAAAGTTTTAGTAAGGCAGCTGTGTGAAGTGTACATATCATAAAGCTTATGAAACTAGAGATGGAATATTACCATGGGGTTAATTTTTTCTTATTAATTTTTAATGCATTTGGGGTTGTTCCTGGGTAGTGGATCCTTCAGTTTCTCAGTAGGAATACAAATGTCTCCTAACAGAGAAACAGTAAAAAGAAACTTGCTCTGTGAGAACTAGACAAACCAATATAAATGTTTTAACAGAGTACTCTGTTGATATCCAAAGCTAGTCACAAGGAATTTTATGTATAATTCATCTTTGTGATAAATGAGTGCACATTAATTTTTAATGCTATAAATATGTCTTATGACATAGAGACCAGTGGCAAAACATACTTTCAAACAAGAGATTGTGTTGACATGTTTTGCAGTTGCAGGTACTCTTTCATACTTGAGCCAACTGAAGGTATTATTGAGTGGTGATTCAGCTTTGATCTTTGCAAACTGCTTTGTGGTTTGTCATATATGCATTCTGAAACAATTTATATTCATAGCATGTTAGATATCCTAATAAATGTGTCTGGAAGATACGTAAATATGCCAAAGATAATGCTGACAGAAGAGGGAAAAGTGGTCATTGCCACTTTGAAATTTCATTGCAATTTCTTTGTAAGAAATTAGTATTGTTAAAAACAGGATGCAAAGGAGACAAAAGCATGTGTCACCACTTGTTAGGAAGTGGTACTAACTAAGCATGTACTCTGATGCTTGTCATTTCAAAGAAGAAAAGGCTTAAGAATAAGGGTTCAAACTATAAGAAAGGAAGTTGAAAAGCTCAAGGGGAAGAGTGTGGACAGATCCCTGCCTCTTATGGAATGGGGTGGGGGCGGGGTATTGGAGTGGGGGACAGTGGGAATCTTAAAAGTATAATTTCTGGGGAAAAACAAGAACTTATATTAGTTCTTTATTGCTGCCAGAACAAATTACCACACATTTTGACTTACACCAACACAAGTTTGTTATTTCTGTGTTGTAGCTTGGAAGTCTGCTATGGGTCTCAATGTGCAAAAGTCAAGCTGTCAGTAGGGCTGTGTTTCTTTTTGGAAACTCTAGGGGAGAGTCCATATCCTTGCCTTTTCCTGCTTTAAGAAGTTGCTCACTTTCCTTAGCTGTAATGCCCCTTTCCCCATCTTTAAGGTCAGCGACAGTGGGTTGAGTCTTTCTTATACCTCATCACTCTGATTTCCTCTTCTGTCTCCTTCTTCACTTTTAAGGATCATGGCGATTATATTTGGCCTATCTGGAAAGTGTAGGATACTCTCCCTGTTTTAAAGTCTGCTGGTTAGGGAGGTGCCTGGCTGACTCTGTTGGTAGGGAGTGTAACTCTTGATCTTGGGGCCGTGAGTTCGAGCCCCTAGTGGGTGTAGAGATTACTTAAATAAGTAAATAAGAAAAATAGTCTGCTGATTAGCGCCTTTAATTCTGCCTGCAATGTTAATTCCCTGTTGCCATGAAAGGTGATATCTTCCTAAGTTCTGGGTATTAAGACATAGATATCTTTGGGGGTCATTCATTACTATGCAATTTTGTTTTATACTTTTCTTCCAGTTAAAATATTTATTTATTTAATTATTTAATTATTTAAGAGGTGGAGTTGGGGAGGGAATGTGAGCAGGGGACAGGGGCAGAGGGAGAGATACAGAGAATCTTAAGGAGGTTCCACACTCAGTTCAGAGCCTGATGTGGGGCTCGATTCCACAGCCTTGGGATCATGACCTGAGCCAAAATCAAGAGTCAGACACTCAACTGACTGAGCCACCCAGGCACTTTTCCGGTTAAAATTTATAGGAAGCTTTTGGGGTTGTGTTACTGCAAAGCACATTCCCACTTCTGTGATTGTATTCCTAAGGATACTAGTTTTCAGTGTTCTGAGTATCAAGTGATAATATTTGAATTTTGGTAGGGTACTGAAATTCAGGGGAAACTACTCTTTCCAAAAATCATCTGAGACTTGGTTTCAGTATAGTTAGGCCTTAGTTTTTGCTGCTTTACAAATGTAATAAATATTGCAAAACCTCAGTTACACAGAGTATACCCTTGGAAATCAGGAGCACCACTGAAACTTACAAGTAGTTGAGACAAATTTTATCGGTAGGTAAAGAAACAAGTTCTCAGACTATGGCAGGTGCATGGAGAGGAGCTTAATAAGGGCAGAAAGTTAAGTGCCCAGTTTGCCTGCTGATATATTTAGCAGTCTTTTATGGAAAGCTATGGAACAAAGCAAAAACAATAGGAGAAAAAGAAACACTAAGGACTGAAGTAAAGCAGAGATGAGAGAATAAGAGAGAATACAGTGGTGGGACAATGAATGGTGTTAGAACCACGGTCAGCAATGGCAGAGAACTGCTCCATGCTTGGTAGTGGGCTGGCGGCAGGACAGCTGCTACCTATACTGTATCTCAGAAACTCTAGGGGATAATTTTTGAATCTGTCAGTTTCTGAGTCTGAGCTGTGGTACATAATGGCCTCATTAAGGAAGGGGACTATCTTTTATCTCAGTATTCCCTCAGCCTAGCAATTCTCAAATTTATGTCTCAGGACCCCATTTATAGTGTTAAAAATTATTGAAACCCTCAGGAATGTAAAATGGTATAGTCACTATGGAAAAAAGTTTAGTGGTTCCTCAAAAAGTGAAACAGAGTTACCGTGTGACCCAGCCATTCCACTCCTAGGTATGTCTGAAGAGAATTGAAAACATATGTTAATACCAAAACAGGTACACAAATGTTTATAACAGTGTTATTCATAATAGCCAAAAAGTGGGAACAATGTGAATATTCATCAGTGGACGAATGGATAAACACAATGTGGTGTGTCTGTGTACATGGAGTATTATTTAATTAGCCATAAAAAGGAGTGGAGTACTGATACATAATACAACATGGATGATCCTTGAAAACATGCTAAGTAAAAGAAGTCATTCAGAAAAGGTAACATACAGTATGGCTCAATTCATGTGAAATATGTAGAATAGACAAATTCATAGAAATATGTAGGTTAGTGGTTGCTAGGGAATGGAAGAGGGGCGAATGGGAGTTGACTGCAAATGGGTATGAGATTTCTTTTTGGGATGATGAAAATGTTCTGGAATTAGATAATGCTGATGGTTGTATAACCTTTTGAATATACTAAAAACCACTGAATTTTCAAGTGGTGAATTGTATGGTATGTGAATTATATCTAAATAAAAATTTTATTTATTTAAAAAAATTTGAAAAATTATTGAATCTCCTCAAAGAGAGTTTGTCTATAGATATTTATCATATTAGAAACTAAAATTGATAATTTAAAAAATAATTTATTAAAACATTATACCCATTATGTTAACATATATGACATATTTTATAAAAAAATAACTAAAGTTTCCAAAACAAAACAAGTTAGTGTTAAGAGTAGCATTGTTTTACATTTTATATATTTTTTTATTATATCATTTATTATGTGCTTCTAAAGTCTGTTTTGTGATACATTGCTTTGATTGAAGTATTAGAAGAAAATCCAGCCTTAAACAGATGTGGTTGGAGAAGGAAAGGAGTATTTTCTTTTAAAAAATGTTTAAAAATTATGTTTTTATTTTCCCAGTTATGCTGAGATATAACTGACATACAGCACTGTGTAAGTTTAATGTGTACAGCATACTAACTACTTACGTATATTGTCTAATGATTACCACAAAAGTTTAGTTAACATCAAGAATCTCTTATACATATGAAAAGAAACAAAGAAAATGTGATTTTCCTTGTGATGAGAAATTTTAGGATTTACTCTCTTATATTCTTTTAGCAGCTTTCGAATATATCAGACAGCTATGTTAACTATAGTCATCATATTGTACATTACATCTCCAGTGCTTATGTATCTTATTCCTGGAAGTTTGTATTTGATATGACTTCATATGAGTCCCCTGCCATCCATTCTCCCCTCTGGCAACCACGGATCTGATCTTTTTTTCTATGAGTTTGTTTTTTAGATTCCAAATATAGGTGATATCATGCAGTATTTTTCTTTCTCTGACATATTTCACTTAGCATAATACCCTTATGGTCCATTCATGTTGTTACAAATGGCAGGATTTCCTTCTTTTTTTTGAGGAACCTTCCTACTGTTTTCCATAGTGGCAGTACTGATTTCCAGCCTCACCAACAGTACACAAAGGTTTCCTTTCCTCCACATCCTCACTGACATTTGTTATCTCTCACTTTTTTGATGATAGCTATTCTAACAGGTAGGAGGTGTTATTTCATTGTGGTTTTGACTTGCATTTTCCTAATGATTAGTAATGTTGAGCATCTTTTCATGTGTCTATTGTCCATTTGTATATCTTCTTTGGAAAAATGTCTATTTAGGTCCTTTGCCCATTTTTCAATTGGATGATTGAAAAATATATTTCATATCTTCATATATTTTGGATATTTATCAGATAGATGGTTTGCAAATATTTTGTCCCATTCTGTAGGTTTTTTCATTTTGTTGATCTTTTGAAGCCTCCTGCTTTGTTCTTCTTTCTCAGAATTGCTTTGGCTATTTGGAGTCTTTTGTGGTTCCAAATAAATTTCAGGATTGTTTTTTCTATTTCTGTAAAAAATGCCATTAGACTTTTGATAGAGATGGCACTGAACTTATAGATGGCTTTGGATCGTTTAGATATTTCAACAGTATTAATTCTTTCAATCCATGAACATGGAATATCTTTCCACTTATTTGTGTCTCCTTCAATTTATTTCATCTGTGTCTTGTAATTTTCAGTGTAGAGATCTTTCACCTTCTTGGCTAAATTAATTCCTAAGTATTTTATTGTTTTTGATGCTATTTGGATGGGAGTGTCTTTATTTCTTTTTCAGATAATTTATTGTTAGTGCTTAGAAACACTACTATTTTTCGTTAAGTTTTTATCCTGTAATTTTACTGAATTCATTGATGATACCTAACAGTTTTTTGGTAGAGTGTTTAGGATTTTTTTTGTGTGCAAAATCATATCTGCAAATGGAACCAGTTTTACATCCTTCTTTGTAATTCTGCCTTTTATTTCTTTTTCTTGCCTGATTGTTCTGGCTAGGACTTCCAGTATTATGTTGAAAAGGAGTGGTGACAGTGGGCACCTTTGTCTTTTTCCTGATCTTGGAGGAAAACCTCTCAGCCCTTCACTATTGACTATGATGTTAGTTGTGGGTTTGGGAGTATTTTTCTTCTAGCTTTTTAAATATGAATGTGGATATTCTTTGATACTGTAGCAAAACTTGACAGGTGATAGTTTATTAAAGATTAGTTGCAATGTGGAATCTGAAACCATTTGTTTCGTTATAGTAAAATTTATTAATCTAGCTTGTACTTGGAAGGGGGTATTTTACCCATGCAAGATTTTGTAACACCATGCTTGGATCATTTGGAAGATATTGCTTTACTATTATGCAGATCTTCCTATTGTTGACATATTTCATCAACCTATTTATCTAAGATTGCTTTTGATTCATCAGTGATCTCATCAGAAAAGTCTTTTAATTATTGGGAAGTTTCAAGATTATTTGTGGGAGATAGGAGTTTTCCAGAGTCCTGACTTCTAGTGAAAGCTCAGTTTTATCTTTGGCCATTAGTATTAAAAGTAACAGGCTTCCTTTATCAAATATTTTCTCAAAAATTAACCACTATGCAAGCCTGAATAGCCATGCTTGGTCATTAGTTCTTTCAGGTAAGAATGGTATCCTGTGAAAAAAGTGTCTGGGTAAGTTTACAACTCAAACTTTGCCACATGCTTAGGTGCTTTTCCTCAAGGTGACCATTGAAATGCTTCTGATTTCATCACACAGAATATTAAAAGATACCCACTCAAGGCTAGAGCTTTAATAAAACTAATAATCTTTACTGCTTCATCAAGGGCATTCTTAAGTGAAACTGACCTTTTTTTTTTTCTTTTCTTCCCCTGTGAGTGCGTGAGGTAAAGAATAGAATAACTACTGTTACAGTGTGGTGTCACTGACTAGCTTTGTGCAAAGGTGTCAGCAGATTTACTATCCATTGCATTTGCACCATTACTGCTGATGTCAACACAGTGAAAAGACAAAAAGTCTCAGTATTACAAAGCAAGTAGTTTTGACCTTGCAGAACCCCTGAAAGTTTCTTGGTGACCCCCAGGGATTCAGAGACCCCATTTTGAGAACTGCTGGACTAGCATACAGTAGATGTTAAGAATGTATATCCAAACTGATATTATTGTCTTGTATTATTTGTAGGTCTGTCTTCTTTCATCCAAGCTCTTATTTTTCATCCCTGGTACTGGACATAGTGTCCCAGAGGGATTAGGACATCGATAATTATGAGATTAATGCACGAATGCATGAATGATGAATGATAGCTGAAGAATTTGTATATTTGACTTCTGGCTGTTTTCCTACCTGTCAAGGAAGGGTGCTTGTGGGTGGTATTTGAGCTCATGAAGATGTCTGAGGCAGGCAGAGTGTGTGTAATTTCCATAGCCCGCTCTTCCCTTGTTCATTTGGACATGTAGACAGAATGCAGATGCCTGTGCAGTACAGACATGGGTAGGTTGAGGAGTACTTTGCCTCAAAACAACCAGTGCCAATACTGGGATCACGTTTCACCTAGGTCCGTTTTTGCATTACGACCTGGCTTCTCAGCACTTTAAATAGTGTGTCTTATTTGTTTGTTTCATTTGATGACAAATGTTTGTGAGTACTGGAGCAATACGTTAAAGAGTTGGAGGAGTTTTTTTGTACACTTTATTCCAACCCTGCTATTTTGATAACTAACCTGCAAGTGACTGTTGTCATATTTAGATTTTTCAAAATGTACATCTGCTTGGCTTTTGAGCTTTTTCTTATTACAGATATTGTTTTAAGTTGGAGAAGTTGCTTTCCTTTGTAAGTGGATTCTCTGTGATGTGACCAAAATACCTCTCTTTTTCTAAAGGGCTCAGGAGTTGGAAGAGGACCTCAGATGTTGGTCTTGGTGGGTGTGATAAGATGTGATCATTAGTGTTTTACTACATAAAAAAGAGATTTTACCTGGTGTTAATCTATGTCCTAACCTAGGAACCTAACTTCCTAGAAGGGGTTGCCTGGAGTTCTCTCTAGTTGCTTCTTATGCTACAGTGGGGTGTATGTGTGGTAAAAAGAGTTATTAGGAAGGTTTTTGGTTTGTTTTGTTTTAGTGAACTAGTAGCTCCCTCAAGAGCCATTAGAGCAGAGAGAGAAGGGAGCCTAAAGGACACTGGAAGAGCAGAGCTGCATGTTGGAGGAGGGAGCTGGAATGCAGGATGTTTTGAGGAAGATGGGCTCCCACCTCAAGGACCTATGTAAGGTATGTGTAGGCATTATGATTGTCCATGTGATGTCCTGTATTCTGCCCCTTTTGATCCCCACCATGATCTTACAGGGAGATGGTATTACAATACTTGTTTTATAGGTGTGGAAAATGAGACTCATGAATGTCAGTCTAAAGGCATATAATTATGGGCTGGAATGGGCACCAGTCCTCGGGCCTCCTGCTTCCTGATGGACACTTGCGTGTTTTAATTAGTGAGGGAGGTTTCTCATGGCCAGAGTCAAGAGAGACATTGGAGGAGTTGGTGTGCTAAGTGGCTGCCTTAGAATAGGCTTGAATTGAAGTCAGGAGTATTCGGGGTCTTTTGCTTGGGGGAAATGGTGTTGCCACTCTGCAAAGGTAGGATGGACCCTACTCAAAATTCAATTCATATGTCAAAGACTGATGAGGCCACAACCACCAAGAGAGTATGAGAAGGCTCATACTCACATATTGAAGCTTTGTGAGCACGAGGCAGGTTTTGAAGCAGGTCAACAGTATTGTGAGAGGGCAGGGAGAAGAGACTGGCTTGGCTTTATTGTGTAGAGATGAGTTTGGCTGAAGTCTTCCTTGCCTGCCTGCTTGGGCTTGGGTGATATGAAATTCCTGCTTGTGCCAAAGGAGGGGGCCCTGGGTTTTCTCACCAACTTGTCCAAATGTGGGGCAGGGAGGGGTAGGGCTTGAAAGCTGTCAGCGTTCCAACATCAGAAACGGAGCCAGACTGTATTACAGGCAAAGACATCTTTCTCCAGGGACCTAGCAAGTAGCAGGGGAGTGATTGAGTGAGCAGCTGGAAGGACTTTTGGATTTAGCTATGGTTATAACTCTGCATGATCTCAGCTCTGCGGATCCTGTAACTGCACTTCTCCTCTCCCGTGATAGAATTAGGCATTTTAGCTGATTTAGAGTGTTAGACTATTGGGAACAAAGGGTAGTGTGTGGGAAAAGAAGAGAAAGTGGTATATAGAAAGACCACAAATGCAGGGATATTGCTTTCTTCTACTGAGAGCTCTCTATTGCTTGTCTGGTCTCCATCCCAGCCCTGTTTTACCCTGGGAGTTGTTAAGTGGTGAGTTAATCTGGGCCAACAGTCAGTGGAGCCATCTGTTGGAGGATTTGAAACCCTGTTTCACCACACAGGATGGGGAATTTGAGCTGTCTCTTCCAGAAATTTTGGTACTTATCATGCCGAAGCTGTGCAATAAAGCAGGTCGCACAGCTGGGTAAAGAAATGCACACGGATTAGTAGATTGAATGAGGAGGACTACTTTGTGATGGGACTTTTTGAACTTGGAAAACCTTCAGTTATTGGTTAGGTTAATGGAAGATGTTTTCTGGAAGCCAATAGGACATGAACTCTGACAGACTACTATGTAGTTATATGTTTTAATACTGAGGAATTATAATATTGGATACCAAAGTTGAAACCTCTATTCTAGTTCTTAAAACTTGCTTTTACTTTTGCATTGCTTTAGTGGAAGGGAAGATGCTGCTTTGAGGTTCACTCGGAGCTAGGGAAGAGATATGGTTTGTCTTTTTTCAGAAGGTGACTTTACTGTGGTCAGTGGTGTCTTTCAGAAACATATCATGACTCTTAGGATGTTTTCTTAAGTCAAATTATGTCATTTTCTAAGGTACTGTAATTTTTTTCCCCACTGTTTTAGTCTGTCTGAACTATTTTTCCTGTCTTTAAAGTTTTATTTTAACTATACGTGTTGTGTACATTCAGACAGACATTCTATTGCAGCTTGATAGAAAGTGTATTTGTCTGGTCGTAGGTGTTTTTCCTGGTTTATAATAGATTCTCTAAGTTTTGCTGACATTTTACTCATTATTTGTACAGTTAGCAAATATGATTAATTACGAATGCCCATTCTTCCATCTTTTGAAAGTAAAATTTCTGCAGAAAGCCTTTGAATCATTTGTGATATGTATTCATTCAATTCTTACAAAAATTTTTGGGGTAAGTGCCTCACTCAGGATTAACATTGTTGTATCTGTTACTGGTCTTTTATCTATGAAGGGTAGAAAGAGTCAGGTTATTTCTGGGCTCAGTCACCATTCTCAGATCACTGAGGGCTTGGATCTGGAAACGCTCATCCCATTTTGGTTTGTGCTTTATAATGAATGCCTAGAATTAGTCTGACATCCAGTCATTGAACATTTATGTGTAAAGCATTGATTATGCAGTGATCACTCTGGGAGATGATTGGTGGTCTGAGCTTATTTCTGGAATGTCTTTTCCCTTCAACCTCACTCCTGATTTGCACCAAGGAATGGAGTTGTCTTTCCAGTGTAGGATATATAATAGGGTTTTAGAGTCCAAAGAGATCTTAGAAATTTTTATTTTTCCTGTGTTTTACATGTAGGCATATCATATTTTATTGCTCTTTGCTCTATTATACTTCACAGTTACTGTTTTGTTTTGTTTTGTTTTAACATATTGAAGGTTTGTGGCAACTGTGCATTGAGCAAGTCAATTGGTGCCATTTTCCAACAGCATGTGCTCACATTGTGTTGTGTCACATTTTGATAATGCTTGCAGTATTTTAGACATTTTCATTATTGTTATATTTGAATTGCTGCAATCTTACGATAAAATTTTAACAGATCAAGAGTTGCTTCTTATGGATGAACAAAGAAAAGTGGTTTCTTGAGATGGAATCCACTCCTGGAGAAGATGCTATGAAGATTGTTGAAATGACAACAAAGGATTTAGAATATTACATAAACTTAGTTGATAAAGTAGCAGCAGGGTTTGAGAGGATTGATTCCAAGAGAAGTGCTGCCCTGGGTATAATGCTATCAAACAAATTGTGGAAGGAAGAGTCTATCAGTATGACAAATTTCATAGTTGTCTCATTTTAAAACATTGCCACAGCCACCCCAACCTTCAACAGCTACCATCCTGATCAGTCAGCAGCCATCAACATTGAGATAAGAGGGGCACCTGGGTGGCTCAGTCGGTTAAGCATCTGACTTCGGCTCAGGTCATGATCTCATGGTTTGTGAGTTCGAGCCCCATGTCGGGCTCTGTGCTGACAGCTCAGAGCCTGGAGCCTGCATCAGATTCTTTGTCTCCCTTTCTCTCTGTTCTCCCCTGCTCATGCTCTGTCTCCCTCTGTCTCTCAAAAATAAATAAATATCAAAAAAATAAAATAAAAAGGAAAAAGGAGATAAGACCCTTCACCAGCAAAGTGATTTACAATTTGCTGAAAACTGATGATGGTTAGCTTTTTTTTAAAAAATCACTGAAGTACTTTAAAATTAAGGTATGTACATTGTGTTTAGACATGATATTGCACACTTAATAGAATACAGTATGGTATAAATATAACTTTTTAAAAAATTTTAAATATAACTTGTATGTGCAATAGGAAACCAAAAAATTCATTTGATTTGCTTTATTGCATGCAATGTTCTGGAATCGAACCCACAATATCTCTGAGGTGTGCCTCTATAAAGAATGTTAGGATAACAACTAAGTTCAAACATTTAGTTTGAAAAATAAAAAAAAAAACAACAACAACAAAATTAAAGAGATCCCTATATATTCATCACCCAGATTCAATAATTTCAAGATACTGCCCAGGTGCGGCCATTATGTAGAGAGCCCTTAACTATGCTTTCTTTTTATTACCTTCAACAGCCCCATGGGAGGCAGATATAATTATATCTCTGTTTTTTTTTTAACATATTTTTTTACTTTTTTATTTTAGAGAGAGAGAGAAGAGCACACATGAGTGGGGGAGAGGGGCAGAGGGAGAGAGAGAGAGAATCCCAAGCAGGACCAATACTCAGCATGGAGCTGGTTGAGGGGCTTGATCCCACAACCCTGGGATCATGGTCTGAGCTGAAATCAACAGTCAGACGCTCAACTGACTGAGCCACCCAGATGCCCCTATATCTTCACCTTGAAAATGAGAAAGCTGAAAGGCCCAGAGAGATTAAGTAACTTACCCACGGTTACACAGAAGCCAGCATTCAAAACCTGTCTTTTCACCTTGTTCACTGCATTGCCTGAAGAAGTTTTACAGCTTGTCTTACATATTGGTAAGCTGGAATTGGACTAGAAATGGGAACAAGAGATCTGACCATTGCATCATTTCTTGATCATGATTATTTTCTTGTGACTTATCTCTTTCCATTAGTCTTTTTTATCCATCTAATTTTACCCGACATTTGAACCATGTTAGGGAGACTGTGTTATCCCAAGGACTGAGTGGTGAGAATAGTCTGCTCTGGTGCAGGTGATAAGGGGTGCATTGTTTGTAGGGAATTTAATGACAATAAAAAAGCCATCCAAGAAGTTTGTCTGCGAAGTCTAAAAGTCTAGAAACGTGCCTGCAATTCTAAGCAGTGTCAGTGATAACATATTCTTTCTCCAAAAGTCTTTTGTTGGTGTGTTCTAAATAATTGCTAAAGTAACTTGAATTTTAATAATATATATGTAAGCTTCAAATGAGCACTTTTTGATTATCCTTTAATAGAAATTGTGTACTACATGGAATTTAAATCAGAGACTCCTAACTATACAGTTGGCCCCCAACACTGGGGACTCAGCTATACGCATTCATTTTGAGAGATTTTTAAGAGTTTAAAATTGTTCGAGCTTGCCTCGGACATTTTTCTTGCATTTAACCCCTATGGGGCTACATATTTCTGCATTTAAACAGTAGATTTGAAATGAACAATGATAGTATTATTGAGGTTTATAATTCTATCATTGCGTGTGACCACTTGGAGTTTTTGTTTCTGCTTAAAAATTAAAACAGTGGAACAGTGCAAACCTTGAAGTGTAATAGTTTTGTTTGGTAAGTGCCAATTTTAGTTCATGCAATAAATGTTTTGCTAAATTTGCATAATATGTATTGAAATTTATCATTTTAAAATGGATTCTTTTAATACTAAAGAACAACTCAAAAAACAATAGTTACTGATTTTTTACATAACTGTAATAGAAAATAATGTTTTCATATGAAGAGAGTGTGTTAAAATCTTTCCCGGGTGTTGAATTAACTAGGTATGCCATTGTAGGCAGGATGCTTTTTCTGTGATTCATTTTTTTAAATATTTATTTTGAGAGAGAGAGAGTGTGTGCATGCAAACGGGAGGGGGCAGAGAGAGAGGGGGAGAGAAAGAATCCCAAGCAGGTTCTGTGCTCAGTGCAGAGCCTGTTGTGGGGCTTGATCTGACAAATCATGAGATTGTGACCTGAGCCAAAATCAAGAGTTGAATGCTTCACTGTCTGGGTCATCCAGGCAGCCCTCTGTGATTCATTTTTAAGAGGCCAATTGAGAATCTTTCATATGTGCATCTGGACCCTTTGCAGTGTCCAGACAGGAAGAAACACACACAGACATTACTTCTCTTGAGGTATTTAGTACTCTGTGCCAGAAATTGCTGGCACTTGATTCACCTTTATCTCACTAAGTTACCTGCTGAGCTTCTTTCAGGCCTTTCTTCAGTGCTGACTGGCTGTGAGACAGAGCTGTGAGAGCTCCCAGCAGGGCCTGCTGGGCTTGCTTCTCAGTTTATAAGCATGCAAAGGATGAAGCGTGCAAAGGGGGGAAGAGCATCTGCTGTGGGAGGCTGACTGGCCTTGATACTAGTGGTGAGAGGTCTGGCTCCTTGCTCTTACCTTTGCTTCCTAACTGATTTTGCCCCCTGAGGACATTTGGCAAGGTCTAGAGACATGTTTAGTTGTTGTAACTGGAGGGGGAAGTGATACTGGCATCTAGTGGGTGGAGGCAGGGATGCCGCTAAACATCCTGTGGGGCACCGGACAGGCTGTCTACCCCTCTGACAGACAGTTTTCCTGCACCCGATGTCCATAGTGCTGAGGCTGAGAAACTCTGACTTAGGGCAGATGGCTTAAACTTCCTTAGTCTGCTTCCTCATGTCCTCAAAATGGGGAAAATAATTATACTTCTCTGATAAATTTTTTGTGAAAAACTATGGGAGTTAATACATTTAAGAGCTCAGTTGTTATTACTGTAATGATTATGATTAATTTAGAAAACCCAAAGGGTGAAAAATCTGCTGCTGTCATATTCTCAAGACCCATACAGATATTATACTGTTTATCTCCTTAGTACTATAAGCGGATAATAATGCTCAGAATAGTGACCTTGAATCAGGGAATTGACTTAGAAACATTCTTAACAAAAAGTAGGGTTTTTGACTAAGTGCTAGTTTGTCAGTGTTTTTCAGACTGCTCTGATTTAAGTTAACTGGGATGTTTATTTTAAATGACCTAAGCCCTCCCTTGAAGATTTTGATCAAGAGGTTAGAGTCTGGGAATCCTTAGTTTTAACAGTAAACCTAGGTGATTTTTAAGATCACTTATGGGAAACTGCCCTTTGAGGTTGGAAAAAAGGTTCCTTTGTCAAATAAGTTTGGGAATCCCTGACTTAGAGTTAAGCAGATTTCTTTTATACAGCTCTTTGCTGAATGTTTAATGTGATAAATGGCATGCATTATGGGGAGTGGGAGTAAGAATATATAAAGGCAACATTTCCCAAACTTACTTACATATGGAATCCTCTTTGTATTAATAAGCACATGGCAGTATGACATTCCACAGACAACCCTTTCAGAAACAGTGAATTACAACAACTTACTCTTGACAAATTCTAGTTAAAGGAGGGTTTCCTGTTAGTGTTTTAGCAGGATAGCTATTTGGCTTTGTAATGCCTGGAAGATAAGCAGATGGGAGTAATGACCTTGCAGTGGAAGAATGGCATTGATACAGATCATGACTCAGTAGAATATAACTTGAACATGCATTGATTCCATCTGGGTCCGCACACTTATGCACTGACATGGCTCCAGGCCAGTCCCATACATAGGATTGGCCTAGCATACTCTCAGTTTGGATTTATGGAGGAGCTTCCCTTAGCAAACACTTTTGTGGACTTATGATGGCAGCAGTTTTGCCCTCTGAGAATTCTGTTGGCTCCTCATGTGATGCTTTGGGAGGGCTATCTGATTTCTCCCCTAGATGTACACCCATGTTTGACTCAGAAATTTCTGCCAGTGCTTAGATGACTAATGAATTCCTTTTGGACCGCCACTTCATCTCTAGGAACTCACATTAACGCACAAAATCAGATCCAGGGACCTTTATTCCCAACATGTGGATTGAGCTCATCGGTAGCAAGACAGCAGACACTCAAGACTATAACAGCTATAGGCCTGCTGAGAATTGATGGTGGCTAATAATCTGGTTGCTTACATCTTTCATTATTGAATTTGAAAGTGTTAAATTTGAATTATATAAATATGTGAATTTAAAAATTAGAATATTAGAGATAAAACCTAGAGCTCTACCAGTTTATGCCTTTTAATTGCTATACACTATTCAATTGTATCCTTATACTCGATTTTATTTAGCTATTCTGTGTTTTTCTAACTCATTAATGCAGTGTATTGTCTCTCATAGTATATGCAAATATTGATGCCAGGAACATTTTGCATGTCTCTTTGGGCACACATTTGCATGTTTTTTACAGGATACATGCCTAGAAGTGGAGGTATTAGGTCAAAGAAATTTCATATATTTGTAAAATGTATGTAAACTTCAGATTAACACACTTTTGTTACTTACCCTTTTTAACCCTAATTGGCACACAGTGATTAACCAAGAATAGGAAGGTGGGAATGATTGGCCTCCCCCTGCCCCTGTGTAGGCAATAAAAGGGTCTGTTGTCTGGAGAGGATTTAAGATCAGTGAGAAAGCTGACTAAAAAGTAAGACTTTTTAAAAAAATTTTTTTAAATTGCCATGTGCCTGCTATTCTAAACAGTGTCAGTGATAATTCTTCCCCCATCAAATCTTTTGATGGTCTAAATTCCAAATATTTGCTGTAGTAACTACTTTGTTTTCCTTTTTTTTTTAAGTTTATTTATTTATTTTGAGAGTGCGTAGGAGCTGAGGAGGAGCAGAGAGAGAGAGAGAGAGAGAGAGAGAGAATGAGAATCCCAAACAGGCTCTGTCAGCCGAAACCAAGAGTTGGACACTTAACCGATGAGCCACCCAGGTGCCCCTTTTGTTTTACTTTAATAAACATTCTATTTTACATGGAAGTTAGATGTTGTGCATTTGGCTCCATATATGTTATGGTGGTTTACACATTAGTTATATGAGGAAGTTCATAATGATTTGTAATCTTGGGCTCACTTTGGGCATTATGTGTGTCTCCAACCCCTGTGGTACTGCTGTGTTAAACAGTGGATTGAATAAACAGTGCTAGCACAGTCATTGTAATTCTCTCATTCTGTAGGACCATGGGAGTTTTTGCTTGTATTTAAAATTTACGGGGCACCTGGGTGGCTAAGTCGGTTGACTGAAGTCAGACGACTTTGGCTCAGGTCAAGATCTTGCAGTTCATGAGTTCTAGTCCCACATCCACTTGCTGCTGTCAGCCTGTCAGCACAGGTCTGCTTCGGATCCTCAGTCCTCCTCCCTCTGCCCCTCCCCCACTTGCACTCTCCCAAAAATAAATAAATATTTTAAAACTTAAAATCATGAAAGAATTTGAGATATAATGTTATTAGGTACTTGCAGACTTTAGTTCATACATGAACTACTTTGTCAACAGTTTTTCAAATATATGCTGCCAGCAGCGAAATTTGAGAGTTTCAGTTGTTCCACATCTTCACCAACACCTGATGTTACTTTTTAAACAAGGGAAATTTAGTTTCACCGTGCTCCTCCTAATGGTAGACAAAAAGGTTTTAAAACCCAGTTGCCCTTGGCAGTATGCATCATTAGAACCATCTGATGTAAGATACTGATGTGTGTTCCATAAATGAGAAAATTGTGGTCTCTCCTTCCAAGAATGAGATATTTAGGTATTTTAATTGAAAGTGGCAGTAGCTCTTTGTTGAGCCACTTGAAAGAAAAAAGGGTTAGCATTGTACTGTCAATTTCAGTGACCATTAAGACAGTTTATAGACATAAATATGTGTGAGTTTTAAACATCACTGTGTATTGTTCTAGTGTTTCCCTTGATTTAAGTGTCTTGCTCCTTTATTTATATATTTATTCCAACAGTCTGATTAAAATAAATAGAGGAATAGGAAATGGTTGTACTTTTGGACCTCTGGATGTATAATTCCATTAGAGTTAGCCCAGAATGTGTGTCATGTTACCTGGGATGGTTACCGTGGTATCATCTGGTAGAAAAATCATTCATCACATTCACATTAACCACATACTTCTGTGATTTCTTTTGTTATCTTTGTATTATGCCAGAGTCTGTGGGGCCTTATGATCCTTAGCTTCTATTAACCTTGGTGTTAGAGAAAAGGCAGGTCTGGGTTGGAAAGGGGATCCTTAGTAAAGCATATTAACTATTTTAATTTTGCAGGCCTCTCCTAGGAGAGCTGTGTGTATCGTGGTTATATGTTTCTTTTCCCTTTTAGTGTGTTTAGAGGTTGGAGGAATTCCGGTAGGAAAACATAAAATTAGAACGACTGACAGTGAGTCCCTCTGAGTGCCAGGGGAGGATAGAAGTGAAGAGGAAGCTGCTCTACACTAAGATAACAGTAAACCCTAAGGTGCAACAAGACTGTTTGCTCAGTGTTGTCTTGGCACGCATGCACGTATGGAACAAGGATAGAGGAAAGGGGACTGGCTTTAATTAGTCTGTTGATCAGATATGCAAAGTAGAATGTCAGGTGGTTAATCCTAAGAAGAGATGAGCAGATAAAAGAAAGAAATCAAGAAAAGGGAGGAGGGAAGTATACTCATACACATGTTCTTAAAAGTGATTGTTATACATGCAGTTGGTTATTTAAAAACTTATTGTGGGCAATTTTCTAAGTTCAGAAAATGAGACAAAATTTTGGATTTAATGTAATAATAAATTTAGCAGTTCATGCATCATAGAATGTAGAATTTACCCCCTGGGTGAACTTACCACCAGGATCCACCAGATAATGTTTAGAGCCTCAGATCTTTGGACAGATTGCGAACACAGCTGTAGAATTCTGTACCCAAGCCTGGCTTCCCTGAAAATAACCAAATTAGGTGTGGCCCTTCCCCTCTGGCCTCAGTCCTGCTGAGATTGTGCTCCCTGGAGTCATCTCAAGTGAGCAAACAAATACTGGGCTGGTATCCAGGGGAAGCCACCCCCTTTGCTTTTTCATGCTCTTTAATGTTTTCAGAATGTGGCCTGGCAGGTAATTTTGGGGCTATTTTGGACTCCTCTGGAGAGCAATTCCAGAGGAGTAGACGCTCTCTGGCTCCAGGCCAGTGGTTGGAAAATGATTCTGCAGCTTTTCCTGGTTATCACATTTTAATGTTGTGCTCCATTGAAAGCTATATTTGTAGAGTCTCAGTTGACTGAGACTGAAGCAGAATAGACGTACAGCAGACATTTTGGAAGGTACATGAGCATTTGTATACATGCCACTTAAGTGTTCAGAGTGGCAGCACTGGCAGAATAGTTGTGGCCTTGAATTTGGTGAGTAGTTTGTCTCCCAAAGCACAGCTCTTTTTGCTGGTGAGTATATGAAGGATGTTTTAGGAGCAGTCCCTGGAGACTTTTTATAACATGATGAATGTGTACAACTTGGCATTTGCATTTCTGGATTGAGCTTTAAGGTTTACTGGCCTTGATCTTCTGGCTGAGTATGGCTGATAAAGGGTTGGTAAGAATAAATGTGCTCTTTTCACATATAAATAATTATATTTTCCAACTGAAGGGCTCTTTATTAATTTTCTATTGCTGCCTTAACAAGTGACTACATACATTGTGCTTTAAGCCAGTACAAGTGTGTTATCCTACAGTTCTCTATTCCAGAAGTCTGACATGGGTATTAGGTGGGTTAAAGTCAAGGGGTTGGCAGTTCTTCATGGAAGTTATAGAGGCAAATCTTGTTTTCTTTCCTCATCTTGGCTATTGCCTTGGCTCCTGGTCCCCTCTTCTATCTTCAGTGCCAGCAACATAGCATCTTTGAACTCTGCTTCTGTCTTCACATCTCTTTCTTCTTCTGTCTCCTCTTTCCATTTCATTTTGTATTTTTTTTAAAAAGCTTATTTTCAGAGAGAGAGAGAGAGAGAGAGAGAGAGAGAGAAGGGGCAGAGAGAGAGAAGAGAGAGAATCCCATGCAGGCTCCACTGACATGGGGCTTGAACTCACAAACCATGAGATCATGACCTGGGCCGAAATCAAGAGTCTGATGCTTACTTAACCAACTGAACCACCCAGACATCCCACCTCTTCCCATTTAAGTGGTATAATTATATTGGGCTCACCAGATAATGCAGGACAATTTCTTTGTCCTAAAGTCAGTGGATTAGTAACCTTAATTCCCTTGTAGTTTTAATTCCTTTTTGCTATTGTAAGGTAACATATTCACAAATTCTTGGGATTAAGATGTGGACATCTTTGGGGCCATTATTTTGCCTACCACTGTTTCTTTCTGGGTTTTTGTACCCTGATCTGTACCGAGTTATGTAGAACTTATCTGTTTATATGTATTTCACTCCTACTACCTTTCATAAATTTCTCAAGGGCAGGCTCTGTGTCTGTATCATCTTTGAATTGCCAGTATTACCAAAGCACCTGGTGTACATATAATAGGGTGCTAAGTGTTTGCTCAAACAGAACTGTTTGAGCTCCCTGATTTTATTTATGAACAAACTTAAGAACTAGAGAATTGTGACTTTTACAGCAAAGCAGAGAGAATTCAAAAACCCTTTTATCTGTTGACTTCCATAAAGCCATTAAATGCCAGGCTCAGAAAACCTGTGTGTGCAGTAAGAATGCATTATTGTTACCATCTCTTATAAAGGCATCATCTGATACTGGTCATGAGCATGAAACCAAATAAACAAAATGAATTACCGCTTGTGTATCAGAAGGCTGCTATCCTCTAAACAGAGAATATCACTTAGTAATAAATCAGCTTGGCATTTAGTATATGGAAAGTGAGGAAAATTTCATACCAAGCATTTTGTTGACTTGCTTATAAGGATTATACTTTCAAACTGTGAGAACTATCAGATTATGTTTTTTATAAAATATAGTTATATATTAATACAATAGCATAATTTGATCCTACTTTATGGCTGAATATAGATAAATTCTTGTCAATTAATTTTGACTTTGTCTAAATGCATTTTGTGTTATCTTTCAATGATTAATTGGTAGGAGAAAACCTGGGATGGAGAAACATCCCCCAAAAACTTGCCCAAGATGCCTGGTGAGCCAGCAGACAGTATCCTCACCCCAGGGGCAGGAATGCTGAGAAAACTTACATTATTTGGGAAGACTGGCACATATTCAAGTGGCTTTAAAATAGAGTTGCACATCTGTTGCATTTGTTTTGGCATTTGAAATTTTTTATATCGAAGCTAACCTTGATGAAAACATGAGGTTTTCTGAAATTTTTGTTTAAATGTTGGTTGCTTAGAGGATGTGCCTGCACCTCTGGTTTTAGTGTGAGCCAAAGGTTGACAATTGTCAACTCTTAAAAGGGCTTCCTTACCTTTGCCTTATGTCAGGGTCTTGGGAACTTTCTGAGCCCTCATGTTTCAGTCTCATTTCTCTGTGCTTCCTAACACATATCCAGGACAGGCTGCTTTCTTCTTTGGCATTCCCCAGCCCAGCAGACCTACCAAATGTACCTCAGCCACCTCAGGGGTCTTTGTTGTTGGGCAGTGGTTTTCAAACTATGGTTTATGTTTTGAAGTGCTGGAGCTCCTGGTTTTTAAAAAAATGCCATCTTATATTAACACTCAAAGTATACACAATGGTTTATGGTGGAAATGCTCAGGTTGATGCTTAGTGGGAGCCCAGAGCCTTCCTGCTCAGTGCTGGGGCCTGAGGCCAAGTATCTACAGATCCCTCTGGCAAACACAGAACTCACTTGAAAAATTCCTAGCAGAGTGGAAAGAGCACAGATCCCATCATTTACTAGATGTGTGGGTTTGGGCAAGTAACACCCTAGTTTTGAGTTTTGTCATCTTTAAAATAGGAATAATACCTACCTCACGGGGTGGTTGTAAGGACTAGTAGAGATTATGTTTGTAAATGGCCAGGGATCTAGTAGATTCTCAGTAAATGATAGCCTCAGTTGTTGCTTTTGAGATTCTTCTCTGCCTTGCCCCTTTCTCCTTCTTCCTGTTCTCCTCCTCCTCCTCCTTTGTCTTTCTCCTTCCCCTTACCTCTTCTCCCTTCCTTTTCCCAGTTCTCTTTTTATCTGCCTGCCCTTCCCTGCCTAGCTAGTCCCACTTTCTCCATGACCATCTCATTGCCTGTTCCTAGTCACATGAATCTTAGCCGTCTCTAAGTTCTGATAACATTTATTATGTGTTCTTGTAAAGTGTTTTCAAAACAACATTTTGTGTTGATAAAAGTAATATATTTATTGCAGAACATTTAGAAAATGTATATAACCCTAGAAGAAAATAGCTGTAAAATCTTTGAAGACAGGAGTGCTCTTTTTATTCTTTTTTCTCTTCCTGATTTATGAATGTAATCATACTTTCTGATAGATTATTCCTATTAGTTTTAAGCCTCTGGTGTTTTATTGGCTAATTTGATTTTTATGGCAAAGGAGGGAAAGGTCTTTCCCATGAATATAAAGACCAAAGGAAGGTACTCTTCTAAGTGTTGTGAAGGATGTAGAGTGGTCCAAGGCAGGATCCCTGCCCTCAGGGAGGTTACAACTCAGATGGGGCTAAATGCTTTGAAAAATAATCTGTGGGTTTATCAAGGATGAGGAGGTCATGGCCAGCTGGGAGGGTCTGGGAAGACTTCAAAGACATTGGGATTAGAACCAGATCTTGAAATGATTTAGGATTTCATTAGATGTCAAAGGGGTTCATTCTGGTGGTGGGGAAACAGGTAGAGGAGAGGTGAGGGGCAGGTGGCCAATTAGGTGGAAGGGCATGTCCTTGTAGAAGAGCCTAGGAGAAGGTGAGGAACACCTTGAATCCCAGGCTCATCCTGGAGAGCTCTGGAGGTGCTGCAGAGTTGTGAGTAGAGCAGTGGATTCCCATGATGCATATGGTGGTCTTCCTGATAGGGTTTCATGGGTCCCTTAGGCTCTCTTCTTTTCTTATTTTTGTTTGCGTCCCTAGTCTCGATAAATGCCATTGTTCTATTGTTTAGTTCACTGATTCTTCTTTCTCCTTGGTCAGATCTGCCTTTGAATCCCTGTAGTGAATGTTTCATTTGGGGTATTATATATTTCAGCTCCAGAATTTCTTTTTTGGGCTTCTGTCTCTTTATCAGTATTTCCATTTTGTTCACAAATCGTTTTCTTGACTTTTCCCACTTCTTCCTTTAGTTATTTGCGTATCTTTAAGACTGTTTTTTCCCCTTAAAATTTATTTATTTATTGAGAGACAGAGCCACCACGAGTGGGGGGAGGAGCAGAGAGAATCCCAAGCAGGCTCTGCACTCTCAGCACAGAGCCCTACTGGGGGCTCGAACTCATGAACTATGAAATCATGACCTGAGCTAAAACCAAGAGCTGGACGCTTAACTGACTGAGCCACCCAGGCATCCCAAGACATTTTTTTATTTTTATTTTAAAAAAAATTTTTTTAAATGTTTTATTTATTTTTGAGACAGAGAGAGACAGAGCATGAGCAGGGGAGGGTCAGAGAGAGAGAGAGAGACACAGAATCCGAAGCAGGCTCCAGGCTCTGAGCTGTGAGCACAGAGCCCGACGTGGGGCTTGAACTCACGAACTGTGAGATCATGACCTGAGCTGGTCGGACGCTTAACTGACTGAGCCACCCAGGTGCCCCAAGACATTTGTTTTAAAGTGTTTCTGTAGTAAACCCCAAACCAGCAGAAGACAGGATATAATAAAGATTCGAGCAGAAATCAATGCTATCTAAACCAAAAAAAACAGTAGAACAGATTAATGAAACCAGAAGCTGGTTCTTTGAAAAAATTAACAAAATTGATAAATACCTAGCCAGTTTGATCAAAAAGAAAAAGGAAAGGACCCAAATAAATAAAATCCTCTTTCAAGAGGAGAGGAGAGATGACAACCAACACAGCAGAAATACAAACAATAATAAGAGAATATTACAAGCAATTATATGCCAATAAAATGGGCAATCTGGAAGAAATGGACAAATTCCTAGAAACATAAACTACCAAAATTGAAACAGGAAGAAATAGAAAATTTGAACAGACCCATAACCAGTGAAGAAATCGAATTGGTAATTGAAAATCTAATAAACAAAAGTCCAGGGCCAGATGGCTTTCCAGGGAAATTCTACGAAACATTTAAAGAAGAGTTAACACCTATTCTCTTGAAGGTGTTCCAAAAAATAGAAATGGAAGGAAAACTTCCAAACTCTTTCTATGAAGCCAGCATTACCTTGATTCCAAAACCAGACAAAGACCCCACTAAAAAGGAGAACCATAGACCAATTCTCCTGGTGAACATAGATGCAAAAATCCTCAACAATATATTAGCAACCGGATCCAACAATACATTAAAAAAATTATTCACCGTGACCAAGTGGGATTTATACCAGGGATGCAGGACTGGTTCAATATCTGCAAATCAATCAGTGTGATACATCACGTTAATAAAAGGACAAGAACCACATGATCCTCTCAATAGATGCAGAGAAAACATTTGACAAAGTATAGCATCCTTTCTTGATAAAAACCCTCAAGAAAGTAGGGATAGGAGGATCATACCTTGAGATAATAAAAGTCATATATGAAAGACCCAATGCTAATATTATCCTCAATGGGGAAAAACTGAGAGCTTTCCTACTAAGGTCAGGAACAAGACAGGGATGTCCGCTCTCGCCACTGTTCTTCAATGTAGTATTGGAAGTCTTAGCCTCAGCAATCAGACAACACAAAGAAATAAAAGGCATACATATTGGCCAGGAGGAGGTCAAACTTTCACTCTTTACAGATGACATGATATTCTATATGGAAAACCCAAAAGATTCCACCAAAAAACTGCTAGAATTGATCCATGAATTCAGCAAAGTGGCAGGGTATAAAATCAATGCACAGAAATTGGTTACATTCTTATACACCAATAATGAAGCAACAGACAGAGAAGTCAAGGAATTGATCCCATTTACAATTGTACCAAAAACCATAAAATACCTAGGAATAAATCTAACCAAAGACGTGAAAAATCTATACACTGAAAACTATAGAAAGCTTATGAAAGAAATTGAAGAAGACAACAAAAAAATGGAAAAAGATTCCATGCTCCTGGATAGGAAGAACAAATATTATTAAAATGTCTATACTACCGAAAGCAATCTACATATTCCACACAACCCCTATCAAAATAACACCAGCATTCTTCACAGAGCTAGAACAAATAATCCTAAAATTTGTATGGAACCACGTGGCAATGAGAAAGAATGAAATACGGCCCTTTGTAGCAACGTGGATGGAACTGGAGAGTGTTATGCTAAGTGAAATAAGCCATACGGAGAAAGACCGATACCATATGTTTTCACTCTTATGTGGATCCTGAGAAACTTAACAGGAACCCATGGGGGAGGGGAAGGAAAAAAAAAAAAAGGTTAGAGTGGGAGAGAGCCAAAGTATAAGAGACTCTTAAAAACTGAGAACAAACTGAGGGCTGATGGGGGGTGGGAGGGTGGGGAGGGTGGGTGATGGGTATTGAAGAGGGCATCCTTTGGGATGAGCACTGGGTGTTGTATGGAAACCAATTACAATAAATTTCATATATTTAAAAAAAAATTTGTATGGAACCAGAAAAGACCCTGAATAGCCAAAGCAGTCTTGAAAAAGAAAACCAAAACAAGAGGCATCACAATCCCGGATTTCAAGCTGTGTTACAAAGCTGTCATCATCAAGACTGTATGGGTACTGGCACAAAAACAGACACTCAAATCAACGGAACAGAATAGAGAACCCAGAAATGGACCCACAAACGTATGGCCAACTAATCTATGGCAAAGCAGGGAAGAATATCTAATGGAATAAAGACAGTCTCTTCAGCAAGTGGTGTTGGGAAAACTGGACTGTGGCATGCAGAAAAATGAACCTGGACCACTTTCTTACACCTTACACAAATATAAACTCAAAATGGATGAAAGACCTAAATGTAAGGAAGACAGGAAGCCATGAAAATCCTAGAGGAAAAAGCAGGCAAAAACCTCTTTGATCTTGGCCGCAGCAACTTCTTACTCTACACGTCTCCAGAGGCAAGGGAAACCACAGCAAAAATTAACTGTTGGGACCTCATCAAAATAAAAAGCTTCTGCACAGTGAAAGAAACAATCAGCAAAACTAAAAGGCAACTGATGGAAAGGGAGAAGATATTTGCAAATGACATATCAAATAAAGGGTTAATATCCAAAATCTATAGAGAACTTCTCAAACTCAACACCCAAAAACCAAATAATCCAGTGAGGAGATAGGCAAAAGACATGATTGGACACTTCTCCAAAGAAGACGTCCAGATGGCTAACAGACACATGAAAAAATGCTCAACATCACTCATCATCAGGGGAATACAAATCAAAACCACAATGAGGTACCACCTCACACCTGTTAGAATGGCTAACATTAATAACTCAGGCAACAGCAGATGTTGGTGAGGATATGGAGAAAGAGGATCTCTTTTGCCCTGCTGGTGGGAATGCAAACTGGTGCAGCCACTCTGGAAAACAGCATGGAGGTTCCTCGAAAAATTAAAAGTAGAACTACCCTACGACCCAGCAGTTGCACTGCTAGGTATTTGTCCAAGGGATACAGGTATGCTGTTTCGAAGGGGCACATTCACCCCCGTGTTTATAGCAGCACTATCAACAATAGCCAAAGTATGGAAAGAACCCAAGTGTCCATCGACGGATGAATGGATAAAGAAGAAATGGTATATATATACAATAGAGTATTACTCGGCAATCAAAGAGAATCACATCTTGCCATTTGCAACTACATGGATGGAACTGGAGGGTATTTTTGCTAAGCAAAATTTTGCTAAGCAAAATTAGCTAGTCAGAGAAAGACAAATATCGTATGACTTCACTCATATGAGGACTTTAAGATACAAAACAGATGAACATAAGGGAGGGGAAGCAAAACTAATATAAAAACTGGGAGGGGGACAAAACATAAGAGATTCTTTAATATAGAGAACAAACAGAGAGTTGCTGGAGGGGTTGTGGGAAGGGGCATGGGCTAAATGGGTAAGGGGTATTAAAGAATCTACTCCTGAAATCATTGTTGCACTGTATGCTAACTAACTTCAATGTAAATTACAAAAATAAATAAATTATTAATAAAAAAGTGTTTCTTTAGTATGTATACTATCCATTGTTTTAAGGAATCATTTCTGTTGATTTTTTTTTCCCTTTGAATGGGTCATATTTTCCTGTTTCTTTGTATGTCTTGTGATTTTTTTGTTGTTGTTTGTTAAATACTGGACATTTGAATTTTATAATGTAGTAACTTTAGAAATCAGATTCTTTCCTTTCCCCAGGGTTTGCTATTTTGTTGTTGTTGTTGTTGTTGTTGTTGTTGTTGTTAGTATTGAGCGTTAAGTCTTTTCTGAGCCTTTCCTTGGGCATGTGCAATGACTTTCTGATTTTCCCTGTGTATGTAGTGTGTGCTTTTTTTATTTCTAGTTTTTTAACATCTGGCTCCCCAGAGAGGAAAATGGGTAAAATGAAGGGGGCAAAATGCTGCCAGCTCTTTTAAGTCCCCAGGGTAACACTTCATCCAGAAGGGGAGGGGCTTGCAACAAAAGTTGCCAGCCTCTGTCAGCCTCTGTGGTCAGAAGCTACAGTCAGCAGTCAGAACATAGATCCTTGATATTTGGAGGACAGGTTAGTTTTTGCCCACCCTGGCTCCTGCAAGCTGTATGCAAGCTGCTGCAGGAACACACTCACAACTGGGAGTGGGGGATGAATTGCTACTACTGTGCTAAGAGCTGGTATTGACCCAACCGCAATATACTGTCTGGTTCTTCCCTGGAAGGTGCCCAAGTCTTCAACAGACTTCAGAGGGCCAAAGTAGTTATTTCAGACAGATTCTGCCCCTGCAGGTTGGGGAGGGAGCCAAGTTGCTGGTGCTTCCCTACTGTCTCCCCAGGGTCCTACTCAAGGATTTCTCTTTTGAAACCTCATGCTCATTTCTACTTGTTTCTTTTTGTTCCTGTTCCCTGCTTTTTCTTCCTCTCTAAAATAGGAATTAGGAATTTAGGGGTGAAGAGAAGTAGATGCATAATGAAGCATCATCATTTCCTTTAACAAAGTAATAGTTGTTTTGTTTTATCCTCCTACGTTTCCTCATTAATCTGCTTTCTTAAAAGTGACCCAAACTAGTGACTCCTGCATTATTCTCCCTGGAGTCCTGTTCACTGGGGTAGTAATAATGGGGAAAAAAATACTTTCACCAGAAAGAGATAGGTGTAGTGCTGGCTTCCTGAGCTATGTGTTGTGTGACTGCATGTCACTTTTAATTCCTATAGCCTTTTTTTTTTTTTTAATTGAAAAAGCATTACCTCATGTTCTGTTGTTTCTGAAAGAAGACTCCATTTAGGGCTTGGGGCTCTTTGGAGAGGCAGAGCTTGCATCCTTTGTAGTTACCTGAGAGCCCAGTGTGTGAGTGTCATGGGATTGGCACCTAAGAGAAGATTCTGGTCTCTTCTAGCACACATATTGCTATATGACAGTGCAATTGGTCTCCCAGAGGGCTAGGATCTCTATAAGCTTTTTGATATCGCTTGTCCCAGCACAGTGTTTTGCACAGTATTGAGCAAGTGCTCAATAAATAGTACATGCAGCAATGAATGTGTCATTCTAATGAAAATTAGACCATCTCTTATAATCTATGGTAATGAGATCAGGGGAGTCATGGAATATGGAAACCAATAGAAGGAGCCTGGCATAGAGAAAGCTGTAATTATTCTGAAAGCTTCCTTTTGATTAGTAGTTTCACTCCTTCCCAAACCACTTATCAGACAAGCTGACTGGTGTTTCACCTCTCTTATTTACCTCACTCCTCCCTAGCTGAAGCATGAGAGAAGGCAGGCCGCCAAGATAGGACGGGTGCAGGGGGAAGTGAGGCCTGGATAATCCCTGCATTGGATAATTAGCTCTTCTTCTTGGTCCTGAGTAATTGAATGTTATGCAGTCTCCTGTGGTACCGTTAATGAGCCATGGTGCCCTGATATTTCCACTGACTCTCTAAGGAACAATTTCTTCCATTCTGGGTTCTCTTTTTGTGGAGGTGGGGCAGTGCTCCAACTTTGCTCTGTAGGGTTGATGGGGGAGCTCAGGACAATTCAACATTGGCCAGGGGGGCACTTCTATGAGAAAAGAAGGTTCCTGCTGGGCAAGGGTCACCTCCTACCTGTGCAACTATAGGGGTGGTTGCTGAGGTTGTGTCCAGCATGCTGGAGTCCTCTGCTGGCTCTTTCCCCATGAAGCTCACCAGGCAGGAATCTGTACGTCTGCTCTAGCCTACTAATGCAGCTTTGTTTTTCTTGTGGGGTAAATGGCTATTTGCAAGATTCCTTTAAAGTTCTGTGTTTCTAGGCCTCTCAATTTTAAAGGGTTGTAATCCTAGTTCCTATTTGGTATGGAAAATTTGGAAGCATTAGAATCAGATCAGTTTTTCTGCCTATTACAGTTCCAGTGTTGGGTTTAAAGGGGGGGGTTATTCAAAGTAATGCTTATTACAGAGGTGCCCCAGTGACCTGTTTGAACCACCACCTTACACTTCATAACACAGTCCTGTTCCCTCCCAGGGCCAGTGTCCCTCTCCCATTGCTGCATGAACTCTTAAGGAAAATAAACAGGGCAAAACAAATGTGAGGCTAGTAGGAAACTTTTGTATTCTGAAGAAAAGAAGCTGTGTCCAGGGTTTTGTCCTGGTATCTGGGCCTGTGTGCAAGCAGCAGTGAGGTCTCTGGTAGACTCTTCCTTTTAAGTCTCTTTATCCTAGGTAAATATATTTAGCTTTATTGGCCTGAAATTGGCCTACTAAGTTCAATAAATTTTACTGTTTTTTTAGATACAAATATTATACTTTTGGGATTCTAAGGGTCTGTCACTTATTTTCTCCCACAGTAGTTCAGTTAGGTAGTTTTTGACTGGCCACCTAGCTGAGATCTCCAAACTAAAGAAGAAATAGTTTTGATTGGTGGTGTCAGAGGTTAGGGACACTCAGATAGTTAGGGGTTAAGTATACTTTGGAGGCTAGGACAGGTATTTGACATGGGGCCCTGGATTGAGGAGGATAAGTTCTAGGAGGTGTGGGAGAGACACAGAATTTGTGGTGGGAAGGAATCAAGATATATTTCTGGGGTCAGCCTTATATGCAGGGCACCAAAAGAACCCTTTTCCTAGACTGAAGACTGAGAACTCTGCCTAGAAGTTGTAATGCTGGCAGTGCCTGAGTTATGTCTGAATAATCCCAGGAGATTCCTTATTTATGAAGAGATACCAAAAGCTGCCTCAGTGAGCTGTTGGCTACCTCATTTCCTGCCCACGTACTCATGTGTGTCCTTCCCTTCTGCTTTCCTTTCAGCTTCTCATGTTGCTCCCCATGTGAGGTGGAGGCTGTTCTGGAGAGTGATGTTATTATCGTATGTCAGGGAGAAGGAAGGGGCCGGTTGGCTTTCCAGGCTCAGGATCCACTTTTGTAGGCTCATCATGCTCATCTCTCACTGTAGTGCCCAGGATAATAATAAGTGACTTTTAGAACCTCCTTTGAAATTGGCATAGATTTTACTTGAGCCCTGCCTTTAAGCATGGTACCTGGCTGAAAGATGGTCATGTAATGTAGCATCACAGAAGACTTTAAACTGCCAGTTTCTAACCTTGGGTTAAGATTCTCAGAAGGAGTGATGACCTAAAATAAAAGAGTCAGGAATCACTGCTTTTATGTGAATGTTTCCAGGACAAGAGGTGAATGGAAAAGCAGTGTGACTCTATTCTGTTCTCCAAGCAGTGGTGTAGGAGAAACGTCCTTATGCAGATGGAGTGGGGTGTTGGTGACAGCAGTGGAGGATAGTAGTATTCCAGGGGCCTGTGGAAGGCGGAGCACACAGGCACATGGTTGTGGAGTAGGACCAACAGGCCAGTAGGAGGTCTTCCACCACGTGCGAGCCACTTGGTGGGAGCCTGGGGCTGTGTGCAGCTGCCTTTCTTTGCAGTGGGTGTGGAGACAGATGTGATCCTGATACACTAAATCAGAAGACTGGGATACATTTTGCCAGAGAAACAGAAGTGGCCCAAAAGCAAGTGGAAATTGGCTAGATGATACAATTTGCATTCCTCAGAAGTTTGTCCTTTTGTGTGAGGTAGATTCAGAGTTACTGCCCTTTCTCATCCTCTTAGCAGGTATTTTTGTTATGGTCATGGAGCCCTATTGTTTGGTCATTACTCCAGGCTTATTTATATTTCCATTCGATGCCTTTTAGTTCCTATATTCTGACATCTGGGGCCAACAGCTCTGTGTGATACAGATATCACCGAGTTCCCAGTGGCTGAAATCATTTGCCATCCAGTCCTTTAAATGTCAGTCTGTAATTCAAACGCCGAGAACATAAGTTTAAAGTTTTTTTTACTTATTTATTTTGAGAGAGAGAGAGAGCGTGTGAGTGCACGAGTGGGAGAGGGGCGGAGAGAGAGAAAGAATCTGAAGCCATTAGTGCAGAGCCCAATGCGGGACTTGAACTCACCAACTGTGAGATCATGACCTGAGCTGAGACCAAGAGTTGGATGCTTAACCAGCTGAGCTACCCAGGTGCCCCAAAACATAAGTTTTAGTAACTGCTCTTGAAGTGGGGATATTTTACCGAATGCATAACATGAAAGTGTCCAGTTAAGCAAATTTTCCGATGAAATGTTTCTTTTTTTAAAACTGAAAATGTGCTTCATTTTTACTGTATAGTTTAACTAAACCACATCTGTAGGAGTTATTCCTAAGCTATTCTTGGAAGATGGTTAGCCTGAGAGCCTGGTTGCCGCACCTAGCTTCCTCTGTGTGGGAATAGACATACACAACACATGGGTTCCATGGTCTTTTAGTTCTGCCCTTAAATCCACCCTAGTGCAGGATTATAGCAGAGTTGCTGCAGAAATGCATTTTGAGTTCTAAATAAATATTGTAGGCTGACTAGGTTTCTCCATTTTTTTTTCATTTCATGGTTTATGAAGTTACTGCTTTAGACATATTGCTGTGTGTGCTTGATCATAAGACAGTTGATCATAAATGCATCTTGAAAACGGAGTCATTGTGAACATCCTCCCTAATGTGGTGTTCAGATCATAACTCCCTAACAGGCTGTGAAGGCTGTGGACCCCATGCCTGGCTGCTGACACTCAGCTTGACTGCCCAGAGTTTCTTTTCCACACTCAGGACTTTTTTCCATGCTCAAGGATGCTTGGCCAGGGTCAGGCTTCCTTTGGGGGTTGGCGCCTTGTGCTTCTCTGCTCTCCTCTCCTGGAAGCCTCCTGCCACACCACTGAATTTGGGTGCTAGAATATTGGAAGTGATGAGAAGATGGCTATATGATCTCAGGTCCCAGCCTGCCTGCCATATGGATCAACACAGGAAGCACGCTTATAGATTAAAATCAGGGATGAGCATCTTACTGCAAAGGGAAACACAGGCTATTTTGTATGTTTGTTTATTTGTTTTTCCTTAATTAAAAAGGGGTTATATGTTTTATGCAATAGATTTTTTATTTTTATATGTCAGAGTTTTGGCAGGGAAATATATAACTGGATTTCCCCTTTGCAGATCCCAATAATATGCTCCCTTGATGTCACATGGGGGAGAAAATTCTACAGCTGTTGTATTGAGAACCCTGAGGGAGCTTTCTTCTATCGAATGGGAATATTTGGGCTGAACACAGGATCAGCCTCCAAACTGGTGGTTGAGGCCACATACCCATATTGCAATGGAAGGCCAGGCTTATTGTTTTCCTTTTTATAGGGGCACTCAGAAAATATGTGGAGCTGGAGTCTTACCGAAGCCTTTTGGACATGCCAATCTCTCTTTTCTGGTTTAAGCCACATGGATAGCCTTTCTTTATATTTGGATTCCCTTCCAGCAACATATATTTGATGTGGGCAGTTTTATAGAGGAATCCTGGTGAGCTCTGTGAAGTCCTAAATACTTTAACTTGTAGTTTGGTGAATAGGCCTTTCATTCAGAATCTCCTTGGGGCAGGGCTTGTTCCCCTCTTAGAGAGGAAGCAGCACAGTTAATGCCTTCTCATCCCCTCTCCTCAACTTTAGGAATGAATGTTCAGGGCATTTCTGTTGGTCCCTTTGAATTAGCCAGTTCACAGAAGGAAAAGACACTTTGTATCATTGTCTGGAGCCTTGTAGTTGCTGACCTGATTGGATTATTTGAAATAACCGCTTAATGCTTGGTTAAGACTGTGCTTTGTTGGGGGGAAAATACTTGGTTAAAACTATGTTTTGTTGAAGTAGGGGAAGACTATGCTTTATTGAGAAAGCATATTTCTGTCCTAAAAAATTAGGAGTTGGGGTGCCTGGGTGGCTTAGTCGGCTAAGTGTCTGTTCTTCATTTTGACTCAGATCATGATCTCAAGGGTTTGTGAGATGAAGCCCCACATTGGGCTCTGTGCTGACAGCATGAAGCCTGCTTGGGATTCTCTTTCTCCATCACTCTCTGCTCCTTCCTCACTCATGCTCTATCTCTCAAAATAAATAAACATTTTTTAAAAATTAGGACTTTTTCCTGAACATCTCTCTTATCCTCCAACCAAAACAACTATCAGTAGATATTTCCAGAGTTATCTGTTTGTTAGATAATTGGGATTGGGAATATTAATGGTGCAGTATGTACTTAAACAGTATTTTCAATGGGGAGAACTCAAGTACATGAAAACAAGGGAATATCTTTTCCTTCCTCCCAGTACTATAACTTGGTCACCCCCTCCCCTTTTCTGGAGTCCTTTAAATCATTTTGGAATGGAATGGTTATTGTTGTAAGTTGAACAGTTGCTGTGGAAACCTTAGCATGAATTTCCAGACTATGGTGTTTGTCTTTTTAATAATAGGCATACAGTGGCATTGATCTGTTATTTTAACGTGCACTTTATTTCTTTTGAGAGAAGAAGATGGTAGAGAAGAAAAGAGACTTTTGAATGTGTGCTTTATGGAACACTGAAATAAACTGTGCTCTGAAGGACATGCAGAATTGTCCACAACAAAGGTGCAGCATGACAGACCCCAGCCAAGTGTCGGTTGCGTTTGCTTATGTCTGGCACCAGAAGTTCCTTTTTTGGTGGAGTTTCATACTGAATGTCCACTGTGTAGAAGCCTTGGACTCTTGCTGCCTTTGTGATGATTCCTTCTCAGGTCTAATAAGAGTAAAACAGGGGAGCTGAGGGGCAGAGACATGTGCAAAGTTCTACGTGAAAGAATATTCACTTGAGACAAAGCTGCAGATGTGTTCTTTTGTGATCATGATGCTTTAATGAAGTTAAATCTTCATTGCTTGTGTGGTAATATTGAAACCCTAGAATCTGTGAGAGGACCCCAAAACACAGTTTCCTTTTAGCTCTGTTATTTCCAAATGAAATGATTATCTCTAGTCTTCTCTTTGAATAGCTATCCTGAACAGAATCAATTCTAAATTTCCCAAAGTATTTTTTTGGAGGGTGGATAGGGAGTGGCTACTTTCAAGCAAAGGCATCTTCCTTTCTCATTCTGAAGTACTTTTTTTTTGCTCAAAATTAGTGTAATAATGAACTGAGGGAAATTTATTCTCAGAAGAGGAAAGGAACCAAAAATCTCCAGCTTTACTTCGGGATGTTGGAGGTGCAATGAACAAAGGCTTAGAGAAACTGACAGTAGAAGTTGATTAAAACAAACGAACAAACCATACTGTTTCACTATTAGGGGCTCAACTCTGTTTCCTTCCATCATCCTGCTTAATTACTGTTCGTGTTTTCTAGTTATGGAGAAAAGCAAAAGTAAAGAATTAGTCTTTTGCTTTGATCCAGGTGCAGAGATGGAGAAGTCACATTTACTCTATGTGATACCTTATTACTAGGCAAACAGACTACATTAAGAATGCCTTGTTTTGCCCCCAAAGACTATTAGGCTATGTATTGCAACCAGGAGTTAACAAGATTCTGCCCCAAATCCAAGTCGGGGGCTGTGATGCTGTGTAGCCAGCTGCCTTCATGGGGATAAATCTGGCATCTGCTGCTGTGAGTTCACTTGAATACCAATGAGCCTGCTGTGGTGTGCCCAGCTTGTAACAATGATAGCTTCAGTGCCTTCACTGCCTTTTTTTCAGGTCCTCTGCCTGAGAGAGCCCACCATGGTAAGCAGGCATGGGTGCCTGGCCGTGGGTGACGGCATGCTGCTGTCGCAACTGCTGTCTGAGTGTTTGAGGTGGGGCAGCTGCACGCAGGGCGGCTGGGCCACACACTCCAAGAAGTTTGAGTCACTGTGAAGTAACTGCAGGCAGCTGGGAAAGAACAGCTGTGAACAGAAAAAAGGCTGATGTCCTGCTCACTGGAGGCTGGGCCAGAGTGGCAAGAAGATGAAGGAGCAGAAAAATATAACTCTAAAGTTAAAAAAGAAAGTCTTAATTTAAACTGATGTACAGATGATTCCTAGGGAAGAAAGGCATAGTGTAGGGAATGCTTCAGAGAACTCACATTAAAATAAAAGTTAAATATGTAGGTAGAAATATTCTGCCCCTGTGTGAACAAGTTATCTATGATTCTTATTTACTACTTAAATGTACAGGAGAGCAAAGTAATAAAAAAGAAATCAGCCTAGTTCTGTCCCCCTCAGAGGAAACTATAGATATGTGGGAAGCACTGAATTTTTGGAACAATGTCAAAGCACAGGCTAAACTGAGGCTTTCCCAACTGTTGAAGACCAAGTAAAACAGTGAAACAGAATCTTATGTCTTGAGCAGGACCAGAAAAGAGACATGCTCATGAGTGATACAGGTGGATATAAAACAAAGAACTTGGTTCTTTCTGGCTTCCATCCTTGCTCTAGTTGTATACCAGTCTCACAGTTTGAAGCCCCAGATTGGGGGACAGTTATTAAGAGAGATTTTAAAAAGTTCTCTGAGGCTAAGGGACCTACCACATGTAATCACAGAAGCATTGTGGATAATTTTCGAGAAATCAACAATGGGAAAGAAATGTTACAAGATAAGGTAAATAATGTTCTGATTTTCCTAAAAGGGAGCAAAGACAACCTCTATGCACTCTGGACTGGTGGACTTTGCTTTTTTTTTTTTTTTTTTTACTTTTGCTAGAAAGGCTAATTAAACAGTTAATGGCTTTCAGAAATAAGAGCTAACTGAGAGCAGACCTAAGTTCAAACAGGGGAAATCAGCAGAAAGATATCATACTCATTTTTGAGAGAGTTGCTGGACAGGACAGTCAAGGAAATGCTCTAGAGCTCTGCTTCAAAGCATCCAAATCACTGATAGGTGTGTTTTAGTCTGGGATGGGCCCAAAAACTTTGCATTTCTAAAAGTTTCACGTGACACTGTTGCTGCTGGTCTGGAGAACACCGCTCATATATTTACTGTTGCTGGACATGGGGCAAGTCTTACAACTTTTGGAGAATATAGAAAGACATTGTCGGTTGGGAGTATTAATGGTGGTTGGTGGAGGGTGAGGGGCTTCTGTCTGATTAAACAGCATATGCAACTTTGTCATCACCATTTTACCTTGAACAGATTCTTCCATGTGTTGTTAGAGTACCCCGACCTTGACCCTCACCTGTTAAATAATTTCATCAGAGACTAAAATGACAAAAAATGTGTTTGTCAAAAAAGGAGCACCAGAAAATTGGAGAGGGAGGCTAGTTAATAGTGTTGAATGGCAGAGTGTGGGTTTAAATGATCTTGGTACATTGGGATGTTGGACCGATAAAACAAGGTAATGTTTAGCAGTGATACATGTGAAATGTCTGCAGGTTAGCTATATAAATATAGGAGGCTTGACATCATCTTCTAGGATCAAGGCTTAGGGATTTGGGTTGACTACAATATTGTTTGAAACAAGGTTATGGTAGGCTGTATCTTTCCCATCTTGCAGCCCGTTTGTGCTGCTATGCTAAACTGGGAAAGAAAAGAAAAAGCCAAGATAACGTTTTGTTTTCTCCTAAGGGATTTTCTTCCAAGGTCAGGCCATGTCTATCAGGCCATTTGTTATAATTCTAGCACCATAGTTTAGGATTTTGACAAAATTGAGGGTATATTTTGAGGGATAAGACCAAGATATTTATGTATTTTTTTTTTTAATTTTTTTTTAACGTTTATTTATTTTTGAGACAGAGAGAGACAGGTCATGAACAGGGGAGGGGCAGAGAGAGAGGGAGACACAGAATCGGAAACGGGCTCCAGGCTCTGAGCTGTCAGCACAGAGCCCGACGCGGGGCTTGAACTCACGGACCGTGAGATCATGACCCGAGCCGAAGTCGGACGCTTAACCGACTGAGCCACCCAGGCGCCCCAAGACCAAGATATTTAAAGGAATGTTGATGGACAGAGATTACCTAGAATGGTTGGAGGAATGTGGCATGCTTAGCCTTGAGTCTAAGACATCACATGACAGTTGTTTACAAATATGAGGATGTTCTATGCGTCTTACAAAATATCTCTGGGTAAGAGTAGGCCCAAGGTTGAAAAATAGGGGGATGTAAATTTGGCATCAGTATTAAGAAATATTTTATAGTGATGCAAGGTGCTTTAAAAAGTGGTGAGTTCTCCCTAAATGTTTGTGTTTAATCTGAAATTTGATGACTATCTGGAATGTTGTAGAAAGTCTTGGATAGCTTTACTGGGGTAACAACACCAAGATCTTACTGGCTTATATAGCCTTTATGAGGAGTGCAGGTGAGCTGGGCTCATGGAGGTCCCATGGATCTTTTCAGGTCATTCATTGTCCAAGAGAATGGGGAATGCTTTTGATTGAGAAGAAATTGTAATTATAAGTAAGTCATAAATTTAGAAAAGCGTGATGCCAAGTAGCTGCCAAATTATCTCCTGAATTTCCAAGTTACACTGTATTAAATTTACCTGGGAAAATGGTAGTGAAGATACCACAGAGGGAGAGCAAGGTTCTCAATTGCTTCTTGGGCTTTTTTTTTTTTCTTATGCAAAAGTACATGTCAGCGATTTGATTGTTATCGTTGTCTAAACATAAGGAGTGTTTAATAGATGGTTGGAATAGGGCCCAGCTGGAAGGACGGACCCGAACCACTTGCTTACATGACCTTGTTGCCCTAGAGATCACTCTAGCCATGACTAAGTTGGCCTCTGGAAGCAAAATAATCTTGTTCAAACAGGTGATGGGGGATCACACTCTAGCCTAGAGGGAAACTGGGGAAGGAAGAGTCCAGCTTAAGCACAACAGGAAGGAAATTCAAGCCTGGGAACATGTTCTTAAGCCTCTTATATTAGTCATATCATTAATGCTAGCTTTCGCAACTCATCAACACTCAAGTCTCAGGTTTTAATACAATGGAGGTTTATTTCTTGCTTACACAAAATCATATGCTGGCGAGGTGACCCTTTTCCATCTTCTCCAGGGTCACTTCAGCAAGAAGAGAGAGATGCAAGAGGTGTATTTAACTGCCTTACTTTGGAAGTGAGAAACATCACTTCTCCTTTACAGTTTATTAGCCTGAACCCATCACTTGGCCCCAGCTCATTGCAAGGGTGACTGGGAAATGAGGGAAGCACATGAAACACTAACCAGTCTTTGCTATATACTTCCTGCACTGCATTGACCTCTCGTAATAGCTTTTCTGTCAAGGAGGTATGCCAGAAACAGTCATCTTTATGGATTGTAATAGAGGTGTTTTCTTTCTGCAGTGCCTTTTAGGGAGTAGTAGAAAAGGCTGACCCCATAGGCAGTGGAACATAGTGGCTTAGAGCATGGGCTCTGGCATCAGAGTCAGAATTCTTGATCCACTACTTACTGTGTGACTGTGATCAAATTATTAAACTACTCTGCCTCAATTTCTTTATTGGCAAAACGGGGTCACTCATGGGACAGTTGCAAACATAAAATGATTATTAAGCGAGTGAAGTTTAGAATACTGTCTGTACTTACCATCATTGTCACTGTATTTTTTAATCCTGTGGTAGCAAGATCATTGGTCCTTTGCATGTGTGTATATCAAGAGCTAATAAGTAATCCTCATGTCTGTTTTTGGTTTTATCTATAGGGGAAAGAAAAGTTGATGATGGTCAGTTTCAATTAAAAGGTTTGAGTATGTTTCTTTGTCTTAATGAAGGGAAAGGTTAAAATCCAATTCCTCAGGATGCATTTGTAAACATTGGATGCTTTGTAATGGTTTGGGTTGTGCACAATTTTAATTCTCATGTGTTTGCCTTCGGTGGCTTCTCTTAGGTATTTGAGGGAATTAAATCTGCATCTTTTAATTGTGTTAATTTATTTTAACTTGCGTGCTTCAGTAATAATGAACAAAGCAGCTATCAGAACTGATTTTGCTATGCTCCAGAGAATTGTAAGAGATTTTATGCTGCATGCATTAAGGATCTCTCAACATGTCTGTGGATTGACAGAGCTAGGAGAGTGAACAGCAAGCCACTAGGAATAGTTGACCTCTCCAGCAATCTGTTCTCTTTTCTCATCAGCTGTTTCCAAGGAAGCCTTCAGCAAGATGCTGTGTGACATTCAGCTGATACCATTTGCAGTCAGTCTAAAATAACTTTAAACCCATGGCCTTTTGGAGGGTGTCTCCTTTAGGAGAAAAATCATCAGTAAAGCTTGAGGCTGAGGTTGTTAAGTGTAAAATGGATTTTTTGCTGCAAGGTAGAAACTGAATCATTTAGCCTCAGTTTTAGTGAAGGGCTGAGAATTTATGTAACAGAGCTAAGTGCTCTCTTTTATATCAGGGCTTGCAAACATTAATGGTTGGCAGCAGGGACAAATAGGAAACTTTCTTCTGTGGCCTGGGTAGAGTGTTTAATGAGCTTGTCTCACAACCAGGCTGCCTAGGGGGCCCTGTCGGTTGGGCCTCCAACTTCGGCTCAGGTCATGATCTTATAGTAGTTCCTGAGTTTGAGCCCTGCATTGGGCTCCCTGCTGACAGCTCAGAGCCTGGAGTCTGCTTCGGATTTTGTGTCTCCCTCTCGCTCTGCCCCTTCCCCACTCGTACTCAGTCTCTCTCTGTCTCTGTCTCTCTCTCAAAAATAAATAAACATTAAAAAGTTTTTTTAATGAGCTTGTCTCACAACCAGTACATACTTGTATCTGCCTACAGTTGGGATGGAGGAATAGAAGAGCTTGGAAACCCTCCTTGCTATATCACTGCATCTTTTCCAAGGAAAGCTACTGTGCCGCAAAAGCTCACTCTGCCTGGGAGGGAGAAATTGCAGAGAACAAGGCAGAGAAAACATGCCCTTGTTTGAGCCTGCAGAGGAATTAGTCAACCAGTTTCTATATATCAAGCTCTGAGAGCCATGTAGTATGGACAGAATTTTTTTTTTTTGTAATTTTTCTTAATGTTTTAAATTATTTTTGAGAGAGAGAGAGAGAGAGAGAGAGAGAGAGAGAGAGAGAACTAGTGGGGGAGGGGCAGAGAGAGAGGGAGACAGAATCCAAAGCAGGCTCCAGGCTCTCAGCTGTCAGCACAGAACCCAATGTGATCTCAAACCTGTGAACTAGGAGATCATGACCTGAGCTGAAGTCGTATGCTTAATGGATTGAGCCACCCAGGCAACCCAGACAGAATTTCATATAAGGTAACTATTTTGTCTGCAAGACATTGTGCACTCAGGTGTGGTGTGTACGTAGTTCTACATAAAATTATAACAAATGAGATAAGTTATAACTGAGAATATGCTATTGGAACTCAGAGTAGGGAGAGTGTGTGCATGAGAGGCGTGTAGGGGGACCATGGAAGGTAGAGACAAACATAGCATAGTGGTTCTGGGTATAGTCTGGCTCTGGAGTCTGACCAACTTATATGAATCCTGGCCCCATTGCTTACTCATAGGAGATCAGACATAGGCAGTTTATTTGCTTGTGTTCAGTTTACTCTATGGAATGGGGATAATAATAGTATCTATATCATACAGTAGTTGTGAGTTAATGCATGTAAAGAACTTAGGATGCTATCTTGACATACTATGAGTTATTATTTAGGAGTTTTTGAAGAAAAATTAAAAAGTAGGTTGAGTTTATTGTGAAGCATCTCTAATGTGATATGATGCTAAAGAATTTAGATTTTATCCTATAAGCCTTAAAAATTTTAAGTAAATAAGTGGCATGAAGAAAGTGTTTTCAGGACATTGGAACACTGACAGAGTGGTCCAGGATGGATCTGAGGTAGAAAGAAACTTGCAGGAGGAAGACGGACTTGGAACCTATTGGAATAACTAATACAGGTGTGTTTGGTAAGCACCTGGTAAGGGTGATGGCTGGATTACATTGGACCTTTCCCTTTCGTTGCAGTGTGGAGAGGTGCTAAATTATAGATTGAGAAAATGACTGGAGATATAATTTGGAGACTATCCCAGACTAGACCTCTGTAGACATGCCATTAAATTTAGTTTCATTTAGTTCTTTGGATTGATCTTTTTTAAAGGAAAATTTTAATGTTTATTTATTTTTGAGACAGAGAGAGGCAGAGAGAGAGGGAGACCCAGAATCTGAAGCAGGCTCCAGGCTCTGAGCTGTCAGCATAGAGCCTGACACAGGGTTCGAACTCAGGAACTGTGAGATCATGGCCTGAGTTGAAGTCAGACGCTCAACTGACTGAACCATGCAGGGGCCCCTGAATTGATCGTGAATGCTTTATTTCATAAAATGCTATAAATTAAAATTAAAAGAAAAAGAAACATGACTGTCATATTTATTAAGCACAGTTCAGATTTGGTCCAGGAAATGATTTCTTCCTTATCCAATTTTGTTTTTCTCTACATGAAGAGTCTTGGTGACTCCTGTTCTTAATTTTCTTTTGTTCTTTTTTTTTTTTTTTAAATAATTTTGGTTGAATGTTTATTTATTTTTGAGAGCGAGAGAGAGCAGTGGAGGGGCAGAGAGAGACACACACACAATCTGAAGCAGCTTCAGGCTCTGAGCTGTCAGCACAGAGCCTGATGCAGGGCTTAAACTCACAAACTGTGAGATCATGACCTGAGCCGAAGTCGGACACTCAGCCTACTGAACCACCGTCTGTTGTTCTTAATTGGGGTCCTATGCCTGTGCTTTCCTGATATTTTTCCTGTGCTGTCTCTCTTTTACAGATAAAATAGTGGAAATATCATCATGTATATAAATTCCAGAAATTTTCATTTAAACAACCTTGCTTCCTAGAGAAACCTGCATCATGCTTTATTTTTTGTTTGTAAGGAGTGTATATAACAGTTCCTGAATGATTCATGTCCCTCTCTGTGCAAGAGAAGTGTTTAGTAAAGTTCTGGAATTGTTAGGCCTTGTATGCAACAGAGACTAGGTTGTGGAATCTGGTCCTAATGGCCTGGTTGGGGCTGGTTCAAGACACTATGTCCTCCTGGATATTCTGGGTCTTTCTCACTGATGTCTTCTTTCTTGAGAACATGTGAAGCTGCTGTGATCATATTTTTATGCCTCAGACTCGGCACAGGTAGCTTTTTGGTGACTTTACACCTATTCTTTCTATTCATCTTTGACTGGAGGTGCAAAAAAAGATGAAAATGGCCAGAGTGTGATTTGAATGATGTAAAACCCACACCTGTGATGGGGATTCTAGAGAGTGAATGTGGGATCCAGGATCACCTTATCCAGTCACTGATAATTGAATCATGAAGAAAATCACTGTCTTAGCTCAAAATCTCATTTGAAAATGGAAACGCTCTCACCTAAAAAATAAGAACTGAATGATAAGTAAATTTAAAAAAAAATTAGCTTCCAGGTTGCAAAAATAGATGCTTTCTTTTGGCAGTTTTGCTTGTCAAACCTAAGCTGAATGTGAATGGAGGATAACTCTTAACTGTTAATTTGGAATCTAGGTGGAAATGAGTCTGAATTGTCTTTTCCAGATCTTATGTGAACTATGTCTTTTGGCTGCCTGAAGTGAAAAATGTGTCATTGTTTACTAATTCAGAATCATACCCTGTAGCATTTTCGGCCAAATTTGAGCCTGTCATAGCCAAATGTAAATTTGCATATTTTCATTTATTTCTTAACAACACAGCCAGCTGAATTGATAGGTCTGTCATCTGAGCTCAGGCTGCATGCCTTCATGCTGGTGCCTGCTCTGCTTTGGTGCTGGGTCTTAGGTGCAGGATGAAGTCCAGAGAACTCGGCCACAGGATATAGGCACACAAGTGTCCAAAAAGCCACCTTTGGAGAAGCCCAACTATGTGTTTTCTTAGGTTACTTTTCTAAGGCCAAGTGTAAAAGGAAAGGACATTTCTTTTTTCCTTCTTTTTAAAAAAATGTTTGTTTATATTTGAGAGAGAGAGAGAGAGAGAGAGAGAGAGGCAGAGAGAGAGGGAGACAGGGGATCCAAAGCAAGCTCTGCGCCGACAGCTGAGAACCTCATGTGGGGCTCGAACACACAAACCGTGAGATCATGACCTGAGCCAAAGTTGAACACTTAACCCACTGAGCCATCCAGGCATCCCAGGACATTTCTTCTTTAACAGGGCATTCCTGCTTTGTGGACTTTTTGTTACTTTCTCTTCTCTGGAAGCTACTGTCTTCATACTGTAGGATAAATCAACAGCAGGATTCATTAGTAACAGCACATGGGTGTTTTATGCTACTCCCTCTTTAATTGCAATACATCCCAATTCTTCTCCTGCTCAGCTTGTTGCGGATTTAACAGTTCAGTGTCCTCCTGTTCTATCCAGCTGCCACATTTCTGCGTTTTTCTAGACCCCTTTACCATGAACAACCCAGAGCTTTCTAGTCTGCTTTCATGTTCTCATCTCCAGTCTAAGGCCAAGTAATTTTCTTTCAATTCTCTTTGGTATCTAGAAGACTCAGGTTGTTTTTGTCAGGCACTCAGTTTCAGGCCCCATTGGCTTGTTTTCAAAACCACCCTGCTAGTCTTATTCAGTTGCTAGTGAGTTTGCCTACCCAGATTCCATTAACCTGGAGTCTGGAGTAAACTTTTTCCTCTAGTTATGGGAAGTTCCCTCCCTGTTTTCTGAGCTTAGTCACTCATTTTCATTCAGGATGCCATTTCTCACCCTGTTTGTATTTTTATAACTTCTCTTCTCATTTCTTTCTTGGCCTGTTAGGTTTGAATCAAGTCGTTCTGTACTTCCTTCTGTTTTTGCTATTAATATGAGTACAGCGGTTAGTATAGGTCAGAAGTTGTTCGCAGTCTTGGGTGAATTTTAACTCAGTCCTCAAAAGTCTTATGAGGGTAGGTACTCCTGTTACGCCTGTTTCACAGGTGGGGAAACAGGCACAGAGAGGGTAAGAAACTGTGCCAGGTCATCAAGATGCTAAGTTGGGGAACCAGAATTTGAACTTAGACAACCTGACTCCAGAGCCTGGGTTGTAAACAGTGCTGTATAGCACTTGCTAATTCTTGGTATCTCTGCTCTCTGGAATCTTTTTTTGTTTTCATCTGGCCACCATGGCCCATGAATGGGTTAGCCCATTCATACGGTTTTCAGCCACAGTTTTATGTAGGCAGTTGATATTTTGGAAAAAGCTTCTGGCTTAGAATTAGGTCTGGGGTCCTGGTTTCAACATTTACCTAATCGTGTGACTTTCAGCAGGCTTCTTTAACCTCTCATACCTCAGTTTCCTCATATTATGGTCTGATCTAACTCATTGGGGTTTGGGAAGTTTAAATATGAGTAAGTACTGAGGTGCTTTGTAGATGTTCAGAAAATGGCAGTTATTATGCTTATTATTAAAAATGTTGGGAACTTACTAACTTTAGAAGTATCTATTTTTAGTTAGCATTTAATCAGTCAAATCTGGTTTATAATGGATGGGACCAAAAAGAGGTTTCTCATAATATTCATTCAGTTTGGGAGAAAGCAAGGACTTATTTATTTATTTATTATCACTTAAGAGCTGAAGGGATAGGAGGAAGTTTTGCCATTCAAAACAAAATACTTTTAGCATCTAGTTAAGTATGAAGATACTTATCTTTTGCACATTTTTTCCTGTTTACTTTATCGTTAAAAACTATTGACTCATTTAATTGTCTAGCTAGAGTAAAGGCACTTACAAAAGTTTTCTAAAAGCACGATAAAATAGTATTTGCTTTCAGTAAATTGCAGTCTTTGAAACTGACTTCAAATTGTGTTAGGTGGTCCAAAATCATCCAGTTACTGCCTTAATTACCAGGGCTAAAAAATCACTTGATTTATGAATTACAATTCTGAGTATGTTTTGTATACTGAGCTTTCCACCTCCTTCAGTTTCCTAAAATAAGATGACTGGCCCTCCTTGGGTAGCATTTCATCTCTGTGATGTCTGCCTTTAATTCAGGTTGACTCTTTATAGGTAGGTTCCTTTCATTTATTTTATTTAATAGTTTTCTACTGAAAGAGCCTTTTTGGGGGGAAGAGCATGTGCATTGATGATGTGTGTTCTAAGCAGCAGGTTATATACTGCAAACTAACACTTTATTAAAGAATTTTTTCCCCCTGAGTTTGTTGAATGGTAGCAGATGTCTGAGTTTGGTTTCAATAATTAAGTCCTTTGGAGACCTGTGCAAGGAAATCTTTTGTCCAAGAACTTTGGCCTGCCTTAATTCCTGGAGTTACTGGCCATAGCCAGATTAGGTAAATGATTGGCCATAGCCAGATGAGGTAAATGATTAAAAGTAGCAGAACTCTTTCATAAACATAGTCCTCTGAAAATTCTCAAATTAGCTTTTTCTAAGTTCCAGTAATGATACACTTATCCAAAGGTCAGTTTTTCAGTTGCCTAGTAGAAATCACATTTTAGAACATCAGGGTTGGGAATGAGCCTTCCTGAATGACATCTGAGTGTAGCAGTGAGGAAACTGAGGCCAGGGAGGGTAATTCCTATGCCAGTCATATGGTGTCAGACCCAGAGAGGGTAAGAGCCTGTCTCTGCAGTCAGACTGCCTGGGCTACCTATGCATCTGGGCACTTGGAAAAGTTGCTTTGACTTGGCCTTGTTTCTTCATCTGCCCAAAGTGGGTTGTAATTCTTCCTGTGCTGTAATTTGTGGTTCCTGGAGTATTTTCTCATTCAATATCTCATTTGATGCTCACAGAATCAGCTGATGGAGGCATGTCTGTTATTATTGAGTGCTGGCCCAGGGTCATCCAGCTTTCAAGTGGCAGGATCAGTGCCTTGTCTTACAACATGGGAGTGCAGCTGAGAACCAATGTGTTGTGTCCCAAAATGTTCCTGAGTAGGCACATAAGGGTTACAAAATTCATGCTTTAAAACTCATGCACTGTGTGATTTTAGATAGCCCTTTTGTTGAGAACTGATTTGCTTTTAGTACAGTTCTAGAGAAATGCCTAATTCACATTGTCCTTCAGCTCTACCAGCTCGGGATGTGAAAGTAAAAATGTCAGATGTAGCATTGGTTATAAAAACAAACAGAACCATGGTTTCTGCCACTAATACCCTCTTCTTGCCCTAATAAACTGGCTGGGATCTTAGTCTCTGGGTATTTTTTCTGGTTCTGAAGAGGTCCTGTATGCTGTGTCCCGAGAGTAGCTGTGGAAACCCCTCTTCCCACGCTGTGCATGGGTAGTCATGTTCCTGGGTATACAGGGAGGCAGGCACCATTCCCTGCTGCAGAGATTGCCAGACTGATGTGGGAGGGTCTCCCTCCAAATAGGATTGGTTTTGGAATTGCAGTTCCCAAAGCAACTAGTGATACAACCCATTTATTTTATTTGTTCTTTATTATTTTCTCCCCCGTGTTGGCTAGGAACTTTGGACAGGCCTAAAGATTATTGCATTGGTATTGTATTAAAAATTGTTCTGTAAATTGGTATAACCTGATTGGAAGGCAGCTGGACAATATCTGTTTAAATTTATTCATGCCCGTTGACCTAGGAGTTTCCATGTTAAGGAATTTATCCTAGAAATAGTTGTACAAGTTTGCAGAGGTCTAGAGAGTTCATCACAGCATAGTTTACAATAACTCTTTATTGGAGCTTGGTTGTATAAGTTATGGTACATTCCTAGACTGGGATATTATACAAGGCTTAAAATGAGCTTTGTTAAGTACTACTATGAAAAGGTACCTCAAATAAGTAAGAGGAGCTCATTGAAGAGCCGTAAGGTAAGAATGATCCAATGTTGGTTTGTAAACAGAGTGTGGGGGGAGTGACAGACTACAGAGGAAGAAAGGAATGAGTAAGAAAAACGTTTTATGAGCAGTAGTCTATGTGTTTAGAGCAGTAGTATACCTGCGTGGAGGGAGTCTATTTAAAAAAAAAATTTTTTTTAACATTTATTTATTATCAAGAGACAGAGCATGAACAGGGGAGGAGCAGGGAGAGGGTGAGACACAGAATCTGAAGGAGGCTCCAGGCTGTCAGCACAGAGCCTGATGTGGGGCTCGAACTCCCAAACCACAAGATCATGACCTGAGCCAAATTCGGACGCTTAACCGACTGAGCCACCCAGGCACCCCAGGGAGTGTAACATTATTGAAGAGGACTTTCCACTTCATAAACTAACATTTATGTATTGTGTTAATTTTTCAAATTTTTATATACTTTTGAGAGAGAGCGTGCATGTGAGCTGGGGAGGGACAGAGGACTTGAAGTGGACTCTGCGCTGACGACAGCAAGCTGACACAGGCCCACAGTCAAGAACCGTGAGATCATGATCTGAGCCAAAGTTGGATGCTCAACTGAATGAGCCACACTGGTGCCCCCTGTATTAAATGTTTAAATAAATACTTACATGTATTGCTTTTGCATTCAGAAAAACTTAAAAACAAAACCAACAGATAATTCCTTGTCAGTGACTCAGCCAGTGCCCGTGACCAGCCTTGAACCTGATTCTCCTTTGGAAGAGGAGGTTTTCATGCTGCTGAGAGGTTTCAGGAAGGGACTGCAGTCTCTTGCTATCTCCTTGGGAGACTCAGCCCTGTGGTCAGCCAACACCACCAAGAAGCCTGATCGGCCTTCTCACATCAGAGCCTTCATTCAGTGGAAACCCTGGCTCCTCTTTGCCCAGCACTGCACCAACACATACAACATGCATATCCACACCCATTCTCATATACTCAGGCCCCATCCCAACCTTCCCCCAATATATACACACGATGAGTAGCACTTAAACATTTGCTCTGAAACCTCTACAAACATGCTGTGTTGCCTGGTTTCCCAGCTGGCAACAGTTATTGAAGTGAAGGAGACAGAAAAACCATCGAAATACCAACCAAGGGGGGCACCTGAGTGGCTCAGTCGGTTAAAAGTCCAACTTATGTTCAGGTCATGATCTCATGGTTCACGGGTTCGAGCCCCGCATCGGGCTCTGTGCTGACAGTCCAGAGCCTGGAGCCTATTTCAGTTTCTGTGTCTCCCTCTCTCTCTGCCTTTCCCCGACTCTCTCTCTCTCTCTCAAAAACAAACGTTAAAAAAATAAAAAGAAATATAAACCAAGGTCTCAAAAAACCCCACCACAATTCAAACTCCATTTAGTGTTGATGCAACTATCCCAGGGTACCTCACTGTTAATACATGGTCACTGAGGTTTATGGTAACATTGGATAGGCATCAAGAACAGGCAAAATACTATTTAAAACACTGTTTAGGAAGACAGAATTGTGTGCAATATATTTTTAAAAATTCTCTTAGAATTTGTTTAATAGTGTGGTATATTAAAGTGTAGGTTATCTGGAAATTTTCTGAGGCTGACCAGTGGTTTCACTGACTTTAAAGCCAAAATCCATCTTCTTGATGGATTCTTCTTGATACTCTCTGTCTCAAATGTAAAATGTCCACTTGAGGCCAAAAATCTTTCTGGAAACTTCTCCATGCTGGAGCAATATTCTGAATTTTCATTTCTGCATAAGCAAGCACTCCAGCAGAAAAGACCTTGGCAATTGTCTCCTGAGGAAGGAGCCAAATTTTCACCTGCCTATGTACCACAATAGACTTTGTGGTGTATTCATTTGTATTAGATTGACTTATAAAGAGCTACTACTGTGCCTCTGGGGCTTCCTGTTTTGGCCTAGACAGATAGAACCACAATTATAGAAACTTTGATGCTTTTCGAAAGTATATTTGTGTCTAATATCATCCTCAATGGGGAAGAACTGACAGCTTTCCCCCTAAGGTCAGGAACAAGACCGGGATGTCCACTCTCACCACTGTTATTCAATATAGTATTGGAAGGCTTAGTCTCTGCAATCAGACAACACAAAGAAATAAAAGGCATCCAAATCGGCCAGGAGGAGGTCAGACTCTCACTCTTGGCAGATGACATGATACTCTATTTGGAAAACCCTAAAGATTCCACCAAAAAACTGCTAGAACTGATTCATGAATTCAGCAAAGTTGCAGGATATAAAATCAATGCACAGAAATCGGTTGCATTCCTATACACCAACAATGAAGCTACAGAAAGAGAAATCAAGGAATCGATCCCATTTACAGTTGCACCAAAAACCATAAAATACATAGGAATAAATCTAACCAAGGAGGTGAAAAGTCTGTACACTGAAAACTATAGACATTGAAGAAGACACATAAAAATGGAAAAAGATTCCATGCTCCTGGATAGGAAGAACAAATATTGTTAAAATGTCGATACTACCCAAAGCAATCTACATATTCAATGCAATCCCTATCAAAGTAACACCACCATTCTTCACAGAACTAGAATAAATACTCCTAAAATTTATTTGGAACCAGAAAAAACCCCAAATAGCCAAGGCGATCTTGAAAAAGAAAACCAAAGCAGGAGACATCACAATCCCAGACTTCAAGCTATACTACTAGGCTGTAATCATCAAGACAGTATGGTACTAGCACAAGAACAGACACTCAAATCAATGGAACAGAATAGAGAACCCAGAAATGGACCCACAAAAGTATGGCCAACTAATCTTTGACAAAGCAGGAAAGAATATCCAGTGGAATAAAGACAGTCTCTTCAGCAAGTGGTGTTGGGAAAACTGGACTGTGACATGCAGAAAAATGAACCTGGACCACTTTCTTACACCATACACAAAAATAAACTCAAAATGGATGAAAGACCTAAATGTAAGACAGGAAGCCATGAAAATCCTAGAGGAAAAAGCAGGCAAAAACCTCTCTGATCTTGGCCGCAGCAACTTCTTACTCGACACGTCTCAGGAGGCAAGAGAAATAGAGACAAAAATGTATTACTGGGACCTCATCAAAATAAAAAGCTTCTGCACAGTGAAGGAAACAATCAGCACAACTAAAAAGCAACCGACAGAATGGGAGAAGATATTTGCAAATGACATATCAGATAAAGGGTTAGTATCCAAAATCTATAAAAAACTTCTCAAACTCAACACCCAAGAAACAAATAATCCAGTGAAGAAATGGGCAAAAGACATGAATAGACACTTCTCCAAAGAAGACATCCAGATGGCTAATAAACACATGAAAAAATGCTCAACACCACTCATCATCAGGGGAATACAAATCAAAACCAAAATGAGATACCACCTGACACCTGTCAGAATGACTAACATTAACAACTCAGGTAACAACAGATGTTGGTGAGGATGTGGGGAAAGATCTATTTTCCATTGTTGGTGGGAATTCAAGCTGGTGCAGCCACTCTGGAAAACAGTATGGAGGTTCCTCCAAAAACTAAAAATAGAACTACCCTATGACCCAGCAATTGCACTACTAGGCATTTATCCATGGGATACAGGTGTGCTGTTTCAAAGGGACACATGCACCCCAATGTTTATAGCAGCACTATCAACAATAGCCAAAGTATGGAAAGAGCCCAAATGTCCATCAATGGATGAATGGATAAAGAAGATGTAGTGTGTGTGTGTATACACACACACACACACACACACACACACACACACACACACACAATGGAGTATCCATCAGCAATCAAAAAGAATGAAACTGCGTGGATGGAACTGGAGGGTATTATGCTAAGTGAAATTAGTCAGAGAAAGACAAATATCATATGACTTCACTCATATGAGGACTCTAAGATACAGAACAGATGAACATGAGGGAAGGGAAGCAAAAATAATGTAAAAACAGGGAGGGGACAAAACAGAAGAGAGTCAAATATGGAGAACAAACTGAGGGTTACTGTGGAGGGGTTGTGGGAGGTGGGGATGAGCTAAATGGGTAAGGGGCACTAAGGAATCTACTCCTGAAATCATTGTTGCACTATATGCTAACTAATTTGGATGTAAATTTTAAAAAATAAAAAATAAAATCCAAAAGAAATAAAACTTATCACAGTGAGGTAAAATATAAAAAGAAAGTATATTTGTGTCTTATGCAGAGTAGAACTAAGATTTTTAAAAAATATTTGGGAGCTTTAAATTAGTACTTGAATTAAAAAATATTTTTAAATATTTTCATTTATTTTTGAGAGAGACCCAAGCACGGAAAGAGGGAGACACAGAATCTGAAGCAGCTTCCAGACTGAGCTGTCAGCACACAGTCCGATGCGGGGCTCGAACTTGAGAACTGCGGGATTATGACCTGAGCCAAAGTCAGATGCTTAACCAATTGATCCACCCAGGCACCCCTAAATTAGTAATTAAATGCAACAGACCTTATCACAGGTTTATTAAGCATAACTGAAAAACCCACTGCCTAAGCTGGTGCGGTAGCGGAATGCTACAAGGAATGAATTTTGTCATATGACATAATTGGTCCCTGACTGTTCTGAGGCATTAAAATATTGGAATGAAGAACTGTGGCAGATATCAGAGATCGTCGCCTCTGTTGTGTCTTTCATACTAGTGTGGCTAGCTAGATAAGGAGCCCTGCCTACAGGCTAACCCCAGGGCAGTGCATCTTAACTGTGGCTGCCCAGTGGAATCCCCTGAATGACTTACAGTCTGCCAGGCCTGGGCCCCATCCCAGACCTACTGATTTTGAAGTTTTGGGGTAGACTCAGGCATTAGCATTTTTTAAACTTCCCAGAGAAGTTGTGCAGCCTTCCCTGTTGTGCAGCCAGGGTTGAGAATTGCTGCAGACGGGATGGATTAATGAGTATTTGTTGTGGAGAACAGCTCTCCCTGTGTGAGGAAGAACACATGGTGTTTTAAGTTCCATTCTTGCCTTCCTACCCAAATGTCCATATGAAGAAATGAGTATACCTTCTTCTCTTTGATATATCACACTTGTTAGAGTTCATAAATTAAGAATGGAAGGAAAAAAAAAACCCAGAAAACTGAGGTTGAGTAAACTGAGACCAAAATGAGGCTTAAATGAGAGACCTGAAGGCCTCTTATGACTTAGGTTCTCAGTTTTGTAGCAGCCAGTAAACCAGTGGTTCCCAGGCTTTCTTTGTTCACTTTAGCCCATCTGGGCTTATCTGGGCTGCCAGCAGTATGCACTAGGTAGAGTGCTGTGCCAGGGCTTTGTGTTTTCACACTGTGTGTGTGTGGACACACACACGCACGCACACACATATGTAAATGTGGTTTTGAACCAGCCTCGGCACCCCTTGTGATTCACTGAAATAAAGCATTCCTGCATGAAGTAGAACAGCTGGAATACATTAAATGTCAACATTTGCAAAACTGTGCACAAAACCGTGGGTAAAGATTCATAAGTAAAGAGTGGACAAGAGTAGATACTGTATACAGCCATTTATATGAAATGGGCAAATCCAATTTATACTGACAATTCCAGTTTACAGTGACAGAAGCAGATCAGGGCTTGCCTGGATGCAGGAGTGAGGGCAGGTAAATTGATTGAGAAGGGGTACAAGGGCATGTTTTGAGGTTATATCTTGATTATGATATATGGTATATAAACTTGTTGAAACTCAAGTAGGTGCATTTAATATGTAAATTACTACCTCAGTAAAGCTTATTTTTATTTTTTTCAAGTTATTTAACTTTCAGTTGGTTAACATATAGTGTAATATTAGTTCCGGGCGTGGAATTTAGTGATTCATCACTTATATACAACACTTAGTACTCATCCAGAGTGCCCTTCGTTAATACTCATTGCCTGTTTACCCCATCCCCCTACTCACCTCCCTCTAACCATCAGTTTTGTTCTCTATGGTTAGGAGTCTGTTTCTTGGTTCGCCTCTTTCCCCGCCCCCCCCATGTTAATTTGCTTCGTTTTTTAAATTCCACATTTAATTTATCTTTCTCTGACAATTTTGAATAAAGCCTGTTTTTAAAAAGTAGACAAGGGATAAGAGTGGACAAGGAGTAATGGTGTGAGTGGAGAGTGCTGGTGTTGCTGTGTATCTGGGGTTTGTAGGTCATGAGCATTTTCCAGGGAGGGACATGGTTATTTTCTCAGTGCTTAAGAATCTTACTTCATAAGCACGTATTGTAGTTTTCCATCTATGCCAGTGAGGGTGCAATCAAAAAAGCTAATTTCAAAAAACTTACAAAATAAATTGTATTACTCATTGCAGCTCCCCTGCCCCCCTTTTCTTTGATGCATATGATTGAGTATGGTTATGTCTGGCCCCCAAATTCACTCCATGGTGGAGATGAATCTCAGAATAAACCCATTGTGGTAGCTCATCATATGGCCAGGGCCTGCCTTTGGCATGGAAACATTAAGCTACAGATGGTATTTTTATTTTTCCTCTTAAAAAAAAAAAAAAGCCTCAGAGCCTGGGTGGCTCAGTCAGTTGAGCATCTGGCTCTTGGTTTTAACTCAGGTCATGATCTCAGTTTGTGTGTTCAAGCCCCACATCAGGCTTTATGCTGACAGTGCAGAGCCTGCTTGGAATTCTCTCTCTCTCTCTCTCTCTCTCTCTCTCTCTCTCTCTCTCTCTCTCTTTTTCTCTGCCCCACCCCCAAAAGGCCCAAATAACAAATTCTTTTTAAGCTCCCCATGAGCTCCCGATTATTGCCTCTAGTTGGCAGAAGCATAGGAAAGTTATCCAAAGGATCTCTTGGGGAGAAGAGATGACAGAGATGTGATAGAGAACATGGGTATAGAGCCCGACAGACTGGCTTTGAGTGCCAGCTTTGCCACTTACCAGCCTGTGATGTTGCACAAGTTACATATCCCTTCGGTCCCTCAACTTTCTTATTTTAAAATGGATATAATAGAATCTTTCTAAAAGCCTTGTGGTAAGAAATAACTGAAATAATGCACATAAAACCTTTTGTGTTATGCTGGCACATAATAAGTGCTCTATAGGTGTTAGTATGCGTTTGTATAAATAATATAATATTTATTGGTATATATACACACACATGCTCTCTATATAAATATATAAATTTATATATATGTATATATGTATGTGTATGTGTGTGTGTGTGTGTGTGTGTAATTTGTTGTGACCACAGAGTCATATACATAAATAAATGATATACGTCACAAGGAAGTTGGAACTAGCTTTTAACTGACTATACCAAAAATAAGGTATAATGCCAGGTGGAACTTGTTACAGGTCTTGGTAAGACAGGCTGACATCCAGTCTCAAATTATATCCCTTGTTGGGATTTAAGGAAAAGCAAACCAAGTGCTGACATTTGCCAACTGTTAGAGGAATCTAGCACCACAAGCTGTTTCTTGGATCACGGTCCCCTCTGGGCCTGGCAACAGTTCTTGGCAGGAACCACTTAGCCAAGACATCTGAACTTCACTTCCTTTTGGTAAAATACCTGTTATTACCTAGTGATAAAGGTGGGGGAAAGTCACTTTTACAGTTTGTGGGTGCATAAATTGGACTACTCTTGATTGACTCATTCTTTCTATACATGTATAAGTACATTCTGGTTATAAGTTATTCTTCTATTCATTTAATGTCTATTATTATGCACTTACTGTAAGCCAAGCATTGGGTTAAAATGTTGAACAAAAAGAGATGTTGCCACTGCTCTTCTGTTGTTTGTAGTCAGGTGGGCTAAAAGGGCATTAGAAAAAACCACCTTGATGAGATGAGTGCTGGGTGCATCCCATGAAAGCCTAGAGCAAAGAGAACCTGACAACCCCTGGCTCAGAGAAGATTTTGCTGAAGATGTGATCACTGAGCTGAGATCTGAAGGATGGGTTAGGGGAGTGGTGGTGTGGGGTGTGTTGAGTAGAGGGGAAAGCATGTGAACTGTCCTCTAAGAACTGCGGGAAGCCAGTCTGGCTAGAACAAGAGAGTGAGAGGGAGGAGGAGTGAGGTAGGGTGAGCCCTGAGAGACAGGCAGGAGCTAGTTTAAGTAAGGCCTTGTAGGACATATTAACACTTTTGGAAGTTTTACTAAGAGCAATGAGAAGCAAGGGGTTCAAGCAAGGGAGTGGGGGGAGAGAAAGATGGAAGGCTGGAGGGAGATGCATACAAGGCAGAGAGACATAGAATTGGCTGGCTGCTCTGGAGAATAGATTAGAAAGATCTAGATTGAATATGTGAAGATGAATTGTATAGGTGAGAGATGGTAGAAATGAAGAGAAGTCAGTGTGTTTGAGAGAGAATCAGGTGGTAACATTGATAGGTTGTGTTGGATATGCAGGGTGAAGGAACTACATTCTGGTTTGTGCAACTGCATTGTCAACTTCAAGCGCAAGAGAGGTCAGGTTCAGAGCACGAGGATATATTCGAGTATGAACTGCCTTTGAACTCCAAATGGACGTTTGTAGTAGGAAGTTGGACAGATTGGTCTTGAGCCTAGTGGAGAGGTCTAAGACTAAAGCATGATTCTGAGCCTACCAAAGAGCCTACCAAAGAGGTCACAAGTGAGCCTACCAAAGGAGAGGGTACAGAGGCTGAGTCAGGAAGTGGCCTTCAGGATGGACCTTGAGTGCCTCTAATACTTAATGGCGTGGTAAAGAGGCTGAGTCTGAGGGAGCCTGCAAAGGGGTAGCTAGATTGGCAGGAAGAAAGCGTGCAGAGAAGAATGGAATGGTGAGCGCACACAAATGCTGCTTCAGTCAAGAGGGTTTTGCAAAGCTTGTGCACTTAGCCACATGTTAGTCAGTGGCAGCCATGGGGAGGCAAGTTTTGGCAGCAAGATGAGAGAGCCAGAGTGGACTGGGTTAAGAAGTGAGGACGAGGTAAGAAAATGGAGACATCATATCTAGTGACTCTGTCAAGAGCTTTTGGTTGGTAGCTGTAGGTTGGGGTGGAGATACTAAATGAAAGGAAAGTTTCTCCTCTTCCCTTTAAAAATGAGACTTGAGCATGTTTAAGTATAGATGAGATTAAAACCAATGGAGAGAGAAGGGATAATTTATAGTGTTAAGGTTTCTAAGAAGATAAGAAGGGCTAGAATCTGGTGTGAAGGGAGGGATTAGGTTCAGGTGGGCTGTTATAACAACCGATGCAATCTTGGTGTACCAGTGACTTTTTATAGCTAAATTCTGAGCCAATTTATAGTTACTTTCTGATCTTTTTAGATTTGATAGTGTTTCAGGACACAGTCTTAATGTTCCTCATTTCCAGTTAGGAGCAGAGGCTTCTATCTCTCTCAGTACTTAAGGACCTTATAGTAACATGAAACTAGTATTTATGTGATTGAGATAATGTGCCAAGAGAATTACACTATGTTTTTTTTTACCCCTTCAGCCAAGATAGAATTTTATAAAAATTATCGTAGTGGTGATTTCATTACCAAGAAAGTTCAGTAACTGTGTTTTCTATCTGTAGATTTATGTATAATGACTTGAGTAAGTATTTTAGAAATTATATGGCAAAACAAAACCCATAAGTAAATATTTTCTGTAAGGAAGTGCTTCTTTATGTTACCTTCCAAATAGCATCTAGAAATGTCCCAGTGCTAATTGTGCTAGAATAAAGTACTTTTTATATGGACACAGAGTTCAACTTTGTATTAATAAAAGAAAAAAGAATGGAAGGAAATACTGTATAATGTTGACAAAATGGAGGGATTTGGGGTTTTTATTTTTCCTGTATTTTCTAAACAATTTACAATGAGCATATATATTTTTAAAATGAAGAAAATAGGCAATAAAATCCAGCTTACAGTATTTCGTATATTCCACACTCTATTATAATTATTTATTTTTTTAATGTTTATTTATTTTTGAGAGCGAGAGACCAGGTGAGGGGCGGAGGGAGAGAAAGGGAGAACAGAATCTGAAGCAGGTTCTAGGCTCTGAGCTGTCAGCACAGAGCCCGATGTGGGGTCTGAACTCACAAACCGTGAAACCATGACCTGAGCTGAAGTTGTACACTTAACCAACTGAGCCACCCAGGCACACCTGGCCAGTAATGATTTCTGAAAGGAAATATTTTGTGTGGTAGAAAATGTGTCTTATTCCTAAGACATATTGAATTATGGTTTTTCTTACATATTATGTGGTTTATCTTATATCTTCTTTTAAAATACCAATTTTGGAGCCAAGTTAAGCTGGCTCTTTATCTTAGCAAAGCATGATTTCATTTCACAGTGATCATTTGGTACCAGTGACTTTGGCAATAAATTTAAAAGACAAACTGCTTCATCTGTACATAATGGTTCCCTTGAAGAGAGTCTGCGAGTCAAACAGTAGATAGACATAAATATAAAGGGAGTTTCATTCCCAGAGTATAGTAAAATCGGCAAAACCCCTTGCTGTGACCTTAAGATCTTTAAAATTTGGATCCTTGTAGTTGAGTGATAGATAAAGCATCAAGTTGGTCATTTTGTAGCACTTTATTTACTTGATAACATCTGACGTCACTTTTCTTATTTTAAAAGTCTCTAAGCATTAACTAGTGACACGTAATACTGAATAGCATTCACTGAAAATAGCATGTCCATATGCAGCGTAAGTAAAATGTTATCTTAGGTTTTGGAGCATTAATTGGATTAATTATGTAGTCATTGTATATGTCATCTGACCATGGTAATGTGTGTGTCAGAACACATTAACCTTTCAAATGTGTCAGGAGGCATAATGGTGTTCATGGTTTAACATTTAAAAAATTGTTGTCAGGGGTGCGTGGGTGGCTCAGTTGGTTAAGCATCTCATTCCGGCTCAGGTCATGATCCCGTGGTCTGTGAGTTCGAGCCCCATGTTGGGCTCTGTGCTGACAACTCAGAGCCTGGGGTCTGCTTCCTATGCTGTGTCTCCCTCTCTCTCTGCCCCTTTCCTGCTCACGCTCTCTTTCTCTCAAAAATAAATAAAGGTTAAAAAAAAATTTTCTGATGAACTTTAATTTTTAAAAAGATAGTATAAGTCTGTATTGTTCAAATATTAGTGCATAAGAAATTTAGATCATACATAAGAGAGATTGCATGTTTGTGAAACTGAATTTTACTGCCAAATGTGGTATTTTATTGGTTCTTACTTTTGGTGACTGAGTGATAACATAGATGGGAAAAACCAGCCACCTGGAGTTAATCTGTCCTGCAAAAATCTGACTCCCCACGGCTCAGCTGCTTGTAAGACAGATTCCTGACATGTGAGAAGAATTGAGTACAATCCTTTTTGAAGCTAACTGAAGTCTTTATTGTGGCTGTTTCTCAAATTTCGTATGTACATTGACAATTTAGTTTTCACATGGAATTAGTTTTTCAGGATCGTGTTTACTGAGTAAGCTTTAGGGAAAGTTTTACCCTCCCTAGGGTAGCAAAGTCCTTGCTTGGCCCCTACTCAGGGTACAGCACAAGTACTTTTTTTTAACCTAAATATTTGAAGAGCAGCCACACTGTTTAGTTTTAGTATTTTTTCTCCTTTTGTTTGTTTTTTCCATTTTGATGGGATTTTTTCCATATACACTTTAAGCTCATAACAAGTATTTCTAGTCACCTTTTACTAGAATCACAACACCAAGTGCTAGTGATCTAACCAGTCTGGGTAGTGTGACGTAGTCTTTGATTTAGAGATGCTGTCTTAAAAGAAACGTGATAAATTCACTAGATTGTCTTTGTATCTGACAAACTGAGATATTCAAAGGAATATCTTAAGGTATTCTTGTTTAGAAAAATAATTTGAAGGAAGGTATCACTCAACCACACAACAGTTGTTCCTTCTTGATCCTGTACACCTCTCAAAGGCATGCTTGACCAAGGGAAATCTGTTACAATGAGGGCAATGAGAGATGATTGTGTTAAAGAACGTGATGTTGATATTGGAGATTGCACTGGCAGGGGTCGAGGGGTATATGCATGTATACTCTTATATCTGTCAGCCTGTCTGCATCTTAAGCTGACCGGTACTGTCCCATGAACTCTTTGAGAGCAAGATTGGGACTCAGGGGCATGTCCCCAGAGCTGGTCTGTTGTCCTGTACCTAGTAAGCATTTTGTAAATGCTGGGCGAACCAAAATGCAACCATTAAATGCAATCTAGTCCTGGCTCTCCAACGAGTTTTCATCCTGTAAATAGAATGAGGATGTGAGACTGGCCAGAAATGTAGCACTATGGGAGTTAAAGGTGGAAGCTGCCAACTTTGTTTTGTTTTTCTTTCTAATCTTCCTACGGCTGATGCTGCAGTAAAAATCAGACTGGATATTGTGAAACACAAAACTTGAAATGACAAAAGAGATGAAACATCCAGCTTTAGTTTCTCTTTTAAAGTTATTTTGATTCACTAAACAAGTATCAGTTGGTGGGGAAGAGCCTTGTGTTTGTTTTAATTTTTATTGAGAAACACCAGGATCATCTTGGGTTGGGAAATTTGGGTTCTTTAGGTACCTCCCATACTGAGTCCAGAGTTTACTGAAGTAATTTCAGGGCCTGAACCACATCCAGACTTCTCTCCCTTTTTTCAATCAAAATAATGATAGTTAATGGTTTAAATAACATGTATGACTATCTTGGAGGGGACTATAATTTACCACAAGGGCCGTTGGGAGGGGGGGTGTAGATTTGGGGATTGGTTAAATGTACCAAGGACTCATCAGCTCCTCACCTAACTACTGCATTCCTGGGTCTTGACTTTTCTTAGGCGGCAAAGAGAAAGCATCTTGGGCAATTGTCCTTTTTCATCATACCCTAGAGGCAGCACTGCATGGAAGTACCTTTTTGCTTTTCTAGCATGTTTAGTTCACCTATCATTTAGATCTGCAGAAGATTAAAATGGTTAATAAGTTGTGGGGTCAGGTGACTGAGGTTTGAATATTTGGTCTGCCAGTTTCTAGTTTTGAGACATTGGGCCAGTTATTTAAATCTCTTCATGCCTCAGTTTTATCATCTGTATCATCTCATTGTGCTATCTGAACATTAAACTCTTAAAAAAATTTTTTAATGTTAATTTTTTTGAGAGAGAAAAAGAGACACAGTCGAGCGGGGGAGGGGCAAAGAGAGGGAGACACAGAATCCAAAGCAGGCTCCAGACTCCAAGGTGTCAGCACAGAGCCTGATGTGGGGCTTAAACTCAATGAACCATGAGATCATGACCCAAGCCGAAGTCAGATGCTCAACTGACTGAGCCACCCAGGTGCCCCAGTGCTAGCTGAACATTAAATGAATATGCGCATAAAAAAATTAGCTCCGTGCCCAATATGTAATAAGCGTTCAGTAAATGCTATACAACTTGTTCTAATACTGGATATGTTATATTCTAGCTGTCTCAGGTATGTAGATCAGCAGCTCTCAAAATCTGGTCCTTGGTCCTTTCAGGGGTAGTTCATGAGGTCAAAAATACTTTCAAAATAATGCCAATAATTATTTGTGTTTTTCACTGTGACGCTGCACTAATGGTACAGGGGCAGTGGTGGGTAGAACTGTTGGCTCATTACCAGGCATTAAGGCAGTGACAGCACATTGTGGTTGTTACTCTCTCTTGCTGCAAACTCACAGTAAAAAGAAAAAAAAAGTTTACTTCAGAATATCCTCAACAAAGCAATTAAAATATTAATTTTATTACATCTTGCCTCTTGCATATACATTTTTTTCAGTATTCTGTGTGAAGAAATGGAAAGTATATATGAAGCACATCTGCTTCATACCAAAGTACAATGGTTGTCTCCAGGAAAAGCAACTGGGGATTATTGAGTTGCAAACTAAACTTGCCTTTTGTTTTTTGTTTTTTTTTTTCTTTTCATGGAACATCAGTTTTAGTTGAAAGAACAATTGAGTGATTTATTCAGGTGGCTATTTTCCTGAAAATAAATGAAACGACATGGTCCCTTTAAGGAAAATGGCTGTCAATATTTGTTGCCAGTGGTAAAGTTTATGCTTTCATGGAAAAATTAGAATTTGGGGAAACTTGTATTGGCTACCTGAGTTTTTAACAGTTTACTGTTACTTAAAGACTTTTCTGATGAGATGGGGTTATACTAATGTGATTTTTTTTTTTTTTTAAATGAATAATGAGGGGCGCCTGGGTGGCTTGGTCGCTTAAGCGACGGACTTCGGCTCAGGTCATGATCTCACAGTCCGTGAGTTCAAGCCCCGCGTCGGGCTCTGTGCTGACAGCTCAGAGCCTGGAGCCTGTTTCAGATTCTGTGTCTCCCTCTCTCTCTGCCCCTCCCCTGTTCATGCTCTGTCTCTCTCTGTCTCAAAAATAAATAAACGTTAAAAAAAAAATGAATAATGAAATATGTCAATATTTAGAAGATCTATATAATTCAATGAATAAATATTTTTCAAATGATCAACATAAAATTTTAGGGAATCTTGCTTGAATAAAATACCCATTCAAAGCACAAGAGAGACCAATGGATTTTTATGTAACATACTACAAAGGTTCACTGATGTGATTTCAGATTCTGAATTTGCAGCTAACCTTTAAGAAACTAACACTTGTCAAATTTTTGGCAGGATATCAAAGAAGAATATAATTATCTGAAAAGGCTATTAAAATGCTCTTCCCAATCCATCTTCATATATGTGAGGCCAAATTTTCTACATTTACTTCAATCAAAGCAGTGTATTGGCATCGATTGAATAATGAGGCAAATAGGAAAACTAGCTGTCCTCTCTTAAGCCAGACATGAGAGAGATTTGCAAAAATGTAAGATAACATCACTGTTAAAATTTTTGCTTTGAGAAATGTTACTTTTTGTAGAAATACATTTTTATTGTAACATAAAACTTACTTTTTAAGATGAATAAAGAAATATTAAAATTGCTCAATTTTAATTTCCAGTATAATAAATATCAAAAGATACAACTCACATAAACCACAACTATTTGAGGTCTATAATTTTAAGAGTTATAAAGGGGTCCTAAGACTAAAGAGTTTGAAAATAACTGATGTAGGTCCTCCCTGGCTGTGTAACATTAGATAAGTTATTTAAACTCTTAACTTCTGTTTCCTTATCTTCAAAATGGGAAGAAAATGGGGTTGCTATGAATATAGAGGTAACCTCTTTTAAGGAACCTAGCTCAGTTCCTAGTATTTAGTAACTGTTACTCTTTTGGGGTCATTTCAACCACATTGTAAATCTCTTTATGTGTCTGTGTATTAGAAATATGCAGAATCTCTATTATTGCTGGGATAGGTGTTTAAAAAATACCTATTAAACAAGTGAATTGGTCTTAGAAGAGTACCTTTGAAATAATCCTTGATTATTCAGGAACTGACCTTAAGTATTGATTTATAGTTTAATAGTGATGGGCTCTATCAGTAGCAGTTTTAGCATAACGTTAAAGAACAGCTTTGGAACAGAGAAGACTTTGCATGTCCCACTTGTCTTGTTCCTGGCTCTGCCACACATGAACTCTGTGACCTTAGAGAGGTCCCTGCCTCTCAGGCTGATCATTAAAACAACAAAACAAGACAAAACAAAACAAAACAAAACAAAAAGTGGTGATATGCTGAAATCCTACCATAGAGTTTCAAGTTCAAGCCATAGTGGATTTCATAGTGATTTTTTTTCTTAAAGGCACAGGTGGAGGGAGAAGTAGGAAGAAGAAGAAGGGAGGGAATGAGGAACATGTGGATGATTTTGTGACTGAAAATTAGAAGTTATCAAATAGATGAATTAGAGATAACCATTTGAATTGCACAGGAATTTTTCACTTTAGGAATAGATTGGCCGCATAATGGCACCTTTAGTGCAGAGTATTAACTGCTCAGCACGGAAGCTGATTAAGAGATGAAAATTAGAGTTTAAAGAGTAACTATTATCAGAAATGAGGGTAATGACTGAAGTAGTAACCCAATTTAAGAAGAAAACAGATTTCTTTGTTCATACCTGTGTCACTGGTATAACTTACTGTTTTATGCAACAGGTGTATTTCCAAAAAAGTTATATATATAGAACTAAAAAAAAATTTTTTTAAGTTTATTTATTTTGAGAGACAGAATATGTGGAGGAGGGGCAGAGAGAGAGGGAGAGAATCCTAAGCAGTCTCCACAGTCAGTGTGGAGTCAGATGTGGGGCTCAAACTCACGAATTGTGAGATTATGACCTGAGCCGAAGCCAAGAGTCGGTTGCTTAACTGACCAAACCACCCAGGTGCCCCTGTATATAGAATTTTTTAAAAAATTTAATATTTAAATTCATCTTTGGTTACTTTGGGTAAACCTTTTTAAAAAAATTTTTTTTAATGTTTATTCATTTTTGAGAGAGAGGGAGAGAGAGAGAACGCAAGTGGGGTAGGGGCAGAAAGAGAGAGGGAGACACAGATTCCGAAGCAGGCTCCAGGCTCTGAGCTGTCAGCACAGAGCCTGACGTGGGGCTTGAACTCAGGAACTGTGAGATCATGACCTGATCTGAAACCGAGAGCTGGACGCTTAACCAATTGAACCAGCCAGGCGCCCTGGATAAACCTTTTTAATGAATGTGTTTAAACACTAAGCCTGTTAATTGCAGAGAAACATGATTATATAATTTGTTACAATTTGTTATAGTTTTTTTCCTGTCCTTTGATCTTGTAAGTGAAATTGCTCACATTTAATTCTCTCTCTCTCTCCCCCTCTCTCCCTTCTGTAAGCTTTCAAGGGGCAGGGGTGCGGTCTGTGGGGAGGAAGAAGAAAGAGAGGGAGAAATAGGTGGGGAGGAAGAAGAGAGGGAGAAATAGTCCTTGAGGTTATAACCTTTGAATTCTCTCTGATCTACCAGACAAATGCTTTAGAAGCCAATGCTGCACTTAAAAAAATGGCTAAGCTGTCATTCTTTAGAGTTTTGACTTGTATTCTTATTGCAAAATCCAGTAAAGCCACGTTCATTTTGTTGAGTAAGGTGAAGCATCCTAAGCATGTGGTCTATAATCAGGCTAAGGAGACCCACAGGCTGGGTTAGCCCTCTGGCTCCACCACTTAGAGGGTGTTGGTCTTATGTTGAGTCTTGTAGCTTCATATTATGATCCTCTGTTTTCATATCTGTAAAGTGGAGAAAGTAATATCTATACCATGGGTTTGATGGTATTGAGGTATGTAAGGTATTTAACGCAGTGTCTGGGAAGAATGGTGCATTTTCTACTGTTGAGGAATGGCACAAGCATAGGGAGATCATATTGTGGACAGAGTATCAGCGTGCGAACCTTCTTGGTATATCATTGTGAAATATTTGAGTCACATGGCACATTTTTATTGGTGTAAGTTAATACTGATTGTCTGACAGTGGGGAAGGAGCATTAGAATTGAATCAGAAGAGCTGGGTTGGAATTCTGGCTCCATTACTTGCTGTTTTAATTTGGATGGATATTTTTATTTTTCTCAGCTTTGGTGCCCTTATCCTGAATGAAAATAGTAATCATAGTTGCCTGAGAAGACTATTGGAATGACAACCCTAAGAGTTCCTGTTGTACAATAGCCCTAATAAAGAGGAACTCTCTAAATTTTGTAAAGTTAACTTTCTAACTGCTTACCTTTGACTGAAACTTTGAATTTTAGCCAGTCCTTCATGTAATTTTTGTATCACTTAAGAATAACTGAACAGGGGCACCTGGGTGGCTCAGTCGGTTAAGTGTCCGACTTTGGCTCAGGTAATGATCTCGCTGTTTGTGTGTTCAAGCCCTGCGTAGGGCTCTACGCTGATAGCTCAGAGCTTGGAGCCTGTTTCGTATTCTGTGTCTCCCTCTCTCTGTGCCCCTCCACCCCCCCCCGTCTCTTTCTCTGTCTCTCTCTCTCTCTCTCTCTCTCTCTGTCTCTCTCAGAAATAAATATAAAAAAAACAAAAAGAATAACTGAACAGACTACCGTGCACAGTGGCCATAAGATTACGATATATACTTTTGTTTGAGTGTTTTTATATAATGTTTTAAGTACTTCTCCCTTCTCTGCTTTTCTTAAATAAGATATCTGGTAGAACATATCTCATCAAGAGAAATAATCCATTCCTTCCAGTAAAACGTTTGGATCACAAAATAAAAATTTCTTCAATATGGAAACAAAACCAAATTCACATTTTGGGTTTTATAAATTTAATTATACTTAAGCTTAGAAAATCAAATGTTTTCTGGAAAGGAACTTTTCAGTTCTTCCTAGGAAAAATACAGTAATAGAACATGAAATACAAAACACATATTTTAATTACATAGTGTAAGAAAGGACAAGATCTCCAATAAAATTTTCTGGTATCTCCCCCAAGTTTTTTTTTTAGCAATTTCTTCACCATGTAGAATTTTAGAACTGGAAGGTAACCCTAATAGAACATCTAGCTCAATTTCATAGCTGAGAAAACTGATGCTCAAAAGGGGTCACAGCTAGTCGGTGGCAGAATTGAGAACTGTGACCTTGGCCTCTGGAGTCTCACCTGAGTGGCTTCTGTTAGGCATAGGACATTCTGGGGCTCATTGTGTTCATTTGCTTGTCATTTTTATCAGTGCCTTTTATTTGATCCTTACCTATCTGGAATGTGGTAAAACATTATTAAATCTTTTTAGTTGGACTATGTTCTATTACCATGAGTACCTTGGTCTTACCTCCTGAATGAGGATTCACTTTGGGACAGGGATATGAACATAGCTTCTCTTTAAAACATTATGTCAGCTAAAGTGCCCCCCCTCCCCCGATTATCTCTGCCCCTCCCCTTCTACTGTGAGACCTTTGAATGAAAGAAAATAATTTTCCCTTTACTCTTTTCTCAGCTTTTAAATTTGTTTTTTTGCCTTATTTTTTATTTAGTTAATGAAACACTTTTTCAGTTTCTTTTTAACCTTTAACTATAAGGAAATCTCATATCAATGTAGTTGTCTGACAGGTTTTTGTCAAATAGTAAAACACATCTATTGTCAAAGAAGAGAAGCAAAGTAGAATAATTAAGCAGATGATGTTAACTGTTATGGATAAAAAGATACCCAGATTTTCTGATGTATATCCAATATATGATATATATATTCTCTTAGCTCTGCTGTCTTCAGAAATAGTAGTTTTTGACAGTGATGCCTTTTATTCTGAGAATTTGACTGGTATTGGCAATATTTCCTTGACAGTAAATTGGAGTGCTACAAAGTGTCATCAGTCATATTCACACTCTTGTGAGTAGACAAGAGAGGGAAGGAGGGTGGCTGCTTGTGAATTTTTTTTTTTAGCTAGAGAGTAAACTTTTGTTAATTAATTCTCTTTAGAGTATTTTAAGTGACATGAAGCATGAAGGAAGGTGCAGCCCAAGTTGATAATGTGATTCTGATGTGGGCTCCCATTATGGGTTTGGATTTTTCCCCTACAAAGGCAAGTCTCGAAAAGACTGGCCTGGTGCCATGTGTTATTATGTTGTTTCTCTCTGTCTGAATAGGGCATTTGGGCATAACAAGTTCAGGGAAAAGCAATAGCTATGTAATTTTTATACCCTCATGAATTAGTTATGACTCCCACGGCCCTCAATGAAGGCTCAGCTGGGCAGACTGTTGAGTAGCATGTCCACAAGGTGGAAGGAGACTGGCCGTTGCCTGGAGAGTTTTACCCTGTCTTCATTGGTGGGATTAAAACTATTCAAATGAGTGTTCAATTTTAGGGACTTGCACTATTTGGCAAATGGTTTTTTAAAAAGTCAACAAAGACAAATGGATTAATTTTGAACTTTATTTCCTGTGTTTATTCTTTGTCCTGATGTGACTATTTGTCAAATTTTTTTTCTTTTTTTTAAAAAAAATTTTTTTTTAACATTTATTTATTTTTGAGACAGAGAGAGAAAGAGCATGAACGGGGGAGGGTCAGAAAGAGGGAGACACAGAATCTGAAACAGGCTCCAGGCTCTGAGCTGTCAGCACAGAGCCTGATGTGGGGCTCGAACTCACGGACCGCGAGATCATGACCTGAGCCGAAGTCGGCCGCTTAACCGACTGAGCCACCCAGGCGCCCCTCAAATTTTTTTTTTTTAAGTTTAAGAAAAAGAATCCCTTTTCTGCTAATGAAGTATTACTTTCTAATCCCAGGCATGCTTTGAATGAAGTCAATACGTAGCTGTCTTTGGAATGATTCTTCCTGTTTCCTTTATATTGCAGTCCTGAGAATGTACTTTTTAGCCAAGTCTAGGCAAATTTACTGTTCATAACTATGGCTGTTACTTGGGGGTATACAGTTACCTGCTATCTGATTTATTGGTTCTCGTTTCCCCTTTTCTTCACTTTGTGCCCCTTAGTCTTCCTTTTTACCTTTTAATGTATTATCTTCTATGTTCTCCCTGCCCAAACTTAATTTTAGAATGTAAATGAACAGAATTCTCTATCTGCAGTGCTGGAGGATGGTGGGCTGGTGAAGGAGAGTCAGGGGGAGAGGTGCTGAAGGAGAAAACCCAGCCCCCTTTCTTCACAGGCTCTAACGGCATGGGGAAATGAGACATCGATATGTACATGTCCCAGAGATGGAGGGACACTGTCTGTTGAAGGCAAGTAAATGGAGGAGAAAGGTTGGAAACAAATATTACAGGAATAGGAGTCAGAAGTGCCATGTGCCCATCCTGGCCAGGGCATTTAGTAGCTGCAGAACCCTTAGATAAAATGCTTACCTCCCTGGTAATTTGTTTCCACATTTGTAAAATAATGGAAATAACATCCACTCTACCTATTCACAGCCTTATTGTGAAGGTGAAATAAGACAGAATGTACACAAAGGCCCCTTATAAAGGGTTAAGTCCAGTGTGCAGAATAAGCCTGCATACCCTTGGGAAGCAGTGTAGCCTAGGGGGTCTCAGACAGGGCTATACTGTAGGCCATATGGCCCACGTGCATGGAGGACTGGTTCTGCCTGAGGGTAAGTAATGTGAAAGATAATTATTAAAAAGATTATTTATTTAATTATTTGAGAGAGACCAAACCAGGGAGGGGCAGAGAGAGAGGGAGAGAAACCTTAAGCAGGCTCCGTGCTTTCAGCACAGAGCCCAACATGGGGCTCGAACCAAACTGTGAGATCATGACCTGAGCTGAAACCAAGAGTTGGACGCTTAACTGACTGAGCCACCCAGGCACCCCCGAAGGATTATTTTTATACTAAAATAAGCAAATGCACATTGTAGTCATAGAATGCAACATTTTTCCTTATATTAAAGATAATATGACATGGTCAACCTGCCATTATATCTCTGTGCCCTTCCTGAGTTATTTGTTGACTTACTTTTTTTTGCTCATTAGAATATTTCAGTGACAAACTTTGAATTGTTGGTATAGCCAAAAGCTTTTATATTTAGGAGTATGTGGACTTATACTAAGGTGTCCTTCCTAACCTCCTTGAGCCTCATCTTCTTCATTTATGCTATGTAGGTATCAATTGGTAGGTTTGGGTGAGGATTGAGTGAGATAATATCTGGCACACAATGGTCAGTAAGATGTTTAAGTTCCTTGCATATTACCATAGTAATAATGATGATGTATAGTTCCTCTTAGCATTCTGAATCAGAAAGCTCATTATAGGTGGAGGTGGTCAGCAAGAATTTTAAAAAGTGAGGGAGACATAAACTGAATTACAAAGGATACACTCTGGATAGTGGATAAGAGCCCATATCGGGTGGACAGAGGAATGCATAGATGGGAACTGGAGAGGTGGGGGGGGAGCAGGGTCAGCACATCAGCCCAGTTTGAGAGAGTGGGCATGAAGGACAGGGGAGGGCAATAGTGGGATGGGAGCTTGGGAAGTTTTGTTTAGGGTCAAGGGAGCAGGGCCTAGAATGCCACACCAGGAACATTGACTTTTGGAGAATACAGAGTTTTTGAAAGGTATGTCTGATGGTGGGACACAGTGCTCACAAAGTAACTCTTTCCAAGGTAAGTTAATTCTCAATATGTCTCCCTGTTCTTTTTTTTTTTAATATGTAATTTATTGTCAAATTGGTTTCCATACAACACCCAGTGCTCATCCCAAAATTGCCCACTCAATTCCCATTGCCCGCTCCATTCCCATCACCCACTTTCCCCTCTCCCCCACCCCCCTGCATAACCCTCAGTTTGTTCTCAGTATTTAAGAGTCTCTTATGGTTTGGCTCCCTCCCTTTCTGTAACTTTTTTTTCCCCCTTCCCCTCCCCCCTGGTCTTTTGTTGAGTTTCTCAGGATCCACATATGAGTGAAAACATATTGTATCTGTCTTTCTCTGCCTGACTTAACTTCATTTAGCATAACCCTGTCCAGTTCCATCCACGTTGCTACAAATGGCCAGATTTCATTCTTTCTCATTGCCACATAGTATTCCATTGTATATATAAACCACATCTTCTGTATCCATTCATCAGTTGATGGACATTTAGGCTCTTTCCATAATTTGGCTATTGTTGAAAGTGCTGCTATAAACATTGGGGTACAAGTGCCCCTATGCATCAGCACTCCTGTATCCCTTGGGTAAATTCCTAGCAGTGCTATTGCTGGGTCATAGGGTAGGTCTATTTTTAATTTTTGAGGAACCTCCACACTGTTTTCCAGAGCGGCTGTACCAGTTTGCATTCCTACCAACCGTGCAAGAGGGTTCCCATTTCTCCACATCGTCTCCAGCGTCTGTAGTCTCCTATTTGTTCATTTTAGCCACTCTGACTGGCGTGAGGTGGTATTTCAGTGTGGTTTTGATTTGTATTTCCCTGATGAGGGGTGACGTTGAGCATCTTTTCATGTGCCTGTTGGCCATCTGGATGTCTTCTTTAGAGAAGTGTCTATTCATGTCTTCTGCCCGTTTCTTCACTGGATTATTTGTTTTTCGGGTATGGAGTTTGGTGAGTTCTTTATAGATTTTGTATACTAACCCTTTATCCGATATGTCATTTGCAAATATCTTTTAACATGGAATCTCTCTTTTTTTAAAAAATTTTATTATTTTTTAAAATTTACATCCAAATTAGTTAGCATATAGTGCAACAATGATTTCAGGAGTAGATTTCTTAGTGTCCCTTAACCATTTAGCCCACCCTCCCCCCCACATCCCCTCCAGTAATCCTCTGTTTGTTCTCCATATTTAAGAGTCTCTTATGTTTTGTCCCCCTCCCTGTTTTTGTATTACTTTTGCTTCCCTTCCCTTATGTTCATCTGTTTTGTATCTTAAAGTCCTCATATGAGTGAAGTCATATGATATTTGTCTGTTTCTGACTAATTTCACTTAGCATAATACCCTCCAGCTCCATCCACGTGGTTTCATTCTTTTTGATTGCCGAGGAATACTCCATTTTGTGTGTGTGTGTGTGTGTGTGTGTGTGTGTGTGTGTGTGTGTATACACACACACACACACACACACACATATACTACATCTTCTTTATCCATTCATCCATCGATAGACATTTGGGCTCTTTCCATATTTTGGCTATTGTTGATAGTGCTGCTGTAAACATGGGGGTGCATGTGTTCCTTCGAAACAGCACACCTGTATCCCGTGGATAAATGCCTAGTAGTGTAATTGCTGGGTCGTAGGGTAGTTCTATTTTTAGTTTTTGGAGGAATCTCCATACTGTTTTCCAGAGTGGCTGCACCAGCTTGCATTCCCTGTCTCCCTGTTCTTTAACACGTATCTAAGAAGATTGTCCTGAGGCACAAAGCATTGGCTGCTCTAGAGTCTGATGCTCCCCCTGCCTTCCTTTTGTCAGAACCCAGCACAGGCATCTCTCCAGTCTCGCTTCTGACTCTCTTCACCATGGCCTTGTCCACTGCTGCCATTTCTCACTTTACCTCCCAACTTGGCTGAAGAGTTTCCAGTGGGGTGACCATGAGGGAATCTGGCTTCTCCTGAGTGTGCAGTGTATTAGCCCATGTCACATCTCAGCTTGAGCCTTGCTCCAAGGAGAGATGTATTGTGATGATTGTGATGTTTCTGAGGTTTTAAAACTTGTACCAGTTTTGATGTCTGTCCATTTGATGAAAATGGAATTTTCAGAAAGCTTAAAATGAGTTAATTTTTTTTTTCATTTCTTTCCTATCAGTGACCTGGTTTACAGGTTCACAATTTAAAATGCCTGTTTATAAAAGCTCTATATTTGGTGTGACTTGATGGAACTGGGTTTGAACTATCAAAACAGGTGAGGGTTTTATGTCCTGTTTGTCCTGTGTCTTCAGATAAAGACCTGATCCTTTGAAATGTCTTTCTTATAGTTGTGGTATTAGGCTCAACATTTATAGCATACTTTTTAAAAAAATTTTTTAAGAATGTTTTTATTTATTTTGGAGAGAGAGAGAGAGATACAGAGCATGAGCAGGGGAGGGGCAGAGAGAGAGAGGGAGACGCAGAATCCAAAGCAGGCTCCGGGCTCTGAGCTGTCAGGACAGAGCCTGATATGGGACTCAAACTCACAGACTGTGAGATCATGACCTGAGCTGAAGTCGGACGCTCAACCAACTGAGCCGCCCAGGTACACCTCTAGCATACTTTTTAGTTCAGTTATTATTTGACTATTAAAAATATACTTTTAAATGAAGCTAGATATCCATATAGCAAGAATTTGCTTGGTAAGTTCAGGGTTTATAAAATCTGTAGCTGTGTTTAAGTAAGTTCCTTCCTAGCTTTAGATGCATCCTTCTAGGTCTTGTCTTCAGTTTGAGAATTTTTTACTTTCTCTTACAAAGTATTAAATTTAGATAATAAAAAAATGGAAAGGAATGAAAATAGTAAATGGGGAAAATTGTCCCATTTGCCCCAAAGCCTCCTCTGCTCCATAGATGCCAGTTCTCTGTAAGCAAGCACTCTTACCAGCTTCTCTGTAGCTCTCCACAGGCAGTCTCTGCATTTATAGATATACTGATATAAAGTGTGTATTTATCTTCACACAAATGATAGCATAATACACACTGCCTTGGCCTGCTTATTTTCCAGGACAGTCTACCTTAGGGTTCTTCTTGTATCCAGAATGTAAATTTCTAACTTATTCTTTTTAACAGTTATGTAACATTTTATTGTACAACTGTACCATTGTTTATTTAACCAGTCTTCTGTTAGTGGACATTAAAGTTGTTTCCAGAGTTTTGTTGTTATTCAGTGACTATCCTTGTAAGTAACAGGTCATTTGTTACAGCCTGCATAATTGAAATATTGCCCCTACCTACATTCATAACCACATCAGATAGTGTTACACTTTTGGCTTCAACTGTCAAGTATAATTTAGAAAATTCAGAGAAGAAGGAAAGCCTTTTGTATTTATCATATTTTTGCATACCCTATTCTTTTTTCATTCCTGATGTTCCAAAGTTGGTTTTTACTTTTGTCATTTCCTTTGTGTTTCCTTTGTTGTTAGCCGTTCTTTCAGGGTAGGTCTGGTAGCAACAAATTCTCTTAGTTTTCATGTGATTTCCTCTTCATTCCTGAAGGATATTTTTGCTGAGTATAAGATTCTGGGTAGACAGTTCTTTTAGCACCTGTTAACAGTTGTGCTACTTTCTTCTGATGAGAAAGTTTGTTTTTGTTTTTCCTTTATAGGTGGGTGTCATTTTTCTCTGGCTGCTTTCAAGAAGTTTTCTTTAGGGGCACCTGGGTGGCTTAGTCGGTTAAACATCTGACTTCGACTCAGGTCATGATCTCACGGTTTATGAGTTCGAGCCCCGTGTCAGGCTCTGTGCTGACCGCTCAGAGCCTGGAGCCCACTTTCGATGCTGTGTCTTCTCTCTCTCTGCCCTTCTGCCACTTGTGCTCTGTCTCTCTGTCTCTATCTCTCAAAAATATGTAAACGTTAAATTTGTTTTTTAAGTTTTCTTTGTCTTAGTTTTTAGAAGTTAAGTTATTGATGTGAATTTCTTTGGTTTATTCTGTTTAGGATTCACTCAGCTTGAGTCTGTAGGTTTATGTTTCTTGCCAGCCAAATTTGGGAACTGCTCAGCTGTTACTTTTTCAAGTACTTTTCAAGTTCTGTCTCTTCTCCTGGGATTTCAGAAACATGGATATTAGATCTTTTGTCAAAAGTTCCTATTGGCTCTACTTGTTTTGTTTCTGTTTTTGATATAGATTTTTTTAAAAATTCCAATCTGTTTCTCCATTTTTCTCTTTCGTTGAGGTTGGATAATTTCTTTTGCTCTCTCTTTTTTTTCTTTTCCCCCCTGGTTCACTGATTCTTTCTTCTGTTTCCTCCATTCTGCTGTTGAGCCCATTGACTGAGCTTTTTGTTTTGGGTGTTGTATTTCTCAGCTCTAAATTTTCCATTTGGTTCTCCTTTTTCTGTGTCTGATCTGAGACTCCGGTTTTTTTGTGCTACTGCTTTCTAGTTTTGCATTTGTTTCAAGTGTGTTCATAACTGATTGTTGAATTTGATCATGGCTGCTTTAAAATTTTGTCAGATAATTCTAATACTATTTCTTTTTTTTTTTTTTAAGGTTTATTTATTTTTGAGATAGAGAGAGACAGAGTATGAACGGGGGAGGGTCAGAGAGAGAGGGAGACACAGAATCTGAAACAGGCTCCAGGCTCTGAGCTGTCGGTGCAGAGCCTGACATGGTGCTCTAACCCATGAACTGTGACATCATGACCTGAGCTGAAGTCAGACGCTTAACCGACTGAGCCACCCAGGCACCCCTTAAACACTTTTAAGTGTTGAACGTTTTTTGAGATAATTATCATTAATAGAGTAGGAGATTCTTGAATAAATGATTTATCCTTATATTTCTTCCATACATGGATAAAAAGGATGGAATAATATTGTTTGTTTATTTTTTTAAAGAAACAATCATTTTCAGAAAGCTAAACACAATTATTTTCCATTTCTTGTGGTTTTTCTTATAAGAGCTAATCTGCTTATGATTCTGCTTAGAAGAGAGCAGCTGCGGAAGGGTATTACTGGGAGGCAGGAGGGTGAGAACGTGGGACTATTTCTAGATCTTCTGGGGTGGTCTGTGCTTACTTTTTCCTGTATGCCTCTTGGAAATTAACTTACCTCAGACATTCTTCTTTTCCTGGGGAATGACATCTGTACTCCCTGTATCCAAGTGGTTCCCAGTGTTCAGCATTGGCCTTTTACTTTAGCTCTAGACCAGCAGTCAGTGGACTGTTCCTGGAAAGGCCAACATGATCTCTGTCTCAGCTGCTCAGCTCTGCCATAGTAGTACAGAGGTCACCATGGCAAATGAATAGGCCTGGCTGAGTTCCAGTAGAACTTTACTTACAAAAATAACTTGGGGCAGGATTTGCCTACACTTGCCCTGGACTTTTACTTCCCATGTCTCCTCCAGATGGTTCTTTCCTAGATGTCCTCCAATAAGCTTTGAGGTTTCTTAGCGCAGCTATACCAATGTTCTAGGCCCCTGTCTGTGGCATCTTGTTTTTGCACAGTTGTGTCTTGGAACATCTCCAATAGTGGCAGTTGCCTGTAGGAAGGGAAAAAAAGACCTCAAGGAAAAAAAAAAAGGCCTTCCGACTTTTGGAAATATAGAGACCCTGGGTAGCAGAAATGATGGAGCTTGAAGCAAATTCCAAAGGAGAATGACCTATATGTAGTTGAGTACACTAGGACTCCAGTCCCTTGTTATTTTGACTTCTCATAAACATTACATACATTTGTTAATAATACTTGTTAATTATGCTATTAGAGAGATTGTCTAACTTATAAATTAACTAAGCTGAAATATGTATAGATTTTCATGTAGCGTCATTATTTTAAGACCTCTCTTTTTACATATCATTTGATTTGCTTTGTGTTCACATGAAGTTGTTAAAGGACGGCTGCTCTTCTATTATATAGCCATGGGACCGAGGCATTGAGGCATTGAGAAATGGTGTGACTTTTCTCCAGCCGAGAGTATCATCGTTGCCAATCCAGAGTTCATTCTATGTTGTTAACAGCACCTCCCTGACAAGACCCCATTTGCTGGAAATAGAAAGGAGGAGTCTCTCAGGGAGCTAGAATGAAATGAATAGCATGCACATAGAATATTTACTTGAGAGCAGGCCTGTAATAGAAAATCAAAGATGATAAATTTTCTTCTTTTTTACTCCCTCATCTTTATTAAAGAAAGGGATATGTTAAGATTATACTGACTAAATTGCTTGAAATATAAAATTTTTGAAAATCTCAGCTTTATAGACACTTTCCTCTTGCTAAAGGGACATAGAATCTAGTAGTAGAAGTTTAATACAGAAACTTAATTCTGATTTCCAAGTGCTACAATTATAAAATAGCCTGAGCAAAAACATACTCAATAATATCTTACACTTCAGAAGATGGGCTCTTGTTTCTTTGCATGACCTTTCCCCATGGGGAATGTTGTGCTTTGAGGGTGAGGTGGAGTGGTGGGGGTGGGGGAGATTCTGCAGCACTGACAGGTGTTTTAGCCTCTTCCTTCTGAATACAGCCTGTTTTACCATGTTGCAGAATGGAGCCATTGTAAGTGGAGAACAAGTTGGCTTTTAAGCTATTGTTAGCAAAGCAGCAGAAACAGTCTTTTTTGAAATTACTTTTACTCTGGCAGGGACATTGACAAGAAGAATAAGAGTTTTCCCAGATGTTATGTGCTTGTGGCCTTAGAAAATGACACAGGGTTTCTTTTCCTGTGTATCTGCATTTTGTACACTTGTTTTCTTAATTTTAGTGCTCCATTAACACGACATTAGCTTAGAAATTGGGCTTGTAAATGGAAAAAAGCAGTAGGTACTTCAGTTGGTACTGGTGTACCTTATTTTAAAGTATAGATTCCTTTAATAAAGTTAATTCAGTTAATGAAGCTTTTTACCTTTGACTCATTGTAAAATGAAAGAAAATGTGTTTCTCTGGAAAATAAACTTGGGATTAGGATTTAAGATGATCACACTTAAGAAAATACTCAACCTTAAAAAAGAATATATGAAAGGGAAAGTTTTCAGTTATAGTTTAGATAGAAAACATATAAAATGGTGAAATAGTTATAAAGAAATGGGATTTTGAAGAACAGTTTCAATGTCTGAAGAATAAAGCAATAGTGAGAGTGTACCTGGGCATAACACATGGGATGGAAATGTCAGTTACCCTACGTGACTGGCAGAGAGTGTTAACATGCTCGTTATGTATAGGGTCATGGGCTAGGGTTGGGCCTTTGCAGACCTTGAAGTCAGGGCTTGTTGCCCTTCAAGGCTCATGGTGGTAAATCAGAGAAATAAATGGCTCTATGTTCACTGGATGGCAGAGGTTAAATATCAAATGAGCGGTTATTTTAAGTACTGAGGAAATGTAGAGAAAGGAGCATCATGTAAGGTCTCTGAGTAAAGGCACTAGATCAGAGTTGGGTTTGAGCAGAACTCAGGTAGGCATACAGAAGAGAGAAAACAAGGCTTTCTAGGCTAGAAGAATAGTGTGAACAAACCTGGGGTGAAAATTAGCATAGGGCAGACTATGCTGCTTGAAGTGACGACTATCATTTACATCTCATCTTTGGCTGCTTTTGCTCTGCAGTGCAGAGTTGAGTAGTTTCTATGGAGACTGCATGGTCCACAAAGTCTAAAATATTTACTATCTAGACCTTTATGGGGAAAGTTTGCTGACCATTTAGGGGTGGTTCATGAATAAGTACATCAGTTAGGTAGAAGTGGAAGATGTAGGTATATACATAATAGAAATAAATAAGGGACAAATTACTGGTAACCTTGAATGTTAAACTTAGAACTTCGAAGCAGAAGCAATGTGAGTCATTAAAAGGACATAAAATTAATTCAGTTTATTAGCCATCAATTATGCATCAGGCATAATCAGTATGGGGAGAGAGATGGTTTTATAATTAAAAGGTTTTGAAATAACATGACCAGAGACATCTAAAATCATTTGCATAGCAGGTTCTTTGGTGGGAGTTAGGAAGGCCTACTTATAGGACTTGACATTTGAACATAGTTTTAAAAGACAAATAGGAGTTTGCCTGTAGGACAAGGACTGACTAAGGAAAACCATTTGAAGTACAGAGGTATGAAACAACATGATTCTTTTGGGAACAAAAGACATTGTCATGTTTGGAACATACAGACTGTGAGTAAATGAAGCTGGGAGGGGCCCCAGGGAGGAATGTCAGCCTCACTGATGATGGGTGGTGAGAAACTAGAGGACTGTGGGATGGGGCCGTGACCTGCTACTTTTCCCCATCATTTCATGTTTTCTTGTTTTATAGGTTTTTGGTTTTTTGTTACAAATTAAGTTAGATTTGTATTTTTAAAAGATAATCCTAAGAAAGCGGTGTGGGGAGTAGGTTTGGGGATGGAGGAGACAAAAGGTAGAGAGAGGAATTAGGAGTATATTGCAGTAGTCCAAGTGACAGATGATGAGGACTTAAGGTGGTGGAAGTAATGATGCAGATGAGAGAGGACCTTCTAAATACAGTTCAGTGGGAGAACTGACTGGATTTGGATATGTGAAGGATCCTGGGAAATGTTTAGGTTTGTGCTTTGGTTGGACAAGAAGGTGACTAGCAGTGCCACTTAACTCAGTTTGTGGTTTTGGAATAAAGGGTGCATTTTGGTGGTGGATGAGTTCACACCTCTGGGACAGTAAATGCAACCACCCATGGGTGGTTGGCAGTACAGGTCTGGAAATCAGTGGAGAAGAATGCCTTAAAAGATAAAATTTGGCAGGTATTGTAAATAAGCAGTTGCAATTGTAGCAGGAAATAACTTCACATAACGGAGCATGTAGAGCAAGAAATCAAATGTAGGTAGAGCAGGGAGGGATGTCAGATTCCAGGAGACACGCTGCTCCTCCTCCACTCTTACCTCCCACTCTCTCCCCACTGCAGACATTGCTAAATGATCACCACTCATTCCCACTGAGCCTGTGGGATCCTCAAGAGCTTCTCAAGGCAGTGCATGAAGAATTGACACAAGTTGGGGCAATCTTATATGAAATAGCAAAATGTAAGGGTCAGAGGAAGAAAACTGCATGGAGACATTGAGCTGAGAAGGAGGAGTTAAATCTACATCCCTACCAGAAAAGATGGAGTGCAGTTAGAGCTGAAATTTGTTGGCAGATTTGGGAACTAGGAAGTCGTTGATGACTCTGGTGAGAACAGTTTCACTTGAGAGGAGACAGAAGCCATGTTTTGAAGCTACTTGGAGCAGGGTGTAGGAGGTGACAGACTACTTTTCATAGAAGCTTGATTAGGAAAGGAGGTAGTCAGGGTGGAAACCAGAGGGAAGAAAAGGTGTGGAATGTGTGTGGGAGATAGTTCATATCTTAAATAACTTTTCTTCTGTGTAGTAAACCTGCTGATACATCTTCTTTAATGTTTTATTTGCAAACAATTTCAAACTTCAAATTGTACTAGAAGCACTAACTTCACCTGTAGTCAACAGTTCACATTTTGCCACATTTGCTTTATTATTTTCTTCATACATACTGTTTTTTTTCCCCTGAACTATTTGACAATCAGTTGAAGGCAGTAGGTGCTTTTGCTTGTAAATTTTTCATGTTTTATGGGTTGTACTTAGCCTTTACTCTCATAGGAAAAGGTCTTTGGGAAGCTCTATTAAGAAAACAATCAGAAAGTCTCCTCCACCTTTTGTGGTTATGTGTCTCATGGGAGAAAATTTGGGATTGTACTATACTGAAGACTTAAATACAACTTTTTTTTTTAGATATTGATCTCTGTTGGTGGGTACTGGTGAGCAGAAAAGGTGAAAGGAAATGATGGCAGTTTAGACCTTTTTGAAATAAATGTGGCTGTAATCATATAGTCTGATAAGGAAATAACAGGCAAGAAAGCAATGATATACTTTTAACCAATATTTGATGCCACAGTGTAATACTCTGTTACTTATTGTCTGAGAAGTGAGATAACAGATCAGTGAGGTTCAAAATTCTTTTCAAAATACTTAACAAGTCTAATAAATCTCTAAAGTGTCATCTCTGATTTAGGCACTGGACAAATATGCTTACTGGAAAAATGTGGCATTTCCCCCCCCTAAATACAGAACATTTTAGTAAAGGCTTGGTAGCGTACAGTTGCCATGTATAGTGTATATTTTGAACATAAAACTCATGAACAGGAATTACAATGTTATATCAAGTTGTCTTTCATGAGTGGCTTCCCTTCTTTGCAAGGGTCTCTATTGCTGGAGAGCAGTGGTCCATTTGTGTCCAGCCTCCTTGGCACCAGCTTGCTGAGCCCAGGACAGACTGAGATGGATGTGCTTTACTGGTGAAAACATGGTAAACCAGAGAGATATTTTTATTTATACTTAAAAGCAGATGATAGGAAACATTGCTCTGGTTCATCAGATGTTAATGATCATCCTCATCATCTCAGTTGTTTCTCTTATGGATTTTTAGCCACACAGTTCTGTTTCTTAAGAAAATCTGGCAAGATTGAAAGTCAGATAAATAAAATCTTAATTTCTAAAGTTTTATGAGTTTTAGGTGTTACTTAAAGTTTTTTAGCAGTGTCATTTAAGTACCTTGAAAGATTTATAAATAATAACCCAAGTATAGCATTTCTGCCATATAATGCCAGAAGTAATGAGCACGTGTGACACTTTGGGGAGTTTTTGGGTATTATGTGGTTGCTGTTCACTGGTTTGCTCAATATATTTTGCAAATGTTGGCTATTTGTGCTTGGTCTATAATTTTATTGGAAGATGTGGCTGTAATCACTGATGGTTTATAAGGAAATAACAGGCAAGAAACAAATGATATGTTTCTAACCAAAATGTGTAGGTTGATCCCTGGATTTCCTTTGATAAAGGTGTCTGGTGCAGCACTTGGCTGCTCATGGTATACCTACTTGCTCATGTTCTCCTCCCCGAAAGGCCGCTTGTTCCACGTCTCTGCTTCTGTGCTCAGCTTGCCTCCAGCCCATTGCTCCCGTCCTGTAGCTTGTGGAGGAGAGCACCTCTGCCGCCAGGGAAAGGCAGTGAACCGCTGGAGCTGCAATACATCCATCCTCCAGCACTTACTAGCTGTGTGACTTTGGGCAAGCTCTTTAATTTCTGCATGTTTGTTTCCTTGTTGGTAAAATGAGAATGATAATGCCATTAAATGAATTGTATTAAACAACAAATAAGTTAATATACATAAAGTTCTTAGAACAGTGCCTGATTCATAGCCGCTGTGTCTTAGGTATTATTGTGATAATGTTTATATAAACTGTTATTATGATGTTATTCTTATGTGAGGTGACATTGTTGAGCAGAGACCTGAGAGCTGTGGGGGAATGAGCCATGTGGCTATCTGGGGGAGAAACCTTCTAGGCATAATGGGTGTGTGCCTGGTAGGTTTGAGGAGCACCAAGATGGCTCATGTATGAGAGCAGAGGGAGCAAGTGGGACCCTGAGAGCTAGGTTGCAGGGGCAGCAGGGGCAGAGCATGTTTCACCTTAGGGCCATTGTGAGGACTTTCTCAGTGGTACTCTGAGATAGGTACCGTTTCAGGGTTTGAGTAGACATGCTCCAAATTAGGTTTTGACAGGATTCCTCTGGCTGCTGTGGAGGAGTCAAGGGCAGAAGCATGAGATCTGGGAGAGATGATGGGTTGCAGCAGCATGAGTAGTAAGGAGTGGTTACATCCTAGGTGTGGCTGACCAGATTTGCTAATGTATTGGATGTGTGGGTGTGGGAAACAGGAGTGGAACATGAGTCCAGGTCTGCATCCTTTAAGGGGTGGAGCTACCATCTGGTGAGTTGGGAAAGACTGGAAGGGGAGTAGGTTTTGAACATGTTAATTTTGATTGATGCAGTAGGTAGTCGAGGTTGTAAAATGGTCTGTGTGGGGGTTCAGGAGAGAGAGATCAGTGCAGGGGACAACATGTGGAAGTCATTGCATGTTGAGGCTATTTAGAGTCTGGTGGCTGAGATTACCAAGTAGGCTAGTTTATGTAGAAAGGGAAAGGACTGAGGCATAAGGATTAAGTCCTGAGTCCTGGGGAGGGGAGATGAAGAAGGAGCAAGGGAAAATGAAGAGGAGTTGCCAGTGTGGTAACCTGAGCTGAGAGATGGGGTGGGGCGGTCAGCCTTGGGAAGGAGTAAAGCGTGTGTCTTAGTAGGAACCAGAGGGTGGAAGTGTTTGAGGGGCAGAGGCAGGTGGGTAGGCAGAGTGGAGGCGGGAGTGGGTACAGTGCTTCTCCAGGCTGTCTTCTCAGCTGGATGGGCAGCAAGTTAAGTGTGAGAAGGGTGGTAGGAGTTTGAGGAGAGGGAGGGCAAGGACTCTGCAAATAGAGAGGGGCTGTGTAGCAACACCAAGGGCCCACTGGAGGTTTGTCAATAATTAAGAGTGGGACCAGTCACATGACTGTGCATGTTTCTCCAGCTGGGTACAGCCACTGGGGCAGATTGAGGGGTGTGATGACAAACTTTATACCAGGGAGCCACTACATTGATGACTCATTAACTCTGAGTTGGATAAAGAGGGAAGTGAGGGCACAGAAGGGATTAGGTAGCAAAAAGGTAGTAGATTCATTGTGTATGGGTTGAAGAATTGATTGGAACTGGGGTTGGAATACCACAGTAAGTGAGCTGGGATGATGATGGTTGGAGGGGACTGCTTAGCTTTGAGGTCAGGGAGTGTCGTCATTGGTTACTACAAGGTGTATGACTGTGGAGACAGAAGGCCAGGGTAGGGTGAGGACATGGTCATGGCAGACAGGTCAAGGGTAGAGGGCAGAACAGTGGCAGGGTCACTTACCTTGATTTTTAACATGGGAGAGAAAGTGATGAGCATGGCCCGTAGGGAAAATGAGTCATGGTGTGAATGTGGCAGTGTAGTTTGAGAGAAGAATACCAGACAGTGTAGAGAAGTGGTGTCCTCAGAGCAGGGAGGTGCAGGGAACACTAAGTGTGGCGGATATAGCGTATTTTGCTGAGGATAACTATGAGTTTCAGAAGGAAGGGTTTTGGGAGTTGCAGAGCCTTTTGAGGGTAAGAATTGGGATGTTAAGGGACAGCCTGTAGGTTTCTTGAATTGACTGAGACAGATGTTAAGGGACAGAGTTGTAGGTTTCTTGAATTGACTGAGATAAACAGGGATAAAGGGATTATTCTGTAAAAGATTTCTGTAGTGTATTAGGAAGAATACCTTGTCAGGATTTCATAGTTCTAGAGCTGCTGCTTTATATTCTGAATACTGGAAATGAGTACTCAAGGGGGATGGTGATATTATTGGTTTTTATTTTTTACCCTTTGTAGATCAGTATTTCTTAATAAGGTCTGGTAGATTTTTTTTTAACTTTTTTTTTTTTTTAACTTAATTTTAAAATTTTCTCTCCTCTGTTTTGGAGCAGGACACTATTAAATGCAAGGGGTCAAATTTCTTGTCTAAAGTAGATTGTGTTGCTAAAGGGCACCGAGTATGCTAGAGCAGTGGGCTGGGAGCCAAGGCATCTGTGTCACTTAACTGGGACCTTGTAGAGATTACTTCCTCTGGGACTTTACTCCTTTGTTTAAAAAGGGTGAGTTGGGGGTGGGGAGATACTACTATAAAATCTTTTGGTTTTAGAATTAAACTCTTCCATTCATTTATTAAATTTATTAAAAATGTTTCTTGCAATAATGATCTCCAGTTTCTTTTTTTTAAAGTTTATTTATTGCATGTTTACACACCAGCTAACAAATTTTCTACACAAGTTAGTATTCTTTTTAAAGTATGTTTACAGAATAAACATGAAATTTCCCTGCAGAGGAGGTACTCTTGGGAAGGATGACTTAAAGAACACTGAGACCATGTATGTTTTATAAATTATGAAATAATCTTCTTCCTATACTTCTCCTTCCTTATATAAAAGTGAATTAGAAGTAGAGAGGAGGAGAGAAGAAACATGATTTGTTCATCACAGATTGATCAGCTGCTTGGGTGTAGTTGTTTTCTTTGGTAGGCTTAGAGCTGGCTGTATTCTTAGCTTTTTGTGTGCATACTTGGGAAATTGTAAATGTTACCAAGTGCCTCAGACTTAGAATGAGGTGGTAATTTTCCATTTCTTCTTAAAATAACTAGAAAATCAGTGATTAACACAGATTCTCTTGATATCAGAGTATAGCCAGACTAAAGGCTGTGCTGAACAAGTGAAACCAGAGTAATTTTCCAAGCAAGTTTTGTTTGATTTGGTTCTTCTTTTTTTAGCCTTTGTGAGGAGTAATTCTGTATGACACTCAACTGAAGTGGTTAGATTTGAGAAGTAAAAGTTTGCCATATAGGTTGAGAACAGACACAGAGACACCAAAGAGCATCCTGAAGCTAGTCCCTTCTAGTTTTTGGGTCAGCCCAGCCTTGACCTGTTACCTGGGGGCAGGCTTGGGGCTCTTGTCCTTCACTCCCAAGAACAGTGCAGCTCAGTGTGAGATTGCTGACTGCCTGGGTTACGGACTCCTCCTGGGGAATTGTCTGGGCAGTGCACACCGTCTCCTTCCCACTGTTCACCCCAAGCCAGCAACACACATTGCTCTGTGGAACACTTGAGTCCATTCCATGGCGACTTGAATGTCAGCAACATTGAGCTTTTATTCATACTTTTATTTCAACTTTGTATTATAGTGAAGTATTTAATAAGACCCTGTTCCCCTTTTTCTTTAATAATTCAAATAGTAACGTATATGCCAAGATCCAAGTAATACTTTGTTAGTTTAATAATTTTCTCTGTGTTCCTGCATGAATTAATGTATATGGGTGCAAGTGAAGGAATAGGGTAGAACTTGTCCTGTTGAGTGTCAGAGAAAAGATGGTAAATAATGACTACCTATTGGAGATGTAAACTGTTTGTGAGCATGTTGAAAATATCCTCCTATGACAGTTTGTACTTCATTCTACATTTGGAGCTCAGAGTGATTATTAGTTGTCCTATGATTTTGTGCATCTCTGAATATACCTTTAGATTAAATGCTGCAGAAATGAGACATGAAATACGGATTTCTTCCCTTGTATTCAGACATCAGAGTAGCTTTTTAGATCATATCAGATCAATAGTAATATTGGGGTGGTCTGCCTTAAATAAAGCATAACCCTGCTTATCTTAGAATGAAGCAGTATTCTTATTCAGAGATAAATAAATTTCAACCTTATTTAATTTTTAATGTTTGTCTTCCCATTTCATGGTTTGAAGTTCTTACTGACATTTCTGCTATTTTGGAATAAATTTCTTTGTTCTTTGAGGTTGAAAACTTAATGGTAGAATTTATAAACCCTGTGGCATTGGTATACTTAAAAAGGGAAGTTTGGTATATCATTATCTCCATTTTGAATGTGCAATATGCCCATTAGAGAAAAATTGGAAAATACATAAAAGTTAAAAACAAAAGGAAAAGTTCCTATAGCTTGCCTTATACAAGGAGAATATTTATTCTACTTATACAAGGAGAATATTCTGTGAATATTTATGTGTAATTTCTTCTAGTATTGTAAGAAGCTGGATTTGCTTAAAAGAAAACTACTATTACTGAAACAGCAAACCGCTCCCCCCAATCTATATAAAATATAATTGTGGTGATACTGCATATAAATTTTGTATCTTCTTTTTCACTTAGCAAAGATTTCCCCAATTACCAATGTATTAAGCATTTTATAAACATTTATCATTTTTAACAGCTATAAAGTTTTTCTTATAGTAAATTTGCCACCTAGTTATTCAGTTCCTTATTGCTGGACATTTAGGTTATTTCCTGTTTTCCTTTTCCTATTATAAATAATGCAGTAATGAACATCTTTGAACCTGAAGCCTTGTCTGCACATCAGATCATCTCAGTAGGTAGAAGCCCAGGAGTGGAGTTAATGACTTAAAGTTGCAGATGCACTCTATAAAATTACTATATGAGAAGATACGTGATACTAATATTTGGATTAGCAGGAGCTACTTATTGGATGTCTAAATTGAGCAGTATTTGGTAGCTTATTTTGGATTCTTTTTAGTTTCTTCTCAAGTTACTAGATCCTTTGAAAGATTTTAATCAGTAGATGAAAAGGAAACCTGGTATATTTAAGGCTCTTTGTAGTTGGCCTCACTCTCTCTGGTAATAACCATATTGGTGTTTTACTGATCCACTTGTGGTTTTCCAGGTTTTTGACTGTGATCTGTAGTAAGAAAATATTTTACATTTGAATCCAAATCTATATTTTATACTCATGGACACACATGAAACAATATTCACCCTTATCATTTTATATTATGTTCTGAACTTTTCTACTCTGTTTTATTTTTTAAAAATATGAGTCATGGTCCTCCAAATTGATGCCATATCTTCCTAAAGGATCCAACTTGGATTGAAAAAACATTGCACTATGTAACAGATATGAATTCAGTGAAACACATGGTTTCTTTTTTCTTTCTGACTGCCTTTACTTATTCTTTGTATGGGTAGGAATCCTGGCAATATCTGCGACATAAGCACGTTAGTATCTTGCCCAAGGGCACATAGCTATTAGTGGTCAAACTGGGACATGAGCCAGCTCTGGGTGACTCCAAGGCCCAGGATCTTAGCACCATGCATTCTGGAGCCTTTACACCTTACAGCGCATAAGCCATTCCACCCTGGGTCGTGTATCCAAGAGGAGGACCACACGACTTCTGTAGGAAAGACACCGCCAAGCTGGTTAGGTACAGGTTTACTGAAACGCTGTTTACCTTGAATGGGCTATGAAACCCACCCAAGAACTGTGGCACAACAAGCAGTAGTAAACCAAGGCATAACACAACTTTTCTTTCTGAAGTTTGCTCCTTGAAAAACCAGGCAAACCTGATCACGAATGGTGGAGAGTTAGAAGTGGAAAGCAAGGTTTTGGTCAGTGGAGGAAGATCTTCACAGAGGGCTGAAGGATCAGTTGAAAATGCAAGTCTGATTACTTTTCTTGGTCCCTCACAACCTCAGTGGCTTCCCTTTGCCTTTAAATGTCCAGCAGGTGCTGAGCAAAGTGTATCTGGAGGAGGTGGTGTGTGCAGTGCCCAGTCTCATTTACTGAAGTGACTTTATGCCCAGAAGGGAGTGCTCTCTCTGGTCACAGACTTCGTTCTGGCTTTGTTGTTGAATAGTCCTCACCAAAAAGAGTAAGTCCAGTGAGCGCTTTGTGGAGGAGGCTGGCATTAACTTACAACAAAACTTTGAAAGGCTTAAACTTCTCAGGATAATGTGGATGACCAGCTGGGAATGGCATGTGGAAAGGGGCATTTTACCTAGAGGGTTTTCAGAAGAGCCTGATGTTACTGAAAACTTTCTTTGAATGAAATGTACCCTTCCATTGGAGACAGTAACCATGAAAAGTTTAGATTTTAATGCTCTCTCTGGGATATTATAATCATGGAAGAAGATACCTCTTTCTCGTCATCAGTTATAAAGCCATCACTGAAATCAACACTAATCAGTGATAACATTTTTCTCTTCTTAAAGGGCAGGTCATTATATCATGTAAACAAGTAACATTTTCTATTTTCAACACAGTCACATCGATTGACTGAAAGATAGAAAGTAGACATATATTGTTGATTTTGGATTTCTTGGAATACTGAGAAAAATATTGCCTTGAAAATCACACTTCATCAAACCTGGCAGATTGCAGTAGGAAAAAAATTGAATAAATGTGGATGTTTTCCCCTTCTTTTCTCTGATACAGGGACTCTACCAGCGGCTCCACTTAAATTTCCTTCAAAAATTTAAAAGAAAATGTTCTCCATGGAGTTGCTATTAACTGAACCAATGAGACTGGACATGCCTGGGGTACATCTGAATCTCAGCCCCTCCACTTAGTCTTTGGAGCTAGGCAAGTGCAAAAATGGGTCCTTGACATCTCGTGGCCACTTACCTAACATGCCTAGGGCTCTGCAGGAAGTGGTCGGCTTGGCCACCCGTCCTTTGACTGGGTCTTAAGAGGAGAAGGAGCCAGGACTAGTGCTGAGCCTTGGTTTTCATTTTATTTTATTTTATTGAACTCTATTTAGTAGATTGATAAACCAGAAAACGTGAATGACCCTTTGAAGACCCTGATAAAATCTGGCTTTATTTTTCTTTTATAGTCATGCTGACTTAAAGTAGCAGACTCTAGGTACTTTGCAGTAACATTATAGCTGTTTTTCCTCTCATATTTACCCCATGTCTCATTGTCTCAGATTTTGCAGAGGAGTAACGGTTATTGTTGTGCACTGGTGTGTGTATAGTATAATTGCACTCACATGTGTTCAAGATTATAAAGTTGATTTCACCATTCACCAAATAGTTATGGAGAGGTAATTCACACATTCTCATCCTCTGTGTCTGTTTCTCTTAGTGCAACCTGGATCAGAGCCTGATGTGGCAGCAATGCTTGAGCACTCACATGGAACAAAAAAAGAATTAGGACTGAGCTTCTATTGTGCTAGGCTAATTGCCTTACTATTGATTCAGCTTTAGAATTGAAATGGATTGTTTAAACATTTTTGTTTTTGTGATTGTTTTAATTCAGGTTTTATTAAACTGGGCAGAAGATCTTTGATGCCAGGATTCTGAGGCACGTTTATTTGGATCTTCCAGTGTAGCTTTTCTGAATGCAAATCTTGTCCGTCTGGCTGCCTATTATCCATCCCTCTGAAGCTCAACAGACTTGATTAAATTCAGAACAGCTCTGCCTTGGTAGTTGCATCTTAAATTTTGTCATTAGTTATGCATCGTATTTCCTTGTGTCTGAGGTGACCCTCAGAAGACACAGTATTCCTTTTTTATTTTCCTCAGAATCAGAATGTTTGAAAGGCAGGTTGTAGTTACAGATTGAGGTAGGAAGTAAATTCTTTTTTTTTTTTTCTTAAAATATCTTATATATCACATCATCTTATATATCACATCTGAAAGTGAGTAAAATACCGATGGGTGGTTTTTTCTCATTTGCAGATGTGATGAATTTGACTGCCAGGAATCATAGAAGTGCTGTAGAATGCCATACAGGGACTGAAAAAATAATCTTCAGATTCTGTGGGATATAAATGGCTGTAAAAAGAGGTTGACTTGTTCTGCTTTTCTCTTGTCATCTGTTAATATATGCCATCTGATTCAAGCAGTGAGCCAGTTCTTTATTCTCTCTCTCTGAAAATTCTGAAGGGGATGGCGAGGAATACATGTTAGCTACACTTCAGTGTAGCTATCTGACCATGTTTTCTTATGTGTTGGCTCCACTGTGTTTGTCCTGAATTATATATTCTGGTTTTCCATCCTTGAGGTAATACTTTTATAATCTTATTTACTTACTTGGCTTATCTAGTTTCTTTATTACTTTCAGATAATTTCTGATTATATAGGCATGATTTTAGTGTTCCATTTTCTCCATTAGCTTTGGGTGTTACTCCTAATTCAGATCTCTATGACTACCCCGCTTCAGTCTGGTGTATAATCAGTGTTCTTGTTCTCATCTGTTGGTGTCTAGGAGCTCCTGGTTGTTTTGTCCACAGGTCTCATTGCATGTTCTCCCTACCCGTTCTTTCTTACTGGGTAGACAGAGCTCAGCCAGAGGAGCTATGCCTCTTAGTGCCTTTAGTTTCTTCTGACAGATGATGTGCCTTGCTGGAAGTAAGTAACGAATCTATAGTCATCTTTATATTGGATCCTGCACATTTATTTCACTGTAATCCAAATTCAGGCTTTAGTTTTTAACTCTCTTCTAGGGAAATCATAAATGCAAAAATATGAGTTGGATTCTCTCTAAAATTTTTTCCATCTGTTATTTTTTGGTTCCTCCTTTTCCCTTTCCCCTCCCCCCCCTTTTTTTTGTTTTTTGTTTTTTGTTTTGTTTTTTTTTTTTTTTTTGGTGGGGATAGGACATGATATATATATTTTTTTCTTTGTTTAAAAAACAATTGGAGTCAGTACCTCCTCTACAAGGTAAAAGTGGTGTTTTGTGTTTAGGAGGGTAGTTTCTGTATATTTGTCCTTGACTTCTGAGGGGGAAGTGGGCTTTTTCAGGGTGATGGTGGGGGGGGGGGCCTGTCAGTGTGCTGAAGGACCCCAGCCAGCACATCTCAAGAATTGTTGATCCTGGTGGCTACATAGCTATAACTGGTTACTTTGATGAAATTGTACTTGCCTGTCTTTTAAGGTTGAAAAGAATCAACTTTCGCCTGCTGTCACAGTTTGTTGGTATTTTCCTGAATTTATTTGTTTTAGCTCATAAGGAGTCTATAAAAGATTTTGAATTGTGGATGTTAATTATGGAAGAGAAATTTTAACTAGATTACTCATTCATTACTTTCTCATTCAGCAAATTTGTGGAATGCTTAGACTCTGTTAGGCGCTGTAGGCTTCAGTGATTCCACAGTGAACAAGATAGAAAGTGCCTTCCCTCAGATCTCTTCCCTCAGAGATTCCATTGTAGTGAGCCAGGAGGGGTGAAAGCAGAGGACAAGCAAAATACTATAATCTTGCTTATCTATTCTCTCAGCTGTCTGGAATGCAGGAGACACGTGGGGAGTGTGGCTGAAGCCCTTCCTAAAGTCTGTGTGCTGAAATTTTAAACCAGTGCTCCCCAAGTCTGGCTGCATGTCTTATTCACAAGGGGTTTCTACTTTCAGGGACTCAGTGCCCTGGGCATGAGGGGGTACCACTGCCCTAGGCTCTTTCCCTAGGCAGACTCCTCATGCTCCTCCTTTGCATTCAGTCCTAAGCAAGTGAAATAGCTTCCTTTCTCAACCCTTAGTCGATTAAAAGCAGAAAATGGAGAGGCAAGAGTGCTGACCCACACACAGGGAGAGAGGAGACAGAAAAGTTAAACCTGAGAAGCAGAACTCCTTCAAACACCTCAGGACCTCAAGGCTGAGCCACATCAGAGAGAATAAATTCTATTTAGCACATGCAGGGAAGTCCATCATATTTTGTAAAGAAGTTTTAGTCTGTTAAATTAAGTTTTGGGTTTAGAAGAGGGTAAAATGAGATGGAGTTTGCCCAGATGGGATTCCTCAGTGGAATGCGGAGGGATGCGAACCCACTGTGAGGGAGAGCAGAGAGAAGGGCTGGCACTGTTAGCAGAGAGGGCCATGCAGTCTCCTCCAAAGTGGGGAAGGACTGAAGTGGATGGCATCTTCTGAGGCTCCATGACACCTAGTGTTGCGGCAAGGTGGGCCCCAGTTTTCTAGAGTTTGTAGGAAGTTACATGGTAGAAGATTCAATGTTTTGTTGGAATGACTCCCAGTCTAATAGACAGACTGGGAGAATGGTGGTGTGCCCTTTCTGGCTGCTACCCCAGCTCAGCCCATCATGCTGTTATGACTTGCCTGGAGACTAAGGATGGGCGGGTAATCCCTATACCCATTCCTTAATCAGGCATGTACTGGGTAAGCACCTACGTGGGGCTCACCTTATGTTGCATATCATGGCAGTGGGGGGGAGGGTATTTCACACCAGGTCTAATAAGTATAATTAATTGATCTCCCAGTTCCTGACTGATTGGAAGGAAGGAAGGAAGGAAGGAAGGAAGGAAGGAAGGAAGGAAGGAAGGAAGGAAGAAAGAAGGAAAGAAAGAAAAAAGAGGGATTACTGGCTGAGGTAAATGCATTGATTGGTACAGTGTAAAACAACATCCGACAGCCTGGAAATGAAGACACAAAAGCTATAAAGACCTTGTAGCTGTTGCATGCTTGTGGAACAATAGGGGACATTAACATGACATCTGTGGATGCCAGCTTCATGGGTCCAAGGTAGCATTGTGTTACAGAAAAGAATGACGACCTGTGGCTTCCGTCAGATCTCCCTGATCATCCAGGCCCAGAATCTGCCTGCTACTTACAAGTGAGCTTGGGGGATTTTCTTTAACTTCTCTAAACCTCATTAAAAAAAACTATGGTGAGGACAAGCATAGCAACTTCAAGGTTATGGTGGAGAATTGGATTTCCTGTAGGTGAAATGCCTTGGTACAGTAAGAATCAAGCTGTTATTATAAATAGAAAATGAGCGAAGGGAGAGAAAAAGGGGAATACTTGTAGCAGAAGCTCTGAGGAAATAATCAGCATGAGAAATGTTTGTGGAACACATTTATTGTTTTATCTGCTCCATTACTTAAAGGTTTTCTACAGTTTCATGAAAATGGCATCGCAGTAGTATGACACAGTACAGTACTGTAAGATTCCTAATTCAGTTACTTCCTCATTTTGGCACATGAGGTTCAGTCCTTTTATTTCTTGATCATTTATTGAGTATACATGATAGGGAAGGCTCTGTGCTAAGCACTATATGTGTTTTAAAGTGAACAGGATATAGTATTTGTTATCAGAGGAGCTTGTATGTGGAGATTGGGCTCAGACATCCAGGTATCATAAACTGCAGAAGGAATATGAAGGGTAAGAGCAGTAGGACAGGGCCGACTGTGGACAAAGTCAGCCTGAAACACTGACTCATGACCTGGATACCTCCCAAGGCCCTCTCATGGCTTGGCTGATGGCCTCCTAGTTATGGAAACAAAAGGAAAAGATCTGAATTCAGGATGACACTTTTTATTTCCTGTTCTTGAGGTTTGATTGATCGTTGAGTCCAGAAGCACTTTCTTTAGGACCATTGCCCAGCATCTTGGAGATCCTTTTTTGGGGGTTGAAGGGATGCCTTAGACCAGTTGATGAGAATTTGATCCAGAGATCAAATTGCTGCCCAGTTTCTTATGTCGTATATTCTTTGTGGCAGGTATGGGCTTTCAGTGGTTTTGTGTTTAAAAGTAGAAAAAAATGTCTGATTTGTTATGTGGCTGTCTCAACATTAGTAACTTTATTTGCCCCTGATGTTATTCAATGTAGCCTGCTTCTAAAATGCATAAATAAATTTTGTTATGGACTGAATTTCCTTATGCTTTTATGTTTTTATCCCTAGCACGCCCCACTCCCCTACACACTCTCACCTTACACACAATGTAAGTTGCTTCACAGTCCGTTCCCCACCCCGCTCCTGCCTCCAACTTAAGGCATTTGCTTGAATGGTGGCCACACTCTAAGCATGGAATACTGGAGTTTGATTCTGACTGTAACAATAAAGTCTTTGCAGCTCATCCATAAGCCTCCAAAAGTAGGAATCCAAAAGGATAGGAATTTTTATGGTGGCCTTAATTAGTATTAGTATTACCATAAAGGAAAGCTGATATTTTTACTAAAAGAACAATATTGCACTTTTGTATCCAGAGAAACAGTGTTTTTCCAAGTGGCCATGTTAAGAAGTGGACCTTTTTTGTATGCCTCTTTTAGAATGGCATTCGAGCTACTCTGCCAGCAACAGAAGGATCTTGATCTCATGACTGGATAGTTTTCTTCTCTGCTTTTCTCCCATATTTTCACTCCTTAAGATCTCCATTTAACTTCTCTCCATCCCTGCACTTGCCCCTTTGCTGTTGTTTTGCCATTGCAATCTGCAAGGATCCTCGAGAACAAGCTTGTAAGAATCCTTGAAAACTATGACATTCTGAAGCTGGGAACCAAGGTGAGCTTCATTCTGAGCCTAACAGGAAGCAGATTAACTTTCAGAAATGCTGCGGGTAAGGTCCCTTTCTGCCATAACCTTTACTGCATGCTGCATTTGGCAGACAGGGGTGGAAGTGGATTGAAAAGTCACTCCCCATCCCGGGTCAGAAGCACCAGCTATTCCCCCTACAGCAACAGCTTGCAAGTCTGGAACCGCCTGTGTAGGCTGTGTCCTGGACTGCAGTGTTTTGTGTCCTCAGGAGGTGTTGCTCACTGCTTTGCCATGGAGAAGGCAAAAGAAGAGAAGAAGTGATATTTTTGTTCATGTGTCGTGATATTCTACCTTTATTAGGGATATTTGGGGAGATGGAAACAAAAAAGCCAATGGTAAGGTTGTGGGGATTTCCATTCATTGAATGCACCACACCGTTCATCTCTTTCAGCAGATGGATGTTCCTAATCTTCATGGCTTGTAGGTGACTTACTTCACTAGAGGAGTTCAAGCTAGGGTTTTGCATTATAAAATCTTTTTTTTTAATGTTTATTTTATTATTTTTTTACAGGTTTTATTTTTTTATTTTATTATGTTTTTTAACTTATTTTTTTTTAAATTTACATCCAAATTAGTTAGCATATAGTGCAACAATGATTTCAGGAGTAGATTCCTTAGTCCTCATAATAGTTAAGTCATATATTTGTCTTTCTCTGACTAATTTCGCTTCATATAATACCCTCCAGTTCCATCCACATAGTTGCAAACGGCAAGATTTCACTCTTTGATTGCCGAGTAATACTCCATTATATGTGTGTGTGTGTATGTATATGTATATGTATATGTATATGTATATGTATATGTATATGTATATCACATGTTCTGTATCCGTTCATCCATTGATGGACATTTGGGCTCTTTCCATACTTTGGCTATTGTTGATAGTGCTGCTATAAACATTGGGGTGCATGTGTCCCTTTGAAACAGCACACCTGTATCCCTTGGATAAATACCTAGTAGTGCAATTGCTGGGTCATAGGGTAGTTCTATTTTTAGTTTTTGGAGGAACCTCCATACTTCTTTCCAGAGTAGCTGCACAAGCTTGCATTCCCACCAATAATGCAAAAGCGATCCTCTTTCTCCGCATCCTCGCCAACATCTGTTGTTGCCTGAGTTGTTCATGTTACCATTCTGACAGGTATAAGGTGGTATCTCATTTTGGTTTTGATTTGTATTTCCCTGATGATGAGTGATGTTGAGCATTTTTTCATGTGTTTGTTAGCCATCTGGATGTCTTCTTTGGAGAAGCGTCTATTCATGTCTTTTGCCCATTTCTTCACTGGATTATTTGTTTCTTGGGTGTTGAGTTTGAGAAGTTTTTTATAGATTTTGGATACTAACCCTTTATCTGATATGTCATTTGCAAATACCTTCTCCCATTCTGTCAGTTGCCTTTTAGTTGTGCTAATTGTTTCCTTCGCTGTGCAGAAGCTTTTTATTTTGATGAGGTCCCAGTAGTACATGTTTGCTTTTATTTCTCTTGCCTCTGGAGACGTGTCAAGTAAGAAGTTGCTGCGGCCAAGATCAGAGAGGTTTTTGCCTGCTTTTTTCCTCTGGGATTTTCATGGCTTCCTGTCTTACATTTAGGTCTTTCATCCATTTTGAGTTTATTTTTGTGTATGGTGTAGCAAAGTGGTCCAGGTTCATTCATCTGCATGTCGCTGTCCAGTTTTCCCAGCACCACTTGATGAAGAGACTGTCTTTATTCCATTGGATATTCTTTCCTGCTTTGTCAAAGATTAGTTGGCCATACGTTTGTGGGTCCATTTCTGGGTTCTCTATTCTGTTCCATTGATCTGAGTGTCTGTTCTTGTGCTAGTACCATACTGTCTTGATGATTACAGCTTTGTAGTATAGCTTGAAGTCTGGGATTGTGATGTCTCCTGCTTTGGTTTTCTTTTTCAAGATCGCTTTGGCTATTCAGGGTCTTTTCTGTTTCCATACAAATTTTAGGATTATTTGTTCTAGCTCTGTGAAGAATGCTGGTATTATTTTGATAAGGATTGCATTGAATATGTAGATTGCTTTGGGTAGTGTCGACATTTTAACAATATTTGTTCTTCCTGTCCAGGAGCATGGAATCTTTTTCCTTTTTGTGTGTGTGTCGTCTTCAATTTCTTTCTTAAGTTTTCTATAGTTTTCAGTGTATAGATTTTTCACCTCTTTGGTTAGATTTATTCCTATGTATTTTATGGTTTTTAGTGCAATTGTAAATGGGAACAACTCCTTGATTTCTTTTTCTGTTACTTCATTGTTGGTGTATAGGAATGTAACCGATTTCTGTGCATTGATTTTATATCCTGTGACTTTGCTAAATTCATGAATCAGTTCTACCAGTTTTTTGGTGGAATCTTTTGGGTTTCCCTATAGAGTATTATGTCATCTGCAAAGAGTGAAAGTTTGACCTCCTTCTGGCTGATTTGGATGCCTTTTATTTCTTTGTGTTGTCTGATTGTAGAGGCTAAGACTTCCAATACTATGTTGAATAACAGTGGTGAGAGTGGACATCCCTGTCTTGTTCCTGACCTTGGGGGGGGGGGGAAGCTTCAGTTTTTCCCCATTGAGGATGATATTAACGTTGGGTCGTTCATATATGGCTCTTATGATCTCCGTGTATGCTCCTTCTATCCCTACTTTCTTGAGGATTTTTATCAAGAAAGGTTGCTGTATTTTGTCAAATGGTTTCTCTGCATCTATTGAGAGGATCATATGGTTCTTGTCCTTTCTTTTATTGATGTGATGAATCATGTTAATTGTTTTGCAGATATTGAACCAGCCCTCCATCCCAGGTGTAAATCCCACTTGGTCGTGGAAAATAATCTAATGTACCATTGGATCCAGTTGGCTAATACCTTGTTGAGGAGTTTTTCATCCATGTTCATCAGGAAAAGTGGTCTATAGTTCTCCTTTTTAGTGGGGTCTTTGGTTTTGGAATCAAGGTAATGCTGGCCTCATAGAAAGAGCTGGGAAGTTTTCCTTCCATTTCTATTTCTTGGAACACCTTCAAGAGCATAGGTGTTAACTCTTCCTTAAATATTTGGTAGAATTCCCCTGGAAAGCCACCTGGCCCTGGACTCCTGTTTATTGGGAGATTTTTGATTACTAATTCGATTTCCTTACTGGTTATGGGTCTGTTCAAATTTTCTGTTTCTTCCTGTTTCACTTTTGGTAGTGTATATGTTTCTAGGAATTTGTCCATTTCTTTCAGATAGCCCATTTTATTGGCATATAATTGCTCATAATATTCTCTTATTATTGTTTCTATTTCTGCTGTGTTGGTTGTGATCTCTCCTCTTTCATTCTTGATTTTATTTATTTGGGTCCTTTCCTTTTTCTCTTTGATCCAACTGGCTGGTGGCTTAACAATTTTGTTAATTCTTTCAAAGAACCAGCTTCTGATTTAATTGATCTGTTCTACTGGTTTTTTTTTTTTTGGTTTTTTTTTTTTGTTTTTTTTTTTTTTTTTGTTTTGGTTTCCATAGCATTAATTTCTTCTCTAATCTTTATTATTTCCTGTATTCTACTCGTTTTGGGTTTTATTTGCTGTTCTTTTGCCAGCTGTTTAAGGCGTAAGGTTAAGTTGTGTATCTGAGATCTATCTTCCTTCTTTAGGAAGGCCTGAATTGCTATATACTTTCCTCTTATGACTGCCTTTGCTGCGTCCCAGAGGTTTTGGGTTGTGGTGTTATCATTTTCATTGGCTTCCATATACTTTTTAATTTCCTTTTTGACTTCTTTGTTAGCCCATTCCTTCTTTAGTAGGATGTTCTTTGGTTTCAAAGTATTTGTTACCTTTCCAAATTTTTTCTTGTGGTTGATTTCGAGTTTCATAGTGTTGTGGTCTGAAAATATGCATAGTATGATCTTGATCTTTTTGTACTTGCTGAGGGCTGATTTGTGCCCCAGTATGTGGTCTGTTCTGGAGAATGTTCCATGTGCGCTGAAGAAGAATCTGTATTCCGCTGCTTTAGAATGCATTGTTCTGAATATATCTGTTAAGTCCATCTGGTCCAGTGTGTCATTCAAAGCCATTGTTTCCTTGTTAAGTTTTTGATTAGATGATCTGTCCATTGCTGTGAGTGGGGTGTTGAAGTCTCCTACTCTTATGGTATTACTGTCAATGAGTTTCTTTATGTTTGGGATTAATTGATTTATATAATTGGGTGCTTTCTCATTTGGCGCATAAATGTTTACAATTGTTAGGTCTTCTTGGTGGATAGACCCCTTAATTTGGATATAATGCCCTTCTTCATCTCTTGATAGTCTTTATTTTAAAGTGTAGATTGTCTGATATAAGTATGGCTACTTTGGCATTCTTTTGTTGACCATTAGCATGATAGATGGTTCTCCATCCCCTTACTTTCAATCTGAAGGTATCTTTAGGTCTAAAGTGGGTCTCTTGTAAACAACATGTAGATGAATCTTGTTTTCTTATCCATTCTGTTTCCTATGTCTTTTGATTGGAGCATTTAGTCCATTGACATTTAGAGTGAGTACTGAAAGATCTGAATTTATTGCTATTATGTTGCTTGTAGAGTTGGAGTTTCTGGTGGTGTTCTCTGGTCCTTTCTAATCTTTGTTGCTTTTGGTATTTATTTATTTATTTATTTTTATTTTATTTTATTTATTTTTTTTCATCCTTTTTCCCCTCCGAGAGTCCCCCTTAAAATTTCTTGCAGGGCTGGTATAATGGTCACAAACTCCTTTTTAATTTTTGTTTGTCTGGGAAACTTTTTATCACTCCATTTTATCTCTCCTTCTATTTATCTAACAGCCTTGCTGTATAAAGAATTCTTGGCTGCATATTTTTCTGATTCAGCACACTGAATATTTCCTGCCACTCCTTTCTGGCTGCCAAGTTTCTGTGGATAGGTTCGCTGCAAACCTGATCTGTCTTCCCTTCTAGGTTAAGGACTTTTTTCCTCTTGCTGCTTTCATGATTCTCTCCTTGCCTGAGTATTTTGTGAATTTGACTATGATATGCCTTGTTGATGGTTGGTTTTTGTTGAATCTAATGGGGTCCTCTGTGCTTCCTGGATTTTGATGTCTTTCTCCATGTGAGGAAAGTTTTCCACTATGATTTGCTCACATTACCCTTCTACCCCTATCTGTCTCTCTCTCTTCCTCTTCTGGGACCCCTATGATTCTGATGTTGTTCCTTTTTAATGAGTCACTGATTTCTCTAATTCTTAAATCATGCTCTTTTGCATTAATCTCCCCCTTTTTTGCTGCTTCATCATTCTCCATAAGTTTGTACTCTATATCACTGATTTTCTGTTCTGCCACATCCATCCTTGCCACTGCGGCATCCATTCGAAGTTGCAGCTCAGTTATAGAATTTTTTATTTCATCCTGACTAGCTTTTACTTCTTTTATCTCTGCAGAAAGGGATTCTAATCTATTTTCAACTCCAGCTAGTATTCTTATAATTGTGGTTCTAAATTCTGGTTCAGACATCTTGCTTGTATCTGTATTGGTTAAGTCCCTGGCTGTCATTTCTTCCTGCTCTTTATTTTGGGGTGAATTCCTTCATTCTGTCATTTTGAAGGGAGAAAAGGAATTAATGAGGTAGAAAAAATTTAAAAAATTAAAATTAAAAAATATTAAAATTAAATAGTTAAAAACAAACACCCCCCCCCCCCAAATCGAATAAATGATGCTAGATCCTATGTGTGTTTTGGTCTGGGTGTTGAAAGTGGCTTGATAGATTAGAGAAAAAAGGGGGGGAAATAAAGGAAATCATTTGGAAATTTGAAGAAGTGAATACTGAAATGAAATAATGGAAGTAAAATAGAATTTGAAAAAATTTACACAAATGTAAAAAATGTAGAAAAAAATTAAAGAAAAATATTTTTAATAAAAATTGAAAATAAATTTTTTCTCTTTCTGTATTCAAGAAAAATAAAAGAAACAAAAAAGAGAAAAAAGAGGAAAGAAAGAAAATTGAATAGATGGATCATCTAACCAACTGAAATACGACTGACATTACTTTGTTTTTCCCTAAAAGTCAAACTATGAAGTGCTTTATAGTCCATAAACTAATCAGGTGGTGAGACTTGAGTTCTTGAGGAGCGAGGTTGGCCCAGTTGGGCGGGGCTTAGTGTAAGGGCTCCATTCCTCACTAGATGGTGCTGGTAGCCTACTGGGGTGGATTGTTGTGGCAATTGTAGGTGCTTATGCACATGCACGGGAGTGGTGAAAATGGTGTCGCCCAGCTACCCAGTCTCTAGTATTGGAACTCTGTTCTCCCCAATTAGCAATCGCACAACAATTGCACACCTGTCCTTCGTCTTCGGCTTTTGTCTACTCCCCGCTTCCACACTGTCTGTGAGCAAGCCCCAGGCAGCACCTCCCTTCCCGGTTTTGTCTCAGATGCTGCTGCCTTCCCTGGTCCCCCACTTCTGAGGGAAGGCGGCCTTGACCCACTCTGCCCCTCTGTGGAGGGTCTCACCGAGCAATGGCTAGGTGCCAGCCACACCCAGGAACGCCCACAGGACCGTGCTCCTGCTGATGCCCAAAGACTACAGCCAGGTGCCAGCTCGCCCCAGAAAAAGTTTGTGAGACAGTGTAGCAGCAACGCCTCAGGGATTATGGAAAATCACAACACACATCTGGTACCAGGCTTCACCCCCAACGACCCTGTTCCAGCACTAGCAGATGTGGCCGTTCTCTGCGGTCTGTTGGGCCCAGGTGGCCTCACAACCTCTACCAAATGTCCTTCCAGCAGTGGAACTGCTTTTCCCCGTGTGGCCCGAGAACCTCTCAGACCCCACTCTTTTCCTGGGGATTCGCCCTTCCCACCAGAGCACCATCAGGTATCGAGCTGCAGAGTTGCAGACTCTGTGCTCCCCCTGTTTACAGTCTTAATGGAATTTAAACCCTCTCCTTTATTTCTCCTTTCTCCCTTTTTAGTTCAGTCCCTGAGGCTGTTTCCAGTTTTCCACTTTGTCTCCAGCTTCTTTTGGGGAGGGGGTGCTTTTCCTGTATTCTCCTCCCGCCCCTGCCCACCCCGTCTCTGTCCTCTCTCCGCACACAAAAGTGGCTCCCTGCCTTCCGTGGCTTCTCTCTCCCCAATTTCACCTCTCCACACTGCATACCTGCTGAATTCTGTGGTTCAGGTTGTGCAGATTATTGTGTTAATCCTCAGATCAGTTTTCTAGGTTTAGTGTTTAGTTTTCTATGGTTTAGTGTTGGTCTGGCTTGTTTCATGGATGCGAGACACACAAAAAACTTCCATGCTATTTGTTTATTTTTGAGAGAGAGAGAATGTGTGTGAGTGGGAAGGTGGGGAGAGGGAGAGAGAGAGAGAGAGAGAAGGAGGGAGGGAGAATCCCAAGGAGGCTTCATGCTCAGTAGGGAGCCCAACATAGGGCTCCGCCCCACAACTATTAGATCACGACATGAGCCGATATCAAGAGTTGGACACTTAAGTGACTGAGCCCACCAGGCACCCCCTGCATTACAGACTCCTGCAGAAGGATGAACCAATGATTTTTGGAAGAACCAAACCAATGATTGGTGATAGGATTCATGAGCTAGTGGAGGGTAATGAATAATGAAACTCCAGCAACACCAAGTTTAGGAAGGAAGCAGAATCAATGATACTGATTACAATTTGAAACAAATGACATCATTACAAGACCTTGGGAAGTACATGTCAAACAGAACTTTTAAAAAGATTTATTAAAATAGTTAAAAAACTGATTAAATTTGGGAGTGCATCCTTGGAGAGAAAAGGTGGAAAAAATAATCCTTCAAAGGGAATTTGTGCATGGAAGCAAATGATAAACACTTGCACAGCTTAAAATTTCTACCATCATTTGCTTTAAAATATGCAGTTGTAAGCCTGATTTGGGAAATAAATTCATGCTGTTGACCTCCTCTCTGATCATGGACAAAGAAACTACATCATGGAAGGTCAAGAGTTACACAGTAGTTATCACTGAAGCTTTCAGAGTAAACCGTAGGCAGAGAAGGATCAGGAAACTGCTGCCCATACTGGGTTTGCCTCCATTATGCTGGATGGTAACAGGTTAGCTTGTTTAAAATTTTTTTTTTTTAACGTTTATTTATTTTTGAGACAGAGAGAGACAGAGCATGAACGGGGGAGGGGCAGAGAGAGAGGGAGACACAGAATCGGAAGCAGGCTCCAGGCTCTGAGCCATCAGCCCAGAGCCCGATGCGGGGCTCAAACTCACGGACCGCGAGATCGTGACCTGAGCTGAAGTCGGACGCTTAACCGACTGAGCCACCCAGGCGCCCCCGGTTAGCTTGTTTAGAGTGGAGAAAATGGTTCCAGGAAATGGGGAACATGAGCAATAAAAGGCATTTAGCACAGCTGTAAGTGTTTGGGGTTTAACTGGATTAATTTCCCACAGGTAGGTTAAACCCAGCAGCACACCCATCCTGTGAGTCTTCCCGTGCTTCCTCCATCCTCTGTGCCTAACCTCTGTGGTTGGCCCCATTATCAAGTGCATTGTCCCTCTATAATATCTTCAGACCATCCATTTCCCTTAACCACCTTCCTTGCCACCTGGATTATGGCCACAGCCTCCTTCCCAATATCCTATCTTCCAGTCTTGTCTTCCTTTCGTTTGTTTTTTCCTACTGTGCATCCCTGGTGATTTTTCTTAAGTGTGTATTTGATCATGTCTCATCACTCCTTCAGTAGTTCCCTGGTGTCCTTGCAATAAAATCCTAACTTCTCAAGAACTCTTTCTCATCACTTCCTCCTTATACTATGACATATTATAAGTGTGTCTTAAAGGCCTGGTATGCCCTTTTTTTTTTTTTTTTAAACTTTTTGTCTTTGATACACTGGTTTCGTCTGCATTAAATACCCTTACTCTTCTCCCCTTTAGGGTGGCTGACCCACCTATTCTTTCTGGAAGCCTCAGCTCTCTCCTTGGTTCTCTGATAGCACTTGTCCCTAGTAAAACATGACTGATTTGTCTGCTTCATGCTAGCCTTTCTTCCAGCCTTTATACTCTAGAGGGCCACAGGGTCTTTCACTGACATATTTCTTGCACATAATGCCTACATCAAATTGATTCTCAATAAATAATTGTTGATTATTGAATTAAGTAATGATAAGGGAGTTAAATGTCTCTTTTCCTGGCTTTCAGAGTGTCATTTTTGGACACTTTTTAGTTGTCTACAGTAGCAGATTTCTTCAATATTACCCATACATAAAAGACCTAGTTATTTGCCTGGTATTAAAATATCAGTGATCCAAGTGGTGTTTTCCTATTTCAATGGTAGTGCTAATTCATGCCTCTCGGGAGAGGCTAGTTGCTAGGAGATTCTTTCTCTTTGAATTAATCTACATTTGTGTTAATGGTTGATCCTTGCCAATTTTTCTTTTTTCTTTCCTTTAGTTATTGAGAAGAGCTCCTTCATTTGATCATTCTTTTATGTCATTTCCATTTTCTGTTAATTTTTATTGAGTATTTGGACTTTGTACACATGGTCCCTATCCTAAAGTGGTACTGATTCCACTCAGGCCTTATGTGGGGCCTGTGAATCCCACAAGGCTTTAACCTGCACTGTCTCTGATCATCACAGGACCCAATGAAGCTCTCAGTTACCATTGTCCTTATTTTATTGAGACTCAAAGAAGTAACATGACTAATTGGCTAAGCAGAAACCAGAATTCAGTCTTTTAGCTTTCCATTGCACATTTTTTAATCTTGTTTTCTGCTGTACTTTAAACACTGTAATATGTGGTTAATAATCTGATGCCAGGACAAATTAAGCATTGTTCAATTAATTTATCTGATGCATGATTTTTCTGTTGTTTTTTTTTTAAGTTTAAACTTGTCCCTTCACTTTCAAATTTTTTTCCAGTGGATATCTTTCTAAACAGAGACACCAGCAGCCAGATTTGTATTTTTGAACATCATCAGTGGCTTGTCCCACTTTGTTCACAGGAAAAATGCAGCTTCTTGTTTTGGCATTCATGGTGTTCTGCAGTTTGGCCTGAATCCACTTTTCTTGCTTTTTCTTTCTGAACTCTCCAGGCTTGCTTGTATGTCTCCTGGCTATCCCCTAATAAGTTTTTGTCCACCATGTGCCTTGGCTCATCCTCTTCATTCTGGCTGAAATGCTGTCCCGCTCTGAGCACCTTTCTTCAAATAAAAATCTGTCAGGTTCACTGAAATCTCATCTGTTCTAGGAAATCATCTCTGTTCTACCAGTAAAGCTTGGAGCACCTCCCTCATGTGATCCTTTCTGCATTCTGAATCTCTTAAGGATTATTTGAGGAAATATTATTTGTGTGTATATTTTATATTTGTGTATATTATTTGTATGTATGATTATTTGTGTGTATATGTGTCAGGAGATAGAAGCTCCTTGATAGGGTAGACCGTACTGGAGTATCTTTGTGTTAATATGTGTGTTTGGTTCAGTACTGTGGTGGTGTATAGAAGGTATCTGAATACATTCCCTGACCTTCATGCAGTCAGTATGCATTTGGGGGATTGGACAGTCAAACCAATGGTTGTGGAGGTAGAAGAAAATTGCTAGAACACAACATGCACCAAGCTTGGTTGGAGTGGAGAAGGACAAGTGAGTGAACCTAGGTGAATAAGGAAATCTTCCAGGGACTACAAGCCTTGGACTTGAGGTGGGAGCATCAATGCGCTGACCTAGAGAGGGTTGTTCTTGGCAGAGGGGATGGTCTGGTCAAGCCCATGAAAAACCAAGGATATTAGCTGAGGGGGTGGGGGTGGGGGTGGCAAAGTATAAGGGTATAAGTCGAAGATAAGTGGGAAATCAGGTCAGCCAGTTGTATAGGGCTGACCAGTTAGTTATACAGAGGAATGATGACTGAGCATGTAAGCCAGTGAGAGCTAGTCCTGTTTTCTAAGTGGATGATTATATGCAAATAACAGTTTTGTTGTGTGTCCCAGTACTGTGGGTATAACAAAATATTTTTGAATGTGTCAGCTTGTATCTGTGCTTCCACTAAATCTAATATGGGAGTAGGCAGTAGCACTGTTCTTGTTGTTCCCCCCCCACCCCCCCAGATGACTTTCATAACCTTTTTTATGTTCTTCCTTGCCTGACCTCTAGTGGATGTAATAGTAATCAGCAAAATGCTCAAAGGAGAGCAATGTGAAGTAATGTGAAACAATGGAAAAGCCACTGCCTGAATTTTCAGTTTTAAAGTAGAAGAGATAGTTTGTAATATGAACTGTGAGTAGACAGGGTGATAATCTTTAAAGTTTCAAACACTTGGATTGGTAATTCTGTGTGCAGGGACCTTGTCTGATGTTCAGTGCTATATCCCCAGCTCACCATGTAGCAAGGGGTCTGACATGGGGTAGGTATGATGCTGAATAAGGATGTGTGTGTATGTGAATAATTGTATGTGTGTATGAGTTGTGTGTGTGTGTGCATGCGTGCAGAATATCTATACATAGACATTTATTTTAGCTCTTTTTATAAAATACTATAATTTTCTGTATAAGATCTTACAGTCTTGTTAAATTTAAGGATAGTTTTTTGTAGCTTAGTAAATTGAGCCTTTTTAATATTATCATTATTACATTTGTTAGTTGTTTATTGCTCTAGGCCACAGTGTTTCTCTGTGAATGCCCCATTGGCATTGTGAGGCACAGTTACTCATTGTGTGGGACTATGGTAACAGATAAGTAGCAGCTGCTTAGTATCATAACAGCCAAAACTGTCCCCATACACTTCTAAACACCCCTGGGGTAAGGGAGATAGTGCTGCTCCTTTAGCTGAGCACTATTGCTAAGGTAAATGAATGATAGTAATTTCTGTATCTTAATTTGTATATAATGCCAATAGATTTGTAAAGCCCCTTGTATTTTCTAAGTATAGGATTATATACAAATAACAACAGTTACGTTTCTTTCCAATCCAATAAATTCTCCTTTTATTATTTTTTTTCTTGTCCCATCTCTTAACAATGTTGCACCGAAGGTAACTGGATCCCAGCCTCATTCCTGACCTCAGGAGAATGCACCTAATGTTTCACCATTAAGTATGAGGATTGCTTTAGGTTTTGGGCTAACAGCCTTTATTAAGGTTTAGGTTAAAGAGATTTGCTAAGAGTCTTTTATCAGGTTAAAGAGATTTGCTAAGAGTCTTTTTTATCCTGAATGGTTATGGAGTACAGAACCACTATTAGTTGGACTTTTTCATTTTATACATTATTAACTCTTTATCTCTCTGTGCTTTGTTCTAAGTGATTTTCTTAGATATGTTTTTCAGGCCACCAATTCTGTGTTCAGGTGTGTCTAATCTGTAATTTAACCCATCTATTCAGTTTTAGATTTTAATGACTGTGTTTTTAATTTCTGGAATATATATGTGTTTACATGTATATGTATACATACATGTGTATGTGTATATGAACATATATATGGACATGGGTTTTTTCCAAAATGCTCTCTTTGCCTTATGTTTTTCTTTATGTGTTTAGGTAGCACATATTTATTTAATGGTCTCTATACAGTTGTTTTATTATCCCAAGTTCTTGGAACCCTAATCTTGCTATGTGTTGTGTCCTCTGACTCTTGCTTGTAATGGATTATTTCCTCCTGTGTCTTGCCATTTGGAATGGTGAGACTGTGGAGCTCTGGGAAGCAGGATTTTTCAAGTGGTTTACAATTAATTCTGTCTGGTAGCCGGGGATATCTGACATGCGACCAATTTTGTATAAATGTATCTAGGGATTCCTGAATTATGTGTGTAGAATAGAGCAGAATTCCAAAACCACATGAGAGATACGGACACACCAATGTTTACCAGTTACTAGGTGATTAGGAGCCTTTTCCTCTCTCCCTGTCTCAGTCCAGCCTCCTTTTACTTCTGGGTTCATGACATTGTTTTTTTCCAATTTAGTTTTGTTGAGATTGTAACCCATATATGTAAAACCATCACTTCTAACTTCTGTCTGTTCTCTAAGGGCTTATATCCTATCCTGTAGGACATTAAAATAAAGTTTCTAAACCAAAGCACTTTCTTTTTTAGTTTTTTAAATTTATTTTGAGAGAGAGAGTGCATGAGCAGGGGAGGGGCAGGGAGAGAGGGAGAGAGAGAATCCCAGGCAGGCTCTGCACTGAGAGTGCAGAGCCCCATGCGGTGCTCGATTTCACAAAATTGTGAGATCATGATCTGAAGCCAAAATCAAGAGTCAGACACTTAACCGACTGAGCCACCAGGTGCCCCTAAACCAATGCACTTTTATTTTTTTATGTATTAAAAAAAATTTTTTTTTAATGTTTATTTATTTTTGAGAGAGACAGAGACAGAATGCGAGTGGGTTGGGGCAGAGAGAGAGGGAGGCACAGAATCCAAAGCAGGCTTCAGGCTCCGAGTTGTCAGCACAGAGCCCAATGCAGTGCTCAAACTCACAAGCCGTGAGATGATGACCTGAGCCTAAGCCGGACGTTCAACTTACTGAGCCACCCAGGCGCCCCCCAAAGCACTTTTAAATAAATGAGGTTAGATTAACAATTATGCCAGGATAATAGGTGAGACCTAAGACCCAGCTCACATTGCTGGATGGCCCATCCATGCTGGAAGACCTCAGTTCTGTTTCTCGTTAGGCCTCAGGTCATGTCCCTCATTTTCTTGGCATACTCTCTTGTAGGCCTTTAAAAGGATGTCTTATATTTTATTTCACATTCTTAAGTGCTTGTAGTGTGAGAGCTTTTAGTTTTTCTGCTGTATTGGCAGAATAATCTGTCTTTAGTTTCAATGTTAAGATCTTTAAGGGGCACTTTGGTGGCTCAGTGGGTTAAGTGTCTGACTTTAGCTCAGGTCACAATCTCATGGTTCGTGGGTTTGGGCCCCGCGTCGGGCTCTGTGCTGACAGCTCAGAGCCTGGAGCCTGCTTCAGATTCTGTGTCTCCATCTCTGTCTGCCCCTCCCTGGCTCACGCTCTGTGCCTCTCTATCTCTCAAAAATAAACAAACATAAAAAAAAAAAAAAGATCTTTATCTCCTTTGGTTCATCTTAAGATAGAGTATTAGAAAGAGACAGTGGAGAGACTTGGGGGGGGACGGGAATAGGGAGGGAGAGTAAGAGGAGGAAAAGAGTGAGTGAAGGAGATACTGAGAGACAGGTTGGAAAGAGGTAGAGACACAGATAGGTAGGTTGATGGAGAGAAAGAGAGCACACGAATGAGAGTCAGACGTGTGTGCAGAGAGATGCACACAGAGACACAAACATGCAGGCACAGACTCAGACCTGGAAATTCACCACGTAGGTGTGTGGACCCAGAGATACGTGCTCACAAAGCCACATACATGGTCCACCCTCAGGGGTGCAGGCAGCTAAAAGTAGAGAGTAAAAACAGAAAATAACCAAATCTAAGAGTGTTAGAATAGTTGTAGGAATAAACTCAAAATCAGCGGGAGTAGAAAAGATGGCTTTAGAGTTAACTGGAATTTTGGAACCAGCAGTTTGCGGCCACAGCAACAGTGGTTATTATAAATGGGAATGTGATGTGGGCTGTTGGCATTGGGCTTGCCTGATAGCAACCGATGGAGCAAACCAGTCGGGGCATGGGGGTCAAGCATTTGATTTTGGGCTCATTGCACTCATAAATGGAAATAATCACTGATTTTTAAGCAGTGGGACAATAGTAATTTTTTAAAAAGTAAACGAACCTAATTTAAAATTAACAGTCTATTTGTTGATTTCATCATTGCCTTGAAGATCATAGCCAGATTTAGAAATATATCTACCTAAAACTGAAATTAAAAGTTTGAGATTTTGATCATGTCAAATATTTGTCTAAAGACAGGAAACGATGATCACCTGAGGCTGGCAGTGCAGAAAAAAGAGGTAGAAGGTGGAAAGTTTCTGTTTTGTGCATGTTGTCTTTGGTGCCTCCTCTTCCATCCATATTAGACCCACTACATTTTAGGCCTTGCTGCACTTTCTTGTTTTCCTTTTTTGGTTTTCCTAGCATTCTAGGCCAGGAATGATAGATGATGACTCCTGCTTATCCTGGGAATTATTTTACTACATGAGTCTTTTATAATGCTGGTGCTGGTTTAAAAGCCAAGATGAGTAATTGTGGACCTTTGATATTGCGACATCTGTGGAAAGAACAAGAAAATTAGGTTACCTGGCATAGGAAAATATTGCTGAATTAAACTGGTTGGCAAGCACACCCTTTGATTTTTTTCAGTTTTGAATAAAGGGATTCCATCAACACCTGTACTCAGCTGAAATGGGCTGAGAGCAGTGTGACCGAACATCTCTGTTATCACCTGAAAGTCAGGCAGTAGAGTATTAGAATGTCTGTTCCATTAATATTTTAATTTGACTGTGAATTAATAAATATCATCATGATAAAGAAGCAGTCAGTAGTTTTAAATTCTGCTTCCCAAGATTTAGGTTGAAGTCAGTGCTAGGAATCCCATAACATTTCTTAAAACTGCCTTTTCTCTCTGAAGTATCACTGCCTCAGAGGCTAGTTCATCTTGTCATTATGGATCACCTTGTCCTTTTTTTTTAAGAGGTAGGAGAACCTGTATCAGGAGTGTGAAACACTGAAGTTTTAAACATCAGTTTCCAACCGGGAGTCCTTAGAAAACAGATATTGTATAATGATGGTTTAGCATTATCTTTATTGTCTTTTTTAGCATGCATATTTTGAGCGTTTTTTGTCCTTAGCACTGAGCTAGATGCTGTGGAGTAATGTTTTTTTAACACCTTAAAATTTTAATAGCCATTCTTTATGGGGCACCTATTGTGTGTCAGATATCCTGTTTTTTGCTTTATATGAAAAAATTCTAATCTTCACAGGAGTCCTCTAAGTTAGGTTATTTGTCCATCTTATAGATGGGGAAAATGAAACCCAGAATAGTATGGCAATTTGCCTAAGGGCATGGGGTTAGCAGAGATGTATTCAAATCTAGATCTTTTACATTATGTAGGGTGCTATTTCTACTCCACCATTTGAGCTTCTCTTTGGGGAGTGAATGATTCTGAAAACTCCCGTACAGTTGATTTTCAGCATTCTTAATGTGGGTTGTAGAATTCATAGAGTGTTCTTGATTGGTTTTTTATTCTTTTGTTTTCTCTGCTAGAATTTCACACCTTAGAATTAGAAGGATGCTCTGTTAGAGCAGGAACTTGATCTGTTTTGTTCACTTCTGTATCCTCAGTATGTGGAACTCAACAGTACCTGGCACTTAGAAGATGCTCGTTGATTGTTGAATGAATGAATGAAAAACTTGGCAGGTTGGACTTGCCTTGACAAACATCCACAGTATTCATACTCATGGTATCTAATAAAATGCTAATTTGACCCATCATAATGTAATTATTAAGGCAAATATGTGATAGAAATAACATTTTAAAATCATCTAAATACGTATTTTGTGTCACCACCATTACTTTGAAAATCAAGAATGCATTCTCATGTCTAGGAAATAGTTCATGTAGATAATAGGAAAGGTAAAGAAAGACACAGACATGTTTACCAACCCAAAGTCATCTTTTGTTATCACAGGACTGAGCACAGTACCTGGCATATAGTATAGACTCAATGAGTGTTTGTTCAGTTTAACTTAATTGAATTGAATGGACTTGCCAGGAGGGGAAAAACACAGTATAACAGATGCAGTGCTTTCCTTAAGCATTTTTAAGCACACTATTCTTTGTCTCATAGGATTTGGTTAGATATTTCATTCTTCATTATTTATTGCTGGTCCTGTACTTTGATGGGGTCATGTACTTCATCTTGTCTCACTGACTAAATTGTAAATTCTTGTTGGATAAACTGCATCTCAGCCTTCTCTGTGCCCCTTCCAGAGATTGCCCAACTGCTGACATCGCAGAGCTGTTGGCTCCTATGTGGTGTCGCCAGCTTATCTCTGTGGGTCTTTTCTTGGGGATGGAAGTACTGCAGTGGGGATTTACTCTTTTTAGTAAGAATAGTGTGGTCTCCACTAAAATTATATTTAAATGACACCCTGCCAAGTAGATATTTAATTTTGTAAGTTATTACTTCTTCTGGATAAGTTAGCACATTAGGTACTTCAGGAGTTTGATGGGCCAGGTGGGAAAAATCAAAGCCTTGAGTGCTCTGGGAAGGTGAATTTGAGGGCAAGGCTAGGGCTGTGTGAGTTTCCAGGAGAGGATTTGCAGAGGGTGAGGAGTACTTGATATGGTGGTGAATTGAAGGAGGATTATTGGAACAATTAGTGTTTAAACTATGACTTTAAGATAGGCAGTATACTGTCAGTTAGGACTTTAGCAGAATGGTTAGCATTCTTTAGCAGTGAAGTTTATTTCATCCATAATTTCTGATTTTAAGCTTAATATTTCATGAATTTCTTCCTTTTGATTCTTGCCATTCAGAAACATCACTGAGCTGAACTGAGATGACTACACTCTTCCATGTGTGTTCAACTTGTTAACATTTGGAGTATCACTTTTCCTGATTGTCTGCAGTATGGGGATTTTTTTCTCTATGTCTAAAGTAGTAGTTTTGTCATGCTTGACTTCAGAGTATAAGTTTGGGTGATATGGCCGGTTTATTTTGCTTGGCTTGTGAGAATGCTGCCTTTTCCCATTTTTTGTTCCCTGAAAAGTTGGAGTTCTCTTGCCAAAGCACATATTGTAATTGCCATATTTCTCTTCAGGATCTGGGGTTGCTCTTTTAAACCTGTGTGTAGGATGTGGCTGCAGTTCCTTGTACCTTTGTCTTCTGCTGTTGTGCATATTTAAATCAGTGACAGATAAACTGGGTTCTGTGGTTGGCCCACCTTCACATTAAGTTGCTCTGAGAGATCTGGCTTTTAGACTTGTTCTGTGCAAAGTTAGCCTGTCGGCCTGTACGTGGCAAAAGTTTTAGCACCTTCCTTTCTGTGGTTAGGAAATATGAATCTGGGTTAGGATTGGAGAAAATGCAAACCAGCATGTTGTTAAATGCTTTTTTCTGAGTAATGTCCTGGCAGCTTGTGAAAGTGTTGTGCTCTAATGTATCAACATCTGGGCATGCTTTCAGATGACAATTAGCTGATGATCTCTGATGTCCTCAGTAGTGCTGCATGTACTCTTGCATCTAGAAGAAGAGATTTCCTTGATATTTCTTTGTGTAGAGATTTCCTGGTTATTTCATCCAGGATCTAGATCCTAAAATTTAAATTCCAGGGAGAACTTGAGAAAGATTATGTGAACCCAGCTTTAAGGGCTTCTGGATTTTCCTCTGTGTTGTCTTTTGCCTGCTTCCTATTTCATACTCTAGTCCTTCTAGGGCGGTCAGGACCTGAGGCAAGATCAGGCCTAGAAGGGGTAGTGGGAAAAACCCTGGACTCTTCATTTCAGCTGGAGACCAGAGTTTTGGTTCACTTAACCTCTCTCAGCCTCACTTGCCTTATCTGTGAGTATCATGTCAAACTCTGATCTTGAAGACTCCTCTGAACTCTTTATGACTTGCTCTGTGTCATTGAGCTGGGTAGAGATGATACCTGGCCTGTCACTCACACAGGAAACCATCTCTGACATTAGTGAGTGTTATGTTCAGACCTACAATTATGACTTGGCCATGAAAGAAACCTACAGTAGCCTCTTGCTGTATCATGCTTGGTAGGGACAGTGTAAAACATGATTCCTGCTGTTTGGGTTCTGCCAGGAAGAACAAGCAGTTGCTACCATCCCCTGCCGCCTGTGGCCCTGTTCTGTTTAGACCAGGAGGTGTTAGTGTACACACATGGTGGCTGCTGGCAGGACGAAGGCACCTCCACTCAGGGGTCTCTCACAGCCCATAGTCTTTCGTCATGAGTTCCTTACAGCACGCGGCCAGTGCCGGTGGGGACACTTATCTTGGTGTCTGTGTGCCAGTCCTCTCTGACCTGTGGGAAAGGGGTGTGACAGCCACAGCCAAGAGAGCCTCAGGGCATCTCATGGGAACACCAGCATGGGCTGTAGAAATAATAGGCCAGGCACCTAGAAGATAATGAAGGCTTGAAATCATTTTTCACAAGTTGTTTTAAAACCTAAGTGTTTGAAATTACAAAACTTAAAAAAAAACAAAGTAATAAAAATATGCTCAAGGCAGGAAGCTTAGAAAACATGGAAAAGCAAAAAAAAAAAAAAAAAAAAAAAAAAAGAAGAAGAAAGAAAGAAAGAAAAGAAAAGAAAAAAAGGGCTCAGTTGCATTATTCAAAGGTAACCAAATGTTAGTATATATTCTTTTAAAATGTATTCTATACCTATGCATATCCTCCCTCCAGATGATATCATGCTGCTTTCTTCACCTAATGGCATATGGTATTGCTCTTTCAACATTAATAAAATATTCATGTTGAATATTTCATGTTTTTTTTAAATTATGAAATAGTCTTTATTTGTTGAAGTATATTGGCATACAAAATATAGTTTCAGGTGTACAACGTAGTGATTTGACAATTCTATACATTATACTGTGCTCCCCATGATGAATGTAGTTCACATGATTTTTTTATGGTGGCATAGCATTCCACCATCTAGGCACACTATTATTTACTAGAACAAATGCCCTGTTATTGGCAGCCCTCTCTCACAATCTGTGAATGTCTCCATTCTTAGCAATTTCTAGGCTTTGTGACCATTATAGCATAGAATCCTGATCTCTAGGGATTGTCTTCCAGGATATTCTTGAATTAAAAAAAAATTTTTAATGTTTTTATTTTTGAGAGAAAGAGAGAGAGAGAGCATGAGCAGGGGAGGGGCAGAGAGAGAGGGAGACAGAGAACCCTGCTCTGTCAGCACAGAGCCTGACATGGGGCTTGAACCCATGAACCATGAGATTGTGACAATGTATAATTGACTGAGCCACCCAGGTGCCCCCATTCTTGAATTTTGAAGTGGCAGGCTCTCAATTCCCTAAGAAATGGCAGTCTTGTGGGCTCCACTGTTGGCTTGAAACAGAAAAACTTTACATTTTTGCTTGCGGTGAAATGACTCTTAAAGAGAACTGGTCTGCATAGGATGGCCTGTCTATTTTTCAAACATCTAGATTAAAAATCTGTCATTAGACAGTCTTCTCACAACCACACCCCTGCAAACAAAACAAAACAAAACAGAAAACAAACAAACCAACCTGGTTTGGTAGATGAGTCCAAAATGGGTATTAAGGGAACCAACCAAGAGGTTGCAGTGCTCACACTGTCCAAAGCTGAGGAATTGGGTGCTTGCTTTTGCTCCACCACCAGCATGGAACACCACAGGCACATTGGTTTTCAGTTGATATTTTTCTGTGAGGACTATAAGTTAAGGTTTTGGAAGTTAACAACATTCATCATGGCTGGATTACATAAATGCCCTCAGTTTTCATATGCTGAAGTCTTCAAAAAAAATAATTGTGAGTAGCACATTTGTTATTTGACCTTTTTAGAACAAAATTCTACTTGAACAGGAAACCCCTTCATAAAAACTCATTTTCACCAGGAGATATCTGGCCTAAATTTATCTAGTTCAAACTGAGGCAAGTATGAGAATTGTCTTTTTTGGCCTGTCTTTCTCCTCCCATCGGCTTTAGCTATGAAACTGCTATACTGTGTATATAATTTTAGTAGTTGTCATAGAAGAAGGACCAGATAATTGAAATAGCATTTAAGATTCAATTTGCATTTCTTTAATCAAGCACCCAGTGAGAGGTCAGGAACTATAGTCCAGTAAGTGATTGACTGATGTGGGAAGATTGCCTCACTTCAGAGGTTTGCTGAGGTGAGTCTCTGTGGATGAGTGATTAGTAGGTGTGCTTCTGGTATGTATATGACCGTCCTTTTTTTTTTCCCTTTCCTTTTATTTTTGACTTGATTAGCTGTTAAAACTAAAGATAGATACCATCCATTTTTATTGGTATTGATTAGTTTTCTTTGAAAATTTATTGAAATAATTGAACTCAAAATAGTTTTCATTCTGATTGCAGAGAAGGTTGACTACTGGAGACTGGAATCTCAGGTCCCACCTGGAGGGGCTAGCAGCTGCTGCGTCCCAGCCCATTGTACCATTGGGGTGGGGAGCCAGTGTTGCCAAATGATCTGATTTCTCAAGAGAAGCTGGAAATATAGATTTTTTTTCTTTGTGGTGTATGCTTGATATATAAAAATCATTTTATGTTGGCTCAAATTAAAAAGAAATGGATGAATCAGATGAAACATATCCATGGCCCCAGATTATGCCCACAGATGGCTAATCTGAGGCCTCTACTCTGAAGGATAAGTTTCGCCTTTTTAGAAAAGAACTGTTAATTAAGCAGAGTTTGTGGATGCTGATTTGGCTTAGATCATTCTATTTCAATCACCTGTAATAAGGAAATACCACTCACATAACTGCAGATTTTAGGTGAGTCCATTGTAGCACATAATTCTCCTTCAGTGGTATAACTCTTGCTGTTCTGTAGTATCCTGGGCACAGAGCAGACTTTTAAAAAGAAAATGGAGTTTTAGGCCAACAGATCTCCCAGCAAGTGTCTAATTTTTGTGTGTGACTTTCTCAGATTTCTAAATAGCAGTGTTCTCAATTGAACTTAGAAGGATCTATCAACACAATAACTAGGTTTTTTTAAATACATCCTTGAACGTATTAGCAATTTAAGGTTAAAAAAACCTGAAAATTAATCTTGACTTCCCTTAGTTATCAAATGAATATTGATGTATTTTCTTTTTCTTTCTTTAAAGATTTGAACATGGAATTCAATCCTTCAGACCATCCTCGGGCCAGCACAATATTCCTCAGTAAATCTCAGACAGACGGTAGGTTACTAATTTATTTGTGTTTCTTAGGGGGAAAAAGGCTCATGTTGGTAACCTAAGTCTTGATTCTCTACTGGATGTGATTCTCAAGGTAAAAATAGAATCCCCTTTAGTAATCCCCAAAGTGTGTTATTTGATGGTGTTCTCTGGGGTTTCTTTCTTTTGTAGTAAGTTATGTTTTTAGAATTTCCTGTTTGCAGCAACTATCCTCATTTTGCCAGTTTGCTGAATTATTTCTGTGTACCTTCTATAGTAGCAGTTTTTACACTAGAGTCAGACATTTTCCTTTAGGAATTAATATTTACATAAAACTCTAAAGATCAGAAGTGTTTGTTTTTTTAGTTTGTTAAAGAAAGCAAAATATAATCCTTAAATATAAGCAGTAATATCTCTGTTGTGCCATTTGAGAACTGAATCGAACCTGTATACTAAGGTAGATGTGTTCTTTTTGCCAAACATCTACTAACCAGCTTATTCTGCAATCTTTGTGGTTTGTCCCAGGTATGTGTGGAATTTCTACTAGGAGGTTTTCTCTCTTTTTCAGCCCCTAGCTTATCTCACTGTTCCCTGGCCCTTGGCTACAAAAGGACAGATACAAGTTATACAGTATAGTGAACATGAAACTTCTCAGTTGGTTTCCTGTAAAAGAGTAGCAGGAGAAATTTGTTAAATGACAATGTAGTGACCAGGATATTATTTTACAATGCTAGAGTTCTATGTGATTCAATCCGTGAATCACTAAGCTAAGCTCTAATTTAGAGAAAATCTGAAATTGACTAGAAAATAATCAAACATATGTTAAGACAGAGACTTCATTTATAAGAACTGATAACTTTTCCATAATGTTTAGATGACAATTTTGACATGGTATAATGCTGAAGTAATATTGGTGATCTTTACTTAAGCAGGCCACTGACTTGATCTGAAAGAATTTGGTACATTTACAAAACAATCAATGTTTCCAAGTGTAAGAATAATGATTCTAGGCGTCAAATACCTGTGAAATAAGTTTTGAATATATTGGGTAAAAGCAAAACAGAACATTTTTCTCTTGGCCTGGTAAAGTGGGAAGCCATTGGGGGGTAGGATATTACAAGGGAAGAAAAGTGACAGTGGGGATGACGATTTGGAACAATGAGAATCTAAAACAAGTTTTTGTACTTAATGAATGCAAGGTTGGCATACTTTCAGGTTTGGGTCCTGTTTCCTGTGATTTCAAAGTATAGACCAACATCATTCAAGATATTTTCTAACTAGATGCAAATAGAATTTCAAAAGAGCCTCTAAATAGATGACATATACCTTGATTGTCATGGTAAAACGAAATGAGGTTTTCTGACCTAATAGAAGGATTGCTCAGAAATGAGTTGGGAGGAAGTGTATCTTCCCCCTTCACCTTTACTGTAGATCTCATTGCCCCTTCCTCTTCTGGAACATCAGGGTATTGGTTACTCAGACCCTTCTGTTTAATCCTTCAGTTTCTCCTTAAAAGCTGGATCTTTCCATTCAACATGTAAACCTACTTGAGTCACACAAGAAATACAAGAAAAGGGTTGATGGGGTGTGGAAAGCAGGGGAAAGTGGGTGATGGGCATTGAGGAGGGCACCTGTTGGGATGAGCACTGGGTGTTGTATGGAAACCAATTTGACAATAAATTTCATAAAAAAAAAAAAAAAGAAATACAAGAAAAGGAAAAATAATAGTCTCTCCCTGAGCTTTCCTCTCTATCTCTGCTTATCTCAGCATTCTCTTTTCCACTGGGATCTTCCCACCAATGCAGTTCTGTGGAGCATATATGGTAGGTTGCTTGGGGACATTTTGGCTTCTGTTAGCTCTTTTGACCTCTTATGTGGCATTTGCTGCCTTGCTCCTTAAAACTCTGTTTTGGCCTTTTATATTTAAACAGGCCAATTTGTCGAAAACAAGTCTCTCTAAAGAACAATTGCCTTATAAATAATTGAAAGAAATAGGTTTTAAATATAGGTAAATTTGGTAACTTTAATAAGTTAATTCTTCGGTGTATTGATTATCAGTCAGGGAGTTATTTGGGGAATTGGTCCTGAGAAACCCTCCCTTTCTTTAAGGTCTTTCTCAGGCATCTTGTCCATTTATCCCTTTAATGTTGGTATTTCTAGGTTTCTGTGCTTTATTATACTCTCTTATCTTCTGGGTTTGCACACAGTTCCATGATTATGGTATCCATTTCAACTATAATGTCTAGCCAGATTTTTCTCTGCAGTGTTCAAATCCCTTGTGTCCATCTGCCTGCTGGATGTCTTTATATCTGTCTCTAATTCAGCATGTCCCAATCAGAACTTAGTAACTACACCTGACGCCCTGCATTTTGTAATCTACAGGTCCCCCAGGCCAGGGAGGCCTTGAATTTTCCTAGACTCTCCCCTCTTCCCAAATCTCACATTGCTAGCAGTAGTGCTGGAGTGGACTCACCCTGACTTGTAGGAGCCGGTTGTGCACATCTCTTCCCAGTTCCAAGTTCATTGACACCATCTTGGGAGTTTGAAAATAGCCACAATAGGAGTTTTTACACCATAGAAGTTGGCAAATGCTACAAATCAGGGCAGTTTTTTTTTTTTTAAGGCAGCTGTTAAACTTTTACCAGCACACCATTGCAGCCAGGTGATCAAGGTTGTATTATTTTTTACCTCTTAGATGTCCCTTGGATCTGACTGCTCTTTACCCATTCCCATTGCTGCCACCTCAGTCGAGACTCATATTTTCTCACTTGGATTACTCAGTAGCCTCTGGATTGGCCTTTGACCTTATCTCTTTCCAGCCCTATGTCTCTACTATTGCTAGGTGAAAAGATTTTCTGTAATCGGATCTGATTATGCCACTTGCTGGCTTAAATTTTTTTCAGTGGCTCCTCAGTTGCCTTAGAATTAAATTTCAGATGCCTTAGTATGATAATAGACAGGACCCTTCATCATCCATGAAGTGCCTGACTTCTCAGCCCACTTCCTTCTTTTGAATCTCTGTGCTTCAGCCATGTGAAATCCCTTGCATTGCCCCTGGTGTGCCATGTGTCCTCATGTGCCTTTGCATTTACCTGGAGTTCCCCTTCTGTCTTCTATACAGCTCATTTCTTCAGTTGCCAAGCCTCATTTCAGCTATCACTTCTTCCCTGAAGATGTCCTTGATGCTTTGGGCTGGGTTAAGTGGGCCTTTGGTGAGCTTGTGCTATAGTATCTGAATGCTTTCTTCATAGTGTGAACCATATGGGGGTATTTAGAGCGATTTTCTTGTCTGTGTTGCCAAATAGCTCCCAGAGGGAAAGGAACATGTGATAAAGGATCTCAGTATTCCCTGTGTGCCCTGCTCTGCCTGGTACAGAGGATATGTTCAACTCAGATGATTGAAAGAAGGAAACAAATGACACAGCCATAAGACATTTTTTATTTGTCATCATTCTTTACTTGCATAGACTTCCATTTTCATTACAAGACTCCCATACTTTTTTTTTTAAATTTAAAACATTTTTTAATTTTAGAGTATGAGCAGGGGAGAAGGGCAGAGGGAGAGAGAGAGAGTCCTAAGCAGGCTTCATGCTAAGCGTGGAGCCCAGCGCAGGGCTCAGTCCTACAACCCTGAAATCATGACCTGAGCTGAAATCAAGAGTCTGATGCTCAATTGACTGAGCCACCCAGACACCCCTAAGACCTTCATACTTCTTTTTTTTTTTTTTAAGTGTTTATTTATTTTTGAGAGAGAGAGAGAGAGAGAGAGAGAGAGAGAGAGAGAGACAGTATGAGCTGGGAAGGGCAGAGAGGGAGACACAGAATCTGAAGCAGGCTCCAGGCTCTGAGCTGTCAGCACAGAGCCCCATGTGGGGCTCTAACCCATGAACCATGAGATCCTGACCTGAGCCCAAGGTGAATGCTTAACCAACTGAGCCACCTAGGCACCTATAGACCCTCATACTTCTAAGAGTAGTAGAGCAGTTCAAAATTGTAGGTCCTTCCTATACCAATTTATTTTTAATTGGAAGAAATGTCATAATCTGAGATTATAAGGCACACAGCACCCTTTAGATTCCTTTCTTTTGAATCTGGTGATCCCTCCTTTCTTCTTGAGGTTGATGTACTCCTTTAGTAGTTTTGACTACATTTGTGGGTAGGAGGCTGTTGTTGGGGTGATGGCAGTTATGTTAGGGCAGCTACTGCCTGGGACCACAGCCAGGTGTTCTTTTGCCTTTGCAGCTCTCTGCTGTGCAGACCCATCATCCTCTTTCCTTCTTCAACACTTTATGGTCTGATGAACACTCTCTGTCTGCCATGCTCCCCACTGGCCCGCTGTTTGCTCTAGGTGGTATCTGTATTAAGTCATTAGAAGTTAGATTAGAATCTACTAAATTCTTTTCTCTGTGATATCAAAGAGATTTAAGCTGGCCTTGGATCCTTTTTCTCAGTGTTCAAAAGGAGACTGGAAAGTTTATCATAACAGAATGATAATGTAGTGCTTACCTAATTGGATCTCTACCAACTGGCTGAAGTTAGGAATATTCTGTCCAAAGCCAGACTGACGGCTCACTCAGTCTTTTCCTCACACAAATGGGATGTCATTGCAGTATTTCTTTTATGAGAGCCACTCAACAAAGAAGGGACCAGGGCTTCCTCTCAGGAGCAGGTGGGGTCCTGGGGAGTTGCCAGGTAAGAGAGAAATTAGTTAGCTTGGCCTACCTTGGTTTTTCATGCTATCATTTTGGCTTGTGGGGAAGAATTACAGTTCCTAGTAGCTTTTCCTTTTCTATACTATTTTATTTATTGTTTTAAAGATGTGAGAGCCTACTCTTAAGTACTAGGAGAAAGCAGCCAAACCACATCTTTTTAATTTTAACTAGGTATGGTTTATAGAGGTTCTTTTGCCTTAAAAAAGAATTTGTCCAAAAATAAAAACTTATGTGTGTGTGCTTGTGTGTGTGTGTGTGTGTGTGTGCGCGCGCGCGTGCGCATGTAATCTGTGTTCAAGAGTTCCTTGAAACAATTAAAGGAATAAAAACCACTGTTGAGTGACTTGAAGCCAAAGTAGAAGTGTTAAAATTCAGAAATAAAAATATGAGCCATGGTTTTTTTGCACATTCTTTCAGAAATACTGAAATTGAAAAAACTGTTTTCTGGCCTTCCTTTGTTTAGGGTCATGTTTTTGTTCCTGGGCAGTGTTGAACTTCTCTGTCATGAGGGAACCAACCTTTTTGTACTCCTTTTATCTGGCATTTAGAAGCAGCTGACCCTGTGCCCTGCCGAGAATCTCTTCCATCTGAGCATTCCCATGACCTTTCTCTTGTCACCTTTCCTACATGTCCTGGTTCTCTTTGTTACCCTCTCTTGTGCTGTGTTCTACCATGCCCTTTTCTCCACCTCTCTGTCAGTCACTCTCTGTGTCTCCCTTACAGCTTATCAGGTTCCATAGGGAATATTTTTGCTGTTAGATATGGAAGAATCCATAGGACCCCAAAGCTTTTACACCAGTGATTTTCATAATTTTTTTTCCTTTGCTTACATACCATGGGAATTAATTTTGAAAAACTATGAACTCCTTGAACATTTTTATGTTTGCCAAAAAATTTTCATCCTATCCAAGGATGTAGGTTTTGATGTATTGTAAATATTGACATTTTAGAGTAAAACTATCTGTCTTTAAAAAAATGTTCCGGGGTGCCTGGGTGGCTCAGTTGTTTAAGCGTCCAACTTCAGCTCAGGTCATGATCTCACAGTTCGTGAGTTCAAGCCCCGCGTTGGGCTCTGTGTTGACAGCTCAGAGCCTGGAGCCTGCTTCAGATTCTGTGTCTCCCTCTTTTTCGCCCCATCCCCACTCATGCTGTGTCTCTCTCTCTCTGTCTTAAAAATAAATAAAACATTTAAAAACATTTTTTTAATGTTTCAAATAAAATCTCAATACCTTAGTGATTTGATAATCTACCATAAATATACCATAATTTAAAAATGTATGAACAACTCTTCTTTAACAGTTGGAAATTTCTTATGATTTCTTTTTCATTTTGAACTTGTATTTCCATGTCATTTTCTCCATAGAGTTTTATCCTAATGTAATATATATATATTTTTAATGTTTATTTTGGAGAGAGAGAGTAAGTGTGCACACATCCCTGTATGCAGGGGAGGGGCGGAGAGAGAGAGAGAGAGAGAGAGAGGGAGACAGAGAATCCCAAGCAGGCCCCAAGCTGCCAGCCCAGGGCCTGACACAGAGCTCAAACTCACCAACTGGGAGATCATGACCAGAGCTGAAATCAAGAGTCAGACGCTTAACCGACTGAACCATCCAGGTGCACCTAATATAATATATTTCTATGGATAGGTCTGCTGCAAATCTGATCTATCTTCCCTTGTTGGTTAAGGACATTTTTTCCCTTGCTGTTTTCATGATTCTTTCCTTGCCTGAGTATTTTGTGAATTTGGCTATGATATGCCTTGTTGATGGTTGATTTTTATTGTATCTAATGGGAGTCCTCTGTGCTTCCTGGATTTTGATGTCTGTGTCTTTCCTCAGGTTAGGAAAGTTTTCTCCTATGATTTACTCACATAACCTTTCTACTCCTATCTCTCTCTCTTTCTCCCTCTTCTGGGACCCCTATGATTCTGAGGTTGTTCCTTTTTACTGATTTCTCTAATTCTTAAATTGTGCTCTTTTGCCTTAATCTCCCGCTTTTTTTTTTTCTGTTGCATTATTCTCCATAAGTTGTCCTCTATTTCACTGATTCTCTGTTCTGCCTCATCCATCCTTGCCGCCACGGCATCCATCCATGATTGCAGCCCAGTTATAGAATTTTTTATTTCATCCTGACTAGCTTTTACTTCTTTTATCTCTGCAGAAAGGAATTCTAATCTATTTTCGACTCCAGCTAGTATTCTTATAATCGTGATTCTAAATTCTGGTTCAGACATCTTGCTTGTATCTGTGTTGGTTAAGTCCCTGGCTGTCGTTTCTTCCTGCTCTTTCTTTGGGGTGAATTCCTTCATTTCATCGTTTTGAAGGGAGAAAAGGAATTAATGAGGTAGAAAAACTTAAAATTAAAAAAATATTAAAATTAAAAAATTAAAAACACACATACACATGAAATCGAATAAATGATGCTAGATCCTAGGTGTGTTTTGGTCTGGGTGGTGAAAGTGGCTTGATAGAGAAAAAAGGGGGGAATAAAAGGAAATCCTTTGACAATTTGAAAAAATGAATACACTGAAGTAGACTAAAATGAAATGATGGAAGTAAAATAGAATTTGAAAAGATTTACACAGAAGTAAAGAATATAGTAGAAAAAAATAAAAATATTTTTAATAAAACTTGAAAATAAAAATGAATTTTTTCTCTTTCTGTATTCAAGAAAAAGAAAAGAAATGAAAAAGAAAAAAGGAAAAAAAGGAAATTGTTTGAATATTTGAAAAAGTGAATACACTGAAGTAGACTAAAATAAAATGATGGAAGTAAAATAGAATTTGAAAAAATTTACACAAAAGTAAAGAATATAGTAGAAAAAATTAAAAATATTTTAAATAAAAATTGAAAATAAAAATGAATTTTTACTCTTTCTGTATTCAGGAAAAAGAAAAGAAACAAAAAAGGGAAAAAAAAGAAAGAAAATTGAATAGATGGACCTGCTAACAGATTGAAATATGACTGAAATTACTACATTTTCCCGTAGAAGTCAGGCTATGAAGCGCTTTATACTCCATAAATTAAGTAGGTGGTGAGACTTGTGTTCTTGAAGAGTGAGGTTGGCCCAGATGGGCAGGGCTTAGTGTAACAGCTCCGTTCTCCACTAGATGGCGCTGCTAGCCTACTGGGGTGGATTGTCCTAGAGCTCATAGGTGCGTATGCGCATGCGCGGGAGCAGTGAAAGTGGCGTCACCCAGCTACCCATTCTCTAGTATCGGAACTATGTTCTCCCCAATCAGCAATTGCGCACCCATCCTTTGTCTTCAGCTTTCATCCACTCCCTGCTTTTTCACTGTCCGTGACCAAGCCCTAGGTAGTACCTCTCTCCCGAGTTTTGTCTCAGATACGGCTGTTTTCCCTGGCCCCTTACTTCTGAGGGACTGCGGCTTTGACCCATTCCACCCCTCTGTGGGGGGGGTCTCACCGAGCAATGGCCAAATGCTGGCTGCACCCAGGAAAGTTCCTGAGACCATGCTGCTGCTGGTGACAAGAGACTGTGGCCAGGTGCCGGTGTGCCCCAGAAAAAGTTCAGGAGATAGTGTAGCAGTAGCGTTTCAGGGATTTTGGAAAATCACAACACACATCTGGCACCAGGCTTCACCCCTAACGATCTTGTTCCAGCGCCAGCGAATGTGGTCGTTCTCCGGGGGTCTGTTGGGCCCAGGTGGCCTCACAGCCTCTATACCAAATGTCCTTCCAGCAGTGGAACCGCTTTTCCCCATGTGGCTCAAGAATCTCCTGGACCTCACTCTGCTCCTGGGGATTCGCCCTTCCCACCAGAGCACTGCCAGGTATTGAGCTGCAGAGTTGCAGACTGTGTGCTCCCCTTGTTTACAGTCTTAATGGAATTTAAGCCCTCTCCTTTCTCCTTTCTCCCGTTTTAGTTTAGTCCCTGTGGCTGTTTCCAATTTAACACTTTCTCTCCAGCTGCTTTTGGGGAGGGGTGCTTTTCCCATATTCTCCACCCCACCCCCTCGTTACCCCCGTCTCTGTCCTTTCTCCCCCCAGCAAAAGCAGTTCTGTGCCCTCCATGGCTTCTCTCTCCCCAAGTTCACCTCTCTGTACCGCATACCTGCTGAATTCTGTGGTTCAGGTTGTGCAGATTGTTGTGTTAATCCTCAGATCAGTTTTCTAGGTGTGTAGTATGGTTTAGTGTTGGTCTGGCTATATTTTGTGGACGCGAGACACACAGAAAACTTCCATACTGTTCTGCCATCTTGGCTCCCCCCAATGTAATATATTTCTAAAAGTCATTTATCACACTGTTATACTTCCATTCTATGAAAATATGGAACTAATTTTAATTTTTATTTCTCACAATTATGAGTATCTAAATGTTAAAAGTAAATTCTGGATTGTTGTATCATTATTGTTATCATTAGCCCTTAGTCGATGGAAACAACACAAACATATTAAAGTTTTAATGAATAATTACTGAACAGAAAAGTGAAATAATTTTTAGAAAAACATCTCTTACTGAGATGCTTCTATGTAAGAATATTACACATTACTGGAATGAGGTGTTAGTCATCATCAAATTCTTTGTTTTTATAGATGTAAGTGCTGAGGAACTTTGCTCATATACACAAATAACATGGGAATAGTAGGAGATTTGTTATAGTAATATCACTAAATGCTTTCTATTTCATCTGGTTCTTATGTAAAAAAATCTCCAAGTGATTTATCATCCAAAATAATTCCTAATAATCAGCTACAGTTCTGTCTTGTTCTCCTTCAGCTTTGTTGGCAGAAAGGAATTGGAATCCTTTGATTTGCAAGAGAATTTCTCACCCAGTTATAGAAACTTCTCACTTCTGCAGTTTCTGGGAAGTACACCAAAAAGACTTTACCAGACATATAAAAATGACTTTTAATTATATCTGTTGTTAAAGAATAGCATTTGCATTTGGTGGCACTGGGTTTAACCTGATTGATACACTCAGGAGCCTTGGGAAAATAAATCTGTGATTCATTTCAGAACCCGTTGTTTGATTCCTCTGACCCGATTGCAGTCTGTATACCCCCTAAAGCGGTGGTGATCTTCACTGTATTATGTTTTACTGCATTTACATCTCTAAGCCATGTACAGTGAGTAGCCCATAGAAGAAACTCTAATATATGTTGGATGAAACATCCCCATCTGTCCTTTTCCTCTGAACTAATGTTTTTAGCTTCTCTTTTGATTTAAATATATTTTTGTCAGAATGTTCTGTGTCCTTCACATGATCTTGTTGGCAAAGGTAGGCATCATTGTCAAACCAGACGGTCAAATCAGACTTACTTTCTGTCAGAAATGGTCTGATTTCATTTCTCTTCAATTCATGTCACGTGTCAGTACACATGCCCGTGACCACCTTCACTCTTCTGATCCTGGTAAATTTCCAGACAGGGATAATGAAGTATGTGTCTTGCCGGCAGCCTGCTGCACCTTCATGCTCATCCCTGTGCTCCCCTTGGCCTCTCCTTCAGAGCCTGCATCTTTGAAGGAGTCTAAACCTTGAAGAGGCCTAGTGCTAATAGAAACTGTCATCATTGTGTGGTATGTAGATTCGGAGCCAAAAGTCCTCACTGCGCCCTTAGTAGAAGTGTCCACAGGACTGGGTCGATTCCAGGCTGTGCTTTGGGTAATGGGACCTGGATTAAAGGCAGCAGACTCAGTCCTAGTGTCTTGTTTGTCCCCTTTGCTGCCCCTGCAGAGGTCTTCATGTTGGGTTGGTGAATGCCCAGGATGGGTTGTCATGTCTTTTTTCTGAGATGTGGGAGAAAGGTAGCTGTGAAAGAGGAGGTGGGGATAGAGCCCCTGCCTCACACCTCAGCCATCTTCAGGAGTTCTTTGAACACTGCTGCTCTAATCCAGCCCTGAGTTTCCTTTGACAAGATCATCTTGGGGAAAGAATTATGAAAAATTATTGCCTTACCCTATCTTTTCCTTCTCGTCTGGGGGAGTAGAGGCCTAAGACATATCAGAAGTCCAGAGTAGTGAAACGCCAGTCCATAAGTATGGGGCTGACTGTGATTTTGTTCAGCCTGTGGCAAGCCCCTGCTTGCAGGGAATCATTCTTGGTTCTCCAATTTGGCAGCCAGGGCTCTGGGACTGACCTTAGGCTCTTGAGTGCCATTAGTTAGCTTTATAGTTATGTAATCTCCTGGGTCATATTTTCTTATAAATTGGCAATGATCATAGCTGTCATATTGGTAGATTGTTGTCATGAGGCAATAGGAAGATGTCTTGAACTTCTAGTAAGCACTCAGTCAGTGCTTACAGTCAGTGCCTGCTCTTGTACATGTGAAGCAGATACTTGGGTCCCTCAGTGCTGATACCTGGGACTCCCCTGAGCCATCCTATCCCAGGACCTCAGGCAAGGAGAAGCCATCCCCTCTCTTGGAACTGTAATTATGTTTTCCAGATGCGGATTTCCCACCACCTGATAGACATTCCATCTGGCAATCCCACAAACCCCTCAAGGTTGTCATATCTAAATTGGAAGTCACCATCTTTTTTCTCCTATCTACCTCCTCTTCCTGTTTTTTTCAAGGATAAACCCGTGGTCAGTCTGGGTCCCCAACCAGCAGTCCAGGAGCCCTGTGATCATCTTACAGGCCTGTGATCAACGTCTTACATCCCATCTATCACCTAGATAGTTGGTATCTCTTCTTCCAGTGTCGTGACCCACAGCTCATATTCCCTTGGTCTGTGACCACCGCCCTTTCCCATCTTCCTGTTTCCATCTCTGGAAGCTGCCAGAAGGAGTTTTCTGGCTGCCAGAAAGAGTTTTCTGGAACACAGTTCCACTAGGACCCCTCCTGCTCAAACTGTCCTTCTCCATCACCCACAAGGGACAGTGAGCCCTCGGGATGGCATGCAGTCATTCCCCTTGGGCCCTTTCTGCCTTCCCTGCCAATCCTCCTGTGCCTCCCGCTGTGTGCTCCCACAGTTGTGCTGCTTCCAGTCCTGAAAGGCCAGTCCCTTTGCTCTGTCACACCACAGCTGATGCAGCATCCTCTGTCCTCAGTGCCCTTCCCTAAGTCTGCCTCTTAGGTGGTGCTTCCTGGACATCCCCACATTTCACCCATTCTGGTGGACATTTCCCCAAATGTAACATCTCTGAAATCAGGACAGGCAATGGCTTCTCAAAATTTAGTTGGCAGGATTTTTTTTCCTTTCTTAGTGGCAAACAGAATAAAGGTGTACCATAAAATCAGTGGCATTAAATGCAGTGCGGTTTGTATATTCCCCTATTGTGGAGTTGATTTTTTTTATTGTTGTTTGTAAATAAAGAAATAGTGGGTTGATGTATCCACTAAATTCCATGTTGCTTTAGGATAGAGACTGTTTTCCTCATTTTGCATTCTGTGTACCAAGCACAGAAGCTAGCAGGTAGAAGAAACTTAAAAAGAAAATGTTTTGAATGAATAAAGTAATGAAAGAATGAAGCCAGGGAATCATGATCCATCCTGGGCAGACATGCTACAGCATTGTGACAGTCTCCGTGACAAAGTGGCTTTCTGTTTTATGCCGCAGCATCACTTTCTTCCACGCTTCCTAACTTTATTAAAAACACATACGGGGCGCCTGGGTGGCGCAGTCGGTTAAGCGTCCGACTTCAGCCAGGTCACGATCTCGCGGTCCGTGAGTTCGAGCCCCGCGTCAGGCTCTGGGCTGATGGCTCAGAGCCTGGAGCCTGTTTCCGATTCTGTGTCTCCCTCTCTCTCTGCCCCTCCCCCGTTCATGATCTGTCTCTCTCTGTCCCAAAAATAAATAAACGTTGAAAAAAAATTATTAAAAAAAAAAAACACATTCATTACTTGAGAGCAAGAGAATGTAGGTTTGTTTTAGGCTTAGGCAGTGTATTTGGACTTCCCCCTCCCAGGTCTGAACTTGACAGGATCATCCCAGCTTCAGGACAGCTCCCCTGTTTCTACAATCATTTCTTGACTTAATGAAGTAGGGTGATGTGGGGACTCTTGGCCATACTAAGCCCTGTAAGTTAAATGGACAAGGGAGGTCTTTTTTGGGCTCTATGACCCACTTTTCTTGGAAACATCGCCTTGCTCCAGTGTCTGATCTCTTGGGCCTTCCATTCTGGAGAAAGCTGTTTGCACAGTACAAACTCCGCTGAAATCAAATTAGACCCAACATGTCAGTTTTTCCTTAATATGCCTTTTACTTTATCGTCTTTCCTAACCTAACCTATCTGTGCTTTTCCCAGATTTAGTCGTCAGAAAATTGCTTAGTGAGCTGAGACCCAGAGCAAAGGCTTGGGGTGGTAATTCATCCCAGGTGGGGTGGAGCTTCATGCCATCTCCACCACAGCTGTATTCTGTTGTTAGTCTATCGCCCTCTGGCGTGTTGGTAATGATAAACTCTTTTCGACAAACAACTTTCAACTCTCCTTTTTAAACTGTGAGGACCTTCAGTCTCCCTTCATTTAGCACAAGCTGACCCTTTCTGTCCTTGTCACAGCCCCTCATGTTTGTAGCCTACCTTACATGGTTGGAGTTTGTGGTGAGCTGCTCCATGACAAATAGATGGCAGCTGAATTCCATTGCTAAGTCTGAGTCAGTCAGTACCAAGAGCAAATAATACCTTGGAAAGATTTCCTGAAGATAGTCTTGTTTTAAAGCACAACCTTCTGGAATCAACCAGCTGCAAGTTTACATCCATCACTGTCTGTATGATCTTGTGCATCTGATCCATATGGTCTTCCTGAACCAAAGTAGATGAGAGTACCTCCTCATGACCTTGTCAGGGAGACCAAATATGTAATCTATCAAAGCTCTGAGTGCAGTACCTAAGAGAGCATAGGTTCTCAGTAGGTGCAGTCCTTATTCTGGTATGTAGGTACTCATTTGCTCACTTGGATTGACTTTCTTCCCTGACCTCAGTCTCTGCCATCTTAGCATGTCTCAGATGTGGGTCCTTCTTTATGCTGACTGCAGTTCAGTCCTTCACACTGAACACTGGGTGTGACTGGGAAGAGAAGTGATGACTGACTACCAGTGGGAGAGTGAAGGGTGGTGTCTGGGCTCTGCTGTGCCCTGGCCCATCTTTTTCTGTCTACATTTCTTAATACAGATAGGTCGACCCTCTCATTTACAAGTTGCTTCCACACACCTTGGAAGCAAACCAGGAAGAGGTCAGATAGCAAACAGCATTTGATAGCAGCCCTTTATAAAAACTATACAGAGCACTTTGAATCTCACCTTCAAAAATCAAGTGAGGGGTGCCTGGGTGGCTCAGTTGGTTAGGTGTCTGACTCTGTCTCAGGTCATGACCTCATGGTTCGTGGGATTGAGCCCCACGTCAGGCTCTGCACTGTGACAGCACAGAGCCTGCTTGGGATTCTCTCTCTCCCCCTTTCTCTGCCCCTCCTCTGTTCTCTCTGTCTCTGTCTCTCTCTCTCAAAATACATGAATAAATTAATATTTAAAAAAATCAAGTGATAACTTCACCACCATGTACCAGAATAGATTTCTGGTAGGTCAACTAGTTGTAGGTTAACAGTGATGCATATAATTATAAATATCTACAAACAGTATAAGTGAATGTTAATCTCATAATGGGGACGGGGGCATGTAAGCTCGTAAGACCAATAGGAGAAATTGCCTAAAATTGAGAACTTGTGTCAAAATGCATCATAAAAATTAAACCATCAAATGGGAACAATATTTTAATACTTAACGACAAAGGATTAATATACTCTTATGTATTAAAGAATTGTCATACAAACAATGACACTGCTAACACCAATAGAAAAATGGTCAGTATTTATGTTGGTGTGCTGATATATGTGCACATACATGTTTGCACGTTTATATATAAATATATTAAAATGCAAAAATGCACATGGCACATCTGTGTAAGTATGTATAGAGAAAAGACTTCCATTGATAGGAAACACACTAAAATACTAAGTTATCTCTGGGTTGTTGGATTATATATTTTTTCTTTATGTTTCTCTATATTTTCCTAATGTAAATTTTTATTTGTATTTTTTTTCCTTATACTGCTCTACATTTTCCAATTTTTTTTACAGTAAGCATACATTTCTTTTATAATCAGCAAAGTTCTAAAAGAATCCATTTTATTTATATTTCTGTGCTTCTGAGTAAATCCTTTGACCCTAAGTATTCTCCAAAGTAAACAAAACATTTAAAGTTAGTTGGTAGTTTATTAGATGGACACTTGATCTTTGAATGGTTTTCTCCATAAACCTATGGAGAACCGTTACTTCTGTCACCTATTGTGTCTTCTGGAATCTTCTGTTTTCCACAGCTGATCTGCCCTAGACGTCTTTGCAGTTCTTCTTACCTTTTCAATTTTGTTTTATCTGCCTTGCTTATTTAGATTTCACTTTGAATGTAGAGAATGCCCCCTTCCTCTATATTCACGTTTAAGAAATAAATGCTGGTGTAGGACAATTCAGAGTGGGCCAGAGTTCTTGGGAAAGGTGCAGGAGGGGCACCTTGTTGGGTACTGACCTCATCAGGATGCCCAGTGCAGGGCCTGTACGCATGGGGTGAATGTTCCTACACAGCACAAATCTGTGCCTGCCATTGGTGTTCATGACTTACATCCCTGGCAGGCTATGAGCTTAGAAAGCCTGGAACCTCAAAATGTCTTTGCATTTGCCTTCAAGCTGTGCTTTCTAACGGGACTCAATGGCTGTGTTTTGAATTAAGTGAATGATTGAATTCACTGAATTATTGAAAACTGTGGAAATTGTGTGGTAGTCTCAAACTTATTATAAGAAAAATTAATATGAACTTTAATTGTTTAAAGCCTGATTCATGCTTACCCACAGGAAAAAAGAAAGGAAAAGAAAAAAATTTATTTTGAAACAAATTTTTGTGGTCCCAATTGGCTCTGCTATCCCAGCAATCACTTTTACATCTCAAAACAAAATTCTGTAATTCTCTACATTGTCATCAAGGCCTCCCGGTGTGGCCTGCCAGTCCCTCACATTCAGAGTAATTAATAAGCTAAATAATTTTTCTTTGTGGAGTAGTTTAGCTCTATTCATATCAGATACTAATTATCTGTTGTCAAATGGAACTCATTTCATTCAGGTTACAGGCACCAGGGACACTGCCTTGGGAGGGAGGGTAGTGCAGAGAAAGGAGCCTGGGGAACCCAGCAAGCCATCCCTGTCTTTTGCCTTGTAGTCACTCCTTGTCTGGGCCTGCAAGGGCAGCTTCCTCATTGTCAGAGGAAGGAGGTTGGCTTACCTATTTAAGGACTTACTTAGTCCTCACATTTTGTGTCCACTTGCCATTGGGAGATCTATTTTAGAGATGGAACAGGGAAAACCAAGATAATTTTTTAAATGCCTATCTATACAAGAGATTAGCTGAAATTGCATTTAGGTTGTTAACAAATCCTCAGCAATTAGGCTTTTTTTTTTTTTTTTTTAAGAAAATTGTATTCTTGGGGTGCCTGGGTGGCTCAGTCAGTTAAGCATCCGACTTCAGCTCAGGTCACGATCTCACGGTCAGTGAGTTCGAGCCCCGCGTCGGCTCTGGGCTGATGGCTCAGAGCCTGGAGCCTGCTTCCGGTTCTGTCTCCCTCTCTCTCTGCCCCTCCCCCATTCATGCTCTGTCTCTCTCTGTCTCAAAAATAAATAAATGTTAAAAAAAAATTTTTAAATAGAAAATTGTATTCTTAAAAGTAAAATTTTTCTTCTGTGACATTGTGACAAGGGAATGTCACATAGCAACCTAAGTGAAGTTTTGACTCTCTCGGATTACAGACTCTGCCATTTTCTCCTCATTTTATCTGGAGAAGACTTTTAATGCTAACCATAGTGTCTTTGCTGATTTTAGAGGGCTTATTTTTAAAGCCTCAAATACGTTTTCTACTTAAGTCATTATGGACCATTTTAATAGCTACTTAAAAATTCTATTAAACCATCATAGATGGGATCAAAGGAGATAGCTATTATTTATTTCCCAGGAAAGTGAGATTTATATTTGACACCAATTTATTGCCTGTTTTCCCAACAAAGCAAAATATGACTATTAGTCTCTCAATTATGTAAGAACTCTGAGGACTCCAGAGATTTTGATTGATAGGTTATTAGTAACCAAAAATATTCAAGTTTAAAGATGATTAAAGCTAATATCAGAAATGAATTGGCATATTGCTTATCCCATTACACAAAACGAAATGTGTAAAAGCCATTTCAATTTCAGAGCTGAGTAATGGCCTCAGTGGTTAGATTTATTTTAAAGACAGATTTGGATTTAGGTAATGTAATTCATCTTTTTTTGGTGATACCATTGTAAGAGGTTCCACTTATTTTTAGTATTTTTTCTCCTATGGTAGTATTTTAATCCTGCTCCTGCTAGCTTAGGGGAAAAGGAATAATTAATTGTAAGGGCACCAGGGTATCCGAGAAACCTTACAAGTCATTGGAAGTAAGGACTAAAATCCATTAGGAACTAAGGAAGCACCTACCTTCCCCTCATCACTCTCCTGGCCTCCATTCATCTCTGCATGGCAGCTGTGTTAGAGATCAAGACTAACCACCACCCCCCCCACCCCCAACAGTTTTGCTTATTCAGTAGGAGGAGTCATAGCTCTCAAAATATAGTCATACACATGGCTATGGCTTATTACAAAGAACATATACAAAGCAAAATCAGCACAAGGAAAAGGTGCATGGGCAAAGTCCAGAGGAAACCAGGGACAGGCTCCAAATAGAGTTCTGCAGGATGCACTAGGTTTTCCCAGTGACAACTCATGACATGTGCTGGCCGGGGAAAGTCCTTAGAGACCCAATGCCCAGGATTTTTACTGAGGACTGGCTAAGTAGGCAGCCTCTGCCTAGTATGTACCAAAATTCTAGACTCCCAGGAGGAAAGCAGGCATACAGCATAAGCCATATTGTTTGTGCAGTGAGCCACTTTTAACAGTTATGGAATGGCAGGAACCATCCCCAAATCCATATTCCCAGGCACCTCTCTTTCAAACAAGCCATTTTAGAGATGGCAGTCAGACCTTCTGTGTTCACTCTTCTCTGCACAGGAGATGCACTTCATCCCGCCCACCCCATATCGTCAGATAAGGTGCTGGCAGTGATGGCTAGCAGCAGCAGGTTCCCAGGAGAGAGAATTAGCCCAGCTAGGAATGGGTATCTACCTGGTTGCAGGCAGTTATGGCCAGGGTCACCTAGTACAAACATGGGTATTGGGAGTTATTTTTGTTTGTGTAGGGACTGGCAGTTGGTTTGGGAATTCAGGAGACACTCCATCACGAAGTCAGTCATAGGTATGCATGTGTGGAAAAGCCTCTCAGATACAATGTAGATTTGATTTTGCAAAGGCCCTCTTAGCGGTGGCATCACAAAATAATACAAAATACAAAATAATGATTCAGGCCCTGTGAACCCAGATTTTGGATCAGATTCAGCAGGCCCAGTTGCTCTGAGGGAAATAGGGTAATATGTAGGTATTTATTTGTATAATAACAGTGAGGGCCTAAGATAATTCTGTAATAGATTTGGATACTTTATCCTTGGGTATTTTACAATTGTTCATGAAGTTTGGTTTTTACTATTCTAATTTGAACCAGTTGGGCTTCATGGAAATCTCCCGATTCTTCCCTCAGATTTATATTTGTAGAAGATGTACAAGAAGAGTATATACTTTTACAGTATTCCTACTTGTGTAGTGTGGTTTTGTTTTATTTTTTGGTTACAAACTTTCTTGTTAAAACTCTCAGCCCATACTATTGAAGATTCTCCTCTGTTTTTGATTAATTCTTAATTTTTCCAGTAGCATCCATAAAGAAGCTCTGATATTCCTTGAAGCATGGATATCTTTTGTCTGCTGGAGGCTGGGTGATACAGGGCATTAAGGTGACCTTGGAGGCAGTTCCCATAATTGGGAGACACAGAGCCTCTGCACAAACCTATTTCTGGATGCCCTTGGAAGGACTAAATGTCACCCAAAGAATTTGCTGGAAAACTCATCAGGTCTACTGCCTGTATAGAAAGTGTTTCCAGATCCCTTCAGCCAATGGAAACCACCACAGAAATGTCATCCTACCCCTATGTGATAGAGCAGCTCTGACTAGATGCATAATAATTTAGTACTGACATGCACATGTGCATACACACATGCACACAAAGTATGTATGCCAGGAAGTTCAAACCCAGTGCTTCCTGTTAGATCCTGACTTTTCTTTTGTTATGGTTCACATGTGGATGATGCTTCTTTGGAACTAGGTCAGAAGAAACCCTGCAGCCTCCACACTGTGAATAGCAGACACTGTTGTATATGCACTTGAGCTCCCTGTGTGTGGGTCTGGTCTCCAGCATAGCCAGGGTGACTCACACTCTGTGTGCTGTGCATGTCAGTGGCCTGCAGATGAATCCCTCTGATGCCAGGTGTAGGCACCTTCTCCCAGCAGCATCCTCAGGCTGGTTTTTCCTTTGTATCTCAAATATCTTTGACATAGGAAGAGGGACAGCAGTCATTCCAGGGATATTAGGACTTCTCAGGAAAACAGAAATGTTTCCTTGTGAATTGAAAACAGAATGTAAACATAGGAAAACATTTCACAGGCCCCTCAGAGCAGCTGAAGGGCTTTTGAAAACTAGTGAATCTGCATTTGGGTCATGGCCTGCCAAGAAAAAAGTCCACCTCAGATGAGGTGGATTTGTATGCTATTATTTCAGGATACCCTGAGATAGCATTATTGATTCCCAGGGACCAAGGATGTCATCTCCTTGAAGGAGGCCCATTCTTCATATCCTCTGCAGTGATCTACTCAATAAATGTGTTAGCTGACTATTATGTACCCTCAGAAGTAAGTCTTCAGGAAAGAAGAGGCAAAACTCAATTATACTAAATAGTTTTAATAATCCTCTGAGCTCCCTGTCACCCTTCTACATCTTTGGGGCTGAGGACCCCTACTTTGGGGAACACTAACATCTGGTGTAAGGAAGGCTGAGCCATTCAGTATAGGCCATGCTGCATAGACAGCCATAGGAGAAATGATCTTTTAGACAGGGCAGTGTTTTTTGTTTTTTTTCTTGGTAGTTGTTTTTTTAATGTTTATTTATTTTTGAGAGAGAGAGACAGCGAGTGGTTAAGGGGCAGAAAGAGAGGAAGACACAGAATCCAAAGCAGGCTCCAGGCTCTGAGCTGTCAGCACAGAGCCCAACATGAGGCTTGAACCCATGAACTGGGAGATCATGACCTGAGCCGAAGTCGGACGCTTAACCTACTGAGCCACCCAGGCGCTCCAGGGCAATGTTTTTTTTATTGTGACTTTTACCAGCCTTTCTGAGGGAGAGGGTGCTGCAGGATGCTCCAGGAGGCTGCCTAGTGAGAAGCCTGGTTTTTATTCATTAGCACCCAGCACGGAGAGTAATTGGTTTCTGTGATAAAGAGCACCATTGATGTACATTATCTTTCCCTGGTCTTAATGCTGTGTTATGGGTATTGTTGTTAAATATTTCATCTAGATTTTAGGGACCTTAATGGGTCTGGTGGGTTAGAAACAAGTATTCTTATTATTGATTAATCATCTTAAATTAATGGATGCATATAGATTTTGTGAGAAATTTACTAATTAATATATTGTTTAGTTACTGGAAAGCTGTCACCACTCAGTTAATCATAGCTGCAGTTGTTTTATTAGGGTGCTATACCTTAAGTGGGTGTATGGTTTGCGCTGTTAACCAAGTTCAGATCTGCATTTGTGCAGGTCACATAGTCTTATAAATAGGAATTGAGCAACTAGGTATGTTGGTTGATGGAAGGATGGGACTGTGACACAAGAGGCCCAGTCCTCTCAACGAACTGCAAGGGGTTGGCATGCAGGCATGTAACATTTCTGTTGCATCTTTTGTCTTCACAGTGAGAGAAAAACGCAAGAGTCTCTTCATTAACCATGTAAGTGAAGCTGTCTCCTTGTGTTCTTCATAATGATTATACTGTGTAAAGAGCTTAAATAACCATGTCTGTAATAGGTGCAGATGGTTCATATATTTTATCAGTACGTGGAAGAATGTGAAGAATGTTATGATGTACTCACTTTGGTTTGTAATTGGACAAGCATGGCTTGATATTTCCATTGCCCCAAGTGTTTTTTCAGAAGCCCCAAACTGCAGTTGTTCATGGGAAGATGTGTGTGAACAACACCATAGCACATACTATGCAGGTACAAATGAAAGCCACTTCTTTTAAATTCCTCGTTCTCTCCTTCTTCTACCCCAACTCCCAAATTACTATTTTTTTTGTCTGTAACTCACTTTTATTTGAATAAACACAGAATTGTTTCAAAGAGGCTATCTGCCTCCACACACTCTTTCCTCTCCTCAGTTGTTATTTATAGATCCTCTAGTAGAGTTTATGTGTTCTTTTGCTCACAGAAGAATAAACTTGATAACTCTTTAGTTTTAAAAGGATTACAAAAATTCAGCTCTAGACTTTTGGCCGTCCCGAGCTGTATCTCCATCCCCTGCTGGCCAGGCATAAAGTGTCCCTGTGAGCTACTTTGTTGTTCCTCCTTGAACACCAGATGCAACTGGCTGGCTACATCTCTGCTCCACTCATCCTCCCACTAACCTCCCCACCTCATGATACCCCAGCTTGTACCCTGCAGGAGTGTGGAGACCTGCCACTTTCCTCTCCCTCCACATAGATGTCTCTTCATTTAGGAAGGAAAACTGTCTCCATGAGGTATGGAATGGTGAAGTAGGTAAAATTTACCAAAATAAGTGTGCTATATATGCTCATACTGAAAAAAGGAATGATGTATTTGACCTTACAAGGGTTTTTCCTCAAAATTTCTAGACTGTCTGTATGTAAGTATTTGTCGATTATGAAGTATATGGCACTGAGGCTGTGTTAAAGAGACTTATAGCTATAATACTGCCTTCTCTGACCTTTAGAAATCTGGAAAAATGCAGTTGAAAAGAATTCATAAGCTGGGCCCATGCTCTCAAGGGGCTCCATGCTTGGCCATTAGGAGGTCAGTAATTCCTTCTTAGGCAGTATCAGTGTATATATGCATATACAATGTTCAAAGGGTCAGAGAGGGGGTCTGTAGTTTTTTTTTCAGATTCTTAAAGCATTCATGACCTCTTCCCTGGCCTTCTCAAATTTTGAAGCATCAATATGTAAAGCATCTCTGAAGTTAAATGTTATGTCACAAGGAAAATATATACCTTTCTTTAAAAAAGTGGTATATACCTAGACATAGAAATTTGAGTGATTTGAACTAATTTTATAAATCCTTACTTTTCATCTATTTGCCTGCTGGATGCTCTTGGATACTTTCTGACTCATTAGCACGTCTGCCAAGGAGCTTGCAAGGGAAAGAGGAACTGATACTGCAGTCACGCTACCTTTACATTGCAGCTGTATTAAGGTGTTTTGAAGAAAGAGGAAGAACATGCCACCCTGTTCTGATTGTGGCTAGCAAGACAGAGTTGTGCTCTCATAGTGCTAATCTGAAGATCTGTTTTTATATTTTCTCCCACTTAACATCACACTTTGTGTTGTATACAGACATGGCACACACTGAGTAAATATCTCTTGGGCTCAGAATATGGATTAGAGTGGTGGGCTATGTGTTGTAACCCAGCTCAGCCCTCAGACTCTTACTATAAAACCTCTCATATTCTGACACAAGGAGTGAAATCACACAGTTGTTGAAATTTGCTCACATGTACTTGTTCCTGCATAAAAGAAATCTCTGTGCTGTCTTATATAACAGATGACTGTGCAACAGCATGACCCTCCAGTTCATGAATAGATCAGTTGCAAAGTAGCATATTGGCTCTGCCTGTGCTGGGAAAAGCCATTGGAATGTGCTATTCCAACCAACTGAAATGTCATTTGAGTGAAATTACTGCAGATTCATTTAGACTTATAAACCAACTGTGCTTTTCAGATTTTGAGACACTTGGGTGTTATAAGTTAGAGCAGTAGACAAAGGATGAGTCATCATCAACAGTACAGTCTATTGAGTATTTTGCCATGTTTGTGCCAGGCTGTTCTAATTGGTTTAACCTATTTACTCAGTAACCATGCTGGGTAGGTAATATTTATCATTTACATTTTACAGATGAGGAAAGTGAGGCACAAAGCAGTTAGCCAAATAAACAGTGGAACGAGAATTGGGACGCAGGTGATCTGGCTCCAGAACTCCCCTCTTAGCTCTCATCCCTATATACTGTTTCTCAGAGGATGTTGCCAGTTCTTGCCAGTTCCCATTTGAATGGAGGTTTAGCTTCTTTATCTGAAGTTAGAGATCATTTAATTTTTATGGGATAGTTTGTAGGACTCATTTCTGAATACAGGCCCTAACCAAAATTTGGTATCTAATTTGTTGTTAAACTGTGGAATGATGGTTATTCTTTGCCCTTGCTTATAAAACACTTTGTTTTTTATTTGCTTTATTGTGAGGGATATTGTTTCTTTAATTTCTCCGAGTTTCTGAAGAACCTACTTAGTACATGTTGCTAAGATAATCTACAGAGGCTACTGTTTAAGAAAAATGAAAGCAGTGGCTATAGGTAAGCCATTTGAGAATGGTGGGGGTAGTCAGCTCCCCTCCTGGATAATGATGACTTCAGGGGAAATAACTTCCACCAAGTGGAGAAGAATAAGATTTTTCTGGCTCCTAGCTATTGGTACCTTAGTAAGTGACAGGAGTAGACTTTGGGAACAATCTACAGGGAAAGGATCTACAGTAGAGAATGGAACCCCAGGCTGGAAAAGAGATGGGCCTTTAATTGCCTGAGAAGAGTTAAGACAGTTATAAAGGAATAAGTAAAAGGAGGCTGCTTTTAAAAGAATTACTATAAGTTCTAAAGCTTGAAACCATTTGAGGGTAAAGTTCTCTGGTATTTTGACAGTTAGTTAAATTAGGGTGAATTATAAAGATTAGTATTAGAATCATCATCTATATTTTAGATGTAATTAGTATTAACAGTTGTAGGAAAATTTAGTACATTATGAAAGACACTTAGGTTATTAAAAGAGGGTGGGCTAAAGAGCTTTACTTAAAGCTCTTATTCAACATTTGCTAAAGTTTTGGCTTTGCTTTTTAAGGTTAGCTACTTTAATGAATCTTTTAATTAAAATGTGAAAATCTCTGATTATAAATTGCGAGTAGCATTGCAAGTATCTAGAGTCTGGAATCACTTTTGAAACTTAGGGAAAACTCATGCCTTTTACTTTGGTCTAATTTTTCTATGACATCCTTTTGCTACTTGGTGATGGCATACCTAAAGTGAATTGATCATTCTAAGAAGTCTTTAAGAAAAAAAAGATATAAAAAGAATGAACAGGAAGTTGAGTGGCTGGCCTGCCTTACTCTCATGCAAAACTGTTACAGTATTTGTCTTAATAATGAGACAGGTGATAGTTCTAGGAACTTGGTGAGAGAATAAAATAACTAAAGGGTGTTATTTATCAGTTAAGCAACAGGCACACTTTAGCTGGACTTGGAGCCAAAAGGATTTTACTCAAGTCCTAGACCTACCACCTGATAACTTGGGGACCTTGAAAAAGTCTCCGTCTCATAGAATGGGTCATAATTCCTGGCCTGCCTGACTCAGATGATATAATAGAAAGGAAGGTGATTTGCAAACTAATTTTAACACTGTATAAATATGCTGATGTTATTACTGTTACTGTCTATTAGAGTATAGGTAAATTCTGTTTAATTTTCCAAGTTCAATACCAAAACTGATGAAAGTCTTTCTGGTATTTTGAGTATGGATATAGTGTTTTCATAATTGTTAAGATCAGAGTGGAATATATTCTATTCAACTTTGTTTGAGAATATTATTGTAGAGAGTTCACAGTCCTCTTAAGTAGTAGAATTCTGAATTGATTTCTGCCTTCTAGCTTTGAATGGGATAAGAGTAGATTCCTTCTAAAATGTGTCTCTTCTGGCTATACTCTTCATCTGTTAACCCATAGAAGCCCAAGAATGAAGTGAGTTTGATTCAGGAACTGAAATTTTAAAAATTCTAAATCTTGTTTTGCTTCTTTGGGAAATTTGCTCTCAATATAACACAAACTTATTGACTAACTGTTATGTTAACATCAACATAATATGCTTGGATGGTATGAAAGAAGCCTCATTACGATTTTAATCTCAGTAAGAATCTAAAAGTCCGGGAAGATTAAAGAATCCAACTTACATTTTGAAATGACTTCAAATTTATAGGAAAGTTGTAGTAATACAAGAGTACAGAATTTTTACAGCTCACCACGTGAACCTTAGATACTCTGGTTCTTACACACTCATTCACTTGACACAGAATGCTGAAGTAGTGGACACAGTTTGTTATATTCTCTCAGGTTTCTTTTAGAGTGTCTAGAAATAATAATGGTGTGCATACTGATAATGCTGAGACAAATGAGAAGTTTGTGTAGGATGTCAGGTCTTTGAATGTCTTGGTTATGTATATAGAGCACCTTTTCTTGCCCTGTTTCTTTCATGTTTCTTCCTACCCACCCTTCCCTTTCTTCATTCTGTTACTCTAGTTGTGTGGCACAAGTAAAGTGAGGCTTGTAAAATGTAATGCTCTGTACAAATATAGCTGACAGGTGGAATTGCTTCCCTGGTGCCTTCCTAGGTCATTTTGAAAACTACATTATCCTTGTTAAGACAAGTGAAGGGGTCACTGAAACAGTGTTAGGCTTTGTCCTAGAAAATTCACGGCATGTTGTCGGTGGGAGTTGCTGTGTTTGAAACCCTGATCTTTTGTATGTACTGTTAGGATTTCATCTGTGAATAAACCAGCACAAATTCTTGACCACGGTTACCTGGTTTTCATATTGCTTAGACATTGCTATATGGACAGAAGGAGCTGTTCTTATAGGACTTCAGTCTGTGACTTCCTAGTTCCTTTGTTGTCATTCACTAAGGGTAGAGGGGACACAGCTGTTCCTCACGTGAGCCAGACAGGCACCCTCCTTACTATGCCACTTTATTTTTCACTTCCTTGCTCTCTTAACCTGTTTCAACTTCATCACCTTGCTTAGGGACTTCTGGAGTAGAGAAAGCAAAGAAAAAACATGAAGTCTGAGAATGAGCAAGGACTTTGCCAGAAAAGCCCTTCAAGAAGCAGATTGTCTTTCCTCTTACCTTTTAAGCAGAGGTTCCCACTCCAGCATCTGTGTGTTACAGTCTGCTCTTATACTTTATATAAAAATTGTTATATATATGTATGTTATATAAAGTTATATGTGTTTTATAGTTATATATGTTATATAGTCATATAAGCACATATAACTTCTACACACATTTATATTTAACTTTTTTTGAAAAAATTCAAACTTACAGAAGTTGTAATAATAATACAATAAATTCCCATATACTCTTTACCCAGATTCACCAGTTTTAGGCCAGTGTTTTATCACTTTATACCCATCCTCTGATCATTATCCAATATTATTTTTTCTGAATGTTTGGGAGTAAGATTGTCTGCATCATTCCCTTTACATCCTAATACTGTACTGTGTATTTCCTAATACCAGGGGTATTCTCTGTATAACTACAACGTTGTTATCAAAATCAAGAATTTGGAGCTCCTGGATGGCTCAGTCAGTTAAGTGTTTGATTCTTGATTTTGGCTCAGATCATGATCTCATGGTCATGAGATCGAGTCCTGAGTTGGGCTCCATACTGGGCTTGGAGCCTGCTTGGGATTTTCTCTCTTCCTCTCCCTCTGCCACTCCCCTGCTTGTGTGTGCGTGCGCACACACTCTCTCTCTCTCTCTCTCTCTCTCAAAAAAAAAATAATAATTATGAAAACAAAAAACAAAATCAAGAATTTAACATTGGTACAGTTCTTTTTAATTAACTAGCCATAGTCCAACTGTGTTAAGTGGCCGCATGATAATGTCCTATGTAGCTTGTTTTTGTCCGGTACTGATTTCAATCCAGAATCACACATGGCATTCACTTGATGTGCCCCTCAATGTCCTTTAATCTGGAGAGATCCTCAGCCTTTTCTTGTCTTTCATGGCATTGGCATTGTTGAAGAATACAAGGCCAGGTATTTTATTTTATTTTATGTTATTTTTAACAGACTATTTCTTATTTTGGATTTGTGTGAAACATTTGCAGCCAGACTACTTCATGGAATCCTCCCTTGTCCTTCTTAGCGCTTCAAATCTGAAGACACAATATCCATGTGACTTCATTGGTGATGTTGATTTTGATCACCCTGCAAGATGCTGTCCAGATTCTCTACCATGTATTTAACTGCTTTTCCCCTGCCAACTATTAAGCAGTCTGTGGGCCATGCAAACATCCTTCTCCTTATCTCCATCCCCAGATTTAGCATCTAGTGATCATTCTTGCTTGAACCAATCCTTATATTTTGGTTGGAAAATGCTAATTTTCCAGCCCCACTGCCTCCTCCCCATTTGGCAGTTGTCATTCTGCTCTCAGGGGAGAGCGCTCTCTTCCCGTCCACCCATTCTACCATCCATCCATCTTTAATATGGACTTCTGGATTTCTGGGTTTTTTTCAGTGATTTATAGGCATTCCTGTCTTTAATTATTTTGATGCTCACATTTCCCTAGATTTGTCTAGTGGCAATCTTTCCAAACTGGCTCTGTGTTCTTGTGGCATGCCCCTATCATTTCTTTCTCTCTTTCTCTGTCTCTTTCTTTCTTTCTGGCACCCTCTTGCCAAATTTTTGGCACAGTAAGATATTCTAAGCTCATTTTGTCCTTCCCTGGGTCCGCCCTGGAAGTAGCCATTTCTCCAGGGAGCCCTGATTTGTTTTTTCAGCCGCAAGCAGTATTAGACACCCGGATCTAGACTTCATGTGTACTCATTGCTGCTGTCAGCATTTCTAGCTGGCCCACTCAGCAGACATATCTAGGAAAGAGACATTTTAGAAATCATTAATTTGTACTGATGCCTTAATTTCCAGTTCTAGTCCATCCTATCAGGTTTTTTTCTTGCTTTTGGTTTTTGACTATTTTTTCCTTTTGTGAAAAATTTATTTATTTAATAATTAATTATTTAAAAAACAGATTTATTGAGGTATACTTTACATGTCATAAAATTCACCATTTTAAGGTATACAATTTAATGGCTTTTAGTATATTCATAGAGTTGTGCAACCATTACCACAGTCAATTTCTGAACATACTTATTTACCCCAAAAGAACCCTTGCACTCCTTGGCAGTCACTCTCTGTTCCTCATCTCCCCCCAGCTCCTGGAAGCCACTATTCTGCTTGCTGCTTCTACAGATTAGTCTGTTATGGACATTTCGTATAAATCTAATCATACAATATGTGGTCTTTCATCACAGACTTCTTTCACTTAGCATGTTTTCAGGGTGCATCCATATTGGAGTGTGTATTGGAACTCCACTCCTTTTCATGGCCAAATACTGTTCCATTGTGTGGATAGGCCACATTTTATGTATCTAATCACCAGTTGATGGACATGTGGGTTGTTTCTACCTTTTGGCTATTACCATCAGTGCTCCTATGAACATTCTTGTACAAGATTTTGTGTGGACATATATTTTCATTTCTCTTGGGCATATACCTAGCAGTAGAATTGCTGGGATATATGGTCATTCTATATTTAACATTTTGAGGAATTGCCAAACATTTCACAGTAGCTGGTCTTTGATTTTTAATGTTGTATTTGTGGTCTTATGAATTCAGTTTTAAACTCTGATCAACAATAAGCTATTTGTTTCTTCAGGTTACAACTTTTATTTTTTTAATTTTTCCTAAAAGAAGAAATGACCTTCTGAAACCAGAAATGTTTTTAGCAGTATAGCTGCTTTCATTGAGAATTCTGAAGGGATGTTGCTTAAGAACAACTTGGTGTAGCAAGAAGACTTTATTAGGAGTCAGGTGGCCCGAATTCTGATTGTTCTGATATGCTTTGTGATGCCTAGTTCCTGTCTGACTTGGGGAAATGCTTTGCTTCTGTCACCCATAAAGAGGAATGATATCACTTGTCTCCCAGAATTGTTTCCCAAGATAGTTATGAATGGCAATGGAGATAGGATATGTGTGGACCCTTAAACAGTTGCGTTGTGCATATTTGCACTTGTGCAACAGTTTTCTAATTATGTAGAAGAGCAAGCTCAAACGAAACAGGAAAGAAACTTGAATTTTTTACATTCTGAGGCAAATGTATATTCTTACATTTTAAGACCTACATTGGATGAACATCCACCCTACTTACCCCCAATATTCTGGAATATGCTTGTTTCCCACCCCACCCTGCCCCAAAAAGTACAGCCTGCACTATATATGCCATTGCATTTAAGAAATTAAGTAACAGAAAAATATTAGTTGGAAAATAAACCTCTGTTTCTTTTGTGGCTGCAGCAGTAAGTAAACCCTGTGCTTGTTGGTGTGCAGAAGCCTCCTGAGGGAGCAAGGGGCCCCTGCATGGCCCTCAGTGCTATCAGGGAACCCCTCTACGTCAGATGATGCCAAGCCTAAAGGATTATAGTTCTGCATTTTGCCTCACAGCCAGAACTTTAATGAGAAAAAGTTGTTCCCATTGTAGCGTCAGTACACTGAGCCATAATAAAGCTGAGATTTGACCTGGGAGTAAAGTACATTATTAATGTAATTATTTTGTGGTGACAGCATGCATGACTTACAATAGAGCAAAATTTGACCTCAGTGTTGGCATTTGCCCAGTTTTTGTTCTTGAGATCCAATGTTGGTTTATTTTCTGCTTTCATAAATTAATGATTTTGTCTGCTTCTGTTCTTAATTCCATGGTTGTTTGCTTTTTCTTCTCATCTTTTAGTCTTTCAGAACTTATAGTCTTTCCCTGCTATAAAAATTGATCCTGCCAAAAGCTGTTCAGTCTCCCCTTTTTTTTCCCCCATGGAATATTAGTTTGTTACTACCTTGAGATCAGAGATGAGGGGTCTTTGTTTTGTTTGTTTTCTTCTTTTGTCATTGTGTCTGAAGCCTGTGGTAGTATTGGAAGGGCTGGTGGAGTTCTGTGTCGCAGCCCTGTTCTTGGCTGTGAGTGCTTCTGTGCTCTTGGATAAGTGCCCTGAGTTTATATGGACTTGGGAATTGTACAGAATGTCCTTGTATCCACTCTGTATTGGCTGTGACTTGTGTAATGATACTTTCTTAACCCAGTGAGGAAACTATCACACTCTGCCTTCATGATTTTGTCAGACTATCTGCACACCATGAGTGTTCAGGTGGTGGCAGGTGGTGGCAGTGGCCACCTGTCTCTTTGTCCAGTGCTCCTGTGCTCTTCCTACACATGTTTGCACACATTAGGCCTTCAGTTAATTCTTAATAAAGGAATAATGGTGCAAATTTCATTTCTCTGTGCTTTGAGAATCTAACCTTCTCAATCAAGGTCATGGTTTGCTCTCCTTAGGATTAAAAAAAAATGAGGGAACTTTCATTTTTATATCATTTTTTTCCCAAACTCTTCCAACTTTTTTCCCCTGCTAATACTACCTCATATTTTTTAATGCTTTATTTTTTTTTTTTGACCCTTAACAAAACCCTAAGAAGGTCAGTTTTGTCCAGCCACTGAAAATGGGAAGTTAAAGCACAGAGATTAAGGAAGTGTTATTAAGTGACTTCATAATATTCATTGAGCATGTCCATGTGCTAATAAGCATTCCACATATTGTCCTGGTAGAGCCCTCACAGTACCACAATGAGGGGTGGGTTCTGCTCCCCGTATTTCACAGATGAAGACATTGAAGCATATGGTGACCTTATAACTTATTGCCCAAACTGGGACTCTACTGAATGTGAAAGGGGGTGCTTTTATTGGTTACTCGGGGACAACAAGGGCAAACTAGGACTGTCCCCAGCGAGTCATCATCCTACGTAACCAACTTGCCCAAGTTTACATAGCCAATCAGTGGCAGAGCTACATCCTGAACTCTAGGCTTTCAAACTCCAACAATAATCTTGCTTCACCTGTCCTGGAGTGTCTCATCCACATCAAGCTAATTCCTAGCAGGACTGCAGGAGAGCCAGGACTTTGGCCCCTTTCTGCCAACCACTGCTACACCACAGTATGTCCTGAACATGTTATTATTTCACTGTCCAGTGCCATGAGCCCTTGCCATGAGCTACTGTTTGCCAAGTTGTTAATAAATGGCACTCTCCTTTCTGCTCTTGGTAGGAACGCATGGACTGTGGAGTCAGATGTGGCTCTAAATGTGGCTTTGAATTCTGGTATCTTAGATTTGACCTTGGAAACATGACTTAATTTCTCTGACCTCCTTTGATTTATCTGTAAAATGAGAATTCTGCCTGTCTTGCTAGGGGTTTGTGAGCTGTAAATGAATACATGTAAAGTATCCAGAATACTGTTGGCTTTTATTTCATGGCCATTAAATAAAAGTTGTTACTGTCATCATTTAATTATGCCTAAGTGTAGTGTACATACAAGGAAGAAGTGAGTGGTGACCTGGGAAGATGAAGAGATGATAAATGTCCTCTTCCTGCAGTGGAGAACCTCTGAATCATTTAAGCAAGGAGGTGACATGATCTGATTTGCTTTGTAAAAAGATCACAGTAGCATCAGAGGAATACTGGTTTGGAGAGAAATGAACCTAGAGGCAGGATGGTTTTTGCAGTAATAAAGGTGAGAAATAATGGAAGCCATTCATACGCTGGTTAGTGGCTGGAAAGATGTAGAGGAAAATTCTTTTGAAATATAGTTTGGAAGTAGAATCAATAGTACTTTTTGCAAGGAGACCAAAGGAAAGACAAAATATTCCTGAATATTTTGTAGATTTCTGGTTTTAAGTCATCATAATTGAATGGAAGAAGAGATTAATTTGCCATTTGAGGTGCCTACGAGGAACATTTATGTGAAAGCTCAGGAGAGAGGCTGGGCCAGAGAGGAGAGATTTGGGGCTCAAAGGAGAGCAGGAGGAAGTTGAACTAACAGGAATAGAGCAGGAACCCCTTGGGGGGAAAGAACACAGGGAGGCTAAAAGACAGTCACCTTCCACTGAATTGAGAGAAGCTGAGTCCACAAAAGGGGACTGAGTAGCCAGAAGGATAAAAGGAGGCTAGGAGGGAGCTAGGGATGGAAAGTACTCTTTGTGGTAGAGGTTGGAGCTCTTTGTGAATGGGTATTGTGTGCGGAGTGTGAGCAAACTTTTAGAAAATTTGAAGAAGCTGAGTCATTCACTAGCCCCAGCCTGGAGGGTGTTAGGTCTTTCACTGGAGGTGGGTGAGGCGGTACTATAGGTTCATTTTCCAGGGAAGAAGAAGCAGTAAGGTGAGTGCGTGTTTGCCTGATGGCCTCTCAGTTTTCTGAGATGCGTGCTGCCTGCGGACAGGAGCTCAGGGTGAGGCAGCAGACAGAGGATCTGAGAAGGTGGTGAGGGGGGGTTGAAATAGTTGGGAGAAGAATTTCTGGTCATTGTGGAGGGTCCAGTGGAGGTCTTATCTCAGGACCCCATTTCTCTTTGTCCTGCATTTAGATTGTGTGTGTGTGCACGTGTGTGTATATATCTTTGTATCTGACAGACATCTGATTGGAGTTACAGAAAAGGATAATCTCATTATTTGGCACACATGATAACTCTTCAATAAAATCCTCTTAAATATACAGTCCAGCAATTGTGTGTTAGTGGATCTTGGTAGAAGTAATAGGTTATTTTATACTGTGGGCATGGTGTGAATAGGTGGACTAGATGTTCTTCTTTCCATTCTAAACTTTTATTCTGCATATTTAGTACTTAATTTGTAAAATACACACTATTTCAAAGACAGTAACTTTTATTTCTCAAAATACTTTGAACAGTAGTTTAAAACTTATTTCCTTAAAATCCATAATCAGCTTCTTGCTAATTGGACTGTTCTCTGCTCCCCTTCCAAGCAGTTTATGATTGGCATTATAATATCTGATCTCTCAACAAGACAGCTGTCATTCTTGGTACTGTCTTTCTAAGGCAGCTAACTATAATGCTATGCCCTTCCTTCTCCAGTAAAACACTGTCTTTGTCATTTTCTTCTATATACTTCTAGTATTCTAATATGTTAACAGACAGCATAAAAAGCATTCCTATCGCTTTCTTTGACACGTTTAATGTACTTTTTATTTAACGAGTACTATGTGCTGGCCCTGCTCTAAGCACTTTACAAATACTAACTCATCTACTCCTCATAATGACTTGTAAGGTAGCGTCTGTTATCTTCATCTCTGTTTTACAGACAGGGACAAGGAGGCACAGAGAGGGAGGCTAAGCAACTTGCCTGGCTCACAGAGTTAGTATGGCCATGTCAGGGTCACACCTGGGGTTGTGACCCTAGCACCTACCTGTCCTTTCACCTGCTGCTCTCCGGTGCACCATGGCCGTAGGATTTATGAGGCAGGACTAGAACCTAAGGGGAAGAGTTTATATGTGCCAAACATACACGTCTACAAGCATACTGACTTTTTAGAATCATGGGACAAATAAATTAATGTTAACTTTATATTATGTTATGTAATACTAAGACTGCACTCTGTGCTTATGAAAAATATTTAACAAATTAGAACACAGTTTTCTGTGAATGTCCGTGGGTCTCCGATGCTTCAGAGGCATTGCAGAGGTCAAACTGTCCGTGTTGCAGGACACACACAGTAGTGGTGCTGCATGTCAGAAGGTGCTGGTGCCCGGGCTGGTCTCTTCCCTCTGCTACACAGAACAGTTCAAAACAGAAACCAAAGCAGGAAAGCAACCCCAGAGTCAAGAGCTTTTCTTCTACAGGCTTCTAATTATTTCAGCTTTTTAGTGATGTGAATTTCAGATCCAGAGAAGTTTGCATTTTCTGAATCTTGTAGTCCTGACATTCAACAAGTGACTTAACACCCAAATGATATTTTAGAGTGATGAGGCACCCTGCAACTAAAAATCTTTATAACTTAATACCTAGGATTTATTTTCAATTTGGAAATTGTGATGTAGTTTGAACGCTTGGTTGATGTTCCCCTGGCAAATTGAGGACTTTGGCACACCAACCCTGAGTGCTAGGAGGCTGTGCTCTGTAGTGCTGGTCTCGAGTTAACCCTGACTGTTAGGGACTGTGTGTGCCCTGGGGTGTGCTTGCCCATGGGCTCGTGGAAAGGGGTTTCTTAGACTATGAGGGAGATTGTATTCACCTGAGTGCATCTCTCATCTCCTCTTATCGACTCTGATGCTCATGCAATTCCCCTCACATTTTAATCTTGTGAAATTTATGTCAGAGGGAATAGTTGAAACTACTCAAAAAATAAGTGAGTTATTATTGTCCTTTTGCTTCATGTTTGGAATTATACCTAAAATTACCCTGTTATCTCTGAAAATTCATTAATACATCAATTAATTACTGAATTTTGGTGTTAAACATAGTATCTGTTGAGATTATTGTTTGTGGTAGATTTTGCACCCATGAGGAAAATTTCACAAGACTGTAAATAGCTATATTACGTTCTGAGTTTTTAGTGTGTCTTGTGTGACTTAAATATGATTGCTATAAGAGCTTAAGAAAAGAAAAAGAATTTTTAGTGCCTTTCGATTGTTCTAATGAGAATGTTGTGATTAACTTGTTGGATGTGAAAATGCCATTTTAAAATTGACATTCTAATTGTAACTTGATCTTTGCAAGTTTTCTTTGTGCCCTTTCCTTACACAGGCACAGAACAGTGTGAACTTAAGAAGGAAAGCCCAAGAACTGAATTTCCTGACTTTGGTTATTTCCTTCTGATCCACATGCTATTTATATAAAACCAGTGCTAGGGAGGCTTATAATGTTTCAGTAGTGCGGTGCCCTCTAGCTGTGATTGAGGGAACTGGATACTTCAAATAGTGACTATTACCATTTATAGTTTAGAGGGGAGATTCTATTTATATCATCGTTTTTGTATTTCTTAGGCTATTGCATATTTTCATAATTTTATTGCAAAGAAAACCTTATTAAGTAAGAAGTAAATTTTAAAGTGTGGAATAGAGCATTTGGTTTCTGATTACCTTTAAGGCTTCCTTGTAAAGTGTGGTCACTGAGGACTTTGTTGCAGTTTGGCAGTTGAGGCAGACAATTTTATTATCCCTGAGGGATTATTTGTATTGGTTGCTGGAAATGCCACTTGGACTGTCAACGTAGCACCAGGAAAATGGGAACTTGTTTGGGTGATTTGATTTTTTTGTTCCCCTTACTTGCTTTTGAACAAGAATTATCTGGAGTAATGTCTACTAATCATATTGCCAAAAATCTACCCAGTATTCAATTAGATGTCATCAGTATATGATTTAAATTCTGTTTTCTTTACTAATACCTTTCAGAAGTAGTTCTCAGTTCTGAAGTTCTTCGAAGAGCTCATATTTTATACATTTGTGAAAGAATCAGTCATAAGACTGAATAGGAACCACCTGAAGGTCATCAATTGGTTGTATTTTCCAAAGTATCAGAAACCGTCCCCTTTAAAATATCTTTTGCCCCTAAAAAAAGAATACTTTATTCTTTATAACTTCATTTCCTGATATTCAAGCAGATTAACCAGAAGATCTAAATTTACATTGGTTGCATTTTCCATGGCCTCCAAATCAGCTGTACCTCAAGAATAGAGAAAATGCGTACAATTGTCTCTTGCCTTGATCTTGATGCATAAAACTGGGATGTTGCCTTAATTAGAGGCTTTCACTGATGTAAAGATTAGTGTGTTTCTTTTTTTACACAGCCAGGGCAGGTGATTTTTATGGACTCTGTAACACACTCTTTGATGCTTGATTGCAAGAGAATACTGTACTCCCACTGAAGGCGGCTAACAGTGCTTTTGGTGACTTTTACATGTGGAAGAACAAGGAGTTTCATTGTAGGAAGAAAGTATTTTTGTACTGTTCTTGCTGGTAGTATTAATGTTTCTTGCTAAGACATTTTTTTTTCTGTGGTCTGCTATCAAGTTTAAGGTGATGATGTTTCTTGGAAGAATTTTGAGCTCCATTTAATTTTCCTTCTTTGTTGCCATTGTTTTCTAGCATCCTCCAGGACAAATAGCGAGGAAATACAGCTCCTGCTCCACTATTTTCCTAGATGATAGCACAGTCAGTCAACCAAACCTCAAGTATACAATTAAATGGTGGGTATACACAGTTTTGCTTAACTGGATGCTTTTTCTACTTAACCTGATAGCTAACTGGTTGGTTGTGGGGTCTGAGAGTGGTAAGATTGGGCTTGGAGAAAGCCATTGACTATTGAGGAAATCTGTTTAAAAAGTAACTTGGGTAGTTAAAACGTGGGGTGTTCAAAATATTTGTGCACATTACCATTTACATAAAAGAGCAAATTTAAAAATTATTTCAAATATAGGTGAAAGCATGTATTTGATTTCTGTGTATACCTCCTACCTTCCCACTTTTTATTAAAGCCATCCTGGAGTAACTCTGCTAATATTTTACCTTTGAAATAAAGCGGGGCTTCTGTGGTCCCCTTTAAGACTTGAGGCTACAGTAGAAAGCAGGCCTGATAGTGAAAGTGTATTTGCCCAGAGTTGAGAGATCTGAGTTCTGATATTGAGTCTCTCACCAACAGGGAGGGTTTAGTAAAACGCTTCTCTTTGTAGCCTTGTTTTAAAGTGGGGTTTAAGGGAGGAAGGGGAGTCTTTGGATAAAATCCTTTCCCTTTTGGGGTTCAGTTTCCTAATTTTAAAATGGAAGATAAGAGGAAAGGAACACTTTTTTCTTTTATGTTTCCATTAGCATTGTGATAATCAAGACCTTTGACAGAGGTCACAGAAAACCTGATGTGCTGAGGTCTGTGGTCATCAGTTCAACTGCCAAAAACCTGGGATATTTTATTTCTATATGTGCTTCAGAAATTACACATTTAACAACAGTCGAGTTTAGTGTATGATGTGTTTTAATTCCTAAATAAGAAGTATTATTTCAGTGGCTTACATTTTCAGACTTAGAAACCCTACTCTAAGTGTGATCAATGTGTGACAATAAATCACAGCCTCAGTCAGGCAGTGTTGACTGTAGCAGTCTTCTGTGGACAGCATCCACTCCAGCTGGGAGGGAGAGGTGGAAGATAGAACCACTTCAAGGCAAGCTGCCTTCTCTCCTGAAAGGTTGCATGTTTTCTAAGATCTAAGTAGAAATGTAGCTTCTTCCCTTATTACCTTGGCTTTTAAGGGCCTGATAAATGACAAGTGGGCATAAACTCACAGTCCATGATTGTAGCTGGGAAGAGGTATGCATGTCAGAGCTCCACAGTGTGTGGCCTTCACTAAGCCACTTGTGCCACGGCTTACTGCCAGGACATAGGAAGTACAGTATCTCTTGGAAGTATTTTCTGGAGTAAATCACTAGTGGTTGTGGAGAGGAGTGGAAAGCCCTGAAGATCTGTGTACCATGTGGCTCTTGGCATCTGCACAAGTTCCAGAGAGCCCAGAACAGAAGCTGCTAACTTCTCTTTAATCCTGGGATCCTCTTCGACAGGAAGGGAGGCCAAGTGGAGCAGAGGGCACCTTTACTTTCAGGGCCAACAAGAGCTCTTGGAATTTACAAATGGATCCGACTCAGTTGCTCAACACTTTACCCTTGGGTAACTTAAAATTGCCACTGGTTGTGACATAGACAGTTAGGAGCCTAGTGGGAAAACTGGGTAGCACTTTGATATGTCAGTGTCACCCAAGTTACAAATGTGCTGCTGTGCAAATGAGTGGTTCCAACCCCTGGTTACATCCTGGAGTCACCTGGGAGCTGAAAAACATGTTGATATCAGCAGTTTAATGTCTCGCCATACAGTTCTGGTATCTGGATTTTTAATACCCTCCCTAGGAGATTGTAGTAGGCAGCCAAGGTTGAAAACTCCTGATGTAAGTAGACAGTTCCTCTCCTGTCCCCCCACCAAAGTTCCTTGAAACTTCTAAATTATAGACTAATAAATGGAGGAAAAAGAGCTGAAAAGCTGGCCAAGTTAAATAGTGGACTATTGAAACAAAACATTCAGTGTGAATACTATGACTTTCCTGATCCAAATGACATTTCCTTTGCACTAGCTAAATGTGAAAGTTCTTCAGTCAGTAGTTCATTTATTTTAAAAAGTTCCCCCCCCTTTTTTTCAAAGTTTGTATTTTGGGGGCGCCTGGGTGGCTCAGTCGGTTAAGTGTCCGACTTCGGCTCAGGTCACGATCTCACGGTCCGTGAGTTCGAGCCCTGCATCGGGCTCTGTGCTGACAGCTCAGAGCCTGGAGCCTGTTTCGGATTCTGTGTCTCCCTCTGTCTCTGACCCTCCCCTGTTCATGCTCTGTCTCTCTCTGTCTCAAAAATAAATAAACGTTAAAAAAAAACAAAAACAAAAACAAAAAACAACAACAAAGTTTGTATTTTGGATCTCAGAGCAGGGTGGTCCCTAACTGAAGTAGGACGATCAGAATCTTCCCTGTAAATGCCTCCATCTCACTCTTGGCTGGGTTATAGTCAAGGAGGTAAAAAGTAAAAAAATATTTCAGGGTGTTAGCAGGCCTGGGTGAGCTCCAGCCAGGGTCTTTGAAGGTGTAAGGAGAAAGGGATACTCGGAAGGGAGAGAAGAGTCAAAAAGCAGGGTAGAAAGAAGCTAAATCTGAATGCCCTCCTGTTCTAAAATTGTGCCTTAAACTTATCCTGCACCTATCAAAATGAAACCCCTATTTTCCCTTTTCTGCTTTTTCTGCTTTACCTAAATCCAAGGCCTCTTCTTGGTCCCTTCCCCCCAGACATTAAAAATACCAAAACCATTAATACAGTTGAGCTTCATTATGGACACGGTGAGTATCTTTGGGCTGAACTTCCTTCTTGAAAACCAAGTATGACCTTGTTTCTTTGAGAAAATCCTTTGAATTCTAAACATCGATTTCTAACCTAAGTTTTAAGAGAAACCCCTTCTTCAAGTTGTGGGCTGCCAAAATGAACACATGTCTTTACAAATTCTAGTTGAGGAGTGCATGGAGGGGTGAGTGCTGTTCTGAATGGAAAGTTGAAGTGTAAAAGTGGGAGCATTCTGTGCTCATTCTTTTCATAGGCACGATTTCTGTTTTGACAATTTGAATTTTCCCATCTTTCCCCTAAATGCCAACAGCTGTGGTATTGAATTTAGAGTTTGCTAGCCATCCCCCCCCCTCCTGCCCCCTCCAACACACACACCTCTGCAGCTGACCTCTGTCTTCCCTCCCGCCCCCCAGCCAGAATCCCCTACGGGGGGCATAGGTATGGTGATTAAAGGAAAGGGTGGGGAGCAGGTGGGAGCTCCTCAGCCCTGGCAGAACCCACCACCTCTTGGTCTTCAAAGGTTTTAGGCTTGTCACATGCTTTGCTGTATTAGCTCTAGGCTCCTACAAGTACAGGGCCAACAGTCACAAATCTGTTTTGCTTTCTTGGTCAAGAAAATAGTATTTCTTTATTCCAAGCTATGTGGCAAAAGCAGTTGAGCAAACCCTTTGATCCAAACGTACTTCTGGTTTGGGTCTAGCCCATCTTTGGTGAGACCTCACCATTTTCTGAGTATGTATCAGAACTGAGTAGGTCTCTGAAGCCTAAAGTGTGGGACTGATGCAGTTTTCCACTGACTGCCCTTTGCCCCCAGCAATCACTTTTTCCAAGATGACTGACTAAACTGGCCTATGGACCTGTACTGTATGTGAATTCTGAGCTTGGTTTTCTTAATTTTGGGGATATAACCTCAAGTGGAATTTGTCCTACAGTGTGGCTCTATTTTTCATGGAGGCGTAAGGTCATGATAATGTCCAGTCTTGCAGTCAGCTCAGGAGATTTGGCAGATAGTGACCTTGGGGCCCTGAAGATTTTAACTCCGTTTGCAGAAGCAAATTATGAGATGCTTGAGATGAAATTATTGATAGGGGAGTAACCATGATAATAATGTCTTTTGTTTTGGATGTTTGTATTTGAAATAATCCTTTTGTATATTTCATTTGGTTATAATAACATCTCTGTGATGTAGGTTGAATTGTCCTAATTTTATAGATGAGGAAATGTAGGCTCTGAGAGATGAATGAACTGTAATAAATGAAGGATCCAGGTTTTACACTCAGCTTATTCTGACTTAGTCCGGGGATATTTTTCCTATGTCACACTCCACACAGAGGAGGCAAGAACCATTATCTTTTGCAAGCAATCAAAGTGACTAAACTAGTCACTGCACCAAACCCAATCATATGAAACATCAATCTAAATCTGACATTAGATTAGAAAGCAGTCACACAGTATGACTGTTAAACAAATTAAATGATAATTTCATCCTTTTCCCTAGAGGCAACGTGTTAGAACTAAAGGGCACAAAACCATTATACTAGTCAGAAATCCTGGTATCCAGTATCTGAACCTGAATTTTTCTCATTTGTGAAATAGAGTCAATAACATCTGCTGCTTTTCATATCAATGTTAATGTATGCTGTTAATGTATGCTTGAAAACAGTATTATTACTATTATTATTATTATTATTATTATTATTTGATTCTGAAGTCCTTTCACCCAAGTTACAATTCCTTCATCAGCTTAGATGCTCTTGAATATGTTAGGAGAAAGAGAATATATTGCCATTTGCTCATGAGGACTTTTAACATTTATCTGAATAATGTTTTTCAAAAATCATTTTGAAGAAATAGGTCTGGAGAGACATTTGGAAGACTAGAGATTTCTTGTCTATTGTCATAGGAAGTCATAGGTAAGCCACTGAGCTATTTGGAATCCAACACTGAGTCAGCTGTGTTTAGGACTGAGCCCTCTACCTCCGTGTCGTGCCTGGATGGCAGTTTCTGTGCTCCAAGTACCCAGAACACAATCTGATGCAGTCAGTTAGTGATATTCTTAGAAGCTTAAAAAATAAATTTTGGTCTCCTCAATAAATTTTAAAGTAAAACAAAAAGTAGTGGAATGATCTTGACAGCTTACAAAAAAGGAAATTAAAAAAAAAAAGTGGCCAGTTAACATGAATAACCCCACCAACTTCATAGGTGATCAGAGAAACCCAAATTGAAAACAAGTACACTTTACGTTGGAGAACATTTTTTCAGAATATTCAAGGTGAGTGTCAGCAAGTGTAAGGTTAAAACAGACACTGATGGGGAAATACACTGGTACATTTTTTTTTTCTGCAAAAATACTTGTCAGTTTATGTGGAGAGCCTTCAATTATTAACGACTTTAGATTGAGTAATTCGCATTACAGAATGTTTTCTTATGGAAATAATATAGTCATAGGTTGCACAAATACTTGTCTCTGAAAATATCAGTATGGTGTTAATTATAATTACGAAATATTAGAACCAACTTAAATGTTCAATAGTAGGGGGATAGTTAATAAATTATTCAGTAACTATATAAATGGAATATAATCAGCCATTTAAAGTCCTGTTTTTAAAGCGTACTTTAATGGTAAGAAAAATATTAATGAGGACAAAGTAGGATGTAAACCTATTTACACATATAATTGAGAGACAGAAATAGATATCTGCATATCTCAAGTAGTCTTCTTTGGGCAAAGGGTTTACTTTTTTTTTTTTTTACACTTCCTATATTTCCCAGAAGTTCTACAATATGAATATAACGTCTTTTTAATCAGAAAAGCATTATTTGAAAAAAAATATTCGGGAGAAGGGAGTGTCTTCATTAAATTCAGATCTTTTAAAATGTTAAATAAAAATTTTAAGGTAGTGTTACAAATAGGATTTATATTACTATTTTAGCAAGTGAATGAATAAGTTAGGTGGATTGCCAAGAGGTTACTGATGTAAGAGAAAAGAACAGCAAACCACTGTGGGTGATACTTTTTTCTGGTAGTTATAAATAAACCAAAAATTTTCTAAACTGAGAGGTAATAAGTTGGAAATTTCTAAAGGTGCTTGATTTGCACTACCTGTTTTTACATAGTGTCTATATTTTACAAGTGAAGAAAGCTAAAAATTTCAAGTAGAAAGAGAATTTGTTTCTAAATACCTCTTGAGGTTTTGGTGTTTCTGGAAAAGATTTAATAATTGCTGGAAATGAGTACAAGATTGATTTACTTTGAAGAATGATTTTTTTTTTAAAGAGATTTCTTGATCAGCATTCTGCTTTAATTGGGACTTTTGAGATGGATTGTTTGACTTTTACTTAAATTTAAATATTTTATGATTAGACAGATAATATATAACATTTTGGATATGCTTATGAAACATTGAACCCTGCATTTTATTTTACAGTGTAGCTCTCGCAATATATTACCACATCAAAAACAGGTATGTGGATGATTAATTTTGTGCTAAAAACATTACACGTTATCTCCTACTATGTTTTTTCTCTCTTTTTTTCCCTATTATGTCTACTTGCTTCAGCCTTTATATTCTCTAGTCATGTTTTCTTGGAATTTCTAGAGTTAGTACAATTTACCAAAACTTCCCAGGTAAGTGCCAAACTGCTTCTCAATCAGAGGAAACCAAATGGGTGCTTGTGTTTGAAGTCAGCAAAACAGAACACATCTTGATAATGCTCAGCTTTCCTCTTCACTCTTGATTTCCTGTATAATTTGTTTAAACATTCTTTTATAAAAATTATTTTAAAAATTTACTATGTGCAACTTCAACATGAGAAAAAAATGCTTATAGTTTTAAATCAGTAGAATAAATTATGGTGTAAATTTAGATATAAACTATTTTAATGTAGTAGAATCCTTCTTTCTGATATAAGTGAATCTGGAGACAATTTAGTTAAAGTCAGTTGAAACAGGAAATCATAGAAAAATCATTCTAAAAATTTACTTTAAACATCTTATCTCAACATAAAATGTGTAAAAAGTACATTCGTTGCCATATTTTTATGCAGCGTCAAAACTTTTGCTTTGAGTCTGGGGCGTTGGTTAGAGTACCAAAGTGACTTTATTTTATAAGCCACACCTGTAATTCATCCTTTCCATATTTTTTTAAGTCAATAGTGACAAAACTTAAGACATTTCTAAAATAATTTGAATGTAGAATCTTTCAGGTTATGACCACACATAATCTACAACAAATTTATTTTTAGTGATAACTTTTTATTGGGTGTTTCCAAAGCATTCCTTCTTTATTTTCATAAGAACAAAGCCACTCTCATTGCAGTCATATTTCATTGATTGATATTTAACATTGTCATATGTTACATGAATATAACAAGTACAACTGGTGTGAACCAATTCTGGGAACAAGCATAGCCACCTCATGGTTAGCATGGCTCTCAGTGAGGGGAGCCACATCATTGTCAGTCTTCTTTACAAGGGGGACATTGGAGAGTTGTGGTAAGTCAGAGAAGTGGAGCTTTCATGACAGAGCATCTAATGAATGAACAATGTTGTGGGAAAACACAAATACCTGGAAGCAAACACTTGGAAAGGTGTTCTCTGCAGTGACCTTTTTCAGTATTGTAATTGTGACTCCCAGTTCTTTCTGGTGCTTGAGAATTTTGGATGTAAGAACTTAGAAAATGGAGCATAGTGGAACTTTGAACCTTGCCCAGAATAACTTATCAGTGAAAGTACAGATTTGGTCTTGCTGCCTGTTTCTAAGATAACAGTTCAGACTTTTAAACATTTAAGTCTTACATAACACTATAATACCACTAGTGAAACTTGAATGTGTTCTCAAACCACTTTTGCATTAGCATCTCTCTGTAAGTGATTTCTCAGTTCTTAGACTGTTGTGCATCTCAAAGTTAATTTGTAGCCACAACTGAAAGTAATAAGAACCATCTTTATTAAGCATTTACTCTGGCTACCCTGGTTGCTATTTATATGTATTATCTCATTTAGTTTATAAAACAGTTCCGTGAGGTGATACTGATATTATCTCCATTTATCTTAGTAAAGAAACTAAGGCACAGAGAAATAATTTGCTTAAGAGTGCAAAGGTAATAAATTGGGGAATTGGGGATTGAACCTAAGCAATATACTGAGACCTTAAATCGTATAATCTACTGGGGTAATGGTGATAAAATAGAACAAAAGTTAGTGAGTAGAAGTGGAGAAAATCCAACTAAAAAAAGTGAGCGTTTGTGAACAGGCATGATAAGCCCACAGATTGTAACCTGAAGGCCTTTTGAAAGAGGTGGCATGACTATGCAGACTTTTTCCTGATAAATCATATTGGGCTAACCTCTGGAACTGGTGATAGATCCAGTAGCTTGATTGAGAGGGTGCTGCTCAGCTGGGATACATAGCTTTCAGTAAAAGTGAGAGGAAAATCCATTTTCTCAGAGGAGTCAGTTTTTTTCCTAGAGTCATTTTAGCTTAAATTCTTATTCCTTATTTTATATTTTTGATCCTATATTTTCATTTTTAAAGTTACTTCTGGTGAATATTTCTCTAGAATGCTGAATAGCTTTTTAGGGTCTCTCATTCATCAGAAATATTGAACAGGAGTGAACTGCCCAAGGAAATGGGATGCAGGGCCAGGCTTTGTCACACAGCCCCTTGAAGATCTTGCAGAGGCTGTTAGTGAGATGAGGGACCAACTGATTCTTACTAGCCGGGTCGTTATAAAAGAAGTGTAACTGGGTGCACCCAGAAGGAGCTGTCTTTGTTTTCGGACCCTGTTAGCAGGTCCTGCCTAGTTGAACCTTTCTTTTACTTAGGCTTATCTAAATCTTTGTTGCCTGTCTTCCTGTAGGCTAGTGAAAATGAGCACAGGTATGAATGCCCAAAGCTTTAAAAATAATTTCTGTTGTGTAAACATAGTAATGAAAACAGAGTTGTTCTGTTAAGCTCTTTCTTTCTGTTTTATTTTTATACAGACAGTAAATTTGTAGAGCAGAAATTATAGTGTTTGCTACAAAGGGTATATGTTAGGGACAGGTCTGTACCCTTCTGATATTCACAAGCCTAATCATCATTGGAAGCACAGACTGTGGAAATTATATGATGTTACTAAAAGCAATGGTTTCCAAATTTGCTTTTTAAAGAATAGTTTTTAGGCCGAAGGCAAGTGACATAAAACAGATGAAAGTAGAGCTGTTGCTGGTAAAGTATGGTTGATGTCTACAGAGCCCCACTCAAAGCACTGTGCCTACAGGGAAAGCCATCACTTTAAATGGCATTTACTGGCCCTGGTAACAATGAGCCATTCTTTTATAGGTTTATAGGTTACTGAATTAAGCTTTTCTACATGTCACCTCTTGTTTTTCAATGTAAAATTTTGAAACTCTTAATTAACAAAGTGTTTAAGTTGCATGTTGTGAAAACTTCAAATCAGTTTCTAGGACACACTGAATGTTCATTTTTGCCCTTGAACTTCTTTCCTATCAACTACAACATAGTAATGGTTTAAGCATATCCATCAGCCTTTGCTCAGAAAGATGTTTAAAGAAGTTTATCACTTGCTTAGATTTGGTTCATTTGAAAACTCAGAAAATGAAAATCTAGATTTTTTTTACCTTAGGTTAATTCAATTAAATGTGGTTTAATTTATTTCATAGACTTTATTTCATAGACTGCTCAAACAAAAATGAATGTTGTACATAAGAAAAATTATTGCTCATGGGTAGCCAATAGCATCTCCTACATTTAACACTGACTTCAGTTTCTTAAAACACATTAAATCAAAATATATTTTTATTTTATTTTGAAGGACATTCTTATAGAAAGTAAACTCCATTTTCTTTTATTTTCCCTACCAGGGACCCAGATGGAAGGATGCTCTTAGATATTTTTGATGAAAACCTTCACCCTCTTTCGGTAATCTCCACCTTCTGATGTTGTTTAATTATTTCTCTTTTGTTTTTATTGGGTGGCCAGTCATCTGAAAACATTTCCTTCCCCAGAAATCCGAAGTGCCACCAGATTATGACAAACACAACCCAGAGCAGAAGCAGATTTACCGGTTTGTTCGGACACTGTTCAGTGCTGCTCAGCTGACGGCTGAATGTGCCATTGTCACCCTGGTGAGTGCCTTCACGATGACACAGCCATTCTGTAGTCCACTGGGGTGGGGTGCAAGCAGGGGATCTCACCAAGTGCCCTAGGGAAACCACATCTTTGCCTTCAAGATTGTCTTTTTTTTTTTTCTTCTGGGAGAGTAGAGAATGGATCTCCCAATAGAGGGAGTGAAGTCTGTTCCACAGTCCCCACCTAAAGTCAGTGGTAAAATCACCTTCAGAGCCAGTAAATGTCAAAATGTTAAATGCAGGTAAGTAAAACCTTGGGCTAAAGAGAAATAAGAAGAACTAAAGCCACTCACTTCCTGCTAACATCCAGGTTTCCTGTTGTTGATTCCCTACAAAGGTTTTAATGACATGAATTAGAGATGAAGAACATATACATCCTATATGAATGCCTGCTATATATTACTGTCTTCTCTTTTGTGATTTTTGTGATAATAATGCATCTGTAAGATATTCAAAGACAACTTGGAGGTAATCTACACTTTAAGACTCAAATAAGAGATAAATATCTATATTCTTACTTAGATTCTTAAAACTTCAAGGGCTATTTAGGTCAGCTCTCATTTGGGAAATAGATTTGACAGTGGAACCCATTCTCACTGACCTTTATGTTGTGTGCAACTCAGATAAGAAGTTAGCTCTGCCTGTGAATGAGCCATACCAGAGGAAGATCAGAATGCCATTCCCTGTTGTTTCTGAGAAGAGATTATTGTCTAATAGAAAGTTTGCAGGCCACCCAAGACCTTTTGTATCTCTGCCACACTAAGAGCTTTGTGCCCTTCAGCTAATTCAACAGTAAACCTGTTTGTTTATTCATTCATTTGTTCATCCATTTGTTTGTTCACTCTTTCTCTCACTAAACTTGCCACCTACTGGGCAAAATGGACATTCATTAAGTAATTGCTGGGTGATTTAGAATGATTCTACGTTCTTCTGTCATATCTGAGAAGTATATTTATTGCTTAGCCTTCTTCCTCCAAAGGATTTCAAGTTCTTAAAAAACAAACTGCAGGGAAACAGGGTTGAAATTGTTGAAAAGGGAAATGGCGATGAAGAGAAAAGATGGGTAGGAAAACCAGATGAAACCATGGATGAGATTAGTACTAAACTTCATACCATGAAAAAGATTTATCTTGAAGCTGCTGAGATGGAATGTGGTGGGCATATTTTACGTTTAATTCCTACGAAAATTATGACCTGACTCTGACTTGATTGTTAAGAGAAGCCTAGTGTCCTGTGGAGGACACAGGACTGAGATCTTAATCCCTGCTGCTTCCCCAGTTTAGCCCAGATGTTGAGAGAACATCTAAAGTGTTCTCCCCCAGAGGGTCATGGGGACAATTGGTTAGTTCATGTCTTTAGAGTACTGTAGGAGTGGTACATTTTTATTGGTAATTGTAACTACTGACATCTTCACTCGTCCTGTTAGATAAACTGGTGGCTTAACAGGAGATTAGCTTGTACTGGGGTCTTGATAGTTACAGTTCAAAGATGAGCAGCTTTGGGGTCCCACATAGTGGGCACAGCACTGCAGACTGATTCTCTTGTGACTGAGAGTCAGCCTGCACACCTGTGGGCAGAAGGCAGATAGATGCATGCTCTGGGCAAGACCCTTGTATGATAATTCTTCCCTTCTCTGTGTCCCTTGGAATTAGAAGTAGCCATTTAGAACAGGTTCAGTCTAGAGTTGACAGAGATGCATTAATCTCTACTTTTCTCCTGGGCATTCTCTTGGCATCTTGGCATGCCACCCAGGAGGAGGTGGGTGGTAAGGGAAGGACAATAGTTCTCTCGTCCTGCTCCCCACGAAGAACAGAACTGCAGCCTCCCTGTGGTAAGAGAGCTTCCAGGACCTTCAAATACCCAGAATGGAGTTATAACTCAAAGCAGATATTTCATAGCTTCATTAACTTTGTTTTAGAAGAGTAACAATAACTAAATATCACTGAATATATTTTTTAGCCTTGCAGAATATTCTAAAAGCTCTGTTATTGATACTGACACATTTTAAAAAAGAGGATGAGGTAATTGATATTGCACCTTGATGATCTCTGATGTTTTCACATAAGGGCACTGTGTAATATTCTCAACAACAGCTGTGGAAAGCTGGGGTTGGGTAGAAGGCTATGGTGCCCAACTGCCCCTCAATACAGCCCATCCTTTCCCTCAGGACTTATTGCAGCTGGGTTATAGTTAGAGCCATGAACAATCTTTTCAGTCCCCTGTGTGGTACCTGGATAACAAACCATAGCTCCCTGCCTAAGCCAAGGATTTTGATTATGAGGATGAGAAGCCCACACAAAGAGGCTAAGGCAGGAGATTTATTGGAAGGCTCAGGAGTCCCATACATGCCTGTCCTCACCCTATAATGAGATCAACAGCAGGTTCCTTTCTCTGGGGCTGTCTCTTCTTGCCTCTGCTCCACCCTTTGGGTCTACCAGTATTAAATTCCAGGCTGCCTTCTGTTCAGATGGACGTGGCCGGGAAGTAGCTGGCCTAACCCTGACTCTCCGTCACTTTTTCACTTAAGGCCCAACACTGGCTAATTGAACCTCTGGTGTTTAGTTTAGATTTTGGAGAGGGGATGAATTTTGATGGCCTTCATCAGTGATTGGCTCAGTTCCTTTGAAAGGGGCCCAGGGCTCTGTCCTGAGCCATTGTTTTTCTCACTGTGTACTGTCCTTTGCTCAAAATCTCTGGTGCTTCCCCATCTTTCTCTGAGGATGACAAAGAGAAGGCCCTTACATGACCTGTAGCAAGATTAGGCCACCTCTCATCTCAGCTCAGCTGCTACCACTCTTCCTATCTGGGCCTCTTGGTCTTTCCTGCATATACCAGTACTTGCCTTGGGACTTGGGCACGTGACACCATCTGGGCCTAGAATCCTCTTTGAAGGATGTGCACGTGGTGCCTCCCTGCCTTTCTTGAAGTCTTTGCTCAAAGGGTAGTTCTATAACCTGCTTCCTCGCCTGCGGCCCCCCCCCCCCCCACATTCCCTTCTCATCATTTCCTGCTTTCTTTTTCTTCATAGCACTTATCACCAGTTAACATTCTTTAGGTTTTACTCATTTATCTTATTTTGTTTGTAAGTTTTATGATTAAGATTTTTTAAAAAATCTTTTTGTCTTTCTTGTTCACTACAATATGACCAGCATCTGGAACACAGCCAGGTACCTAATAAATATTTATTAAATGTCAGAGTAAGTACAGTAATAACTACCTACTGCTGAAGTAAATAAAAGTGGTATTGATGTACCTCACACTTTGCCTGAAACACAGGGAGCATTCAGTAGCTATTTGCTGTAGTCTTCCCATACCCCGGGTGTTTTATAACTTTAACTCCTATTCTGCTGTTTCACTGCTTACGTTATTAAGGTAAGCTTTCTGAAGGGAGGGTGGCAAAGTCTTTAGCTCTGGAGACATTGCCCAGCCAAGCCCCTGACTGAGTGTTGTCTACAAGAATGGTTCTATCTAGAGAGTGGCAGTGATGGGTTATGGGAGGGAGAGAGGAAGCCATTTGGAGAAATGTCTATTCAGATTCTTTGCTCATTTCTAAATTGGATTGTCTTTGTATTATTGAATTCTAAGAGTTCTTTATATGTTCTGGCTTACAAGTCCCTTGTCACGTAATGATTCACAAGTATTTTCTCCTATTCTCTTGTTGTCATTTCACTTTCTTAAAGGTATCATTTACAACATAGGTTTTCATTTTCATAAAGCCCAATTTATATATATTTTTTTGTTTTATCTTTTGTGCTTTTGGTGTTGTATCTAAGACACCATTGAAGAGCTCAGGGTGATATGATTTACTCCTGTATTTTCTTTTAGGAGTTACGTAATTTTAAGGCTTATGATAATTTTAAGGCATTTAGGTATATGATCCATTTTTAACTCGTTTTTGTGAGGTAGGGGTCCAAATTCATTCTTTTGCTGTGGATATCCAGTTTTCCCCTTGCCATTTGTTGAATTCCACTTTCCTCGTTGAATTGCTTTGTCACTGTTGTCAAAAATCAGTCATAAATGTGCAAGTTTATTTCTGGATTTTCAGTTTTATTCCATTGATCTGTATTTCCTTATGTGCATACCACACTGTCTTGATTACCATACCTTTGTAGTTGAAGTCAGAAAGTAAGACTCTCCCAACTATGTTCTTCTCCTTCAAGATTTTTTGGGCTGTTCTGTGACCCTTACATTTCCATATGAATTTTAAAGTTAGCTTGTTAAATTTCCGCAAAACAAACAAACAAAACCATCTAGGGTTTTGACAGGGACTGCATTGAATACATAGATCAATTTGGGAAATATTTTAGGCCAACACTAGCAAGTCTTACTATCCATGAACATGGGGTGTCTTTTCATTTAGATTTTCTTCAGTTTCATTCACCAGTTTTATAGTTTCAGTGCATAAGTCTTATACTTTGTTTAATTTATTCCTAGGTATTTAATGCTGTTTCATGCAATTCCTAAGTAGAATTGTTTTCTTAATTTCATTTTCAGATTGTTTGTTGCTAGTGTATAGGAATAGAATTTAATTTTGTAAATTGATCTTATGTCCTCCCACAATGTTGAACTCATTTTAGTTCTAATAGTGTTTTATTAGATTCCTTAGAATTTTATACACGCAAGATCATGTCATTTGCAAACTTTACTTTTTCTGTTCCAGGCTGGATGCTTTTTATTCGTTTTTTCTGGCATATTTGCCTTGGCTAGACCTCTAGCTTATTGTTGAATAAAAGTGGTGAGAGTGCACATCCTTGTTTTATTCATGACCTAACAGGGAAGGGGAAAGCTTTCAGTCTTTTTCTGTTAAATACGATGTTATTTTTATAGATGCTTTTTGTCAAATTGAGGAAGTTCCCTTCTGTTCCTAATTTTGTGGAGTGTTTTTTTCCTTAAAAGAGTATTTGATTCTGTCAAATGCTTTTTCTGCATGTACTGAGATCATGTGGTTTTTGTTCTTTATTGATATGTTAAAATCAACCTTGCATTCTTGGGATAAATTATCCCACTTGGTTGTGGTATATAATTATTTTTATGTGTTGCTGGATTTGGTTTGCTGGTATTTTGTTGAGGATTTTTTCATCTCTATTTGTAGCAGATAGTGTTCTTTGATTTTCTTGTGATCTCTTTGGTTTGGAATCAGTGTAATACTGACTTCATGAGTTAGGAAGCATTCCTTCTTCTGTTTTTCTGAAGAGTTTGAGGTTTGGTATTAATTCTTATTTCAGTGTTTGTTAGAATTCACCACTGAAGCCATTGGTCAGGATTTTTCTTTCTTGGAAGTTTTTATATTAGGAATTCCATCTCTTTCCTTATAGGTCTGTTCCAGTTAACCTATTTCTTCTTCAGTCAGTTTGTGTCTTTCTAGGAATTTGTTTCATAACTTAATCCAATTTGTTGGATAACAGTTGTGTATAGTATTCTCTTAAAATTCTTTTTAGTTCTGTAAAATCTGTCGTAATGCCTCATTTTGTTTCTGCTTTTACTAATTTCAGTCTTCTTTTTTTCTTGGTCTGACTAAAGGTTTATCAATTTTAGTGATCTTTCTAAAGAACCAACATTCAGTTTTATTGATTTTCTATTTTTCTATTCTCCATTTCATTTATTTCCTCTCTATATTAATTCCTTCCTACTGCTTGCTTTAGTTTTAGTTTGCTCTTCTTTTTCTTCTAGTTTCTTACAGATATTATTTAGAAATCAATTGTATATTATTTCACTTGGTAGAGAATTAAAATACCCAAGTGGGAGTTAACCAAAGAAATTATAGCTTATGGTGGGAGGTTAGTTATTGATTTGAGATACTCCTTTTTTAATATAGGAATTTAATAAATTTCCCTCTAAGCTTCATTGCATATATTTTGGTATGTTGTTTGGTATGTTAATTTTTATAGATATATTTTCTTGAGTAAGGTTTTATTTCAGATATATAGAAAAATTGTGAAGATAGTACAGAGTTCCCATATATCTCACACCTAGTTTATTACATCTATAATATTATATAACATCCAGAAACATTATTATTGGCTTAATATTTGTATGATATTTTGTTCCAGTTAAGGAACTGATACTGAAACATTATTAACTAAAGTTCGTGCTTTATTCAGATTTCCTTAGTTTTTACCCATTGTCCCTTTTCTTTTCCAGGATCGCATCCAGAATACCACAGTACATTCAGTTGTCATGTCTCCTTAGGCTCCTCTTGTCTATAATTATTTCTCAGATTTTCCTTGTTCTATTTTTTTTAAGTTTTTATTTTAATTCCAGTTAATTAATTTATAGTATTATAGTGGTTTCAGGTGTACAATATAGTGATTCAGCAATTCCATACATCATTAAGTGCTCATCATGGTAGGTGTACTCCTTAATCCCCATCACCTGTTTCACCCAGCACCCCTCCTCTGTGGGAACCATTAGTTTGTTCTCTATAATTAAGAGTCTGTTTCTTGGTTTGTCTCTCTCTTTTTTCCCTTTGCTCATTTGTTTTGTTTCTTAAATTCCACATATCAGTGGAATCATATGGTATTTGTCTTTTTCTGACTGACTTATTTTGCTTAGCATTATACTCTCAGGCTCCATCCATGTTATTGCAAAGGGCAAGATTTCATTCTTTTTTATGGCTGAATAATATCTCATTGTATACACACATATACATGCAATATATATATATATATATATACATGCAATACACATATATATATATGCCGTATATATATATATATACACACACACACACACACACACACACACACACACACACACACACACACACCACATCATCTTTATTCATTCATCAATCAAGGGGCACTAGGCTGCTTCCATAATTTGGCTATTGTAAATAATGCTGCAATAAAGTTTGGGGTGCATGTATCTCTTTGAATTAGTGTTTTGTATGCTTTGGGTATGCAGTAGTGTGATGGCAGGATCATAGAGTATTTCTATTTTTAACACTTTGAGGAACCTCTATACTGTTTTCCACATCGGCTGCACCAGTTTGCATTCCCACCAACAAGCGCATGAGTGTTCCTTTTTCTCTACATCCTTGCCAACACCTGTTGATTCCGGTATTGTTGATTTCAGCTATTCTGACAGGTTTAAGTTGGTACCTCAATGCAGCTTTGATTTGCATTTCCCTGATGGTAGGTGATGATGAGCATCTTTTCATGTGTCTATTGGCCATCTGTATGTCTTTTTTGGAGAAATGTCTGTTCATGTCTTCTCTCCATTTTTTGATTGGAGTATTTGGTTTTGGGTTTGAAGTTTTTCTAAGTTCTGTATATATTTTTGATACTAACCCTTTATCAAATATGCCACTTGCAAATATTTTCTCCCATTGTGTAGGGTGCCTTTTAGTTTTGTTGATAGTTTCCTTTACTGTGTGGAAGCTTTTTATTTTGATGTACTCCCAAGAGTTTATTTTTGGTTTTGTTTTCCTTGCCTCAGGAGGCATATCTTAAAAAAAAAAAAAAAAAAGAATTGCTATGCCTGATGTGAAAGAAGTTTCTGTGTTCTCTTGTAAGATTTTTATGGTTTTAGGTCTTTAATACATTTTGAGTTTATTTTTGTGTATAGTGTAAGAAAGTGGCCCTGTTTCATTCTTTTGCATGTGGTTGTCCAGTTTCCCAACACCATTTATTGGAGAGACTGTCTTTTTCCCACTGCATATTCTTTCCTGCTTTGTTGAAGATTAATTGACCATATAATTGTAGGTTTATTTCTGGGTCTTCTGTTCCGTTGATCTGTGTGTCTTTGTGTGTGTGTGTGTGTGTGTGTGTGTGTGTGTGTGTGTGTGTGTGCCAGTGCCATGCTGTTTTGATTAGTACAGCTTTGTAATATAACTTGGAGTCTAGAATTGTGATGCCTCCACCTTTACTCTTCTTTTCCACGATTGCTTTGGCTATTTGGGGTCTTCTGTGTTTCCATACAAATTTTAGGATTGTTTGTTCTAGTTCTGTGAAAAATGCTGTTGATATTTTGATAGGGACTGCATTAAATATGTAAATTACTTTGGATAGTATAAACATGTAACAATATTCTTGCAACCATGAGCATGGAATGTCTTCCCATTTCTTTGTGTCGTCTTCAGTTTCTTTCATTTCTTCAGTTTCTTTATAGTTTTCAGAGTAGGGGTGTTTTACCTCTTTGGGTAGGTTTATTCCTGAGTATCTTACTATTTTTGGTGCAGTTGTAAATGGGATTTTTAATTTCTCTTTCTGCTGGTTCCTTCTTGGTATGTAGAAATACAATACAAATTTCTGTACTTTGATTTTGTACCCTGTGGCTTTACTGAATTTGTTTATCAGTTCTAGCAGTTTTTTGGAGGAGTCTTTGAGGTTTTCTGTATATAGATAGTATCATGTCATCTGCAAATAGTGTAAGTTTTACTTCTTCCTTACCGATTTGGATGCCTTTTATTTCTTTTTGTTGTCTGATTGCTGTGGCTAGGACTTCTAGTACTATGTAGAATAAACATGAGAATGATGTTCTTGTTTTGTACCTGACCTTAGGGGAAAAGCTGAGGGTGATGTTAGCTGCAGGTTTTTCATATATGGTCTTCGTTATGTTGAGGTTTGTTGAGGGTTTTATTCATGACTTGAAATGATCATTTAAGTTTTATCCTTCCTTTTACTAATGTAATGTGTCACATTGATTGATGTGCAAATATTGAACTACCCTTGCTTCCCAGGAATAAATATCACTTGATTGTGGTGAGTGATTTTTTTAATGTATTGTTGGATTTAGTTTGCTGGTATTTTGTTAAGGAGTCTATGTTCATCTGTGTTCATCAGAGATACTGGCCTGTAGTTCTTTTTGTGTGTGTTGTCTGTATCTAGTTTTGGTAATCAGAGTAATGTTGGTCTCATAGAATTAATGTGGAATCTTTCCTCCTTCTTCTTCTTCTTCTTCTTCTTCTTCTTCTTCTTCTTCTTCTTCTTTGTGGGGGGTGGGGAATAGTTCAAGAAGAATAGATATTAACTCTTCTTTAAATGTTTGATAGAATTCACCTGTGAAGCCATCTGGTCCTGAACTTTTGTTTCTTGGGAGTTTTTTGATTACTGATTCAGTTTCATTGCTGATAATTGGTCTGTTCAAATTTTCTACTTCTTTCTGTTTCAGTTTCGGGAGGTTATACATTTCTAGGAATTTATCCATTTCTTCTACATTGTCCAGTTTGTTATCTTTATAATATTTCATAGTATTCTCTTATAATTCTTTATATTTTTGTGGTGTTGGTTATTGTTTCTCCTTTTTCATTTCTGAATATGAGTCTTTCTCACTGTTTTTTTTTGGGGGGGGGGGCGCATCTGGCTAAAGGTATATCAATTTTGTTGATCTTTTCAAAGAACCAGTTCCTAGGTTCATTGATCTGTTCTGTTGTTTTTTAGTGTCTATTGCATTTATTTCTACTCTAATCTTTATTATTTGGTTCTTCGTATTGTTTTGGGGTTTTATTTGTACGTGTTTTTCTAGTTCCTTTAGGTGTAAATTTAGGTTGTTTATTTGAGGGTTTTCTTATTACTTGAGGTAGGTTTGTATTGCTATAAACTTCCCTCTTAGAACAACTTTTGCTGCATCCCAGATATTTTGGATCATTGTATTTTCAAATTCATTTATCTTCATGTATTTTTTTTATTTCCTCTTTGATTTCTTGGTTGACCCATTCATTGTCTAGTAGCCTGTTTTAACTTCTATTCTTTCCAGAACATTTCTTGTCGTTGATTTCTAATTTCATAATGCTGTGGTTAGAAAAGATGCTCTTAATGGTGCGGAGCCTGCTTCAGATCCTTTGTCTCCCTCTCTCTCCGCCCCTCCCTGCTCATGCTCTCTCTTTCTCAAAAATACACATTAGGAAAAAAAAAAGATGCATGTATGACTTTGATCTTTTTTAATTTGTTGAGACTTATTTTGTGGCCTCATGTATGATCTATTCAGGAGAATGTTCCATGTGCACTTGAATGTGTATTCTGCTGTTTTAGGATGGAATATTCTGAATATATCTGTTAGATTCATCTGGTCCAATATTGCATTTAAAGCTAGTTTCCGTGTTGATTTTTTGTTTAGATGATTTACCAATTGCTGTGAGTGGGGTATTAAAATCCTCTATTGTTATTACTGTTGATTACTTCCTTTATGTTTGTTATTAGCTGCTTTATGTGTTTGGGTTCTCCCATGTACGGTCCGTAAATATTAACAATTGTTACATTTTCTTGTTGGATTTTTTTCCCTTTATAAATGTGTCCTCTTTTGTTTTTTGTTACCACCTTTGTTTTAAATTCCATTTTGTCCTATGTAAGTATTTCTACCTTGGCTTTCTTTTCACTCTATTTGCATGATAAGTACTTTTCCATCCCTTTACTTTCAATCTGCATATGTTGTTAGGTCTGAAATGAGTTTCTTGTATATAGTATATAGATGGGTCTTGGTTTTTTATCCATTCTGTCACCCTGTGTCTTTGGATTGGAGTGTGTAGGCCATTTACATTCAAAGTAATTACTGAAAGTTACATACTTACTGCCATTACTTGTTTTATGGTTGTTTTTGTGGTTCTTCTTTGTTCCTTTCTTCTCTTACTCTCTTTGCTCATAATTTATCGGCTTTCTTTTGTGATATGGATTTCTTTTGTGTGTTGGATTCCTTTCTCTATTTTTTGCATGTCTATTACCAGTTTTTGATTTATGGTTACCATTAGATTTGTATATAACATCTTCTGCATATAGCAGTCTGTATGAAGTTGATCATCATTTAAGTTTGAACCCATTCTTTACTTTCCCTGTTATATTTTAGGTATATGGTGTCATACTTTACATCCGTTTGTGAATCCCTTGATTGATTTTTATAAATATACTTAATTTACTGCTTTTTGTGCTGCCATTTTTTAATTTAATTTAATTTAATTTTTATTATTATTATTATTTTTTACTTTTGCTTATGGTCTTTCTTTTCCATTCAAAACAATCCCCTTAGTCCCCTTTAACATTTCTTGGAGGGCTGGTTTAGTGGTCACGAATTCCTTTAACTTCTGTTTGTCTGGGAAATTCATTATCTCTCCCTCTGTTCTGAATGATAGTCTTGCTGGATGGAGTATTCTTGGCTGCAGGTTGTTTCCTTTCAGCACTTTGATTATATCATGCCACTCCCTTGTGGCCTGCAGAATTTCTGCTAAAAAGTCTACTGATAGTCTAATGGGGTTTCCCTATATGTAGCAGTCTTTGTTCTCTTGTTGCTTTTCACATTCTCTCTTTATTACTACTTTTTGCCATTTTAATTACTGTGTGTCTTGGTCTAGATCTCTGAGTTGATTTTGCTGAGGGCTCTCTATGCCTCCTGGATCTGGATTTCTGTTTCCGTCCCCAGATTCAAGAAGTTTTCAGCTATTATTTCTTCAAATAAATTTTCTGCCCTCTTTTTCTCTCTCTTCTCTTTCTGGGATCTTTATAATGCAGTGTTATTATGCTTGATGTTGTCACTGAATTCCCCATACCTATTTTCATTTTTTTGTTATTTTTTTCTCTCCTGTTCAGCTTGATTACTTTCCATTACTCTGTCCTCTTGTTGCTCATCAGTTCTACTTTCTCTAGTCTACTATTTGTTCCATCTTGTGTATTTTCAATTTCAGTTACTGAGTTTTTCATTTCTGATTGGGTTTTTCTTTTATGTTTTCTGTCTCTTTGTTGAGGGTTTCACTGAAGTCCTGCATGCTTTTCTGAAGTCCAGTGAATATCTTTATGACCATTATTTTCAATTTTCTATCATGCTTATTATCTGTTTTCTTTGGGTCTCTTGATGTGATTTTGTCCTGGTCTTTCATTTGGGACGTATTCTTCTGTCTCCTCATTTTGTCTCTCTGTTTCTGTTTCTATGTATTAGGAAAGTACATCTAAATTTCCTGCTGTTGAAAATAGTGGCCTTTTGAAGAAGAGGTCCTGTAGTACCCTGAAGTGCAATGTCCTCTGTCACCAGAATCTGGCGCTTCAGGGGTATCTCCCATATGTGTTTTGTATGCCCTGCTGTTGTGGCTAAGCCGCTTTTGCCTTCAGTCTAGTTGTCTACAATGGCTCTCTTTGCCTGTTTTGGGAAGGCTTAGTCCCTGTGTTGTTAGTGCGCTAGTCTGGGACTGCCTTGGGCTTGAGTTGAGTCAGACTAAACATTTGCCAGAGATGTAGTAGCACCGAACAGCAGCAGGCTTTCCCTATTTTGTTGCCAGAGACATTTTCGTTGGTGGAGGGGGGGAACCTGCAGTCATACCAGATGTCTGCCCTCAGCCCGCTCCTGGGGCCACAGTTGAACTGGTATGTGTGACTATCTTCCCTGTTCCTGGGTCAGCAGTCACTTTGGGGTTGTGCTAGTCCTGGTTGGGGCTCTTTGCATACTGCCAGACCTCATTAGAGAGGACAAGACGGCAGGAGAACACAGGTGCAGACAACCATTGTTAGCAAGGTTTGTGCTGGTCCGCTAAGGTAGGGGACCTAAGCCTCGGGGACTGAGGCCTGCCAGGTTGGAGAGGGTAGATTTGCAGAAGCACCTGGGCTCAGGACATGCAGTATTAGCAAGGTTTGCTTGGGTCTGTTGTGGGAGGACATCTGGAGCAGAGGCCTGGCTGGAGGTGGCATGTCCGCAGGAGAATGTGGAAGTGTGGGGCACACCGTGAGCAAGTTAGGTGGAGAATGTTTGCACTGTGCGGTTCCAGCAGGTGTCCATGTGTTTATGCTGGGGAGCACAGGAGGGAAATGCCCCCCTCCCTCGGCTCCTTTGTTCCTGGAGAAGTCTCCCAAGGATCTCTGCCCTCCGGACATGCTTGAGGTTAGTAAACAAATCTTCCACCCCTATGCCCCAGGCATTTTTCAGACTGCAATTATTATGCTGTTATTTTTCCATGGAGCTGTTTACTGTGCTGTTTAAAGGGCAGAGACTCGGTTTCCTTTCACTCCCCTGCTCTCCCAGAGCTGAACCCACTGATTTTGAAGGTGGTGTTAAACCCCACTGATTGTAAGAACTTGCAAAATTCAGCCCCTCTTGTTTTCAAAGCCCAGTGTTATTGGGGTTTGTCTTCCCCTGTGAGTTCTGCCTGCAAGCTCCCTGGTGTGAGGTTCTGTTTCTCTCCCCTCTCTATGCCCACGTGCCCCTCCCTCCTGGGGACAGTCCTACAAGTCCATTTGGCTCCCAACCACATCTCTGCCCTTGCTATCCTCTTGATGAGTCCTCTTGTCTACATTTAGCTGTTGAGAGTTTGGTCTGCCAGTCTTCACGTTGTTTTCTGGGTTATTTATGCTGATGTGGGTGTTAACCTAGTTGTATCCATGGGAGGAGGTTAGCTTAGGGTCCTCCTACCCCATCTTCCTTGGGAGTTCTAGATTAACTCTTTAAAATAGGATTGGAATAATTTCAGTATCATCAAGATTTTTGGTATATATGTATTTGTATTTGCTTTTTATTCCTCCCCCATGCCTTTGAACAGTTTTGTTGTGTGTGATCAACTGAATACTCTGTAACTCTAATTGCTCACTAACCTATATTTTCTAGAGACTCCTTAGGATAGTCCTCATGAATTTAAATCTGAAAATTTAATTGAGCAAGAATGTCCTATTAGCAATGAATAGTCTAGGAATATTGTTTAGGAAAAATCAATTATTATTTTACTTGGCAGAGAATTAAAATACCCAGCTGGGAGTTTAGTAAAGAAATTGCAGCTGACCCTTGAATATGGCCTTACTGACAAGTTCTGCTAAATTACATGCTATTAAGTGGAGCTTATTATGAATGCCTCATCTCCTAACATAACAACCTGCTTCCCTTGGTAATGGAGTGTATTGTAATATCTAATTCCTTTAGTTAGACCTAATGGAAGATCAGACATGGAATGATATTTTTTAGGTTCTTTTTTAGCATTAAATTTATTTTTGGAGAATTTGTATTTCAACCAAGTTCCTTTTTTTTTTCCCCTAAATTTTTATTTAAATTCTAGTTAGTTAACATATAGTTAGCATATATTGGTTCCAGGACTAGAATTTAGTGATTCATCACTTACATATTAACACCCAGTGCTCATCAATAACAAGTGCCCTCCCCTTTTTTTTTTTAAAGTTTGTTTTTGAGAGAGCACAAGTGGAGGAGGGGCAGAGAGAGAGGAAGACAGAATCCGAAGCAGGCTGCAGGCTCTGAGCTGACAAGTGCTCTCTTTAATAACTATCATGCATTTCAGCCCACCCCCTCACCTCCCTCCATCAACCCTCTATTTGTTTTCTATTGTTAAGAGTCTCTTATGGTTTGCTTCCTTCTCTTTTTTTCCCCACTTCCCCTATGTTCATCTGTTTTGTTTCTTAAATTCCACATATAGGTGAAACCCTATGGTATTTGTCTTCCTCTGACTTATTTCGCTTAGCATAATACCCTCTAGTTGTATCCAGGTTGTTGCAAATGGCAAAATTTCATTCTTTTTGATGGCTGAGTAGTAGATTGTATATACAGACCACATGTTTATCCATTCATCAGTCAACAGACATTTGGGCTCTGGGGTGCATGTACCCCTTTCAATCTGTATTTTTGTATCCTTTGGGTAAATACCTGGTAGTGGAGTTGCTGGGTTGTAGGGTAGTTCTATTTTTAAGTTTTTGAGGAACCTCCATACTGTTTTCCAGAGTGGCTATAGCAGTTTGCATTCCCACCAGCAATGTAACAGGGTTCCCCTTTCTCCTTAGCATTAAATATTATCTTAAATATCATCTAGCATACTTATTAATGTCTACCAACTATGGTATAAAGTAAGTAAGAAGAAAATTGAGTGGCCACCCATTTGCACTGAGCTAGTGAGAATCTGTTTCAGTGGGGAGCTAGGAGAGATTTACTTACTTTATCTATGGACAGGAGTAGAGTCTTAGGGTGTAGGGTGAATGTTGTTTCACAACCTCCTTTTTCTCATGCTTTAAAAATCTGGAAGCTTAGTTAGGTCCAGTCTTAGTTTTCTGCTCTTAGTTCACTTTTATTACACATTTTATGATTCTACTTTTTAATTCTTTTGAGTATAGTTGACACACTATGTTACATTAGTGTCAGGTGTACAACATAGTGATTTGACAAGTTTATACATTATGCTATGCCCACTGCAAGTGTAGCTCCTCTTGATGGAAAATGAAAAGAGTTAGTTGTCAGCCTTAAAATACACAATCTGGGGTCCCAAGGACACACAGAATCTGGCTGAAATTCTGCTTGACCTGGCCTCGATCTTTACCTGAAGAATTAATTTTCACACAAATAAAAGTCATGATCTAAACATTAGCTCACTCATTTTGTTCATTTAATATAATCAATGCCATTAAAAACTAAAATCTTCAAAAATTGAAAAGATCGAGCTCTATTCAATCACCTACTTGTTTTCACCAGTAGTTGTCACAGTGAAATGCTATGTCATGCTACTGTTCAGTGAGAGAGATTTGGAAGCTCCCACAAAGGTCCATAGGATGCAGTTAGAATGCCATGTTTTGTGACTTCCTGGGGCTTACTTGAAAGCCTTTTTGACTTTCTGCACTTGGCACAGCAGAGTGGACCCTGTCTCCCTGGGGCTGTGTCCTCTGAACTTCCTTGTTCACCACTGCACCTCTCTTACAAACCAAGCACTCAGTTTTACCTTTAAGTCCACTCTGCCTTCATAAATGCAGTTGCCTTTCTTGTGATTATTTTCTTCCCTAAATCTCCTACACTAAAATGTACCCTCCTGTTGCTTTATTCCAGAGCCAAAGCTCTTCTGTAGATGCTATTCTTATTTGTTCTGCAGGATGATGTGTGTGTTAAGCAAGCAGCCTGAGGTCACACCCTGTCTGAGCATTGTGCTAGATGCTGGGCACACAGTGAGAATGAGATGCAGTCCTTGTCCTCTGGGAATTTGTGGCTTACTAGGTGGAGAGACTGGTGAGGCAACTACATATGCTATACTGAGAAAAACACAGCAATGGGAGTGAATGGGAGGGTCACCCAAACTAATTTGGGGTAAGTCAAAGTAGACTTGACTTGTAATGGTTTCCTATTTTATTACTTTCAGTACATTTAGGACTGGACTTCTTCTTAACAGTTTATTGGCTATTTTGTCTTTGGGATTTGAAATATGTTAGTAATTTCGTCTCATGATTTTGTCTTTTAGTATAGTGCCCCTCATCTGTTCTGAGGAATACCTGGTATCTGAGATGACCCATAAGAATCTAGGTTTTTAAGATTTAAAAAATTATTTTTTCATTAATAAAGCACTAAAGACAGAACAGTAACCTTTCTAAAGCAAAAGAACCATTGTTCATCTATTTACTCATTCAGCAAACATTTGAGTGCCAGCCACCACCCCATCTTGGCAAAAGCCCTATTTCAGTGGAAGAGAAAACATTCTGAACCCTCCTCCAAACTTCCCAGACAATTGACCAGTACAAACTGGCAAAAGAAGCCATGACTTCTGCTGCTTTGGAGGAAGCATATGACTCTCCTCTGCCTGTGATTTAGGGATCAAGAGAACCACGGGAGACTCTGTGGAGGAGCTGCGAGCTGATGGTCTGACTTTTCTTGATCGGCCTGGAGTTTGCTTCCATTAAGGATCATTTCTTCCTCTTTCCCTCCCTTCTTCTCTTTCTCCCCACTCCTTCTCTCGCCCTCTTTCCCTCTCTCTCCCTATTCTCCCTCCTGTTTCACCCCTTCGCCTCCCCTGCTCCTCTCCACCCACACAGGCACTGCCTGAAGTGTTTTCACATCTTTAATTTTATTTTTCACTGTGAAAGGGACCACTTCCGTTTCTTTCTTTGACACCTGTGTAATATTGTAAGCCTAATTCAGCACTTAGAAACACCTAGGTTTGCTTTGTAGCTTCTTCTTCAAAGTATACACATCTTAAGCACAGAACATTGTAGATTTTACTTCTTCGCTGCTCCTTCACCCTCTCTCCAGATGTTAAAACAGGAGGGGCTCTTAAGGCTCTGACCTGGCCCTTTTTTTCCCTCTCTCCTAAGCTGTATCTCCAGGTCATCGTATCCATGCTTAATTCTGTTTTGTGTGTCACAGACACTCGCATTTCTTTTTTTTTTTTTTAATTTTTTTTTCAACGTTTATTTATTTTTGGGACAGAGAGAGACAGAGCATGAACGGGGGAGGGGCAGAGAGAGAGGGAGACACAGAATCGGAAACAGGCTCCAGGCTCTGAGCCATCAGCCCAGAGCCTGACAGGGGGCTCGAACTCACGGACCGCGAGATCGTGACCTGGCTGAAGTCGGACGCTTAACCGACTGCGCCACCCAGGCGCCCCGACACTCGCATTTCTTATCTGAATGCTGTTTCCTTTGAACTTTACAAAGGCGAGCACACTTCCTGCATGGATGGCTCCTCTGGGGTGTCTCAGACATAAAACGTCCACCTGTAACTGCCTTTCCCCCACGAGGGCTCCCCATCTCAGGAAGCCTCGGAGTCTCCTACAGCAGCCCCACCTTCTTGGTTATTGGGGTCACTGGACTCGGGGATAGGACTGTCGGCTCCACTGCCATGTCCCCAGTGAAAAAAGCCAGAACAAAAAGACAAGTATTGAATGATTGCTAGAGTAGTCAGATTCATGGAGACAAAATAGAATAGTGGTTGCCAAAGGCTGGGGGGAGGGGGAACAGGGAGTTGTTTAGTAGGTAGAGTTTTAATTTAGGATGATGAAAAAGCTCTGGAAATACAGATGGCTGGTGATTTTACAACAGTGTGAATGTACTTAGTGCTACAGTACTGTACACTTAAAAATGGTTAAGTGGTAAATTTTATGTATATTTTAGCACAATAATAAAAAATAGGTTTATCAACATTGTATTTAGATCTACACTTGCCTCAAAATAAAAAGTTTACATATAGAAACATAAGTTTGTTCCATTTACATTGTTCGTTGAAATTTGTATTGTTTTTGTTGAATTTGTATTGATATCATAGCTGATAGAGTAAGAAATTAACCTGTGGTACCTGGAATTTGCTCCTACCTTAGAGTCTTTTAAGATACAGCTACATCCACACTGTTCAATTACAGCATGTGTCTGTTTTACATTAGACTAGCTGAGCTCTTTGACTCTTTAAAAATAAGTATGATCAGATGATAAATTTGTTTAAAGGCTGGTGAAACGGAGTCTGTTTTAGAATTTATGTGTGCTAGCAGGTAGGACAAAACAGCTCAAGTCCTTTACTTCTGGCATTTTCATGTCTTCCCAGGTATACCTTGAAAGACTTTTAACATACGCAGAGATAGACATCTGTCCGGCCAACTGGAAGCGGATTGTTCTAGGGGCGATCCTTTTGGCCTCCAAGGTTTGGGATGACCAGGCTGTGTGGAATGTGGATTACTGCCAGATCCTGAAAGACATTACGGTGGAGGACATGTGAGTGTGTGTATTGGGGTTGGGGAGTGAGGCACAGTTTGGGTAGGAACCACATCCCTTCTGAATAGTCTGTATGGTATGGAGTGAATGAATTTGACTAAATGTCTCTTGTGAGTGGGCACAACAAGGACACACTTGTGGAATATTACATGCAAAAACCTGTACTCCACTTCATTGGGGATCATGAGCAGGCACTGGTTACACTTTTTGATTTTGTAAAACTAATTTCTGAAACTGTATTTATATTCTAGGCAAACATTCCTTTACCTTAATTTTAGAAGGTGTAGACTAGGGCGCTTAGGTCGACTTCGACTCAGGTCATGATCTCATGGCTCATGAGTTTGAGCCCTACGTTGAGCTTCTGCTATCAGCGTAGAGCCTGCTTTGGATAGTCTGTCTCCCTCTCTGCCCCTCCCCCACCCTCTCAAAAATAAAATTTAAAATAATAAAATAAATAAATAAGACAGGTGTTGACTAATGTCATAAGCAGTCTGTGATGGATTTTGTTCTGGCTCTGTATCTCACTGCAGACCAATAACAGTGCTCCATACCAACAGCCTAACCCAAAAAGCAGAAGAGCTAAAATACTATCTGTTTCTGTTTAGTTTCAGAGAGAATTTGCAAGTTCAGTTGCTTAAAATCAGCATTTTGTTCATGAGCCCTTTCATGTGTCTCATCTGGGCTGCATTTCTGCTCCAGCTGGTCTCAGAGCCCCAGCTCAGCAAAGTGTCACAAACTTTGAGGGTGGGGGGCATCCACTCCCGCAGCTCTCAGGGCAGCGTTAGGATTTCCCAGATGATTCAGTCCATAGATTGAGGTGAGGGTTGTTAACAGGAGACCTGCAGGCCTATAATCTGGGATTTCTGGGATCTGGGAATACAGGAAATAGATTTAAAGCCTCTTAGAGGAGAAAGGAGCTGTTCTGTAAAACAATCAGGATGAACTGTTTATAGTTCCTTATGGTTTTTAGGCATTTCTGACACTCTTCTTGCTGAAAGTCTTCTCATGTTCGTTCAGCTTCCTTGAGAAAGCTTTAGGCTGGAGGAGGTTCCCAGCTGTGTCAGTCTACCTCCATTCCCTAGACCCAATAATCCTGGAGATGCGGAACCCTCACAGTTCCATTGTGGGGGTGTCATGTGGACATATCACCACCTAGCGCCCTTCTTGCCTCTGGTTACTGATTTGATGGCACCTCATTTTTGTGGTACCCTGTGAAGCACACTTGTTTATATTCGTAGGTCTTTTGTTGCAGAGCTTATTTCTGCTATAGACCTAAAAACTCCTTCCTGTGTCTCTAATTCTTTCTTATAAAAAGTAAGAAAAGTCTAAATAAGTTTTTGATAGTAAGGAAAATTAGTCTTGATTATATTTCAATGTGTAAACAGCTACTAAAATAATTGTTATTCAGACCACAAAGGAGGGTGCAAGGTGGTAAGAAGTGCTGACTTGTTTCCTTTATTGGGAGTTACTCTCTCAACTTCTTGACATCATTTGACACTGGATTGTGTGCTGCGGGAATGACATCATGGGTGTCATTTTCTTGTTTGTGCTGATGATGTATGTATAAGGGAGAAAAAACTTTCCCTTCTTCCCTTGTTAGGTTGTTTGGTCTGATAATTAAATTGATGTAAGACAAATAAACAGGAGAAAAACACATTCCATTTTGCACATATGGGAGCCCCATAAAAATATGGGACTCACAGGCAGTCAGGCAAGTGAGACTTGTATGCCATCCTGAGCTAAGGAATGGGATAAGGGCCTAGGGCCTCAGTGGGGAGGAGGGCAGTTCACAGTAAGATAAAAAGAGCAGATGCTTGGTAATCACATGTTTGCCCTGCCATGGCCATGCAGGCTTTTCCTTCCAGGACAGTGAGCCTCAGTAAGGGCTGGTGGTGGCCTGCCTTTCTCTCCCAGAGCAGAGGAGTGGGAAAGGAGGAGCCAAAAGGAGAACCCACACACTTGGTGTGTTCTTGGGGAAGTCACTTTAAAGAATGAGAAATGAAAGATACAGGTCTAGAAATCTGTTCCCTAATGCAGTTGTATTTTTAGGCGTACTCGGAACGCTTTGTGTGTTGTAAGGGAGCACATACGCCAGCATGAAGACCAGCGCTCCTCCGAGCGCTGCAACAGATGCCCAGTGTTATGGGCCGAATTGTGTTCTGTCAAAATCCTGTGTTGAAGTTAACCCCCAGGACTCAGAATGTATCTGTATTGGAGAGAAGGTCATTCAAGAGGTAATTAAGTTAAATGGGATCATTAGGGTGGGTCAGACAGCATAGGCAGAAGGACAGCCATGTGAGGACACAGAGAGAAGATGACCATCTGCAAGCAAGAGAGAGGCTTTAGAAGAAACCAACCTTGCTGTCACCTTGACCTTGGCCTTCTAGCCCCCAGAACTGTGAGGAAATGAATTTCTGTTGTTTAAGTCCCCCAGTCTATGGTATTTTATTATGGCAGCCCCAGTAGATTGGTACAGATTTTGATACTGGGAAGTCGGGTGCTGCTGTAATAAATACCTAAGATGCTGAACTGGCTTTGCAACTGGGCAATGGGTAGAAGCTACAAGAGTTCTGAGGCACATGTTAGAAAATCCCTAGATTACCCTGAAGAGATTGTTAGTAGCAATATGGTTGTTAAAGGTGGTTGTGATGAGGACTCAGGAAGAGGAGAGCTTTAGAGGAAGCCTCTCTCACCTTAGAGTATACATGTATGACCACCAACAGAATGCGGAATGTTGCTAGAAATACAAATGCAAAAGGTGCTTCTGAAGTGAGGTATCAGACAGAAATGAGAAGCATGCTATTGGACACTGGGCTAAGGGTAATACTTGTTATAAAGTGGCAGAGAACTTGGCCAAGTTGTGTTCTAGTGTTTGTGGAGAGTAGAACATTCAAGGAACAAATTTGAATATTTAGCTGAGGAGATTTTTTAAAGTTTATTTCATTTTTATTTTTTTATTTTGAGAGAGAAGAGCACAAGTGGGGCAGGGAGGGAGGGAGAGAAGAAAGAGAGAGAGAGAGAGAATGAATCCCACGTGGGCTCCACACCATCAGTGCAGAGCCCAATGCGGGGCTCCATCCCACGAACCCCAAGACCATGACCTGAGCTGAAATCAAGAATTGGACACTTAACTGACTTAGCCACCAAGGCGCCCCTAGCTGAGGAGATTTTTAAGCAGAATGTTAAAGGTGCTTCCTGGTTTCTCCTTGCTGCTTTTAATAAAAGCTGAGGAGAGAGAAATTGAAGAAGGAATTTTTAGGTAAGAAGGGACCAGATGTTGAAGATTTGGAAAAATTCAAATTTTCTAATCTCTGCCTATCCCTTTTGCAAAGAATGAGAAAGTGTGCTCTGGAGAGAAGAGTAAGGGTATGGCTGGACAGTGTTTGCCAAAGAGATTACAAGAGTGGCTCAGTGATCAGATCAACCATCTCAGCAGACATGTTGCCAGCTTACACTAAAGTGAACAGAGACAGGACAAAATGAAGGAAGGCTCTCAGACTTCTGGGATTCTACCAGATGGACCAACAGAGCTGTCCTGTTGTGAAGTGTTAGTCTTCAAAAAAGGGGAAAAATGACCCTGAAGACAGTTTGGAAACTGGCAGGGCTGCCTTTGCCACCATAGGCACAGCAGGTACAGGTCTGGGGACACTGAGGCTGCCTTCTCCTGGCCAGAGGAGGTGGGGCTTCTGCCACCTCAGCAGGCTGGGTGATGGAGCATCAGCTGAAGATTATTCTCAAGCCTTAAGATCTAATGCATTTGCCCTGCTAGATTTCAGACTTGCTTGAGACCCAAGACCCCTTTCTACTTTTTAATTTCTCCCTTTTGTAATGGGAATGCCTGTGCAACCATTGTACTTTGGAAGCAGATACTTGTCTGGTTTCACAGGTGCAAACCTGGAGAGGAATTTTGCGTCAGGATGAATCATACCTCCAGCCTCACCCATGTCTGATTTAGATGAGATTTAGATGAGATTTTGGACTTGGAGTTGATGCTGGAAGGGGTTAAGACTTTTGGACTTTTGGGATTGGGTGAATGTATTCTGCACGTGAGGTGGACCAGAAGGGTTGAGGGCCTTCTCTCTCGAATGCATATGTGAAGGCCTAACCTCTAGTACCTCAACATGTAACCATATTTGGAGATAAAGTGTTTAAAGAATTAATTAAGTCAGAATGAGGTCATTAGAATGGACCTTAATCCAATATGATGTGCCCTCTAAGAGATTAGACAGTCTTGTGCTATTTTGTTATAGCAGCCTTAGCAAACAAATACATCCAGTAAACATTATTGAAAGAAGGAATGAAATCCAATGTGGTCAAGAAGCCATTCGGAGGTGTGTGTTGCTGAACAAGCTTGTAGAGATAGGAGCTTTAAGTGATTTTGTAGCATCTATACAGAAGTGTAGATTTACTGTTGGGACTTTTTAAAATGAGTGCTTGATTTCAGTCTTTTCCAGGAAATCTCTATGAGCTTGGGGACAAAATGGCTTCTAGGTACCCCTGTCTATGGAGAAGGAGCATTGTGGGATATCACTGGAAGCTAAGAGCTATGGCACTTCACAATGTGTCAATGTTATGTCAGTAGCTAGTGTTCATTTCCTGGTAGAGGCAATCTGAGCTTTCCTTTGGAGCTCCTTAGCAGGAAGAGGATTCACAAGTTGCAGATGGAAAGCTTTATAAAATGTGTTGTACTTCCAGGCATCCTTCTGTCTCCCTCTGTACCCTTCTCTCGGTTGCTGGCCTTGCCTGTGTTCTAGCATCCTGATGTGACCTTTCTGTGCACAGGTTCATTTCCAGCCAAAGAACCATCTAACAGTAAGGAACGTGACTTGGAGCCCCTTTCAAGGGACAGTGGGGTTCTGGCTTGGAAGGCAGCTGACCGTGTGGGCAAGTGGCTGGGAATGTACGTTGAAGAACATTAACATTGTAAGACAAGTAACCCTGAAACTTGTGGGTAGAACACTCAGGGCCACCAACATCAGACTTCAGGCTCAGGCTGATGTTGTGCAGCAAGACAGGGCCATGGGCCAGTAGGTCTCTTTCTCTCTTGTTAACAGTAAGTGGTCACACCGTTGTAGGTCAACATTGAGCACCTAATGACAACTGCTGTGGATGGGAAAGAGGATGATGAACTTTGATAGGCAAAAATTCTGTCAAAAAAATTACACTTTGGGTTATTTTGTTTTTGTTTTGCAATAACCTAGTAAGAGTCATTTTCATATGTAAACAAAGGAATCTCAAGGAGAAGCCAAGAGACTTGTCTTAGTGCTGCAGAGCAGATAGAGGCGCAGAGCAAATCCTCAAAACCTCCATAGGTGTAGGGTACCTGGTCTTTGGTTTTTGGTTTTAATTGTGATAAAATATACATGACATAGAATTCACTGCTTTAACATTTTTAAGTGTGTAGTTCTGTGGCATTAAGTACATTCACATTGTTGTACAACCATCACCAACTAGAAACTCTGGTAATGGATACAGAAACTGTATAAAATAGTAAGTTCCCATTTCACCTTCCCCCAGGGCCTGGCAGCCATCAAGCTGCCTTGTCTCTATAAATTTCACTACTCTAGATACTTCATTTAGGTAGAATCACACAGTATTCCTCTTTTTGTGACTGGCTTATTTCACCTAGCATAATATCCTCAAGATTCATCCACATAGTAGCACATATTGGAATTTCCTTCTTTTTTAAAGTTGAAAATATTCTAGTCTGTGTACATACAGTATTTATCCATTCATCCATCAGTAGACACTTGGACACTTGCACTGCTTCTACCTCTTGGCTATTGTGAATAATGCTGCCATGAACACAGGGTGCAAATATCTCCTTGAGTCCCTGCATTCAGTTCTTTTGGCAGGTATATAGCCAGAAGTGGGATTGCTAGACTGTGGGTGGCTGGTTTCTAAAGTGAACCCGTTTTTCTAGAAAAGCGGACAGATGATAAATGTTTAGATGATCAAAACAACTCTCCTTACTCTGTTTTAGAAGCCCCTTTGTAAGTTGCTAAATTGTGTGAATTCAGGGTTTCTTTACAGTTTTGATCTAATATAACATATTTCTGAACATATGTTTTGTGTATTGACTTGAGTTTATTTCTTGTAAAATTTTACAGCAGAACTATTTTCTCATGATTATTCATTTGAGGGCAGTAAATCCATCAAGCCCATTCTTTCTGTGTCACTGTTAGTATTTTTTTTTAAGTTTATTTATTTATTTTGGGGGAGAGAGTGAGCACGTGTGAGCAGGGAAGGGGCAGAGAAAGAGGGAAACAGAATCCCAAGCAGGCTCCATGCTCTCAGCACAGAGTTGGACGCTTAACTGACTGAGCCACCCAAGCGCCCCACTGTTGTTATTATGACTTATCACATAGAAAGTTGTTGCATGTCCCTGTAAGATGTAATACTACAGTTTGGAAGTTCAGATTTGAGGAATTATTTTTATTTTCTAAATCTTGCCTTAGCACAACAGCTGTAAAGTCCATATTTCCCTCAGAACTTAAAAAAAAAAAAAACATCCAAGAAAAGCCTGAAGAAAGGCTGTTCTTTTTTCCCAAGGAACCTTGGAGAGAATGCCATCTTGTCCAAAAAAAGATTCCTCTTGACTCTAATCAGAGTGTATACCCTCAACAAGAATCATTGCTATCTATATACCATTTGGGGCAGGATTAACAGACTAGCTTTCTTACAGAATTAAAAAGACAAGATTTTCTTAGCATCAGGAGAGTAAGAGCTGCAGTGGTACCTTCGGCCACCAGACGGCAGTCTGTCCCCAGGCAGCTCCCACCATCCCCCAGGAAAGCTCCTTCAAGCCCATTTGTTTTGGCACTTCTGGCCTTAGCAGTATTTTTGGCTCTCTTGTTTTATTAAAATCTTAGCTCAGTTCCGGTATTTCACAGGATGATCTTTGTTACATCTCACTTAAGGGAGGCATAAATAAAAGTTATTTGAAGTAAAAATTATCCCAAATAAGTCAGTAATTTAGACTCTTGAAAAGAATAAAATTTAGCACAATATGCACATTTGGAGCTCACCACCTTCACTGGACTGTCTAGAAACATAATGCAGTTATGCTGTTTCTCTGATGAAAAGATCTGAGTGTGACTTTTCCATGTTCCCATCTGAAGCCCTCAGACCTTCACTAGCAACTTGCTGACATTTCTTAACTCATTTTCCCAGTACCTTTCATCTCTAAAGCCACCTGCCCTTGCTCAAATCCTGGCCTTCCTTCCCTGTCACCTCAGTGCTCCTGGCCCCTGTTGTCACAGCAGCATGAGACTGGGACAGAGTCCCCCTCAGTCTCTGATGGCTTAGTGAGGTGACACCAGGAACAGACTGGGACTAGGGTACACTGTGGGGACAGGATGGTGCTACGTTAGTTTGAGATTGCAGAAAATCAGGTGTCTGTATATACAGGAGCCAGAATTGGGTGGCTTGGCGTTCGGTGGAGTCAGCGGAGGTGGGGTCAGGGCTTAGGACCGGGGAGACCTGGCACTTGGGACAGGGTTGGTTCATCAGCCTTCAGCTTCAGTCACGGGAGATGGTGATCAGGTATCCTGTCCCCCACTCCCTGCCAGAAATACCCTGCCCCCACCCTTCTTCCTCTCCACCAGAGCTCTGCATTTCCCAAACTCAGTTCATCTGTTACTTCTGTGGAAGCCTTCCTCTGTCTCTCCACCCAGGCTGAGCTTGGTCTGTTCCATTCAGTAACATGAATTATTGAGCACTAATTGTCAGGCATTGTGCTAGGGGCCAGGTATGTAAACTCCGATGTCACAGTTTCCGTCTCTGAGGAGACAGGTAGAGGAGGCTGAGTTAAGGTGACACTTGGAGTGAAGTGTGATGGACAGAAATAGAGGGATGTGTAGTGTGCTTGGGAGCACAGGGTGCGACGCTGAAACTGTGTGCCCAACCCAGGACCAGTGCTCAACAGACAGATCCATCACCAAGGACTTTTCTCCTTCCAGATAGTAACTAGCAAGAAATGAACCTGATCTAAAAGATAATTGATATGGGAAAGTTCTCCAAATAGATGTTTTATCATTTATTCTGACTTCCCATCATTCATTTTCACCCAACTATATAGATGGGTGAGCCAGATGGATCTTAATACCTGTGACCAATCCCTGTAGGTGAGTAGGTCTAGAAGCATGGGCCAGGACCAGCTGCATCAGCATCTCGTGGGAGCTTGTTAGAAAGGCACATTCTCATACCCGCTGAGCCAGAGGATGGGGTGGACTCTGCAGTCTGTGTTAAGCCCTCCACATGACCAGATGCATGCTCAGGTTTGGGAACTGCTGCCTTCATTGTTCTGGGTTGGGAAGTTCCCTTTTTTGCAAGTCCAGGGCTGTGATTCACTCTCCCGCCCCCTGCTTTGCGGAAGAAAGCCCCTACAGCAGCTCCTCCACTGTTCCCAGGAGGCAAGGAAGAGCCACTGAGGAAAGGTAGGCCTCTAGGCTAACAGTGACTTTCCCGGGGGCTCCTGTCTCAGGCCCTCACCAGACTTCACTTGACAGCCCTTGACTGCTTCATCTGCCCCTTATGTGATGGTTCCTGCTGAGATTTGCAGCCAGAGCCCGCTGTGTGTGTGTTGGGTCTCAATGAAATGAATCACCCTGAAGCACTTCCTAGTGATCATCCCAGTTAATCAGGCCTCATCCTTCTGGGCACTCGATCATTCGGCTTTTAATACCAGTTTAGTGGTTAAGCTGCAACTCTGGTGTCCAGTCAGGCAATTAATTAGATATCTTTTCTCCCTTGGAGGTTGCAATTTTCTGGAGTCTGGTCTCCAGCGGCTTGCCTTGGTGGGCCATGCAGCCTGGTATGGCAGCTAAACATGTGCTGTTTTGTCTTTGCTTTGCAGGAATGAGCTAGAACGACAGTTTCTTGAATTGCTCCAGTTCAACATCAATGTTCCTTCCAGTGTTTATGCCAAGTATTATTTTGATCTTCGTTCTCTGGCAGAAGCAAACAACCTGAGCTTTCCCTTGGAGCCCCTGAGCAGGGAGAGGGCTCACAAGCTTGAGGTAAGATGCTTCAACATACTGGGGTTTTATGCACTATTGCAGATGCATCATCTTGGTACCATGGAAAGTGTGAAGTCACAATGCTAATTTTTCCCACTATGTGTTGTTGTAAAATAAGGACAAATTACCCTCGATTTAGAGTTGGTCAATTCATTTAGTTGATTATAATTCATACTATCATATTTTTAATAACCCTCTTAATACCAGTTTTTATTTGATGTACATTGATTCTATTCTTGAAATCTTAAAAAAAGAGACCCAATTCTTAAAAAAATAAAGTCACAAAAAAAGTATTTCTTGACATGCACTCTTATTAGGAAAAAGATACCAGGTGGCCCTAATGATTGGGAATCCCAAAAGGTTTGATTCTACTTTTTATTTTTTATTTTTTCAAAATATTTTCTCCATAGCCCAGTGAGAGCTGGGGCCAGCATCATTGGTATTGGTCTGGATTTAGGGCCTTCACTGTTAAGTAGTATGACTTTTGTAGCTCAGCTTCATATTTGTACCAACCTCTTCCCATCTGACTATTTGATTGGATGAAAAGTAGTGGGGTGATAAGAAGGACCACTGGTGAAGCGCCTCCCTCCGGGGGGGGGGGGTGCTGAGGCCCTCTGTAACTTCGTCCTCAAGCACTGTTGTGTCTTATTCCGTAGAACCTTTGATCAAAGCAATGGATGGTATAATCATGTCCCAAGCTTGGTGACACCCAAGAGGTCTGTGCTGCCTGCCCCATTGTCCAGTCTGAGTGAAACGTTATCCCCTATTCAGTACAGGATCAGGATGGCCAGAGTGGTCTAACAGGTTTAGCTATGAACAAAACAAAGTGTAGAGGTAGTGGGGAAGAGATCATTATGGATTGCAAACTTAACAAAACAAAAATTTTAACTAAAATTGTAAAAGGTAAATAATATGCTAATCCCCAGAAGAAACATAGTAAAACTATGGAAACAACTGAATGCAGAGCACTGCATTTAAAATAAAAAGCCAGTGAGGTTTTCAGAACTCTGCCACCTGCTGTAATTGTGTACAAGCCATTAGGATGCAACTTCTCGTTTAAGTCTTCTTCCATTTCTCTTGAGCAAGAAATGGAAAACCCTTCCTCTGAAGGATATGCTCCAAGGCAAATGTTGTCAGACTTTCACGAGCACACATATGAAATAGAATTTGATTTCACGGTGCATGGGAGCCGTTTCAGCCTGGACAGTAGGCTCTGGAAGCCCTAGTGCCCAGTGGCTCCTCTCCTTGGCATGCCAAGGAGAGGAGCCACTGGTCTGTGGTTCTCTGAGGGACAGTATCTTGTATTGCACGTCAGCCAAGTCGTGGGCACACAGGCTGAGACTGGAGCAGTTGGTGCCTGCTGTTAACTCCAGCAGGTTATCCAATTGGGAAGAGGGAGCACTCACCTGCTCCTGGGGCCAACTGCTCCATGGGCTCGCTGGGCGGAGGAAGTCAGTAGTCCTGACAAGACTCTCTTCTCCCAAGAATCGGAGCTTCCTAAGATGCAGGCCTTCCCTCCTTTGTAGGGCTGGACAAGACACCATCTGGAAAAGCAGTTGGCATGCCTTTGAAATAATTTTTAAGGATGGAGATTTCATTATTTTCCAGACTCCAGCATCCCTGTTAGTCCATCTGGTTAGCAAGCCTGAATCCCTTCATGGAAAGTGAGGAGGAGTGAGACATATTAGAAGTTGCTGTTACCTGAAGTTCTGTGCCTGCTCAGATGAACCGCCAAATGGCTGACTTGACATGTTAGTTGCAGGGTAAAGTGTAGAAATAAGAGCACACCAGGAACCAAGGCAAATGCAAAGTGGTCTTTTCATTAGCCTGGTCACTTCTCTTTGAAATAAATTAGTATCTCTGAATGCATATAGGATTAAAGCAAAGAGCTTGCATAATGAAATCTAGAATAAGATAGTACATTGCAAATTCATTATTATGGTGTAAAATTCAGACCCATGTACTGTTTGTAAGCTAAGAAACAACAGATGGTAATCTCAAAATGTTTAAATAAATGAAAATTACTCACTTTCAAAAATCATTGCTCTAATGTCTGTAAAGAATCTGATTTTGTCTTTAAGTATGTCACCTATATTATGTATATGAAATATATTTCACATGAGGAATTCTCAGTGCTATAGCCCTCATTCATCTGTCATTTGCCGTCATTCATCTGTCATTTGGAGGAAGACATCCTCAGCTCCCGTCTCTCCCCTCCGGTCCATTCCTCCTGCTGCCACTGGAGTTGCTGTTCTAAAGTGCACTTGGTGGGTTTTGGAAACTAAACGAGAATCAGTTTATTTTGGAGAATAAACAAGAATAAACACAGTACCCTGTGTTTCCAATACTTTCAGCATTCACTGTTATGTGCATGCCTCTGTTATGTGCATATCTCTATTGGAACTCACACATCCATTTGACACATATTAAAGACACATAGGGTCTTCTGATACTCGACACTGGTTACCAGGCACCATCAAGAACAAAACTAACAGAACCTGCCCTTTTGGAGTTTATGTTCTGCTGGGAGGACACGGACAGTAAACAGTAAACATAATAAACTGGCTAGCATGTTAGAAGGGGAGTAAAATAGAAGAAAGGTGGGGAGTTGCTGTGGTCAGTGGCCTCACTGAGTGGGCCGTGTTTGCATGAGGACTTTAGCATGGGACGTCTTAGCCTTGCAGAAACCTCCAGGCTGAGGGAAGAGATGCTGCAAAACCTGCAGCTGGGAGCAAGCTCAGGCTTAGGTGATGGGGGTTGAGGGGGCCACAGAACAGGGTGGGTGAGGCCAGGAGGGAGTATGGGAGAGGAGATCACAGAGCTAGCTAACGGGAAAGCAGGGAAAGCAGCTGGAAGGATTATTGTTGTCCTTCCTGTGAGAGCCGTGATGATGTGGTCAGGGTTGGCTGCTTCTGTGCCTTTGTCCCTTGATGGTGACCCCTTAGCAGGTGGGTACTGTGTCTGTTTCCCTGGCCCCTGCATCATCCTTGGCCTGTTGCTTGAATTGTATACAAGTTAAAAGACTTGATGTTTGCATCATCGGGAATGAAGTCGACTCCACCCCTGGGTCGTTCTGACAGAAGGGAAGGTGAATGTGACTAGGACAAGACATCTGGGGTGGTGTGAGCTGGCTCAGCCTTTGTCATCACCGTGCCCTTTACCTACACCCAGCAGCAACCCTGAAAAAGCCACGACCGGGCTCTGAACCCCAGGGAAGATTTAGCCTTGCTCTTGGCTGAGGCCTTCCCCTCCAGAGTCTCACTGTCCTCATCAAGAAAGGGAGGACAGTGTGGATTGTGCTTTCATTCCATGCTGCTCTGGGCCCCTCCTGGTTCCCTTCTTCATCAGTCATGTAGAGTTGACTCAGACATCTGGTCATCTGTGCGGACTCAGTCTCCAATAAATGACTACTGTCAAGTACTGAGCTCTGTTCCCAGCACGGCCCATCATGAAGCCCTGATGCATAATGACGGCCTCGCAAGGGGGGTGCTCAAAACAGGAACATACCTGGGGTCACACCCCCTTAAGCTTGCTCCCCAGGCCACACTATCCTGTAATTTTTTCACATTTTGAGATGATTTTCTCAACTAGACTGTAAGCACTTTGGAGACAGGGCCTGTGTCTGCACTTCTGTAATAGCCCCCACTGTTCCGGGCACAGATCAGGGCCACAAGGTGTGAACTCCGCAGGGCAGGACCTCCTGTTGGTGTTTTTCCTGACTGTCCTCCATGCGCAGCAGTGGTCAGGGGTGTGGAGGGAGTGAGGGGCTGGCACTGAGGGGACAGTGGCGCCTGCTCCGGAGCCCTCCCTGACCTGCCTTATCTCTCTTCTGCCCCTCAGGCCATCTCGCGCCTCTGCGAGGACAAGTACAAGGACCTGAGAAGACCCACGAGGAAGCGGTCAGCGAGTGCTGACAATCTGACTCTGCCGAGGTGGTCCCCAGCCATCATCTCCTAACCGTGGGGGTCCCCATTGGAGGCCGTACCATCCCTCAGTTTCTCCTTTAGTTTGAGAAAAGATAGACTTGGGGTGGTTTTGTTTTTGTTTTCCTTTCCTTTTCTTTTTTTAATTCATAGCTCTGTCAGGCTGCCTTGATGACTGCCTCCAGGCTGCGTGGCCCACACGCAGCAAGGCCTCGAGGGAAGTGAAATCAGTATTCCGGAAATCCTGTTTCATGCCTTTCCCGTCATGATTAACAGCACTTCCCTCATGGAGGAAAAGGACTCTCATCCTGGAGAAGGAGAAAAAGGGAAAGGGAAGTCGTGTAGAGGCAGGGAAAGGGTTAAATGGCTCAGCCATTTCTTAAGTCCCCGTCTGGTCAGTAGATGAATACGATGAAAAAACACAACAGTAGGTAACAAAGTTGGATGTGCATTAAAGACAAGAGTGCTGCGTTTATCACCTCCATTTGGATCAGTATGTTCTGTAAGACTTCTTGCATTCCTTCTAGCTGCTTTTTTGGGATTTGGGGGATTTTTGTTTGTTTTTATTCTGTTTTGGTTTTGGTCCCACAGAGCAGAGAATATAGTTTGTACCCATCATGGCACAGACATCCAAATAAATAGTATTGGTTGTTTCTCTCTGCACTATTCCTGTGAGCTGTCTTCTGAGCTTTCTTCCTCACAAGTGGGATGCGCTTGTTTCATTTCTGTATACCTTTATTATATACAGTTTTTCTCCAACGGTGGCAAAATTAACTTGACTGTAGTGCTGAACCAAAAGTATCCCTTTCCCTTCTTATTTCCTCACCCCAAGAAAATTCTAGATCACATGGGTGCTTGTGCCTTCCAATTTTCTTGCAGTTTTTTTTTTTCCTATCTGACCTGAAGTCGTAGTTACAAATCAGTCAGACTTTGTGAACTGAAGGAAACAATGTGCAGCAGAGGGTATCCTCTGGTTGAAGTTTTTTCCAGAGTGCTAGGTGTTTGCTTGAAGTTACTGAGTAGGAGCCATTTCTGTGTACCCCCTGCCCAGTTCATTCCTCTACTTCCATGTCCATTGTTGCAAGCAATATTCTTCTCAATTTTTATATGTTTACTTTAAATCAAAGTTAGTCTATTTGTATAAAGTTTTTTAAAAATCTAAAATTAAAAAAAAAACAAGGGTGAGGGGCTATTCGGTGGGAAGATCAATGAAGGGCAAAATGTTAACTATTAACTGAGGTATTTTTCACAGGATGGTTGAATAAAAAAAACTCAACTTGCATTTTCATTGTGGGTGCTTAGAGAAGTTATACAAAATTCAAACTGTGAAGGTTTATGCTTCATTAATTATGACCATACTTTTTTGTTTTCTGACTATCCCTAATTTCCTTATGGGCTAGATAAGAATCTTTTATATCAAGTAAAATAAAAAGGTTAATGATAGAATATCAGAGTAAATTTGATATTAAGTCTAAGAATCTGAGTCAATGAAGCATATACTGCTTTGGGGTTTTGCGTATTTCCCTGGGTCACAATGACAGGTGTCTAAGTTTTTTCCCATTTCAAGTTTCTGCAAGGCAAATGGCAGCAGATACTCTGTGTCTCACCTTTCTCCTCTGTGAACTTGGAAAACTTTGGAATCCTATTCGTCTTGGGTACCCTAAGGTCATGTGCGCACTCTCCTGATGGAACGTACTTTGGAGATGGAGGGGATTCAGAAAGTTGAAATCCCAAGATCCCCAACCCAAATGTGCTAGTCCGGTTTCAATGAAATTTGTATCATGTGTAAACAACTGTTTGGACCAGAAGTATTGTCAAGTTGTTTCTGGCCTAAACTTCCAAAAGCAAACAAACTGAATCTGAAAAGTTAATTATCTTTCCCTTGTGATGGTGTTGATATACTCTGGGTACCAAAATTAGCTTCTCTCTTCAAGTAAGAGTTGGATTTAGAACTTTAACTAGAGATCTAAAAATGTAGAAAATATCATTTTATATTCCCTAATCTATATAGCTTAAAAAGGGACATATTTTCTTAGCTGAATATGAATACCTCTCAAGCATAAATTAGTTCCTCTCATGTAAAGTATCTTATTTTACTGATCCATTTCAGGAAAGAGGTTCTGCTGCCTTTAAAGCAGAAAGCTTATTTTTATCCCTTTTATTTGAATGAGAGAGATTTGAAAATTGAATTATGTAAATATTTCAATGCATCTGCTATTATTTTGTGGAGTTTATTAAACTACTTTAAAAAATTGTATAGTCTATTTATTGTATGTATGTACATACAGTCTGATAACTTAAAATTTAAAGTGGATTCCGTAAAACCTGACTCAGTCTTGTTTAGACTATTGAATATTGTTTTAGCCTTGTGCACTGGACGCTACCTCTGTATAGGAAAATTTTCCATATTCATTAATAAGTATTGATCTGTATTAATTGGTTATGTTTCTTGCACTAAGGATTTTTAAAACTCTGCTGTAAGTGTAGATTTTAGTTTTACTTTTGCAGTATGAATCACTTGACACATAGGTAGATACTTTAGGTTTGTTTATTTTATTTTTCTACATGATGATGAACACTTAAATTTTGTTCTCTGGTTTGTTCTAAGTTTGCCAAAAAGAAACCCCAGCAACACCCAGTACAGTACCTATTGGCAAATCATAGTGACTGTAATTTGTTTGCAAGGTGATTCGATGCCCTACAATTAAAGCTGGATTGCTATTTAGGACTACATTGTCTTAGTGTAGTTTTTGAATGGACAGTTTTCATCATTAATAGAAGATGAAGAAAACTACACATTTTGTTGACTTTAATTTTAGATTTGACTTAACAAAGTCATTGGGAGAATAAGTACATCCCAGTGATTTTTTTTTTTTTAATTTGTTTTACACTTTCTTAACTGGGAAAAGGGAAAGAAGTCAGGGATTTAAAACCAAATTGGAGGGCAAGGTGGGAGATCCTACCATGATCCGAGATGTGTTCCTATGCCTTAATGCACTAGGTGAGGCCGGTGTCAGAGCCTTGTACCCATCGTCTGGCTCCTCTTCTGGGCTGGCTCTCCCGAGTTCCTACTCTTGGTCTTTGGCAGGGGCATCTCCATCTTGGGGTTTCCCTTGGTTCTGGGGATTTTGATCCTCAGCTTAACTGCAAAGCAGAATTTTGGGAGTGAGCGATTTTGATCCTTTCCGGCTGTTTTTGGTAACCTCTCACCTGGGGCCATATTTTACAGCTTTGAATTTTTTAAACAATAAAATATAATTCCTGGTTCATTGTAGGTACTTAATAAGTGTTAAATAAATAAATACATAGAACAAATAGTGCCTTCTTGCTGCATTTTTTTGAATATTATGTTGAGATAAAATTCAACAGGTTTTATAGATGCAGAGTATGAACCTCTTCTTTGCAAGAGCAATGGGAAAAGTGTTACTAGTCATGGAAGTCTTGAGCAATTCACAAAAGTATCAAGCACCTCTTAGAAACCTCTGATTGAGATATTGCGTGTCACTTTTGTGTTGATACCCTATTTTGTATTAATGACTTTATCTCCTTTGACTTCATTGGAATCCACATCTCAAGACTGTGTTGGGTGGATCTTAGAGACATGGATCGTCTTTTGAAAGGCCAACCAGAGAGAGCCTGTATTGTTGAAAAAGAGAAGGAAATAAGAAACATACCCTCAGGCTGAAATGGGAAAAGAATACTTAAGAAGATTTATTTCTTAAACCATATGGGAATGCAAGGAAAGTACTACACACAACTTCATTAAGATCATGATTTGCTGTTGCTGAGTGTAGAGCCTTGTAAAGCTATTGCATCTAAACCAGATGCTCCCTTTCTACCCCGCCCCTGCTTTAGGTTGCTGCAGAAATGTGCTTGCAGTCACAAAATGGGTGATGGAGTGTGGACCTGACCAGTTCAGCTGACTTCCTTTCCGGTCTTCCTGTTTGATTTTCTAAGTTTGAACTTATGAAGGTGCTGAAGGAATACTGAGTCACTTTCCGTTCGAAGCTTCAAGAGTTCAGTGATCAGCACTGAAATGGTCTGCTTTTATTCACATCTCTAGACTGCAAGTCTTTGCAGGGTTCTGTGTGTCTGCATTGCCGTGGGTCTTAGCGGTGAGCACTCAGGTGAGGATTTGTGCCAGCCTCTGTGCTATCCGTCGTAGGTCTTTGTAGAAGGCCTTCTGGACGGACCTGTAACAGTAAGAAATGTGCTCTGAAATCCCTTACTGAGTGGTGTTTGGATTTTACAGTTCTCTCCAAGTTTTCCTGTGTCTTTTAGTGCCTTGATATAGGTACAGGTCTTTAAAAACTTGGTTTATATAAATAAGTTATTTGAAATGCAGGATAGTAGAAGGGCATTCCAGAATAATTCTGTGCCCTTCATTGATTGGATATGGATAAAGAGCAACTAGCATATTCATGAGATAGGGTTCTTGCCATACAACAACTAAGGAGAATTATCTCCTCTTGTGTCGGTCATTTTGACTGCAGGTGACCTGCTCACGAGGTTAGTCAGAAGTACCAGGCACCTGCTGTCCACTAGGCATTGCACACAGTGGGAGTCCAGGACTAAAATCTGGCCCCTATCCACGTAAAGCTGAATTGATTTGGTCTGGATCAGTGGTTCTGACATGACAGTAAAGAAAATAAGACACACATTTCATCCTGTCATGAGCATGAAGAAGAATATCTAAACCTGTTTCTGGTAAGAGACCTGTGTATGAGGGGCTTCTTGAACATCATTTCTTTCCACAGACATTCGTGGAGTTCTATGATCATTCAGTGTTACAGATTGGTATGTTGTGAGGTCCTTAAAGCTAATGTGATTGCTACCAAGAACATGGAGGAGAAACCACTGGAAAATAAGAATTTAGTAAAATGGCAGTTATAAGGTCACTGTACAAAAGTGATAGTTTCCCTAGTCACCAGCACTAACCAGTTAGAGAATACAGTGGAGCAGAGATGCCATTCGAAACCATCACATTATAACCTGAGAATGGAAACATCAAATGCTTATGATGGCCACTACAGCTTTAAGCATGTAACACACTTTAATTCATTGAATGCTTATCAGTTTCAAGGTAGCTGCTGCTACTCCAGATGATGATGCTTAGGCTTGCAGAGGTGGGCCCACAGTCAGAGAGTTGAGCCAGGACGCCTGACTCCAGAGCTTAATTTTAACCAGCCTGCTATATGGTCTTTTACTGCCTTCATTAGGGAAGAAAACCTGTCAAGAAATGTGTTCTAGTCTTCCCTGCCCCCCAACACACACACATTCATGCCATTCCAAAACCTGCAAAATGACCTTATTGGGAAATGGGGTCTTTGCAGATGTAATTAGTTAAGATGAGGTCATATTGGATTAAGGTAGACCCTAAATCCAATGACTGGTGTCCTTATAGAGGGAGATTTGAGGGCACTTGAGTGGCCCAGTTGGTTAAACATCCTACTCTTGATTTGGGCTCAGGTCATGATCTCACTGTTTTGAGATCAAGCCCTGCTCTCAGCACAGAACCTGCCTAGGATTATCTCCCCCTCTCTGCCCCTCCCCTGCTCGCTCTTTCTCTCTCTCTCAAAAAAAGAGGGGGAGATTTGAAGATACATAGGCCTAAGGACAGCATCCGTGTGACAACAGAGGCAGAGGTTGGAGTGAAGCAACAACAAGCCAAGGAATGTCAAGGCTTGCTAGCAGGCTGGGGGAGGCAGGGTAGGAGTCTTGATGCCAAGGCCCGATGCTTTGAGCCTCCCAAACCGTGAGAGAATCTGTTTCTGTGGTAAGCCACTCTGTGCGTGGCGATGCTGTGGCAACTCTCGGAAACTCATACATGTGCCATTCCTAAGTAAAGAAAATGCTGCACTTTATGGGCAGTCATCAGAAAAGAACCAAAGGGACACTGTGTTCCTGGGTGGGAAGTCACGGTACTGTAAAAATGTCCTTTTTCTTCCCTACTGCTCTCCCCTTTGGCCAGTGTTCTCTTGAGCACCCCAAATTCTGTCTCCATTTAAGTCCGTTCTCTGAGCTGGAATTTCTGTCTGGTGTGTTCCCCCCAGAAACTTGCGTCACTCATTTAAGACTCCTGCTTAAAGTCACATGTCCAAGAGGCCTGCTGTGACCTTGCCCCCTCAAAGGCCATCCTCCTCATGGCTTCTGCAGCACCTCACTTTCAGCCTCGCCTGGTTGCCATCGCTGCACTCTTCTGGTCATTTCTTCAGGGGCCTCCTGCTCCTGCTCCTTCCACACCGCTCAGAGGGCAGCAGTCCTGTCTGTGTCCACACCTAACCTGGACCTCACCCTTTCAGAGGGATGGAAGGGCATTTAGAGAGTTAGAACTGAGGACAGCCTTGAGGCAGGCTTAAGGAAAGAAGCAGAACTTGAACTGGATGTGTGTGGGATCTGGATAAATAGGAAAGGAATTCTGCTCAAGAATGTTCTCTCTCAACATTGCTGATGGACAGTGTTAAGGAGACATTACTGTCAGTACAGATGTACGTGGAAGACTTTGGAAATCAGCCAGAGAAGTTTGAACAGTGTCATTCAGTCTTTAAGTATTTGCCTTTAACATAACCTTCATCTCCAGAAACCTACTTACTCCTTATATTTTGGGTGCCTTCAGATCACAAAGTTTTCACCTTATCTCAGCAGTCCCCTAATGTTAGTGGAGCAGATGTTCCCATTGCTTTTCAGATCGGAGCTGAAGTCAGGAAAGGCTCGGCAAAGGTTTCATCAGCCACCCGTGGAGCTTCCAGTTCATGTACGGTTGCCCCTAAAACTGCCGAGGAGGCCAGCTTCACCTGTCATGTGAATCTCCATGAGTGTTATCCTTGGAGAAGAGACAGCTGCAGCATTTAGCTTTTTCAAATAAGCTTGGCAATATCTAAAGCATGAATAGAGAGCTTGTTATTTTTATGGTTGCTAAGTATAGATAGCATGCAGATGGTGGGTCTGGCCTGTTAATAGGCATTTTACAGAAACCTAGGAGTTGCTATTTCCAAGCTGCTGCTTGGCCCTCCAGTGATATCTTCTTCCCATCAGGTCTTAGTTCAAGTGCTGTAGACAATCTGGAAAACAACTGGCTCCTCCCTTGAATTGCAGCTTCTCCTCTGGCACATGTGGTGGGTCTTGCTGGACTTTTATTTTTCTGTACTTGTGATTTCTCATTTTTTAAGTTTGAGGCACATTTTCCAGCTCAAAATAATGCCCAGCCTCTGATTTTCACTGGATGTCTTAGTGTGGATTGTTCTTCCTCACCTTATCCTTATCCTCACCTCCTAACATCACTCATGTTAGCCTCCTGGTTTTACTTCTTTCATGGCGTGTCTCTGTCTGAGAGCACCAGCTTATTTACTTGGGGTTTCGGTTGCCCGCCTCTAGCAGAGGCAGAGCCTGCCACTCCTGTCTGCAACAGAAAGCTGAATTTACTGCACTCTGAGGGAGGGACAGCTGTGAAGCACTGTCTCTGACCCAAGGGGAGAACAGATCTCATAAAGGGTGCTGGAGAGCATGGTGCTTGGGGATTTCAGTTCCCAGAGCATTTAGGGCTTGGCGGGCATTTACCTGTGGAGGTGTGTTTATTTAAGTGAGGCTGATGCTGACTGCCTGACCCTGACTGCTAATGTGAAGTTCTCATTCAAGGGGCACCTGGGTGGCTCAGTCGGTTAAGCGTCCGACTTCGGCTCAGGTCATGATCTCACGGTCCGTGAGTTCGAGCCCCGCGTCGGGCTCTGTGCTGACAGCTCAGAACCTGGAGCCTGTTTCAGATTCTGTGTCTCCCTCTCTCTCTGCCCCTCCCCTGTTCATGCTCTGAAGTTCTCATTCAAGTGAGAATGGGTTTAAACCAGTTCTGATGGTTACTCATGTGGCCAAATAACCACCATCCTTCCCAAGTGGAAAGAAACTTTTACCCCATCCCCACCCCCATCAGCTCTCTAAAACCAAAGATATCCTGTCTTGTTCACCACCGTATCCCCAGAGCTTAGCAAAATGTCCATTCTATGTTCAGTAAATATTGTTGAATGAATGAGTGAATGAAACGTCTTAATGGAGAACTGGCCTCAGCTTCCCCTATGCTGGGAGGGTCTGTGAGATCTGAACTTTGAAGGATTGAATGAAGAAGATGAAAGATAGAGTATATGTTACTCTGTGGCTCTAGAAGGGAGAACAGGACCCAGTGGTCAGTATGAGTTACAGAAACATGGATTTCTGCTTGGTGTAAGGAAGACCCTCTAAGGGTAGCAGCTTTCCAGAGGTGGAAATATCTGCCTTGTCCTGATGTTAACTGAGAAGAGCAGAAGCAGGGGCTGGACCAAGAAGAAACTCCAGGGGCCTGATTCCTCACTAAGTGGGCAGGGGCCTGACTTTCTCAGAATCCTGTGGGTTGGACATGTGGTCAAAGATGGTATTTAGTTTGTCTTTCAGGTAGGCTACTTCTGCCATAGTATATTTCTTTCCTATTGTTATAATCACTGTGGTAGAATCAAGATCTTTGGCACCAGGTCCTAGTTATTGTTTGCAAAGACATCGATCCAAAATATTCTCCTTTCCTTGCAGAAGGCGTCATTTGCAGCATTGGAAGATTGGAGGTAATTGATCAAATGTGTTGACTGAGCCATTTTGAAAGGATGGAATTTAGAGGGACGTGGCCAAACAGGTTCCCTGCTGTCCATTTATAAATGACCTATTTTTGTTCCTCTATGGATTCTCTCCTGGAGTTTTAGAAAACATCCCCTGCCTGCATGCCTCTATAGCTCAGTTCTACCTGGGGCATCAGGCGCCAAGTGGACAGGTGTGTTCTGTTTTAGGTGGAGAATCAGTTCTCACCATGTCCATGATGACCTCCGTGGATACAGGGGAGAGGGGTAAGAATCAGTGAGTGGACTCAGTACAGGATTTGATCTGTATAAAGGATAGAGGACAAGTATTTGGGGCTGCTGGGTGCCTGAGCTAGCCCTGGCCAGGATGGCTCTCCTCATACTGCTGGCCATCCGGAGCTGAGAATACGTGCCAACATCACTTGCGAGGGCAGAACTGGCCAAAGACACGGACTTGAAAAAGCCAATGGTTGAATAGTGGTTCCTTCAGTCTTTTAGGCAAAGGTATTCTGGCCACATGGGGGCATCTACCCGGTCGCTGAGCCCAGTGGCAAAGGTACACTGGCTGCTGATGGCAGAGAGGCCGCTGATTGCTGGCTGAGGAGAGAAGCCACATGGACACTCTGTCCAGTTCTGGGCTTGACTTGTGCTCCCTTCGTGAGTTGCTGTTCCCTGTGATTATAAAATAGAACTAGAAAGATCATCTGGTTCAACCTACTCACTTGATGGGCAAGAAAACTGGGGTCCCGGGGGTCTCTGGAAGAACACTAGGGTTACACAGGTTTCTGACATGCCCCTGTCCCATGCAATGCCTTCCCCTTTCTACCATCATTCTCTTCAGTTTGCACACAGGCTTGTGAGAAAGAAGGTGTGCCTTGGAGGTCCGTGGCCCCAACAGCTGAGGCGCCTCTCCCTGTCTGATGCCATGGGGCCAACAGGGTGGGGCCACCAGCATAATCCACATTTAAATAAATAATGGCAGCTACCGTTTCACTGCACACTCACGCCAGATGTGCACACATCAGTTGTTACTATTGTCTGCTTCCGCAGCACAGCCCTTTCATGTGATGAATGCCTCTCTGGAACCCCAGTGTATTTAGGACAGAGACACACAGATCTGCTTTAGTGGAAGAAATCATGGAAGGCCACCTTCCACCCACTTAGCAATTCCCAAAATCCTACTAGAAAACCTCAACGTTCTAAGAAACAAATTTGAGAATCACTTTTTACATTATCTTTTAAATTCTCCAATTACCCTATGCAGTGGTATTATTTCCCCCCCTCCTTTCAGCTTGGAAAATTTAGGTGAAGAGAAGTTAATTAACTTGAGGGTGGCTGAGCAAGGATTTGAACTCACGCCAGTCTGATTCTTAGCCAGTCCATTGTTAAAAAGTCTGCCAGGAAGAAGAACAAGCTTCATGTGATTTCTTGGATTTTCAGATTCTGTTCATTTTGCTTCCCTAGAAATCCTGGTAACAATAACAACAGAGATGCATCAAGAAAATACTGCTTTGAAAAGTTTTGCGAGTGCAAAGCCACTGCTTGAAAAGAATTGAGCACATAGAAAAGAGTTCTCTCAGTAGTCAATGGTCTATTTATTAAAGAGCCCAGTACTGAATACCAATGAAAATACTTTCCCACCCATTGCCCCCTTAGGTGTCCAGCTCATTAATGCACAACACTGCCCTCCCTCACTACCTTCATGCTCTAATAAACGGGGACTTTGAAAGGCCCACTGGCTAGTACTAGACATGGCATTTTGAACATGAAATTGGACACTTGTGGGTGCTTGAGGTTTTTAACTCCAATTACGTATTTTATCTTTTCATTCACTGGGCAGCAGCAGAAATTGCTTGCAGCAAAACCTACTCAAATCCTTTATTTTGTTGTTTCCACTATAGGACCTTCACTTTTGCAAATTGCTTGACTTACTGCTTTCCAAAACTTTTAAAAAGCTGTAATTGTGTTACAAACATAAGCTCTGGGGACACTGCTACAATAGAAAACTTTAATACTAACAAGGCAAGACAGTCTCTAAATCTACCCCATGACGATTTTCATCTTCCCAGGCCTATTCTTTTGAGTTTCCAGAGAATACAGATTTGCCCTGCAGCAAATCTATGTCCACGATACCCAATTAGCCCGACTTGGTGCAACATCAAACTTATTCTGCTACTTTCCATCATCAGGGTCTTTGGCTTTTTTGCAACTCCCCCCCCCCCCCCCGCCCCCAGTCTCATTGATCAAATCTCTTGGAACCAAATACTGGGGAAATCTGAATGTCCCTAGCTGTTGAAATATCTGTGATTTTGTGAATAAATATTTGCAGGTACTTGTGCATCTTGTTTATGTAACCTATTATAAAGAAGAATTGTGGCATTAAATTATGTTAAGACATTTCCCCCATCCAGATTCTGACTGCATGATACTTGTTAGAGTAAACAGGTTCTGTTCTTAAGCCCTCAGATCAAAGAGTTGTCAGCTTGGAATGAATTGAGTTGATGACTTGATGCTCCTGTGGAAATGTGTGGCAGTCAGACACGACCTGTTAGCAGGAAAATGTCCCGAAATAACTGGAACAACTGGGCATAACACAGGATTTTCTAGCATTGCAGTTTATTTATTTAGGGTCCAAGCCCAAGCCCAAAGCTGATGCTCAGGGCCTTGAGGGTAGTGGGAGACCTTAGAATGGCACAGAGAAAGACTGGATATAGAGGTGCCAGCTTTATGAGAGCTGACTCAGTTATGAAAATCAACTCCCTGTTGATTCAAGAGGTCTTAATGATCGCTTCCCTCTAGTTTTGCTTGGAGGAAGTCATCCGGGCCACGCCCCTGCCACCCACTGAGCATTGTTTCTCAGAAAGCCCCAGAAGGCTTGTCTGGCTCCAGCTTCCCACGGATGATTCTAGCAGAAAAAGTGTTTATGAAAGTGCTGATGTGAGGCACACAGCCTCATTCCCTTTGGCAAAGAAGGCTTGCACAAGTAGCGTGGGTGCAAATGGGTAGCTGCATTTGGAGAGGGAAGATGAAGGAGGAATTTGAGCAGCAGGTGACAGCGGGAGTCAAAGTTAGGGAAAGGGCATTTTTACAATGGGTTGGGTTGGTGGACGCTTCCTATCTCTGCTTCCGCAGAGTGGCCAAGCCCTCATGTATCAAAATAGAGGTCTCGCTGTACATCTACAGAAAGGGAAGGTGCATGCGGTGGGAGCTTATAATATGGAATGTGTTGAGAAATCAAGGAGATGCCCCTAACGAGCACGCCGCTCACCCGTCAGTCTTCTTCTGCTTGAGAATTTCTGAGTCTCGCCTCCAGCCCAGGACATGCCCACGTCCAACTGCCACAGAAACCTCTGCTTGACTGAACCTGCTCCCTCTCACTCCCCATCCATGGTCCTTCTCTGGGGTGCCCATCTTAGAGCATGGCAGCCCTGTCTGCTCGGTTGCTGAGGCTGGGAGGCTCCTTCCTCAGGTGCTCCCACCCCAGCACACAGGTCCCCCCTCAGCCGCCACCCAGCAGTGGAAAACACCTGCAGACAGGAAAGCACCATATTGACACAAGGTCCTCTGGGTGATACTGTGAAGCTAGGGGAGTCATTTCATGGAGAACAGTTGCAGAGTGAAAATACATTAGCTAACCCAACTTACAGGGAAATGTCCATTCCACAAACGAGGCCGAAGGCACCGTCAGGCACGCTGAGCTGGGGGCCCGACACTGAGTGGGAAGCCTGAAGAAAAGGTGAGGTGCAGAGAACTCTGACCAAATGTCCAGGGAGAGAGAGTGCCCTGTGCATATTCTACATCCAAGCATCCAAATCTTTGGACAAGCATCCAAGATTTAGGGCCTGGGCCTCAGAGCAACTTGCACTTAAGCAAGAGTCATTTATTTGTTCTTTGTGCACAGTCGTTGAGAAATAGCCCCAATCTAAGCTCTTAGGCACCACAGGAACACGAGAGGCATTTCCCCTTAAGCTGGGTGTGTTTGGTGCTAGTAGCAAAGGCACTTACCACCCAGAACAGGCTGCAACCATCTGGGAAGGGAACAGAGGTCCTGCAGCTTAGCTCAGCCACGTTGCCACAGGCTCCCCCTTCGTGGCGCTGTCTCTGGCCCCATCACACATATGCCCCACACAGGGTGCCTGGGCCCCAGGGGATCAGTTTAGTGTTTGCTGCGCCACCAGCTCTGCTTCTGATGCGAGTCTTCAGTTAGACTTCTTATGACTGCTGGAAGTAGCATTTGAATTGCTCTCAGTTTCCAATTCTGGACCTCTATGGCTTCATAGGATTGTACAGAAAAAACCCTCTGAAAGTCTGAGTGAATCCTCTATTGTGTACACATGTGTATGCTCTGTGGTTAAATGGGAAGACCGCAGTTCTGGAAGATTCAGAGCTCTGACTCCAAATTCTAATGTGAACTTAGACAAATCCCTTTACTCTTTATATCAGTTTGCCAGGGCCACCATAACAAAGCAGCACAGGCTGGGGGGCTTACACAACAGAAATCCATTTTCTCACAGTTTTGGGGGTTTCTTCTGAGGCCTCTCTCCTTGACTTGTAGATGGCTGCCATCTCCCCATGGCATCTTGTGGTCTTGTTCTGTGTTCCTGCATCATGGGTATATATCCTAACCTCCTTTTGTTTAAGGACACTGGTTGGATGGGTGAGGGCCCATCCCAATGGCCTCATTAACTTAATTGCCTCTTTAAAGCTTCCATCTCCAAATTCAGTCACATTCTGAGGTATTGGGGGTTAGGGCTTCAACATATGAATTTTGGGGATACACAATTTAGCCCATAACAATTTTCTTAATTTCATTTTTGCTTCTTAATGTCTGAAGAATTCCTTTAGATAAGCCAATGACTTCTGAGGTCTGTTTTTGCTCTACCAATGTTGCCTGGGAAGGTGTGCTTCTCTCTTTCTTATGAGATTATAAATACTTAGATGGTGGTAGTCATGCTGTCTTCCCCATCTGAAGATAACACACATCCCCTTCCATCCATTGTCACTTGCTGATGCTGCCATTGCCAAGGTTATCTGAACCTCCTGCCTAGCTTGAACTTCAGAATGGCAGTCAGTGAACAGAGGGCACTCAGAGGAGGACTGAGCCCAGCCCCACGGCAGCTGTTGTGCTCTCTGGCTCCCCTATATCACAAATTTCATTAAATTTTTAAAAAGAGTTTATTTATTTTTGAGAGAGAAAGAGACAGAACATGAGCAGGGGAGGGGCAGAGAGAGAGGGAGACACAGAATCCCAGGAAGGCTGGGTCTGAGCTATCAGCACAGAGCTGGATGCGGGGCTTGAACTTGTGAACCGTGAGATCATGACCCGAGCCGAAGTCAGATGCTCAACCGACTGAGCCACCCAGGCACCCCCATAAATGTCATTTTTAATAAGGGCTCCACTTGTCACAGATACTTTAAGAGCACCACTTGAAGGGAGGCACAGGCATACCCCTGCTCTCAACCTAGTTTTGAGTGTGGGATATGTACTCCCACCCCACATCTGCCAATTGTCCCTTAACTAGTTTAGAATCAATGCGTGTTACCTCCTTCTGAGATAAAGAGACTGGTGGGCTTGATAGGAAAACTCAGCAAACTCTCATGTTGATAGCTAAAATAAATTCTTGCCTGAAATCATCCTTTAGGGGAAGGCTTTTCTCTACTCAGCTCCGAATAGAGGAAGCATCCACATAGCTAATGTCAGAAGCTCATGCACATACTATCCTTGGTCACTTAAATTGCTCCTAATGACCATTTGAAACAGTTGTACTTTGAGACATCTTTTCACATCTTCAACTTCTGGTCTGTCTCCATGTTCCAATCTAACAAAAAGAGGGATAAACAGGAAACTAGTTTTACATTTTGGTTGTCCTTGAGAACTGGTAGAAAACACTCCTAGGAAATCCCCTGCAATTCCCAACCTATTCAGTCCATTGCTGAGGATTCTTGTTGAATAACAGCATTTTTTTCCCATTGAGCCAAAAAACAAAACAACAACAAAAACACATTTAATTTCCAGCCATTTCTCTTTTGTCAGAAAAATACCCTCAACTTTGATAACTCTGGCAACTATGGCAACAGTATGGACTTTGTTTCTAAAGAGCTAAGTCTGGAATTCAAGTAAAAAATTAGAAACACAAATAAGGGAGCACCTGGGTGGCTGGCTCAGTTGGTTAAGCACTGGACTCTTGATTTCAGCTTAGGTCATGATCTCATGGTTCAGAAGATCAAGCCCTGTATCAGGCTCTGCACTAACAGTGTGGAGCCTGCTTGGGACTCTCTCTCCCTCTCTCTCTGCCTACCCCTGCTCGTGCATGTGCACACACACTCTCTGTCTCTCAAAATAAATAAATAAACAACAAAACAAGAAATACAAGTAAGAAGAACTCAATACCTGTTGCCTTTTAGGGTGGATTATTTACTGATGTCATAGACTACACATAGTAAGCCATTTTGCTATGGAAGCTCAAAGGAGCTAAAATGTGTTAACTGTGTTATCTGGCACAGCTAGAATATTTATCTAGAAACAGGCTCAATTCACTGACATCTCCAGCACTCCATACCTATCTTCATTCCATTGCCAAAATCCACTGTCTTCATTTAATAACTTAAATTCTTAAGTTAAAATTTTTCACTATCATTATTTTTTCACTGTCTTATTATAAAGATATCTTTTCACTGTCTTAAGATATCTGTCCTTCCTTGTAAAATGAAGAAAATGAAATGATAAAAACAGAAATGTTTTGAACCTTTTGTCTAATCTGTGCCTCAATGCTCATAGCACCCCTGGTGAGCCACAAGACTGTAGGCAGAAGTGTTATTCTTCTGAAAAACTTAATTCATGGTGGGGCTTCTGGGTGGCTCAGTCAGTTAAGCATCTGACTTCGGCTCAGGTCATGATCTCACAGTTCATGAGATCAAGCCCCGCATCGGGCTCTGTGCTGACAGCTCGGAGCCTGGAGCCTGCTTCGGATTCTGTATCTCCTTCTATCTCTGCCCCTCCCCCACTTGTGCTCTGTCTCTCTGTGTCTCTCAAAAATAAATAAATGTAAAAAAAAAAATTAAAAAACTTAATTCATGGTGATTTAAAATCTTATTCTTTTTCTTATCTGTTCTTCTTTTGTGATTTTCTCTCTTTGCAGTCTCTTCCCTTTGTTCTTCCTCCTCTTCCATTGCTTTTCATTTTTCTTCCTAAAAGGTACTCATTCTGCTCCATATGTGATTATAACCAGGTTTACCTATCATTTTCATGGCCTGGTTAGGATACTTCAGATCAGATTACTTGCAGAGTCCTGGCAGCAAATACACATCTCCATATAGCAAGAATAAATGGGGGGTGGGGAGGATATTGCTCTTTCTCTATGTCCCCAGAGTAAAGGGAAATTGGGGTCAAGGTTGGCACAGATCATTAAGTAAGGTTTCTGCCCATAGTCATGACAGAATAAATGTTATTGAACTAGATCTCCCACTGTAAATAACTAAAAAGGCTGGATGAAATATGCGAAGCGAAAGTTTTCAGTTGTTGAAAATAGGCAGCAAAGGACTGCAATCTCTGACATTAGGGGAAAAAATGAAGTAAACCCTATAACTGCTTCAGTCTACAATTACTTCAGCTTTTTAACTGGAAGCAATTTTTTGGACTGTATGCAGGGAAAACCCAAACAGAGTCTGGAGGTCTCACTGAGTTGAGAAGACAGAGATTAGAGTTTGGGGAGACTGACACAGCTGGAGGGTATAGGACAAGATACCAGAGAAAAGGGAGAACTCCAGAAATGTGTATACAAGTTCCCTTGAGTCTTTGGCTAAATGCTAAGCTACAAATGCAAAGAGCAAAACTCCATAAGGTCAGTAAATGGAAGCTTTAAGCTGAACAATTCCTAGGCCTTGCATAGGGTAGAGAGACACTTAAATTCTGGCCAGCCAAACTGAAGTTACCTTGTTAAACAAGGGAATATTCAGTAAAGACTTTAGAAATGTAATACCCTCATAGTAGGGCGAAACTAGATCCACTTTAACGAAGCTTAAAATAAGCCTCAGAAAGATCAAGCTAATAGACAGCTTAACTGCCTGTAAAATTAATTCAATACTTTTTGAAGGAAAATAAAATCCAGACGTTCAACAATGTAACACACACAATGTCCAGCATTCAATAAAAGTAACTAGACATGTGAAGAAGCAGGAAAAAGTGACCCACAATGAGGAGAGAAATCAGTCAGTATTAATAGAGCCAGGAATAATAGATCTGGATAATGGAATTAGCAGATAAAGACTGTAAGACAAGTTATTCTAAATAAACTCAAGAATTTAAAAGAAAACAACTATGATGAGGAAAATGACTATATTAACACCTGGAAAATAGTCTTCAGGACAAGGAATATTACTAGAGATCAAGAAGGACATTTCATAATGATAAAAGGGTCAATTCATCAATAAGACATAAAAATCCTAATAGGTATGCACCTGATAACAAAATTTCATAAAAGTAGTCAATCAGGAAATAACGTCTATAGCTGCCATTTTAAATTAAAAAAGGAAATACTACATGGCTATTTTCAAAGTTATCTTTGCCACCATAGGTTTACTGAGTAAACTATCCTAAGGCATTACTGGGGTGACAGAAAAACAGTTTAACAGATTTGGCTTTGACCTCAAGGAGTTCACAATAAGGTTGAAATACAGAACACACACACACACACAGTAATTAAAAGATTAAAACATATGTCTCATGTATTCTTTCTTAAATTTCTGCCTTTCAATTTTTGAATCAAACACATCATTAAGCTCTTGTTGGCTGTTTCCCATCTCCAGGTATTAGTTCCTGGTCTTAAAAACATTTTAGTAGCTACTTAGTCATCTCTCCTATGCCCAAGTGACCTTATGGGGACCCTAAAGTAGATCTCTGGTATTAACACTAACAATGATCCTCCACCAGATTCCCAGTTGACCTTTCTTCTAGGTTCAGCTATAACCCTCAGAACGGGGAACCTGGTGGAGGATCATTGGGTCCCCGTAAGGCTTGCAGTGAGCTTCTATGGTCTCCTTACCCTGCTTTCTACCCATTGGAAGCAAGCAGTGAGTCCTCTACACTCACATTAGTAGAATACATTTGAGAAAAAAAAAAAAAAAGATAAGTTCTCAGGGTGATTCACGCCCATTATAGTTAATTAAACCAGTCCCACTTAAGAAGACAAAGGAGCCACTCCTTGGGAAAAATCATTCTTAAAAATCCACTTTATACCCACAATTTAATCTTTTAAAATTCAGTCATGTTTCCCAAGAAAACTGCCTAGAGGTAGTATTGGGATTAGAATGGATTATCCCTAAATGAGCTTTTCCATAAATCCAAACTCAGCTAAGAAGGGCTCTTTGTTGCCTTTTAATCAATGATTGAATTTATTTATGCCACTTCTTTCCAAGAAAGATTAAAGTAGTTTACCACAAACCTGCTAGATCTTACCTAGTTCCAGAAAGGAACTGCCCAAAAGAGAAGCCTCATTTGGTGTTGCCTGGGAATGAGAGCTTCTCTATGAAGTTCCCAGGTTTCCCAGTTGCTTCCATTTATTTGTATTGTGGAAAGACTATGGACTTTGGAGTCAAATGAATTGGGAAAGAATCCCAGCCTTGCCACTACAACCTGTGTGGTCTTAGGCAGTCATGAAACATCATGGAGCCTCATTTTCTTCATCTATAACATACTTCATTCATGGGTCTGTACACATACACATACACACATACTCCAAATACTAGTTCTCTCCTTAATGCTCACCTTATACCTCTATTGTAGGCCTTATCATTTATTACACTTATATGACCATGTCTTAGATCTTCTGGAATCTGGGAAGTTGCTCATTGTTCTTCCTGTTAGGATTGTATTTGTCTGCCTCCTTCCCCTTAGTGGGAAGGGCTGTGTCTAAATTCACTATATCCGTATCTGGACACAGTATCTGGCACAGAGTAGATGGTATTATTATTGTTGAATGGAACCCTCACTCAACAAGCTCTCCATTACCTTCTTTAGTGAAGAAAAAAAAAAACAAAGCAAAATTTTAAAACTCCTCCAGTCTTCTCTCATAGCTCCCTCACAGCTGGGACCATAGCACTCTTATGGGGGTAAAGGGTGAAGAGCTTTGATGTCAGGACCTGGGTTCAAGTTCCTGTTCTTCCACCTACTAGCTGGGTAAACTTGGGCCATCAAATAAAGGAATATGTGAATCAAAACTACAATGAGATATCACCTCACACTTGTCAGAATTGCTAAAAACAACACAAGAAACAATAGATGTTGGTAGGGATGTGGAGAAAGTGGAACATTCTTGCACTATTCGTGGGAACTCAAACTGGAGCACCCATTCTGGAAAAGAGTATGGAGTTTCCTCAAAAAGGTAAAAATAGAAGTATCCTACAATCCAGTAATTGCACTACTAGGTATTTACAAGAATACAAAGATACTAATGCAAAGAATACAAAAATACTAATTCAAGGGATACATGCACCCTGATGTTTATAGCAGCATTATCTACAATAGCCAAATTATGAAAACAGCCCAAATGTCCATCTACTGATGAATGGGTAAAGAAAATGTGGCATATATATGGTGGAATATTACTCAGTCATAAAAAAGAATGAAGTCTTGCCATTTGAAACAACATGGGTAGAGTTAAGAGTATTATGCTAAGCGAAATGAGTCATTCTGAGAAAGACAAACAACATATGATTTCACTTATATGTGGAATTTAAGAAACAAAACAAATGAGCATAGGGGAAAAAAGAGAGAGAGAGACAAACCAAGAAACAGACTCTTAACTATAGAGAACATCTGATCATCAGTAGATAGAGGTGTGGTGCCAGGAAGGTGAAATAGGTGATGGGGATTAAGGAATGCACTTGTGATGAGCACCAGGTGTTGTATGGAATTGTTGAATCACTACATTGTACATCTGAAACTATTTTTACACTGTATGTTAACTAACTGGAATTTAAGTAAAAACTTAAAAAAAATAAAGGAATGTGTGTACACTGGCCAGGTCAGCCTGGCACGTAGGAAGGACACAGTGCTGTTTATTTCCTCTGAGCTGTCCCCTACTGTCACCCAAATCACACTCTTCAATATAAAAGTGATATTCTTGGGGCGCCTGGGTAGCTCAGTCAGTTGGGAGACTGACTTCAGCTCAGGTCATGATCTTGCAGTTCGTGAGTTTGAGTCCCATGTCGGGCTCTGTGCTGACAGCTCAGAGCCTAGAGCCTGCTTCGGATTCTGTGTCTCCCTCTCTTTCTCCCCTCCCCCGCTTGCACTCTGTCTCTCTGTCTCAAAAATAAATAAACATTAAAAAATTTTTTTAAAAAGTGGTATTCTTGACGGTTGAAGGCGCCTGATCCAACTCTGCATTATCACCCAGTCATTCTATTTTAAACTCTTGTCCATTATCCTCACACTTAATTTTTCTGCTTTCTTGTTTGTCTTCACTTTCATATGGAAATAGAGCTTCGTAATTGCACGGCTGGTTTCTGTGGAGGTCCTGGCTGTACCAACTGCATTGGAGCAAATGAAATGGATATTCCATACCTTCCTTTCATTTTGTTCCTTAAGAGAAAACCTGAGTTAAAAAAGACTGCCTGAGGAGATCCCCCTGTCTCTCAAATTGCCAGTGTGCTGGGTAGGATATTGGCTCAGAGACAAATTAACTGTCGCCTGCTCTTTGAGACACCACTGTCTAGGGTTCTGAATATATCCTTCACTTATAACAAACAGGCTAATCACTTGTCACAAATCAAAGAGGTTGTGAATGCTTGGATGCTTGGAGGGTTAGCATGTAACAGTTGTGAGTTTTAAAATAGATCAAATTCCTTCATGCCCCCTTCTAGTATTTCATGGTAAAGAACAGAGAGAAACGTGAAGTGGGGGCAGGGGGGCATGAACTGGTTTGTTCTTTATTCATCTAACACTGAGCTCACACGACAGTCACAGTCACAGCCACCCAGTGTCTTCCTCCCTTCCTTCCACACAGAAAAGTTGGGACAAAATGGTTGATGACAAATGTCCAATGCCAAGGAAAATTGAGTCAGGAAGTGTTCAAAGTACCTCCGGTGTGCTGTGACTTCCCTGTTCATTGAGCAAAGGGAAAGAACCACTCTGGCTGGTTGGCCAAAAAAGGCCAGCCCTTTATGAAAAAAAAAAAAAAAATGAATGAGGTGAAAGAAGTAGGAGACACAAGAAAAAGTGATCTTAATTATAGCTACCATTTATTGAATGTTTCCACTGTGCCAGGCAGTTTACATGTTTTATCTTGTTTCCTTCTCTTAACAGCCTAAGAGGTAGGTGCTATTGTTATCCCTGTTTTACAACTGAGGAAATAAAACCCAGAATAAGTGATGGGTCTAAGACTCAAATCCACATTATTCTATTGTATTCTTTCTACTCTTGATTGCTAAGTTGAACTGATGCTCAGCTGAGAAGCAATGAGGGTAAAGGAAGATCTCTGGACAGTAAGGAGAATTGGAGTTTAGTTGTGATCTTGGGGGAGCTAAGGTGGTGGGGCAGAGAGGTGGGCAGGGGCATGCATAAACAATTGATATTGTGCAGCGATATTGCCCAATTGATATTACACGTCATGGGCATAAGCACAGGATGTTATGTGAGCATGAAAGAGGTAGTCTTGAGCAGAGGAGAAGGCTGTCTCTGGAAGCCAGCCAGAGAGGAGATAAGATGCTCTATATGTAGGAAACAGCTGCGGCAGGTGTCAAAGTCAACTAGATCATGGGAGCTGCAAGAAATTTGGGTGTTTTGGCAAGCAGAATGCTGAGTTGGGGAGAGAGGAGGCCAGGTCTCACAGGGCTTGGTGAGCTCTACTTGACATCATCCTGGAAGCTATGGGGAGATGCTGAAGGGCTTTAAGCAGTGTAATTTTTTTAAAAAAAGTGTTTAAAGCAAGTTGAGTGCTGTGATTTTGCCTTGGCTGAGGTGGATCTTGGTGTCATTCACCTAGTTTGGACATGTGGGTTTAAGGTGTAAGTTCTCCAGGTGATGTCCAGAATGGAGCTGAATGTATAGTCTCTTATTTTCCCAAGCAATGCAATTCTGAAAATCTCATTAAATGAAATATGTAAGAGACCAGTATTCTCTATTTCTAGAGAGCTTTAAAGAAGAAATCCTGAAACATTTGTGTTTAAGATGCAATTTTAATTTTGTTCTTTCCTTTCTAGACTGAACACAGAGTTAAGTAGCTTAATAATTAGCTCTTTGTTGAGGACAAAGATTTGCCCCTTTGGGTCTGATCAGTGACTCCTATCTATGGATCAACTCTGTGAAGGTGATGAGATCTTTACTTCTGGTCGCTAACAATATAACTTTTATTTTCTAATTTTCCACTACCTTTTCCAAAATAATAAAGGCAAATCATGAAATCAGGGAGGAATTTGGTGACTTCCTCATAACTGCCCTCAGATCCTAGCTAAGAGACCTCTTCTGGTGCTCTTCTCTAATGCGCCTGTGAGTTGGGTACTCTTCCATGTGTTCCCACAAAGCAGCACTCCATACTTTCCTTATGCTGTATCCATCACACTTTACTGTAATTGCTCACTTATTGCATTTTAAAATTATCTTTCTGCCATAGGCAGGAGCCCATTAGCTTTTTCTCAATTATATTCCCAACACTTAGCAGAGTTCTTAGTAGGTGTTTGATACCTTTTTTAAAAAAGTTTATTTATTTTGAGAGAGAGAGAGACGGAGGAGAGAGAGAGAGAGAGAGAGAGAGCGAGCTGGGGAGAGGCAGAGAGAGAGGGAGAGAGAGGATCCCAAGCACAGAACCCAACGCAGGGCTCAAACTCACAAACTGTGAGATCATGACCTAAGCAAAAATCAAGAGTTGGACACTGAACTGAGCCACCCAGGTGCCCCTCAATACGTTTGAAATGAATGAATCTTCAACTCCATGAAGTGGATATCATCATCTCCCTTTTGAAGGTAACAAACCAAGCTCAGATACATTGATATTTGTTCAAGACCAAACACTGGTGAAGTTCTTGGAACCAGGACTGAATCTAATTCTTCTAACCGCAAAGTCTGTGTTATTTCCATCCTATTACCTCTTTGACTACCAGCACCTGCTTTCATGTATAATTTTTAGCTGATTTGACTCTGAAAACAAACGCCAGCAGTGAAAGGAATAGGCGTATCTGTGGCAAGTGCAGACCCCCATTAGACACCTGCAGTGGCCATATGAGAAAACAGCATGGACAATTAGAAATAGTTCCACTGTGTGCCTCGTCCCTGTTCTGTAGTGTGGTTCTAACGCTTCATTCTGTGACTGAAATGTTAAATGATGTTACTGAAAGGTTGTACTAGGTAGTATGGTCCACATGTTCACCCTGGAAAGGATTTTTGGGCATGTAGTAACTCTCAAAATGTGCTATGTGGCATAAGCCCAGGATAAGTAGAAAGGAGAATAGAAACTAATCAGGAAGGACTTGTGGATCAGGATATCTGTGTGGCTCTCTCCTTTACTTGCTTCAGTCTTTGTTCAAATGTGCTCTTCTTAAGGAGGTGGCTACCCCATTAAACCTTGACATCCTCGACTTCCTTCTCTGTTTTATTCTTTTCCTTAACATTTATCACTATCTAATTAATTTATTTTGCTGATGATGTTTATCTTGTTTATTGTCAGTTCTTTCCATTAGAATGGAAGTTCAATGAGGGAAGAAATGTTCATCTGCTTCATTCTCTGCCATTTCCCCAGTGCCTAGAACAATGCCTTAGACATAGTAGGTGCTCAGTAAATATTTAAAAAAAATTTTTTTTTAAATGTTTATTTATTCTTGAGAGAGAGACAGAGCATGAGCAGGGGAGGGGAAGAGAGAGAGAGGGAGACACAGAATCCGAAGCAGGCTCCAGCCTCTGAGCTGTCAGCACAGAGCCAGATGTGGGGCTCAAACTCACAGACCACAAGATCATCAAGTGAGCTGAAGTTAGACACTTAACTGACTGAGCCACCCAGGTGCCCCAGTAAATATTTATTGACATAACTGTGTTCATCACACTATAAACAATATTTTGAAAGGCATCAGTAAGTCAAAAGGCATTGATAGTAACAATAATGAGTAGAGGATGACTCCTTTGGGAGGGTGAGAAAATCCATTGGATTTGATTTCAACTGACATCTGAGTTTCTTAGTCCATTTGTGCTGCTATAACAAAATACCATAAACTATGTAGCTTATAAACAATAGATATTTATTTCTCACAGTTCTGGAGGCTGGAAGTCCAAGGTCAAGTTGCTGGCAGATTTGGTGTCTAGTTAGAGAAAGGTTTTGGCTCAAAGAAAGCCATTCTTTTTGCTGTGTCCTGCTCCTAATACTATCATCTTGGGGGTAGGATTTGAACATACGGATTTTCGGGGGACACAAACATTTAAACCATAGTACTCAGGAAGACTGTTCTAATATACTTCCCAAGATCTGTGAACATAAGGCAAGCTTATGATGGAGACTTTCACTTCTTCACAAAGGAAATCTGTCCTGAAACTTTTTTCTTCCTTTGGGAGAGAAGTCACACCTCTCTGCTTATAAGAACCAGCTTAAGTGCTGCAAAACAAACTCCAGGGGACACTGTCAATGCCATCTTGGTAGAGAGAAGACATCTGTCTCCCTTCCCAAAAGCAGTGGAGTTGAACTGTAGCTAAAAAATACAATTTGAGAATGACAGCTTCGGTGGGTGGGGGGAGCCTGGGAGGCTCAGTCGGTTTAAGCATCTGACTCTTGATTTCAGCTCAGGTCATGATCTCATGGTTGTGAGTTTGAGCCCTGCATTGGGCTGTGCACTGAGAGTGCAGAGTCTTCTTGGGAATCTTTCTCTCTGACCCTCCCCAACTCATGCTGTCGCTGTCTCTTTCAAAGTAAAGAAATAAACTTAAAAAAAAAAAAAAAAAGAATGACAGTTCTGGGACCATAGGAGCAGGAAATTCCTACCAGAAGAACATTTCCACCTTGTATGTGTTCTTCAGGATCTCCTGTTGCCTAGGTTGTTAATTTTTAGCTGTAAATCTAGTGTGGGGGAGTATGTGGATACAGGTGGTAGAAGGTCTACACATAGCTGGCTCACCCTAGATTACCTATGCTTATATTGTCAGAAAAGTAAGTGGTTATAATCAATTTTGTTACTAGATTTACATATGCAGATGATGTGTGACTGCTGGCATAATTAGTCTGTTGTATTGATGCAGCTACTGAACCTTTGCTTTCTAGCCACAATCCTGAATAAGTCATTTAAATCCTGAGAACAATGAAAACCTTCATTTCTCAAATTAGATAATCTATTCCTTAAACACACACACACACCAAAACAAGACAGATGCCATCATTTCCAAGTCCTCAAGAAGCTGAATTCTATTTCCCTACAAGCCATTTACCTATGAGTCTCAGAGGAAAAATACCTTTCTCCGGCCAGGTTTCTGGGCCGGCTGATCAGGGCCCTGGGGCACCCATCCTCGGGAGGAAAAGCCACTACGAGACCCCTGCCTTCCTTCACTGGTGCCTGATTCTTGGGATAATAAGAATAAAGATGAATAGTTTGAGTACACATCATTGGCTAGACACTGTTCTATGTGCTTTAGGTTTTTCTCATTTGCTCTTCACATTCTAGGGTAGGGGTTAGATAATGTTATTTTACAATGAGGAAACTAAGTAATTTCCCAAGGCCACACAGTCAAGAAACTAGAATTTTATCCAGGCTGTCAGACTCCAGAACTTGTGTTCTAAACCTTAATATTAGGCTGCCTTCTTGGCCAAAACATAAACAGTAATGAAGATAGAAGTGGAAAAGTGTTCTGACTGAAGCAGGTGTGGGATGGGTGGGGTCTGTGCCTTGACCCCTCCCTCTTCTGACTCTGCAGCCCCTGGGGCTGCCAGAGTCACACTGCGCTTCTGAATGGACACTATCAGCCCCAGCTTCTCTCCTCTAGCAGATCCCTATTATTAGTCAATCTTCATTATTCATGGATTCTTTACTTGTGAATTTGCCTAATTGCTACAATTTATTTGTAACCACAGAATCACGAAGGGGCTGTCATGGTTATTTGTGGACCGGCACAGAGCACTGAAGAGTTTGTCACCCACGTGCATGTTTCCAGCCAAGGAAAAACGTGGTGGTGACAGGCTGCCTTCTTGTTTCAATAACTGTAAACAAGCTTTTTTTTGGGGGGGGGGGGGCGTCCACTTAATGGCAAAGTTTTCAAATTTTTGTGCTTTCTGTTAGTGATTTTGCTGTTTAAAATGCCCCCCCAAAACACAGCGCTGAAATACTAATATTCCCAACTGCAAGAAGTCTGTAATGAGCCTCACAGAGAAAAATACATGTGCTAGTTGAGCTTCAGTCAGGCATGAGTTACAGCGCTATAAGCCATGAGTTCAATGTTAATGAGCCAACTATATTAAATATATATAAAAACGTATGTTAAATAAGTTGTCTTTTAACAGAAACCCACATAAAACAAAGCTTTGTATTGACTGAAATGTTGTGACCAGACCAACTCTGTATTTCCCTTAGGAGTCCCTAGCAATCTTTAATTCAGTGTTTGTGGCCACTTTATAGAATATATCTACCATGAAAAATGAGAAATGACTGTAGTTATTTATTGAGAGCCTCTTATAGGCCACATAATGTGCTAGAACCTCATTTAAATTAATCCTAATTCTCAACAACTCTGTAAACAAAGTATCATCTCTAATTTATAGATGGTAAAACTCAGGCCTAAATAATTTGGCAACATCATTAAGCTGGAGGGAGGTGTGCCAAGGCTGAATAGCATGTGACTCTGTTGTTCTCTTTCTGACTCAGTTCATTTGTGAACAAATTCCAGGTTGGCATCTTGTGCAATTCAGCCATATCCATGTCCTGACTCCCACTGGATTTCCTTTCCATTGGGTTGATCACAGTACTCTCCAAAAGCTTTTCTCTGCTCTATAGTCACTCAAATGGAAATCTCCTTGTTGATTCCAGGATAATTTTTTTTGAACCAAAGTGTTTTATGAAAAAGTTCCCTAAAGTGATTTTCCCATCATGTTTCCTTGCCAACCATCTTGCAACGTTCCAGGTGGCTAACTGACAACGGAGGTCGCTGTGTCACCCTGCTCCACAGTGCTGGGGGCCACCGCTATGACACTGCCCTCTGTCATTGAGCTCTGCTGGGGTGCCCTGCTGGCCTGCCTTCCCTTCCTTCAGCTACTCTCCACTGTCCCTGCCCCTGGCTTGCTGTCTATGATCTCCCTCCAGGTGTCACTCCAGGAGAGCAGCTGTCTCCTTGTGGGGGGCAGGGCCAGGTACTGGTTGTGGTAGCAGGTGAACAAGATGTGCTCCCTGCTTGGGGTGTCCTCTTGGCCTCAGTGTCTTTGTCTTCAGTGACCAGGTCCTCCAACACCATCATCCTGTCCATCACAATAATTCACTCCACAAACTAAGGCCCCAGGTGATTGTCCACCCAGCAGGACTTCTCACCCACATAGTGTTCATACTTCATTGGAGGGCTGGTGCAGATGAAGACCACAATGTCCTGCCTGGTTTTCATCTCTGTATGGCTGCTAAGGCTCCAGGCATAGGCTCCAAGTCTAAGAAAAACCTCGGGCTTCATACACATTGGCCACTTTGTCCGCCAGGTCTGGCAACAGGGCTGGGTACTGCTCACTGAAAGCAGCTCCCTCCAGCAGGGAAAGCCACAGCAGATGTCCCTCAGGAGGCTGGCCTCGAAGTCAGCCAGAATCCATGTCCTGTCACTGGCGCTGGGTCTGGAAGGTTGGGAAGGCTGGGATAATTTTATGGAGAGCCATGTATTTGATGCTCCAGACATGCTGTCCTTCTCCTCTTTTGTTCACATCTTGCTTCTGGCAGCCACTGGGGTTTAAATTTCCAGGCAGAGCAAAAATATCTTCTAGCAGGAAAAAGGCAAAGAATGGAAATGACACGGACTTAGAGAAGCAAGATGAAAACAGATAAGGGGGGAGAGAGACAGGCAGTGTTACCTTTTCAGAAGATGCCATGGGAGCAAAGGGATAGACAAAGGGCAGGAACCCAGAGGAGTAGACCCTGAGATGCGTAAGTAATACTTTGTTTTTATTTTATTAATTTGTAAATTATTTTAAAAAATATTTATTTTGGGGAGAACACAAGGTGGGGGAAGGCAGAGAGAGGGGGACAGAGGACCTGAAGAGCGCTTTGCACAGACAGGCTCACAGCAGTGAGCTGGGGCTTGAACTCACAAACCTCAAAATCATGACCTGGGCCAAAGTCGGAAGCTCAACCGACTGAGCCACCCATGTGCCCCGATTCTTTATATTTTTAAATCATTTTAATGTCTGTGATTTTATTTTGTATATCACAGCGACTTGGTGTAGGCAAAGAACGCATTTTTTTTTCTGCTTTACTGATGAGAAAACTAAGGCATCAAAAGCTATAGTGATTTACTTGAGGTTGTAAAATTCTATTTTATTCTGCATTCAGAATAGGTTATTTTATATCACACAGCAAAATTCAGAAATTAGTTTCCTGATATTTCAGATTTTAAGCAGTATCACAAACAGTCTATTAGGAAGCAGAGATATTTTCCTTTATTTTATACTGGAACCACATGGCTATTTCAATATTTTTTACTTAACTACAATTTCTCTAAATTTCATTGTTCATGTTGAAGCATTTGACTAAAATATAGCAAAACTACTGTGCCTTTTAAGGGGGTCAAAATGTTTTCTGTGGGTGGAAATGTGTCATGTGAATAAAGATGAAAGTAGCTTTGTTGTACTCCTCTTCTGGGAATCTTTTTAGGGATATTACTAAAGTCAAGAATAGATCAGAAATGAAGAAAAGATGGGAATAAAAGAATAGCTTTCATGGAAAATTGAAATCATTCCTTTTAAAGTTCACAATTTCCAGCCTGATGATAGATCCCCAGCCTTGCAAGATGGGTTCCTTCTAGCTATAAAGGTGACAGCCACGAGAGGATTTTGATGCAACTGTGATTGATGTCAGCAGGTCCAGACGGTGATACTTTATTACAAATTTAATGGACATTTATTAAGTTGATTCAACGGGAGCAGCCCTGGCTAGATGGGGCTGGGAGAGACAAAAGGAAGACGCAATCTATGAAGGTGTTGGGGGCCAGTTAGGGATGGAAATTCCAGTGATTTGAATTGTTGCACACCCACTACATGCTAGGTGCTCTCAACATCATCATTTTGTGTCTTCCTCCCACAAACCCTGAATGAAACAGCATGATTCTCCCTAATGCAGAGATCCTGATCCTTATGAGGATATGTAGGGAAATTCAGTGACTTCCCCCACTGACCAGGTAGCTGCCCCAGGCTTTGTACCCAGGCCTTTTGTATCCAAGTAAAAAGCTCTCATCACTCACCCAAACAGGAAATAGCTAGAGAGTCACTGAGTCACAGCCTAAAGTTGGGACACATGTCTGAGATGCAGACTTATGCTTTTATCCATGGTGTAGGAATTCAGAATGAGGGCCAGACCCTTGCATGCCAGAGTTAAGATGGCTTATGCTTCATAGAGAAGACAAAACATGAATATTTTAATGCTTCTTTAACAGGTGAAGGGGTTATGGAAATGTTTGCAAGGAGAAAACACCTTTTTAGTGGCGAAATTTCCTTGGCCAGTTAACAGAACTGTTTCTTTCTTGGGTTAAATGTAGTAGCTTCTATTATATCCTGAAGCATCTGGCTCTCCCAGTAGAGACATGTGAGCACTGCCACAGGCCTGGAATGTCCCAAGAGGGTAAGAATAACCCACAATGAGAGACGACTCCTGCTGTCTTCTGGTCACTGCAGTTGTCAAGAACGCTTTGCCTCAGAGGACAGCTCAGTGCTGTCTCAACTCAGAGATGGAAAAATCGCCCACCGCCCACCCCGTTCCTGGGCTCCAAGCTTTCCTTTTATATCTGCAGCTCTCACCTTTAAGTCTTTTGTAGGGAAGACACATTTATTCCAGCAAAGATTTTCCACTTTCTTGGAGAACACAGGCTTCCGATGTCTCCAACAACCTTGAGTCTGTGACACTAGGAGGCATGGAACGTTTGGACCTGCTGGGATTCCTTCTCATCACCTTCAATTGCAACATGACCATTGTGGGTAAGTATAGGAAACAGCTCCAAAGCTCTTGTGTTTTTGTTTTCATTACTTTGCCTGGCCTGTTTATTGCATGAAGAAAGGGAGCTGTGTGCTCAAGCTTTACTTTTAATCGCGCCACAGCTCTACCATCATTTAAGGAAGGCTTGGATGTGCGTGTTCTCTGCTGGGGCCTGTTCTTGCTGACATTCAGGTACTGAGCCTGAAGGACTGAAGCAAAAGGAAGTAGTATCTTTGTGTAACTCTTCTCTGGCTACTTTATCAGGAGAAGGAACAGTATAGTAAAAGTTAAAGAGAGATTAATGCCTTGATTACACTTTCTTCCTGTTCATCTTTTTCTTGAAGTTTAATTTGTAAAAGATTAGTAATTTCTCTTGTGTATTTCAGGCCAGATCCAAAGTTTAGTTTATTTTTTTAAGAAAGTAATAAATATTTCTGAGTTTGATGCAGACGTATTAAATTTTCAGAGAGGTATGGAATTCCTGGAAAAAGGAATTGAGTAAGGGATTAAAATATACCCATGAAGTGGTTGATATTTTTCTTACTCATTGTTTTGTAGAATTTAAACAAAGTCAACTTGGTTTTACAAGTTTGAGTCAATGACCTGATCGCATAATTCTATTCTTTGAGTTTAACTGCCTTTGTTTATAACAGTGCTTTTTCTGATGTCAGGTGATGTTTTCTGCATCTTGTCACAAAACAAAATATTTGCAGATTATTTTAACTGAGTCTTAAACATGTTAGGAAAGAGTTAACTCATGACATGAAAATTGGACTTGAGGCTATTTTGATTTCCTAGGTTGGTCTCATTTATTCATGATAAATTGAAGAAAGAGGAATCTCAATATATCATAACAACTGGAATAGAAGGAAAAGGAATTCTGAGTCACTGACAAACCTGAAAAGTTGAATGTTGCTAAAGGAATTTGATTCCAAGGACCATAGAGCAACAGTAAAGATCTTGTGGACCACTATCATAAATAAAGACCACTAAATTAAAATTAGCAGCTACACACAGTTACACAAATGTGCTAACAGCCTTTCAAAAGCTTATTATCTATAGAGAATAAGATCTTATTTCCATCATTAATTTGCTCAGCTCAACTTTCTTTCTAGAAGCTTCAGTCCGGGAGACATTACCACAAATCTGAATTAGTGGAGTCAAATCAAACATCTTTAGTCTCTAACACTTCTTTAAAATCTCAAAGCCTTTAACAAACAACTAGCCCAGCACAGCGCCTGACACACTGCAGGTGCTCCATAAATATTTGGCAGATGAGCTAAGTAGCAGAGGCTGTAGCAGTGACTAAAATACATGCTTACTGACCTCTCAGTTCTCCAGCCTCCACCCTGTAAATACTTAAGACATGGTGTTGGGTGGAAATGTGTTTGTATGCTGGTGATGGTGCCCTTCCTGCTTCCTCCTTTCTAGGGAAGGTATGGCTTATCTTCATGATACTGCTGAGGATGGTGGTGATCATCTTGGCAGGCTCCCCCGTATACCAGGACGAGCAGGAGAGGTTTGTGTGTAACACCCTGCAGCCAGGATGCGCCAATGTTTGCTACGACATCTTCTCCCCGGTGTCCCAGCTGCGGTTCTGGCTGATCCAGAGTGTGTCCGTGCTCCTCCCTTCTGCCGTCTTCAGCGTCTACGTGCTGCACAGGGGGGCTGTGTTGGCCGCCCGCGGACTCTGCGGGCCGGACGGCGGTCCCGGGGGCCCTGACCCCGCTGACCTGAGCCCCAGGGACAGGGAGCGGCGCCTCCTGACCGTGCCAGACTTCTCCTCTGGCTACATCGTCCACCTCTTTCTTCGGATGCTGACCGAGGCAGCTTTTGGTGCCTCGCACTACCTCCTATTTGGATTCTTGGTCCCAAAGAGATTCTCTTGCACACACTCTCCCTGCACCAGCGTGGTGGACTGTTACATCTCTAGGCCCACGGAGAAGTCCATTATGATGCTTTTCATGTGGGCGGTCAGCGCGCTGTCTCTGGTGCTCAGCGTGGCGGACCTCGTCTGCAGCGTGCACAGGAGGGCGAGCGCGCGCGGGCTCACAGCCGCCCCTCTCCCCCGGCCACGGCCTGCGCGGAGCCTGGGCTCGAGGCCAGGTCAGGTGGCCGGCGGCGGCGGTGGGTGGGCAGAGGTGCGGGCGTCCGTCCACCCCGGCCCGTGGGCTGCAGGGGAGCGTGCAGACAGCCCCAGCCGCAAGTCCGCCACATCAGGGCGGACGGGACTTCCTGATGAAGAGGACAGTGAGGTGATGTCCTCAGCCAGCGACAAGCTGGCCGTGGCTTGCAAAGAGCCGGGGAGCAGGCCCCACAGAGAGGCCTCCGGGGACCCAAGGGACGAGGGACCCACAAGGTCAGAGGAGCACCCCTTAGCGCCTCAGAGCCGGCTGGCCCAGCGCTGTCCGTCCGGTCAGCTGCAGTCCCCCGACCGGCCCGCCAACCCAAGATCCAGAAAGTCTGAGTGGGTCTGAAGAGGGAACGCCAGGCAGCCGGGGGCCGGGGGGCGGAGGGGGGTGCATAGTCCAGTCCAAACGGAGACCTGGCCCACGAAGATGCACATCCTCTTCGGCCCATGTGAAATCCTCATCAACCGGCGGAGAGAAAGGCGAGCCGGCATGGGACACATGGACTTTGTGCGGGACTCAAATCCTCAAGATACAGATTTCATGTACATAATAATTTCTCTTGACCAAAGCACTTGACATTGTGCTTTTGACAATGTGACTGGAGGCTAAAATGATTAATTAGAGAGTGTCAGGTGACTGATTAATGTGACACTCTTGTCCTTCACCATAGTATGTGCTTAATGTACAGCACGTTGCCTTACATTAATAGAGCTCATTCATGTGAGTTATTATAGAATTCTTTATTTTGTTTTTGTTCTTCTATTTGGATAAAAGGGGCACTGTTATGCATGTCTTTAATGCTGACAGCTCAGAGCTTGGAGCCTGCTTTGGATTCTGTGTCTCTCTCTGCCCCTCCCCTGTTCACGCTCTGTCTCTCTCTCTCAAAAATGAATAAACTTAAAAAAAACATTAATAAGCGTTAATTTATTAGACTCTTCAATTCTGCTAACTGCCTAAGCATGGGTTTTGATAGGATGAGAATGGTGAGAACAGGACAGGATTAGTCTCACAGGAAGGGAAGCTAAAGAAGGACATTAGCTCAGGTCTTTGGACGTAGTGTGGCTGGAGAGAAGAAAAAGGTGACAAGAGTGAAGAGAACTGACTGAATTGGGCCTAGAACCCAAATCTCTTGTACTTTGAGAGAGTCCTCTAATTACGATCATTTTATTTTTTTTAAATTTTTTTTTTTAACGTTTATTTATTTTTGGGACAGACAGAGACAGAGCATGAACAGGGGAGGGGCAGAGAGAGAGGGAGACACAGAATCTGAAACAGGCTCCAGGCTCTGAGCCATCAGCCCAGAGCCCGACGCGGGGCTCGAACTCACAGACTGCGAGATCGTGACCTGAGCTGAAGTCGGACGCTTAACTGACTGAGCCACCCAGGCGCCCCAAATTACGATCATTTTAGATAAGAATGGCTCTTAGGTGGTTTAAGTGTCCATGTGTGTGCATGTTGTGGTGGAGCTCTTTTGTCTTTGCAAGGTAAGAATGGCTCATTAGATATTGTGTAACTTTCTAGGAACTTTAATTCAGAAGTCTTCCCAGGTTAATGTCCAGGTGGTTTTCAGGTGGTTCAGCAGTGATGGGAACCCACTGGTGGAATCCAAATGCTGAATCAACACGTACTACAGCTAGCTGCTGAGACAAGCACAAAAGAAAGATTATGAAAATCAATGAGATTATGCTTGTGTGTAGCCAAGAAAAGTATTATTTATGGAATTAATAAATGTGACTCTTTTTTTCTAGGATGTTGCAATCTCTTGTGAAGACCTACTTGGAATTTTCTGAGTGTTAATGTGGTTTCAGGCAAGGACAGAGCAGGGTGGTGCTTTGCAGATGAAGAGAAGGGGCATCTAGGCTTCTCAGGCACAGACTTGCTGAGGGTCTCTTACAGTGGAGACGCTTCCCCTCCCCCGCCCCCAATTTGAGTGGTCCAATTTCAGGGGCAGGGGCAGCTGTGGAGTCTGGAAGCCCCACCAGCTGCATTTTGGTTGTGCTGTAGGTTACATGTTTCCTAGAAACCTAGAAAATGTTTCCTAGATGTCTCACCCTTACCATTTGAAATATATATATATATATATATATATATATATATATATATTTTTTTTTTTTTTTCCTTTCTCTTGTCAATCATAGAACAAATCTGTTCCTCGGGGAACTTGCTCTTTGTGTTGTGACCTGAGAGAGTGAGTGGCAGAAAATAGAGCTGAAAGAAGTGACTACATTTTTTTCAAACTGAACTTGGATGAAATTAGTTTCACGGAGAATTCAGGAAATTAAAAGTTAAATGCAAAAACCAGGTTTATTAAGAAGTGTTCCCTCCCTCCCCAGACAAGCAGAGTAGAGACATATCATGTTTAAAATAGTGAGTGATTGTAAAGAGCGTGCCTACCTGGCCATGACAGCAATTGGCCATTCACTTCCTTGGCCATCTTACAGCTGAAAGACTCCCCAGTCTGTCACCTGTGTGTCACTGCTCTGGTTCCTCTCCCTCCATGGAATTCCATGGAATTCCATGGAATCCTCCAACCCTCCACCTCTTTTTCTAGCAGTGCTTCTTATTCTTCACATAGCTCCTGTGAGTGTTTTATCAACGGGCTGAGATAAGATTTCGAATCAATGGAGCTATGTTGATAAAACAGTATTTATGAGTATTGCCTTTGTATCTAGCATTTAATCTCTTATTTTTGTTTCTATGAAGCTAAAAAAAAAACAAACAAAAAACAAAACAAAACAAAAACTTATCACATGACAGGTCAGCAAACTGGTGGGAAAGAGTTGTAACAAAATGTCATTGTTTTAGTATCACTGTTGACACAACTCCTCTGATTTCCTGTCAACTTTAATTTTCTCAGGGCTGATCTGGGCACTGTAAGGACTACCTCATGTTGTAGGCGCTGTTGGGTAGCTCAGATGAGAGTGTGGATGTGGACGCCCCATGAGAGAGACAGAACTGTGTGTCTCGATGTTCCCTGGGCAGTGAACTAGTCCATGCTTGACACATCACCCTAAACAGGTCTCTCCAGGAATTTGTGGTGATATAATATTTGCACGATGATATAAAATTTGCATATTTCTATATGTCCACAGACGTAGGAATGCTCTAAACCTTCTTCCCATATCCTTTCTTACCAACAGAGGCCTCTCTTGGACCATATTTAGGACACAATATTTATAAACACGAAATGGTAATTTATGTCTGGAGGTAACTCTTGACCATTTCCACGCTTCTATGTTTTTGCTTATTTCTGTCCAGAAAAATCAGGATTTAGGAACTCTCAGCAGCAGATCTGGAAATTGTATTAGGTTACTTTGGATAACAGAGGGGGTGAGAAATTAGGGATAATGGAGAAATTGTGGACAATCTGGCCTCATGGGAAGGAGATCATTTAAAAGGACAATGAGTCATCCTCTTGGAGTTAAGATGCAGTTCCTTATTTCTATTTAAATTTATTTATTTTGCCCACAAGTGTCAGATTGTCCTTTACCCTGGCTTTTCATGTGATCAGGATGCTAACTGCAAAGGGTTAGCTGGAGATGTAGATTCATAATAAAAGATGACAGCCAAGACAGACAATGGTGGAACTGAGTAAATAAGCCAAACCCAATGGTGTGACTACTCAGGAAGGTGGTAGTGGGTGCCAACAGAACATAAATATTCTTTCTTCCTGTAAGATTCCTCAGCTGTGTACTAAATAGGTACAAAAATTCCTTTATGGTTTTAAGTTGTCAAATAAGGAATCTGCAATGGTGCATGAGGTTTCTCCCCGTGGGTTATGAAATGATGTGTTATTTTATGTTTAAGATTTTTTTTTCTCCTTTTCTTGTGCTTTAGAAAGTTGAAGTACTTTTGATCTCAGAAATAGTATTTGAGAAGCAATTTAAATATCCATAAATTGGTCTTCCTCACCTGGGATATTTGATCCGAATAAAGCCTCAGGCATTACTAAAGTTTATGCTAAGCGTATCCAGTGCCATTTCCTTCAGAAATGAAAATTCAGTAATTTTATAGAGGTGGTGTGTGTGATTAGCCATTAGAAGGAAATAAAGTCTTATGCTAACGCAAGTTCATTAAATTTTGTTGTGTGCCCACAGTGGTTCTTCAGGGGAAGTAAAGAGGTTGGTTAAGACTTGTACTCCAGAGACAAGGAAAGTTTTCCATTCTTTCACTAAGAGCTCTGAGAACATTAGGTTTCTCTGTGTGTTTATATTTCCTCATGTATAAAAAGAAGTGTCACTTTTCCAGCTAGAAATGTGATATTTGTCAGTGTGGATTAAAGAGTTTTTACCTTTTTTGAAGTAAGATAAATAAAAATATTAAAGATTCCTCATTGTGTCTGTGTATGTATTGAGCATCTTTTCTATGTCTGGTACTTGTGCAAGGCATGGAATGACTCACAAGAGAAAGATGAAGAAAGATTATCCTTGCATTGGACAATCTCTTCCAGTGAGACAACTGGGGAATACATGAAGGCAACACATACTTAAAAATTAAATTTCACGGTTCAGACTTGAATATTTCACCATAAAATATCTATTTTTTATAAGTAAACTATAGTTTTGCCAAACAGCAAAACTTCTGGCATAAAGTCAAGGAATTGGGCCGCCTCCATTACTCAGCTGGGGAACGGAAGAAGGCTGAGCTTTCAGTATTAACCCTCTTCACTTTCTCATGGCCCTCGGGTGCCTCTTCTTTGGGCTTCTTCTTCTTCTCTGCCCTAGCTGACTATAGCTGCTAATTCCAGATAACCCGCACTTCACCCCCCAGGAGGTCTGCAGAACCCCTTTCCCTCAGTACCAACCTCAGCATCATGGAATCTTCCATTCGTCAGGGACCTTAGAGACTCCAGTCAACAACTCATTTTATAGGGGAGATGAAGGTCCAGGAAGGTGAAGTAACTCATTTAAGATAATCTGGTCAGTTAGTGGCCAACCCTTCTCTCTCCTGGCTGGTTTTGCCTCCTTTTATTGCTTCAGAATGCCTTTTTGAAGGAGTCATATAGAAGGGACTATTGTTCACAAAACTTAATGTTAACAACAGTGTAAGATTTCTAGGAGTGTTAACAAATTAACAGAGGGTTAAGAGTCACTTTAATAGTGGTATTCGAGGCAATATGAGGGTCCTACAGTAGATCATAGAAGAAGAATGAAATTGGTGTTTGATTACAAATTAGATCAAACATTTTTTTTTAATTAAAAAATTTTTTTTTATTTTTATTATTGAGAGACAGAGAGACACAGAGTATGAGCAGGGGAGGCATAGAGAGAGGGGGAGACATAGAATCTGAAGTAGGCTCCAGGCTCTGAGCTGTCAGCACAGAGCCCGACGCAGGGCTTGAGCTCACAAACTGCGAGATCATGACCTGAGCCGAAGTCGGTAGGTTAACCAACTGAGCCCCCCAGGCACCCCAAACATTTCTTGAAATTAAAAAAATTATAATGGAATTATAAGAACACAGAAGTTTTGAAATAATGCCCGTATTCTTTTTCCATAATGCAATATCATAATCTTGTATTCTTAGCTTCTTAGGTTTTAAAATTTAAGTTCTCATAAAATATTAACTATTAAACTAGCTTCAACTACATTCTTAATATTATTTGGGATGCTGCCATAATTTCATAGGTTAAATGTAAAATGCCAACCTTAAAAATGCCATTCCCTCTGGTGCTTTGTCTACAACTTAGGTGATCTGCCTCCAGGTTGATGGGTTGTCTGAGCTCTCCCTACTAAGTCTGTCAGTGAAGTTGTCCAGTGAGCATACAACTGAATCACAGTGAGGCACATTGATTATATTTTACTAATTAACCAGGAATTAAAATAGTTGTGTATAAAATATTTAAATTCAATAAGATTTACAAATTGGGTCAACTTTTAAAGGAACTTAATCAGCTTGTGCTTAAAGGCCTTCTATGTTGTAATTATTTAAATAATGATTTTTTTTTCTTTCATACTTGAGAAAATTGCTTTTCTGGAATAAGTTTCAGTCCAGAATAAACAAAACAATTCAACTCTATCTTTTCTAGCCCATGGCTCCCTGCTGCCTTGATGAAGAGCTGATCTTGGCTTGCTCCCTGGCTCCTCTCCCTGATCTACTTTATTTCAACTCAGGGACCCCAGACCCATCTACACCCTGGAAATTGGGATGCTGAGAAAGATTTGTCTAGAGGAGACAGATGTTCAGGAGGCAGAGTCTACATGATTCTGTTACTGGCTGGATTGGGGGAATGAGGGAGAGGAGGAGATCCTGACTTGATTGACTTAGTTACATCCTGCTAAGAGGAATTCCTGGTGGAGGAGATGGGATGCTAACAGTTTGTGATTTAAAACTGCCAAGGTTGAGTTGGCTGTGGAGCATTTAGGAGGAGATGCTTAGAAGGAAATTAGACTTATTGGACCAGAGTTCAGAAAGTGGTATGACAGGAGATAGATATGGGAATGAGCAATATAGAGCTGTTGTTAAATCTTTGGGTATTCTTGCCCACAGAATCTACCTCCTGCTTCAGGTAACCCCACATCTCTTTGGTAACCCTGATGGACAGGAAAAGTGAATGGTGTCAGCAAGGCTATCAGGATCCTTACAATCGCTGCTTACAATCTCTTGTTTTCCAGTTTAGGAAGCAGAACCTTTAGCAAAGCAGCCTGATTTATTTACCTTGAGTGGTGACTGGGTCAGAACTCCAAAAGTTCTCAAATATCCGTGTTTGAGTTTAAAACTCTAAACTCTTTCCTTCTGTGTTCCCTCTTCTGACACTACTCAGGTGTCCATGCCAAGTCTGAAGGGATAGTCTTTACCATACCTCAGGTGGGCTCACAGTCTGGACTCCTCCCCTGGCCGAAGAGGCTCTTACTCTCTACTCGTATTACTATGTCATTGTAAGTGGGAGTGTTCAGGTGTCCTCCACTACCTTATTTGGTGGAGAGAGCTGAGAGTTACTTATTACTAATTTTATAGACATGAGTTAGTGTTAGACTCGATTATTTTTGAAACTGTTCTTGTACTGTTGTTTCCCTTTTTTGTTCTGGTTGCCAAACTGTCTTTTTCTCAGACTGAATTTATCTTTTTCTTTGAAATACTAAATTTTAACATGCTAATATATTTTATTGCCACTTTTACTTTCCAGACACAAATGGACAAGATGCCCCAGGGACAATGCATAGGTTGCTGGGAAGAGAAGACGGCCAAGGCAGTGGCCTGAAGGGGCTTCTTGGCAGCTGACTTTTCTGGAGAAAATGGCTCTAGCACCCAAATTTGTGCCATCATAAATCCAGGGTTTCCAGTAGGGCCCTTAACACTGTTCCCCTAACTCGGTATTTTTCTAGTTAGCTCACTTTTCTTTTCTCCAAAAACCATTTTAAACTTTTCTTCTATCCTCATATTTTTACTTCCTGTTATATGGAGAAGTCATCCCATGGGAACTTCTCAACTGCCCATAACTATTTATTCTGTCTCCTGACCTCCTGTTTACAGGGCTGTATTTCTCACTAGATTCTAACTCTGAATAAGGACTTACTAGTGCCAGGCAGTGTTTTGTGCCCTCTCTGGATTTTTTAATACAGTATATCATTATCTTCCACAACATAGTTAGAATACTATAGGGGTATTCAAGACACAGATGAAGAAACAGTGGTCAGAGAAGCTTCGATAAGCCCCATGTTCCCCACTGTAGCCCATTAATATATGGCATAGTGTTTGAGACTGGGTAGGTGTTCAATGAAAATTTTTAAAATTAATTTTCACTTAAAGCCCATGGGGCAAGGGAAGCACATAGGGGAGGTTTGAAGACATAAGGTAGAGAGGGAATCAATAACAGAACAGTTATTTGAGCTGGTAGACAATCAGACAAAGAACACAGGTAAGGGGATTGGCTTTCAGCATAAAGGAGAAATCTTTTATTTATTTATTTATTTATTTATTTATTTTTTGCTTATTTATTTTTGATAGAGAAACAGAGCATGAGTGGGGGAGGGGCAGAGAGAGAGGGAGACACAGAATCTAAAGTAGGCTCCTGGCTCTGAGCTGTCAGCACTGAGCCTGACACGGGGCTCAAACTCATGAGCTGTGAGATCATGACTTGGGCCAAAATCAGATGCTTAACTACCTGAACCACCCAGGTGCCCAGAAAGGAGAAATCTTTAGAGACCAGAGGCAAAGGGCAAGGGTGGGAGCAAATAAGGATGTTCACTGGAGGGAAAGGGAGTTTCTCTAGGCCAAGTGTGTTTAGAGAGAGAATTGAGGCACTAAGGGTGGGGAATTGAGAAGAGGATTTAAGTATGAAATAGCACTGTAAGGAAAAGGGGCAGAAGCTGACCACGAACACACAAAAGAGGTCACCTGGTGTTCCTGTGCCTGGAGAGAGCACTTATTGAGTGTCTACTGCATGCCAAGAGCATTGGCCATGTCTTTTGATCTTCTCAGTAGCCTTGTGAATACTATTTTATAGGTAAGGAAACTGAGGCTCACTTTCTCAAGGTCACACAGCAGTGGAAGAAGCTGGCGTAGGAATTTAAACCTGACTCCAAAAACCTGTGTTCTTTTCCCACACCCCACTGCTTCTTGTGAACTTTTGGCTCATTATGGAAAAAAGCTCTCCCCACACTGTAATCAACTCTTGGCCAGCTCAAGGCTTTTTAATCACTCCTTTTCTGGGCTAGGAACAGAGAAGATGCTTATGGTTGCGGAAGTACTACCTTGCCAACTGCTGATTTTTTTAATCAAAAGAGGATTTCTCAGCTGCTTGATTAACCCATTCTATGTATCTCTCTCAAATCCAGTACAAAGAAGTTTGTTTGCACTTGATTTTTCTTATCAGATACCCAACATGCACAGAATCAGTCTGCCTTGGTTATAAGTAAATTTAACCATGCCTTTTTCCACAACTTAAATTTCAAAAGTTATATAAAACTTTTAAAATACACTTCTCATAAAGTGAATCCAACCAGTCTTTAAAACACAGATGTGAAATGTTATTTCTAAAACTCTTATGTGTTTTTTTCTAATTGAGGGGGGCCCACCTATGGCTGATTTTTTAAATTAACCATCAAAGACTCAACCCTTTAGTTAAGTATTCATGCTTGGATACCTTTTAAAATCCAAATCCAAATGCCTTGGGAGGAATGGCTCCCTATATCATCCTTTATGGGTCAATTGCATTTGATGAGCATGATAGATCAGAAAAATGATGGAGATAGAAGGAGGAGGAAGATGAGAGAGGGCCTGTTCTTGGGGAAGAGAGAAGTTGTTGGCACCAAAGAGGGAAGAGTGTGAAAAGGAGGAGAGATGGGAGTCACAAAGACCAACTTTGTGTAAGAGATGCCAAGAGATAGGGGAACCCAGGCAGGGAACACCAGGACCTGTAGCTCTTTGTACTTGAGGAGATTAAGGGCAAGCACCAGGACCGGAGGGTAAGGCAGAATTTAAGGCCCTGCGTTTGAGTTTGGAATCAGAGGCTGGAATAGGGTGTAGATGCAACATGGTGGCTTTGAACATTTGGGGAAATGAAGGAATGGTTGCTTGCCTTTGTGGGCATGTAGATCAAAGAGGTCTATAGGGCCTAGATGATATATTAATAATTGCATATTTCTAAATGGGATCATCAAAGGTCCACAGAAGATTCTTCTGAGTCACTCAAAAGTAAAGGAGTGCATGTATCTTCTTTGTGGTAGGATGGATGGGGTGTTGGAAAACTCTGCCCAGGTATAACTCCCCAGTAGAACTTGTCAGTAACCCTGGATGTATTTCTAACACCTGTATTTATTTCTAATAAATTATTACCCATTTAGGTACTATTGGGTCAGAAAGCATACTTTCTATAATATTTTTTTATGCCTCACAGAAATTCTGGTTTGGACAGGGCATGTACTCTGTTCTGTATTCCTTTCCTTAGAGTCTTACTGGGTTTGGCTAGTGAAGAGACCAATAGATTTCAATGTAAATAAAAGGACACTGGACAGAACTTGGTACCTGAGAAGGAAATATGGAAGTCATCAAAGAGGAAGATGCAGAAAGAGAGTTCACAGGATCCCAAAGACACATTTCACCTACTTTTTAAGTTGGTCCTTGCCCCAAGCCCAGCAGAGTGCCTCCAGATAGGTTCTAGTTGAATGGGGGATATCATGGGAGATTTAGAGGCAAAATATAGGTCTGGAGAATCACATAAAGGAGGACATAGGATGGCATCCAAAATGTTTCAGTAAAGGCTTGATTGTGCTAGGGAATTTACACTGCTGATAATCCAAATGGAATTAACGCCTTTTGTTGTTAACTTGACACTTCTCACACAAGTTAATGAATAGCTTACAGTAAAATTAAATCAGTAACTTCAGGGCCTAGAAAAGAGTTATCGACTCACATCAGGCCCACCCTTACTTTATTGAACTTGGAAACATCTGTGTTAGTCTTGTACTAATCCTTCTTGAGTTGGCACAATATGATTGTGTTGGAAAGTCATGGAATTCACCACATTCATCCTTTAATTAGACTAAACTTGGATTTAAAAGCTTCTGTGTGATTTGGAAAAATCCAATCTTTGGTCTCAGACTGCTAAATCCTTTGAGAATTTTGAAGTGCAAATATATAAATCATAATACAGTGTTAGGTTCTGTTAATCTTAAGAGTATGTGAGTCATTTTAAACCTAGAGTATTTTGGACTTAGTCATTTCCTTCACATGAAATCCAACTTTCCAGCATAAAAATTATGAAGTGTAAAATTTTCCAGTGTATGGAATTACAAGTCTAAAACATGGAAACTGCATGGATGTAATATTGCTGGGACTACAGCTTTTTGTTGCAACTCTGATGTAATTTTTTTTTTTTTGCTTCATCTGAACTTTTTCTATATTATTTTTTGCTTCTTCTTCCTATTTATATATTCTTCTTGCTATGAACTGTAACTTCATTTTATCCAGGGTCAATTAGTTTCACATGAAGAAAGTGTCTACAACTGAATATGGTGCAAAAAAATCCCCTCCCATATCATGGCAGTTAATGGAGACACCGAATGTAATTCTCAGTTCTCAAAAAACATGTGTTGAATGAACAGACTTCTAGAATGGCATAAATTTTAAAAATAAAAGAAATTCTTTTGAGTGGGTAAAGCACTGATCCTTAACCATTATAACACATTGGACATCACAAACATCTCATTGAAGAGTATATATTTTGAATTTCCTTCTCTGTTTTTATAAATAGAGATTTGAAATATCTGATTTTTGTCTCAATCATACCATTTGTTCCTCAGAAGAATTGTGTGAGAAGGGCAGAGCAACAGTATGTTAATTATACCTCAAGGGGAAAAAAAGGGGGGAGGGAGAAAAAAAAGAACAGCAGAGCAATAATTATTATCCTCATTCATGGATAAGGGAAATCAAGTCCAGAAAAATTGACAAGATTATAAGCTACTTAAAAACTAGGGCAAGAACACATAAATTCTGATTTTAGTCTTTTTTTTTTTTTTTTTTTTTTTTGTATTTTACTACATTACTTTCAGTTGAAGGCAGACTTAACTATGGTGAAGAGAAAGATGACATGTGAATATATTAGTGTGGGGAGCTGTGGTAGTCATTAATGGCATTCAATAAGTATTTCCAGTTTCTTTTTTTGGGCACATGCTAGGATTACTTCCCTGTGCCCTTTGGGTACCATATAGCCATATGACTTGCTTTGGTTAATGACACATGTAGATATGACACCTGTCATTTCCAGGAAGAAATGAAGAATCAGTTGATATATACCTTTCCAAATATACAGGGACAATGGAAGCACATGCCAAGATAAAGCTTTCACCAACCTGGATTTCTGAGCACCTAGGGTGAACAGAATCCCTTTGCTGACACATGGTGGACACATGTAAATGACAAATTATTTTTTGTTGTGGTAAGCCATTGAGATTTTGGAGCTGTTATTGTAGCAAAGCCCAACTTATTTTGATTGATACAGAAATTAAGGAGCATAAACGGGTAATGCATGGATCAATTGGTAAATGGGTGGATGGATGGTTAGAGTAAAATGGATGGACGAACAAAATAACTAGTGGCTGGATGAGGTCCAAGAGATAAACCTTTTCTCTTTGTATCAATATCCTAAATGCACTGATTCAAATAAGGTGCAAACCACTGGGTTCTAGAAAGGGACTTTTATACATTAGGACACACTTATATGTTCATTTTCACAAGCAAAGTATCTATAGCTACTTCTTTTAAAAAAATGTTTATTTATTTTAGAGAGCGAGAGTGCAGAGGAGGGGCAGAGAGAGAGGGAGAGAGACAAACACAAGTAGAATCCACTGCCAGCATGGAGCACAACGTGGGCTTGATCCCATGAACTGTGAGATCATGACTTGAGTGGAAATCAAGAGTCAATGCTTAACCAACTGAGCCACCCAAGCGCTGCTATATACTGTATTTCTAATCCCAGTATGGTAAGCAGAATAATGGTCACCCCAAAGTATCTATGCCCTAGTCCCCAGAATTTGTGAAGATGTTATTTTACATAGCAAAGGGACTTTGTCAGTATAATTAAATTAGGATGTTGAGATGTGATTATCTCTTATTCTAGATTATCTGGGTCAGCCCGATGTAATCATAAGGATCTTTATAAGTAAAACAGGGAAGCAGATGAGTCAGAGAAGGAGACGTGATATCAGAAGCAGAGGTTGGAATGATGTAATTGCTGGAAGGGGTCATGAACCAAGAAAGGCAGGCAGCTTCTAGAAGCTGAAAAAAGGCAAGGAAACAGATTCTCCCTTTAAGCCTCCAGAAAGGTTGTAGCTCTGTCAAACCATGATTTTAGCCCAATAAGGCCCATTTTGGACCCCTGGCCTCCACAACTATAAAATAATACATCTGTGTTGTTCTAAGCCATGAAGTTTGTGGTAATTTGTTAGAGTGACAATAAGAAATGAATATAACCAATTACTTATGATTATTGATATTTGAGCTCAAGAGACCAAATCTCTTAGCAAAGGAATACAGCAAATCCATCACCACTTCTGGGGGAAACATGCTACATGATTTGTAAACTGCTTAAGCAAAGCCCAGTTCAGATGGGAAAGTTTTCTCTGACCCTACCATCCCAAGGTGGCACTAAAAGTTCCTGAAGTGGTTTATAGCAGCACTATCAACAATAGCCAAAGTATGGAAAGAGCCCAAATGTCCATCGATGGATGAATGGATAAAGAAAATGTGGTATATATATAAAATGGAGTATTACTCGGCAATCAAAAAGAATGAAATCTTGCCATTTGCAACTACGTGGATGGAACTGGAGGGTATTATGCTAAGTGAAATTAGTCAGAGAAAGACAAAAATCATATGAATTCACTCATCTGATGACTTTAAGAGACAAAACAGATGAACATAAGGGAAGGGAAACAAAAATAATATAAAAGCAGGGAGGGGGACAAAACAGAAGAGACTCATAAATATGGAGAACAAACTGAGGGTTGCTGGAGGGTTTGTGGGATGGGGGATGGGCTAAATGAGTAAGGGGCATTAAGGAATCTAGTCCTGAAATCATTGCTTCACTATATGCTAATTTGGATGTACATTTAAAAAAATAAAAAATAAAGTTAAAAACGGAAAAAAAAGTTCCTGAAGTTGTTATTGTTGGTAACATTCTCTTTGCATTTGTCTCTTCTGCCTTAGAGTTCTCAAAATAGTTGAATTTGCATAACCAGATTTTTTTTTTTTTTTTTTTTTTTGGTTATTAGAATAAATCAGTTGCCCATTGCAGCACCAGAAAATTGTCAACTGGCACCATCACAGATCTGAGAGAATTCTGGGTCTGTTAATTTCTTTTGACACTGGACCCTTCAGGTTCTGTGTCACTTGTTAGTCCTTAAGCTCCTTGGAAACAGGAACAGGTCTTAAGTCTCTTTGCATCTCTCTCTAGGCACTGGCACAATGTTTTAGGGAAGTAATTTTTTGTACATCATAATTTTGAGAGCCTACTATAAGGTAAATAAGATAGTGTCCTGGCTCTGAAATAGCACACAGTCCAGTGGGAGAGACAGAGAGAGAGACATGTACAAATTAGATATAGTGTTGCAAGGGTTATATCAAGAAGGATGAATTGGGAAGACAATTGAGAGGAATGAGTTGAGAAAGGAGGAACAATAACTCAGTGTGAAGCGGTCAAGGAAGACTTCAGAGAGGAGTTAAAAATTTGCCTGGGTCTTTAAAAATAAAAGACCCCTAACTAGCGGTTTGCTAAGAGAGAACAAACTTGCAGGTAGAGGGTAACACATTCAAAAGCATGACGTGTTTGCAGGGAGCATTTGCAAAACAGTGAGAGCTAGAACAGAAAGTGGTCAAGAAAGGTGGTACCAGTCACCAGCTTTATGCCTTCATTTTCAAGTACAGATGTGGGGTCGGTTGTACAAGCTGAGTAGTTCTCAAATCTACTGAATCAGAACCATTGAAGGGGCGTAGTGCCCAGGCACCAGCATTTTATAGACAGATCCTACTGTACAACCAGAATCAAAAACATTGACTTAAAATGGGTTCACAATTTCCTTCTAGATCAGAAATGACATGATGCTATGAAATGATACTTATTATTTGGTTCTAACAAACTGCTTTTAATATCGACTTCCATTTTAAGAATATTATTTCTAAAAATAGAATTTTTGATAACCAAATTTAAAGTTTGTGTATTTTAAGATTTAAACAAATATTTTATGCTTCTTAAGAGTAGATACATTTTTGAGATAATTATGGTTTCTAAGAGAAAATAATTTATTTGCATAAGTTAGTATTTATCAGTCAAGAAATAAGATAACATGCCTCTTTGAAATCAGGTGTCCTGATTTCAATGTTCTGTCCCTGGGTTGGGAATACAGTCAACTTCTAAGCCTGTACTATGCCCTGGGATTTATTTTCTTACAGAGAGCTATTTTCACAGTAGAACATTAGGCTTGGTCTGGACTCTGGACAGGATCAATATTGAATTTTTTCCTATATAGGCAAATGTCCCATATGAAGTAAGGAGTGTTATTATATTAGAAAAGGCCCTAAATCCACTGCTGTGCAAGGGTTCTGCTATCTATATCTTTTAAGAATGATGTGTTTGTTTTATTTATTACCATTGCCAGTTTGTCCATTTTGCTTTAAAAATGCACATGAGAAGAAAACAGAGGCAAAATGCTTCATGATATTGGATTTGGCAGTGATTTCTTGGATATGACACCAAAAGAATAGGCAACAAAAGCAAATATAGGTAAATGGGACTACATCAAAATTTAAAACTTGCATACATAACAGGACACAATCAACACAATGAGAAGGTAATGTATGGAAAAGAAGATATTAGCAAATCATATATCTGGTAAGGCACTAATATCAAGAATATATTAACAACTCTTACAACTCAACAACAACAAAAAATCATATAACCTGATTAAATAATGGGCAAAGGACCTGAATAGACATTTCACCAAAGGTGATACACAAATAGCCAACAAGTATATAAAAAAATGCTTGTTATTAGTAATCATCAGAGACATGCAAACCACAATCACAATGAAATATCACATCAGAGCCATTAAAGTGGCTACCACCAAAACCTGGAAGATAACAAGTAATGGGATTGCTGGGAAGATGGTGGAGTTGGAGGACCCTAAGATCACTTCATCTCATGGACACAACTGGATAACACTTACATCACTGTAAATAACCCAGAAAACAACCCAAAGGCTGGCACAATAAACTCCACAACTAAATGTAAGGAAGAGGCCATACTGAAGAGGGTAGGAAGGGCCAAGACTTGGTGGGAAGCTAAACTTACCTGTGGGACTGTCCTTGGGAGGGAGGGACCTGAGAAGGGAGAGAAACAGACTATCACACTGGAGAGTCCACACAGGAGAGATGATTCTGTATAACATTTGGCTTTAAAAACCAGAGGGGCCAAATTTTGTGAGTTCTTTCAACCAGTGGGACTTAAAGCCTAGAATTTTAAAAATCGGTAGACTGGACTCTGAGAGAGCTGGGAGGGTGAGAGGAAGCTGAGTCCCTGACCTTAAAGAGATAGCGTAACAAACAGCTCATAGAGATATATAGCGTGGAAGCAGCATTTTGAGAAATGCCTGGGGAATACAGGAGAAAGGGTTATTTATTAATCTTAGAGCATATCCTAGAGGGACAGAGATAACTGGGAGACCCCTCCAGGAACAAAGGAGCTGTCAGGTGCCATTTTCCTCCCCAGCCTCCCAGCATAAACATTTGTCCATCCACCTATAAGAACCAGTGCTCCACAGACTTTCACTACTTAATTTGCTTACACCAAGCTCTGCCCATCCAGGCTTCAGGGATCTGCTCTCAGCACCAGGCTTGCCTCATTCCGGGCACTATGGTCCCCTTCCCCCAGAAGACTGGTGCAAACCTTGCCAACACCACATCTTCCCACCTGCCCACTTTGCAGGGCCTCAGTCCTGGGGCAGCAGCAGTGGATCCCCTGTTTTGATGGATCGCATGTAAACCTTGTTAAAACTGCGCACCATGCACCACGTACTTTGAGGATCTGCACCCGTACCCACCCTCCAATACACTCTTCTCAGGAGCCTATTCAAACTGGGGCCACAAGCCTGGCAGTGTGCTAGCAGCCCTGACAGGGGCCAGCACTGCTCCAAAGTGATTCTTGACCTCGGGAGAAGAAAGATAACTACATACACCAGTCAGAATGCAGCACCAGCAGTGGGTTGGGTGCAGACAATTGGTTTGACTGCAGGCCCTCCCCTCTCCAGTGAAAGCTTCTCAGAGAACAACACAAAAAGTGCCCTGCAGTTTGGTGCTACTGAATCATTGGAAATGTCTGGTCTGACTCAACTCAAGCCTAAGGCAGCGAAGACTGGCCTACTAACACCGCAAAGACCAAACTCTGCCCACAACAGGCAAAGAAAGCCACTGCCGACAACTGGACTAACGGAAAAGGTGGCTCAGCCACAATAGCAGGACACATGCAACACACATAGAAGACACCACTGAAGGGCCAGGTTCTGGTAAACAGGGGACCCTACACTACAAGGCACTATAGGACCTCTTCTTCAGAAGGCCATAAGCAAGAGACATAGCTGACTTTTTTAATACATAGAAACAGACACAGAAAGTTAGAAATAATGAGGAGACAGAGAACTACATCCCAAATGAAAGAATAGAACAAAACTACACCAAGAGACCTAAGCAAAACAGAGATAAGTAAAATTCCTGATAGAGAATGTAAATAAATGATCATAAAGATACTCATCAAAGACTTGAGGAAGAGTGGAGGACATTAGTGAATCCTTAAGAAAGAGAAAAAAGAATCAATCAGGGGTGAATAATTCAATAAATGAAATTAAAAATACACTAGAAAGAATAAATAGTAGACTAGAGTAAGAAGAACAAATAAGTGACCTGGAGGACAGAGTAATGGGAAGTAATCAAGCTGAGCAGGTGAAAGAAAAAAAATTCTGCAAAATGAGAAAAAACTTAGGGAAATCTTATGCTCCATCAAGCATAACAACATTTGAATTATGGGGATACCAGAAGGAGAAGAGAGAGAAAAGGGAGCAAAAATTTATTTGAAGAAATAACTTAAAACTCCCTAAATCTGGGGAAGGAAACAGAAATCCAGATCTATCTGGCACAGACAGCCCCCATAAAAATCAACCCAAGGAGGCCCACACCAAGATATATAGCAATTAAAATGGCAAAAAGTAGTGAAAAAGAGAGAATAGAAGGAGAGGTAAAGAGTTTCCTAGATGCACAAAAGTTAAAGGAATTCATGAACATTAAAACAGCTCTACAAGAAATATTAAAAGGGACCTTAAACTGGAAAGGAAAGATCATAAATAAAAGTAAGAAAAGTAGGAAGCAAAAAAGTAGTAAAAATAAGTGTATTTATAAAAATCAGTCAAGGGGCTCCTAAAATTAAAAAAAAAAGTAAAGTATGACACCATACATGTAAAACATGGAGGGGAGAGGAATAAAGAATGGGTTCAAACTTAGGCAGCTATCAACTTAATATAGACTGCTATATGCAGAAGATATAAGCAAACCTAGTGGTAACCATATACAAAAACCAGTAATAGATATGCAAAAAATAGAAAGGAATCCAAGTATATCACTAAATAAAGACAACTTACCATGAGAGAAGAGAGTAAGGGAAGAAAAGAACAGAGAAGAACTTGAAATACAACCACAAAAGAAGTAACTAAATGGTAATTTATACATATGTATCAATAATTACTTTGAATGTAAATTGACTAAACACTCCAACAAAAAGACATAGAGTGACAGAATGGATAAAAAAAATAAGACCCAGCTATATTCTGCCTACAAAACTCATTTCAGACTTACAGACATATGCAGATTGAAAGTGATGGGATCGAGAAACATCCAACATGCAAATGGGTATCAAAAGAAAGCCAGATAGCAATACTTATTTTGGACAAAAAAATTTTTAAAACATAGACTGCAACAAGAGACAGAGAGGGACACTACATAATCGTAAAAGGGCACAACAACAAGAAAATATAACAATTTTAAGTATTTATGCACCCAACATGAAAGCTGCCAAATACATAAAACAGTTAAAAATAAACATGAAGGAAATAATCAATAGTAATACAATAGTAGTAGCTTTAACACCCCACTTACATCAATGGACAGATCATCTGAACATAAAATCAATGAGGAAACAGTGGCTTTGAATAATGCGTTGGACTAGATGGATATAACAGATATATTTAGAACATTTCATCCCAAAACAGCAGAATAAACATTCTTTTAAGGTGGACATAGAACATTCTCCAGAATAGATCATATACTGGGCCACAAAACAAGTCTCAACAAATTCAAAAAGATCAGAGACATACATGCATGTTTCTGACTACAGCTTTATGATCAACCACAAGAAAAAATTGGGAAAGAACACATATACATGGAGGTTAAGTAATGTGCTACTAAACAAATGAATGGGTAAACTAAGAAATCAAAGAAGACTCAAAAATTACATGGAGATAAGTGAAAATGAAAACACAATGGTCCAAAATCTTTGGGAGGCAGCAAAAGTGGTTCTAAGAGGGAAGTTTATAGCAATACAGGGCTACCTCAAGAAGCAAGAAAAATGTCAAATAAACAAGCTAATCTTGCACCTAAAGGAGCTAGAAAAACAAGAACAAACAAAACCTAAAACAAGCAGAAGGAAGGAAATAATAAAGATTAAAAGAGAAATAAGTGATATACAAACTAAAAAAACAATAGAGCAGATCATGAAACTAGGAGCTGGTTCTTCAAAAAGATCAACAAAATTACACCTGTAGTCCATTAAAAAAAAAAAAGAAAAGGAAAGATAAAGAAAAGAGAAAGGGACTCAAATAAACAAAATCAGAAATGAAAGAAAAGATATAACAACCAACACTACAGAAATACAAAGGATTATAAGAAATTATTATGAAAAATTATATGCCAAAAAATTGGGCAACCTAGAAGAAATGGGAAATTCCTAGAAAAATATAATTTACCAAAACTGAAACAGGAAGAAATAGAAAATTTGAACACACCAATTACCAGCAATGAAATTGAATCAGTAATCAAAAAACTTCCAACAAACAAAAGTCCAGGACCAGATGGCTTCATAGGTGAATTCTTTCAAACATTTAAAGAAGAGTTAATACCTATTCTCAAACTTTTCCAAAAAATAGAAGTGGAAGAAAAACTTCCAGCTTCATTCTATGAGGACAGCATTACCCTGACAGCAAAACCAGATAAAGACACAGCAAAAAAAGAGAACTACAGGCCAATATCTCTGATGAACATAAATGCAAAAAATCTTTAACAAAATATTAGCAAACCAAATCCAACAATACATTAAAAAATTCGTTCACCATGATCAGGTATGATTTATTCATGGGTTGTCAGGGTGGTTCAATATTCACAAATCAATCAATGTGATACATCACATCAATAAAAGAAAGGATAAAAAATGTGATTATTTCAACAGACGCAGAAAAAGCGTTTGACAAAGCACAATGTCCATTCATGATAAAAACCCTCAACACAGTAGGTTTAGAGGGAATGTACCTCAACAGAATACAGGCCTTCTATAAAAACCTCCAGTGAACATCATACTCAATGGTGAAAAACTGAGAGCTTTTCCCCTAAGGTCAGGAACAAGACAAGGATGTCCACTCTCACCATTTTTATTCAACATAATATTGGACGTCCTAATCACAGCAATCAGAGAGGAGAAAGGAATAAAGGGCATCCAAATCAGTAAGGAAAAAGTAAAACTCTTACTATTTGCAGATGACATGATAGTACAAATAAGAAAACCCTAAAGACTTCACCAAAAAACTACTGAAACTGATAAATGAATTCTGTAGGGTAACAGAATACAAAGTCAATGTATAGAAATCCACTGTATTTGTATACACTAAATACAGTGTATACACTAAATACAGGAAGAGAAGTTAAGAAAACAATCCCATTTACAATTGCACCAAAACAAATACCTAGGAATAAACTTAACTGAGGAGGTAAAAGACCTGTACTCTGAAAACTATAAAACACTGAGGAAAGAGACTGAAGACTACACAAACAAATGTAGACATTCCATGCTTATGGATTGGAAGAACAGAATTGTTAAAATGTCCCATACTACCTGAAGCAATCTACAGATTTAATGCAATACCTATCAAAATACCAAGAGTATTTTTCACAGAACGAGAACAAACAATCCTAAAATTGAAACCATAAAAGAGCTCAAATAACCAAAGCAATCTTGAAAAAGAAAAACAAAGCTGGAGGTATCACAATTTCAGACTTCAAACTATATTACAAACTGCAGTAATCAAAATAGTATGGAACTGGGACAAAAATAGACACACAGATAAATGGCACAGAATAGAAATCCCAGAAATACACCCACAGTTTTATGGTCAATTAATCGTTAACAAAGGAGACAAGAATACACAATGGAATAAAGTCAGTCTCTTCAATAAATGGTTGTGGGAAAACTGGACAGCTACACGAAAAAGAATGAAACTGAACCACTTCCTTACACCAAACTAAAATGTGTTAAGATGTGAGACCTGAAATCACTAAAATCCTAGAAGAGATCATAGGCAGTAATTTTTCTGATATCAGCGGTAGCAGCATATTTCTAGATATGTGTCCTGAGGCAAGGGAAAAAAAGCAAAAATAAACTCTTGGGGCTATATCATAATAAAAAGGCTCTGCACAGCAAAGAAAATAACCAATAAAACTAAAAAGCAACCTATGGAATGGGAGAAGATATTTGCAAAAGACATATCCAATAAAGGGTTAATATCCAAAATATATAAAGAACTTATACATTTCCCACCAAACCCTCAAATAATCTAATTTCAAAATGGGAAGAAGACATGAACAGACATTTTTTCCAAAGAAGACATACAGATGGCCAACAGACACATGAAAAGCTGCTCAACGTCACTCATCATCAAAGAAATGCAAATCAAAACCACAATGAGATATTACCTCACACCTGTCAGAATGGCTAAAATAAAAAACACATGAAACAGCTAGTGTTAGGATGTGTTGTTCACTTTTGGTGGGAATGCAAACTGGTATAACCACCATGGGAGACGGCCTGGAGTTTCCTCAAAAAATTAAAAAATAGAATTACCATATGATCTAGTAATCACACTACTCAGCATTTACCCAAAGAATATGAAAACACTAATCTAAGGGATATTGTATTCCTATGTTTATTGTAGCATTATTTACAATAGCCAAGCTATGGAAGCAGCCCAAGTGTCCATCAACAGATGAATGGATAAAGAAGATGTGATATAGTGAATGATGCTCCTGTAGATATATAGGAGCTATATATCTACAGGAGCATCATTCACTATAGCCAAGAGGTGGAAGCAACCTGAGTGTTCCATCAATGGATGGATAGACAGAGAGGATGTGATGTATACATCCACTGGATTATTATTCACCCTTAAAAAAGGAGGAAATACTGTCACATGCTACAACATGGATGAACTCTGAGGACGTTATGTTAAGTGAAATAAGTCACAAAAAGATAAATATTGTATGAGTCCAAGTTCTATGAGGTAGCTATAATAGTCAAATTCACAGAAACAGAAAGAATGATGGTTACCAGGGATTGAGGGGAGGGGGAATGGGCGTTGTTTAATCTGTAGAGTTTTAGGTTTGCAAGGTGAGAAAGTTCTGGCGATGTTTCACAACAACGTGAATATACTTAACATTACAAATATGTACACTTAAAAACTGGTTAAGATGGTAAAGTTTGTGCTATGCGCTTTTTTTTTAACCACGGCAAAACATAAACAAGACAAAATATACATAGAAGCATCACTACAATAAAAAACTGGCTCTTTAATAATGGTAGCTGACTTGTTATAGGCATTTTATCTGTATTAAGATTTAATTTTCCCAACAACCCTATGAAGTGGCACTATTCTTAATACCATTTTACAGATGAGGAGACTGAGGCAGGTAACTTGCCAAAGATCACACACAAGTGGAGCCAGGCAGTGGGTTCAGAGTCAGTGTTCTTAATGTCTCTGTTTTATTGCCTTTCTGCAGTTTACTGGAGTTCCTCTAGTTAATCATGTAAAAATAATGTTCTTTATAAGATATTTTCCAGAATGATTAAATTGAATAATTAGCTTATTTTTGGTTCTAATGTATGTATTTTGGTATACATATCTCATATAGCTACAAGATACTCTTTAATAGTATTACACAAAGTTTGTATCCCTTTCGTGACCTATTACCCTCTGCTCAGACTTCTTATAGAAATTCATGAGGCTTACCAGTTAAGATCTAAAATCATACTTGTTACATAGACTCAGGAAAACCTCAGAGTTTACTTGCAGAAATGAATCTTATTTTCTGGGTTTCTGGTTAAGGACTTGCTACATCTTGCAGGGGATCCACAGAAAGTAGATTTCTGCACTGCATAAACATTATCCTAAAATTCCAAAACTTGAGCAAAGTTCCATCATTAGGTAAGATAGTATCAGGTTCCCTTTAAAGATGCATACACATACTGACACATATTTAGGATTTCAGCCAACCTGCTTCCTGGACTATAAAATGACAGACCACCTGTTTTTGGAAAGTCATGCTCTTGTTAGGTCACTACAGGATGAGCTTTCACTTCCAGCTGAGTTGATTCCACTGAATAAACATTTACTGAAGAAAAAGAAAACATTTTTAATATCCTTCCTAACTAATATATCAACATCGTTGGTTCCTTTTAGGTCCACAGATTGGGTTTAATTTCTAGTTTAATAGAATTATCCCTATGTAAACAATTTTTTCTTACTTCTTTACAAGTGAAAGAAAGCAGGGTTTTCCAAAACTGCTCTGTGTGGTTACATCTTCAGTTCCAAACAACAAAGCATGAAGTTCTGCCTTTGGACCAGGTGAGGGCACTCCTGTCATCTCCCAAATATTTACTTAACTCAAGGTGACAAAAAGAAAAAAAAGAAAAAAAAAACCCACTTCTATTTAAATCAGTCAAGTTGGATGACAATAGCTAGTTTGCTTTATCAATTTCTATTTTGTTTCATTTTAGGTCATAACACCATATTCACTTATCTTCTCTGGTTTTCAACCCTGGCCACATATGAGAATCACTTAGGATAGTTTTAGAAACTTTGACTCCCACATTCCATCCCCCCAAATTTTGATTGCATTGGTCTGGGGGTGGTGCCACAGAATGGGTATTTTTAAGAAACACCCGAAGTGCTTCAGATTTGTAGGCAGGAGTGAGAACCACTGCAGGGTGTTACTTCATTAGAAACAAGTTAAGGGACCTATGCTGGAGATTGTTTCTCTAATTTAGAAAACTCAGCAGATCAACCTCTGAGTGGGAAATTGGAAAATAGTGCATTTACGTAAGTGAGACAACTACATGCCACCTCGAAATATTCTTCATGACTCATCCTTTCTCACATTAAATTTCGGATATGTTCTCATTAGGTGGTGGATCTTTGGGGAGTAGCCCACTCTTTAAATAAAAGTTTCAATACAGCTTAATTTCATTTTTAGCTCACCTTACTGTTAAATAAGGTGATATAAATAGGTACTTTGTCTTTTGTGAATAGTAGTTCTCTGCCAAGGCTTGGAAACCCATTAAAACTTGGTTAAGCATCAGACCCTTGATTTCAGCTTAGGTCATGATCTCACAGTTCATGGGATTGAGCCTCCTGTTGGGCTCTGGGCTGACAGCATGGAACCTGCTTGGGATTCTCTCTCTTTCTCTGTCTCTGCCCCTCCCCTGCTTGCATATGTGCATGTGTGCATGCTCTCTCGCAAATAAATACACAAACTTAAAAACAACAACAATAACAAAAACCGTGGTTGTTTAGTTAAAATTTATCTTGACTTTGCTCTTGCCCTGGCCAGTCTTCCTTTACTTCCATCCTTCTGTAGCCACCATTTGCCCTTTCAGATACTACCCATCCTCCTAGGGCCATCTCCTAGGGCCTGTGGCTTAAATCAGCTGAACTAATTTGCTTTTTGATTTGTTCTCTCACTCCTGAGATTTCCGGGATGCTCTCCTTGTAGTTCATAGGCCCCAAGCTCTTTTCCTGCTCCCTTCCTTTCCCTTCATTGCCCACTGGCTCTGTTGTTCACCTTCCATCCTCGACCCTGAGCTGGGCTCTTCCTGAAGGCCCCTGAAGCTTCTGCTGATCAGGGCAGGCATTTCCCACATTTGGCTCCTCTCCCCACTATGAGCTCTCCAGGTCACTGCTCCTCCTCACTAAGCTAGCAGGCAGACTCTGTGCCCTTGGGCCTTTCGTATTAACTAAGAAAATGTTCACTATGCCAATTATTGCATTACTGTGATCATAGGCAGCAAAGATTAGGTGAGTTGGCCTAAGTCAATCAGGGACCTAAGAGGCAAACCTTTCCAAAGCTATCTGGCAGACTCTCAGTCTGTGTGTATGTTCTTGTGTGTAGGTCAGCACCAAACTGTGGAGAAACCTGTACTGTGCTCTGATTGTGTAACTAGTAAACATAGCTCTGGTAAGATCATGATGTTCAGGCATGGATGCACATAGTGATGATCTCAGGGATTTACAGAGACAGCAGAGCAGCTGGGAAAGAACTATAGAAATAGGAATGGCAAGTAGGATTAGTGGCTTCTAGGCCTAGGTCTGCTCTTGATTGTATGAACTTTGGCATGTCTGGACCTCTTTGGGCTTCTGGGTTTGGGGATCTGGTTACAATACAGCTTCTAATTCAGCAAGCAAGACTTGAGATTCTACATATCCATCATGCTCCTAGATCTTGCCCCTGCTAATTGTCCATGGAGTAGCAAAGTTCTCCATGACCCTGGGATCTCTGTCTTTAAAAATTCCATGATCTTGGTAGATGACCTCTAACATCTTTAGTTGTATCCCCTTGACCAGTGCTTCCTCCTTCCCTCCTTTCCCCATCAGCCGTTCTGATTCTCAGAACAGGAAGTCTTCAGATGTAGGCTTTGTAAGGCTGCCTCTTCCCTATATGCAGCCCCTGCCCCCTTAAAGGCCTGGTCTTCCCACACTGTTGTGTATGGGAATCTTCCTCCCTCAGGGCTCAGACATTCCAGAGCAGATGCTTCTCCCTTCCTCCCTTTGGCTGACCTTGTTTCCCAGCACAGTTTCTATTCTTTGGTGTGTTCCTACAAACACCTGGCTGGGTAACCGGGACAGCCTGCATCCCACCCAACCCAATAGCATTCATGTACAGCACTGAAGAGTGTCCACTGGATTCAGCAGATCAACCACTAAGTGGGAAACTGGAAAACAGTACATTAAGCGAGCCAACTACATACCACCTCAAAATATTCTTCCTGATTCATCCTTTCTCCCATTAAATTTTGGATCCATTCTCATTAGGTGGTGGATCTTTGGGGAGTAGCCCACTCTTTAAATAAAAGTTAATCAGAAGATAATTTCAGAAAGATAGAACTTAATTACATTTTTAGTATACAGTTTATATTGAGTATTTAATTCAATGATAAGATATTGTGGGGCCTTAAACTGAAGAATTCAAAATTATGAATACAAAAGGCTTGCAGGCCCTCTGTGTGGGCACTGTGCATGGGACAGGGCCAGCATTGTGGAGGCTCAGTATTTTTGAATGAAGGAATTGAACGAAGGAACCTCCCAGTTCTGTACCTGTGGTACTTTGGGTACCACAAGGTGGCGGTATGGTATCACACGTGGAAAGCAGATGGCTACACGTGATTTGTTTCGGAGAGACTTTACAGAATGTTTGCACCTATACTTTCAATTGTGTCCTGTACTCTGCAACTGCTTGAGTCTCTGTGTAATTTTTCTTTTGGCAAGACATTCTGATTTTCTTCCCCGAAACTTTCAAGGATTACAGGAACCTGCAATGCCATCAGTGCAAGTTAGGAAACTGTAATAATGACAGTTTGCTCCTTAAACATTCTTATACACTACCCCCCCACTCTGTCCCCTTTTATAGTACTTTCAAATTGCATTTATTATAAAGCAAAGTGGTTCACATGGCTTTCCCCACAAGTAATTATAATGAGCTTTGGCTTTACTAATGGATTTAACCATATTAGATTTTATTTACACTATCTTCTAGCCACACATTAACCATATCCCCTCCCTGCTCCCTCACCTCCCATGTTTGACAAAATTAAAACAAAACAAAACAAAACAAAACAAAACAAAACAAAACAAAACACTTGTTCCATATAGTTAATGTAGCACAAAGAGGGTGTTCTGGCAAGAAACCTATTCATTTGTCTAACTAAGGCAAATGTCCAAAATGAGACTCTTCCTTCATTTTGCCACCCCCCAAATAAATTTTGAGTCTTTTATTCTATTAATAGATACCATTTGGATATTAGCAACTTTGCAACTCAAGTTTTAGTTTTCAAGGCAAAGAACCAGCACTTGTGTTTCAGTATGTTTCTAAAATCAGTCTTTAGTGATTACAGGTGCAGGTCTTACTAAAACCTTCTAAGAGTTGTCCTCAGAATGTCAGGAGGGTTTTTTTGCTTGTTTAATAAACTTGTTTATAGTGTGCACATTTATAGTCATTTTGCAAAAGCTATCAAGTATGGCATTTTACAAAGATATGTTGAAAAATTAATAAAGGAAAAAAGCTTCAAAGTTGGACATTTCCCACTGTCACATAGTTGGAAATGTGTCAATAATGAGAATGCTGCTATGTTAGAACACCAATATGCTAAGTAGTGACTTTTAGCTCTCTCCCCACCCCATATATGTGGTAAAGACTATGGGAAGTGCCCTCAAAATTACACTTTATTACTGAAACTGTAAAGTTTATGGCTGGCTTATATACTCTATATGAGCGTCACCACATGGGTTCGATGCAGGCCACTTATTGGGACTTAAGTTACAAAACAGTAATTCTTTAATAAATAAAACTGCTGGGAGGTGAAGATTTTACAGTGCCTCTGACTTTAAGAAATATAATCAGCATGATAGCTAAAGTAGGTGTTCTTTTATGGCATATCTAATTTAAAAATCCAATTACCACCAAGAATTATTCTGGAAAGGATTTGCAAAATGTTTCTACGAAGAAACTCTTCTTAAAAGCCTCTCACGAGAAAGATCAGCCAAGGAAGTAGTTTCCATCCTATTAATTAAAAAAAAATTTTTTTTAATCACGAAATATTCCTATTAAGAAAAGTAAAGAGAACAAACATTTTAGCAGGATGCAGAGAACATGTCTCCTCCCGCCCTGCAATGTTTGATGCCCCCCATCATTAGCAGGGGTAGCTGCCCATTTCTTATCTTGATTGACAGGTTAATAAGGGACCTGGGGCTATCTTTTCAGTATGAACACACAACCTTACCAATTACTTTTAAATTATTGCTAATCTGTCAGAAAATGACAAGCATGAGGAATAAAAATATCTGGAAAAGTGAAATGTCTGAAGAAGCATTTACTTCCGGTGCTTTTAAAAGGTTCAGTTCAGAAAACTTGCCAGAATTTACTCAATAGAATTTAGGCACTGAGGTTTTTTTTTCCCTTTTTTTTTTTTTTTTTAAAGAAAAACTTGTAGTTTATAATAGTTCATTGGTTCAATTAGGGGCGAAAAAGAAGGGAGTTTTGTAATGCAATTGTCCAGCAAAGGAAAACGCTTTAAATTGGGGGATTATGTGCACAGACCACCTGTAGGGCATTCAGAGCCCTTTTCTATAATGCTTCAACCCATGCCTAGCTGCCTGCAGGCTGGCTAACAATGCCGGGAAAAGCTGTTTAAAAGGCTGAGCGCACTTGTGCCTCTGGTCTTCACTAACTGTTACAAGTCTTCCTCTCCCTCGCTCTCTCTCCTTTTTAAAGTAAAAGTCCCACATCCCTTTAATGGAAGAACTTTAAGGCTCCGCGGTGGCCAATTGGTCTGCACCAAGAGGAGCCGGGCAGCAGGGAAAGAAACTTCAGACTATACAGCACATTTGGAGAGGAGAAAAGATCAAAGTTTTTCAAACTCAAAAGACCAAGTTCCCTACAGATTAACCCTATTCATTTAGCTCCTCTTAAAGGAATGATGTGCTGGGCCACTGGGCAGACAGGTAAAAAGTTCAACAATTGCCAAAGCATTCTTCTGCTAATTCAACAGCCTTCTGCTCAAATAAATTAGCTTAGTCTTGACAGAGGAACAATAGCTTTTTCTCTAGAAAAAGAAGCACATTTGATATACACAAGCCTGGAAGGTTATTAAGATGTTAACCCGTTAGTTTAATCCATTAAAGAACGCCTGCTCCGCTACCAGATAGTCAAGTGACTTACACTGTAAAGTGCGATTGATGGTTTAAAACATTAACGTCTGCACTTCAGCAGTGTGTTCAGTCCCTGAAAACCCAGGTGCTTTCAAAATCAGGCACGCCAAGAAATAAATGCGGGGTTTTGAAGCCTTTAGTCATATTATACAAGATAAATAACAAGGCCTGAGTGCAATTATTGCCTTGCAAAAGTTCCACTTACATACACTAAGGTGAGTGTTGTTATCCATGGATCAGAAAAGAGCTCTCATGAAAAACACCATCATTGGGGAAGGTGCAAAAACTCAATTTTGATTTCAGTTCAACAGTGATATTTACTTTGCTAACAACTTAAGAACTAGAGTTTAACAGGTCATTTTCTCCATGCCTAAGGTCAGAGTACAAAATGAGAAACCAGAAAATGTCCATTTTTTCCAGCGTGTCCTTAGCAAGCACTTTAAAGGTAACAGCTTAGAAGAGGCAGGGGGAGAGGGCGATGTTTAAATCATTTATCAAAAGTCATTTTATTGACAAAATAGAATACTTATATTTGTTCTTACAGGGGTGGCCTCTAAACTTTTTACAAAAAAAATGTACAGACTGTATATCTTTGAATATGTACATATTTTACACATTTTTACAATTTAACAAATAATTATATAAATACATCCTCTAATGTAAGAAACCCGTATTGACTTGGGGTGTATAATTAAGACATTTCTTGTTTGTTTATTTAAGGCATTTGCCTGGTCATTAAGAATACCCAAACCGTGCAATTCCATTAGGTCGCGGTCATCCCTCCTCTAGGATATGTTAGGAGTAAGAATTTACGTAGGAGAGTAGAGGGAGAAAAACAGGTCCCTCAGGTGAAATCTGTAGATCTGGCTTCAAGCTCAGCAAATGGCAACCAGCGAGGGCTACAAACCTTGCGTTCTGAAACGCAGCAGCAGAGTCCACCCTCCGCTGCCAACAGAGATTAACGCCTGGCGGGAGGAGCTCCACGCATATCAATGGAGGAAAGGGGGCTGGGTCTGGGAGCCTTCAATGCCAGGTACTTTGTTCTAAGCGAGTCATTTAAGTCCCAGCTAATGGATACCATTAAGAGTTCATTATCATGCTAATAGCAATCAACACGGTGAAGGGGTGGGAACCTCAGCCCATCGAGTGTCCCTTTGCTGCACTAGGTTTCCTCGCCCCCCTCCCCATTCCTTCCGGGTGCCCCCTCCCCTCCTCTCAGACCTGGGACAATGGCATTTGCTTTGGATAAGACACGGAGCTGGCCGTGCCAGATCGCCACGTCAGGCCGGTGCTGACGTCGCTGTAGAGGGATCCCGCCCCACCGCCCGGGACCCCGCCCCCACCGGACCCCACGCCCCCACCACCTCCCGGCACCCCACCCCCCCCTGCGGCCCCAGCGCCCGCGCCCCCCGAAGCACCCTTGCTGGCCCAGCAGCAGCGGGTGCACAGGGCGCGCCACGACTCGAGAGTCTTGCCGGACCAGACCCACACGCCCGAGGTGATGCCCACCACGAGGCACATGAAGTACTTGAGCATGAAGACGGCGTAGTCGGGCCGGCGCGCTTGGTCTGGCTGCAGGTCCCGCAGACACGGGCAGTTGTGCGTGGCCTCCCAGCGCGGGCGGTTGTGCTGCTCATAGAAGAGGCAGGCGACCACGACGGCTGCGGGCACGGTGTAGAGTACGGTGAAGAGACCCAGGCGGATCATGAGCTTCTCCAGTTTGTGCGTCTTGGTGGGGCCGCCCTGCTGCTTGATGACTGAGCGGATGCGGAAGAGCGACACGAAGCCGGCCAGCAGGAACATGGTGCCGATGAAGAGGTAGATGACGAGCGGCGCTAGGACGAAGCCGCGCAGGTTGTCGAGGCTCTGGTTGCCCACGTAGCAGATGCCGGCCACCGGGTCGCCGTCCACGGAGCTGAGCGCCAGGACGGCGATAGACTTGACGCTGGGCACGAGCCACGCGGCCAGGTGGAAGTACTGCGAGTAGCCAGCGATGGCCTCATTGCCCCATTTCATGCCCGCCGCCAGGAACCACGTGAGCGACAGGATCACCCACCAGATGGAGCTGGCCATGCCGAAGAAGTAGACGAGCAAGAAGACCACGGTGCACAGCGCCGGGCCCGTGGTCTCGTAGCGCACGTGCTGCTCCACAGCGCCCAGTTCTTCGTACTCGCCGCGCCCGCCAGGGCCACCCGCGCCCGCGCCCGCCGCGCCCGCGCCCGCTGCCGCCGCCGCGCCGCCCGCGCCTCCCGTACCGCCCGCTCCGGGCGCGCCGCCGCTGCACGCCACCTTCTCGTGGCCCGCCACCAGGCGTACCAGGTAGCCGACAGACACGAAGAGGTAGCAGGCCGACAGGAAGATAATGGGCCGCTCAGGATACTTGAAGCGCTCCATGTCGATGAGGAAGGTGGAGACGGTGGCGAAGGTGGACACGAAGCACAGCACAGACCACAGGCCGATCCAGAAGACGGTGAAGGCGCGTTCGTCCTGGCTGAAGAAGGGGTTGTGGCAGGGCAGCGCGCAGTTGGCAATCTGGCCGGTCTTGACGCGGTTGTAGAGGGGATGCCGCTCGCTGGACACGCTCACCATGGGCGCGCGGCACTGGCAGCCCGGCTCGCAGGGAGCGGAGCCGCCGCCAGGGGGCCGCGCCTTCCCGCCGCCGCCGCCGCGCGTGGGGGGCGCCGCTGCGTCCACGCCGCCACCGCCCCTGCCGCGGGACGGGGGCCTGGCCCCGGGCGGGCGGCCGTGGCCACTGCCGGAGGGCGGCTGCTCACCCGGGGGCGGCGGCGGCAGGCGGCGCGGCGGATTGGGTGCGGCTGTGGTGAGGTCGGTGCGGTTGTAGTCCATGCACAGCGTGTCGGGGTTGCCCTGCTCCGGCAGCCGGTCGCAGCGCATGCGGTCGGGCCAGGCGAAGCCGTACTGGCGCATGAGGGGTGCGCAGCCGGCCTTGGCGCGCTCGCAGACCGAGCGGCAAGGAGGCAGGGGCTTCTTGTAGTCCTCCAGGCAGATGGGCGTGTACATGCTGCACAGGAAGAACTTGAGGTCGGGCGAGCACTGGATCTCTACTAGCGGCCAGAACTGGTGCACCTCAAGGCCCGCCTCGTCCTGCGTGTCGTGGTTGAACTGGTTGGGCATGTACGTGTAGTTGTAGCCGATGCCCTTGCACAGCGGCACGGTGATCTCTTGGCAAGCCAGCTCCTTAGCCGAGGCAGCCGCCGCACCGCTCGAGCGCTGCAACAGCGCCAAGGCGGCCAGCAAAGAGGTCACTTCCAACAGGTAACCCCACTCCATGCTGCGCGCCTCGGCCCCGCGCCCTTGCCCTCCAGGCGGAGCGCGGAGGGGCGCCGGGGGATTCGGCAAGGGAGCCGGAGAAGGGGAGAGCGGGTGCCCTGCTGGTCTCCTTGCTGCCTCTCCCGGAAGGCGGGCGGAGTGAGGGGGTGGGGGGGTGTCTTGCAGTTAACCTAGTCCCTTCTCGGGACGCGTTCGCACCGCGGGGCCCGAAGCCTGGGCAGCGGCAGTGAGGGTGGCCGCAGGCGTGCACCACAGTCCCCGAGAGTCTGCCCTGATGACTCCGGGTCGGTCGAACTCAGCCCTCTCGCAGCACAGTGGCTAGCCCCCAGCTCATCGTCCCTCTCTCGCTCGCTTTCTTTCCGGCGCGCCCGGCCACTTCTCCACGCGGCGCCGGGGACGGTGCGGTGACTTTGCCGGGCACAGAGGGCGGCGGCACAGCAAGTTTCCTTTCGGGCCTCGGTGCGCAGTCAAGATGGCTGGGCCAGGCCGCTCGCCGCTCAGGGTCAGCCCCTGCAGCCCCCTTTCTGTCCCCAGGGACTCATGCTTGCCCCCCAACGCTGCGCTGCTCTGCCGCCGGAGTTCGGGACCCGCCTCCGCAGAGGCCGCCGCCCTCTCTCCCAGGCGTCGGTCCGTCGGTCCGCCGGACTGACAGACTCCACCTCCGGTAAAAGTCCGCTCCGCGCTTCGGCCAGGAATCCGGCGAGGTGTAGGCAGTCCCCTTCTTGCTAGACACACGGAACCAAATCCAGACCAGAAGGCGGAATAGACACCTGAGCGGCGCGGCCCGCGCCCAGCCACCACTGCCTCCGTCGCCGCCTCCTGTTCCTCCACCTCCTCCTCCTCTTCCTCCTCCTCCTCCTCGGCGGGAGCAGCGCCCTTCACCCAACTTCCCGGCTCCGGCCCCGCTCGCACCGCCCGGCCGGCTCATGAATATTTATACAGCGCGGACTCGGTCTCCGCCCTCAGCCGGGCGCGCCAATCGCCGGGAGAGGGGGCGGAGTCTACGCGCTCCCAAGTCTCAGCCTTCCTTAAGGCGGTCCGGAGTGTCCCTGCGGCCATGCGTGCCCTCTGCGGATGGAGAGTTTTGGTAACCTTGGGTTTGACCGCAGAGACCGAGGTTTTGCCACGATTGTCTCCACAGCGCTCAGTGCGTTTGAGTTCTTGGTTCCTTTTCCCCGAGTCTGCACTTGGGGACTGGAATGGGGGTTTTCTGCCTGCGCGTGCGTTTTTAGGTTCCTTTCAAACAAGTCACGTCCCTGCCTACTGCTGCTGCCTGATGTGGGTGACCCCGCGCCCCTCTGTGAGCCGGGTCGGTGGGGAACCCACCCCCACTGGAGTGCACGGGAGCTTGACTGGGGCCGGGCTGTGCGGGAGAACCGGGAAGGTGTGCTCCTCTTGGGGTTTTTAGAATGATGATGTTTGAGGCTTGGAAGCGTGAGAGGAGTGGGAGACTGCAATTCATTCTGGATAGTGGGGCTGGACCGAGGGCGCCCCAGAAGGTGTACGGGAGCACAGCCGCCAGCACGCGAGGGGCGGGAGAGGCTCCAGGCACAAGGGCGGGCCCAGGATTCTCCCGCCTCCGCTGATTGGTCAGGGGAGCCTCAGTTTTCTTGCCTGAAAAGTGGGGTAGTAGTACAGATTTCAAAGGGGGTTCCGCTAATTAGGTGGGATAAAATACGTCAAGCATCTGGGACGAAGTTCTTCCTTATGAAGATATAGTTCCCTTCCAGAAAGAAAAGAAAAAGGAAAGAAAGGGAGAGGAAGGAAAAGAAAGAAAGAGCAAAAGACAGAGAAGAAAAAGAAAAAAAAAGTAAGTAAGTTATAAATAGGACGGACTGGAAACTGCGGCTGGCTTCCCTCTCTTCGCTTCGTAGTTTTGGAACATATGTATGTCTATCCAAAGTTCACATTTTTTCCAGAGCCTCCTTTTCTACCGTGGGAGGCGGTGCTGAGCCCTGGCGCCGACGCACCGACACGTATCAGCGATCCGCAAGGAGCAGAGGGGACCTGAGCTGCTTTTAGCAGCCACTTGGGACACCGCCAATGAGCTCTTGCCCCCGCCAGCTCCGCAACTACCTTAAGACAGGGAGGGGAGGCGGAGGCCTGAAGGGCCGGCGGCCTGGCAGGTTCATTTACGCTTGTTAGGACGTCCCAGGGGGTTGTCTTTCTCCTAGAATGGAGTGTTTATTTTTTAATTGATGTGCTGTTTCATTTAGCGCTTGTATGGAACTCATGCTGTGGCTGTAATTACTGTAATCTCGGGAACAAGCATTTCAGTTAGCCAGGAGGGTGGCAAAATACGTTCTCTCTCTCTCTGTCTCCCATTCTCTCCCCCCATTTTCTCTCTCTCTCCTATCTCTCTTTCTGTTTCAGGATTTTTGCTGTTTGTCAGGTTTCATGGCAGGAACGAGTAGGGCTGGAGAACCAAGGTTGTTGAGGGTGTGGGAACAAAGAATTAAGGGTGCATTTGAGGCCACTTCAGTTTTTTGGGGAGAGGGGGTATGGTGGTGGTAGTTGTCTGTTTAAAAACAACTCTTGTCATGAAACAAAAATAATTAATTAGCAGCATTTGTATATTGCTTGAGCTAATGGAATCTGCGTCTTCCTCCTGTTTTCTCTCGCTTAGTTCAGCAACCTCATTATGCACCACATTCTAAACAGGCAGAACTACCTCGGCCCCCTGCCCTCACCCACCCTTGGGTTTTGGCAAATTCTGTATTTTGGCCAAAAATTCTAGGCATATCTATCAGGCTGTATATCTTTTTCTTTTTTCTTTTAATTGAAATCTAGTTAAACCTCCTTATTCTGAAAAACAACACTTCCTTCCCACTTTTGTTTTGGAAAAACTAAACTCCGTAGGAATCAAATTCAAAGGCTTGAGAAATACTGTAGTAGCTAATTCAGCAGAAAATGATTTCTATTCAAAAATGCAAAGACTTGACCTTTACTTGGTCTTTTTTATGGATTCCTTTCCCCTTTCCTCCTATTTGGAATTCCCTTTTATGGTGTGCTGAATGTAGAAAGTCACCTCTTTGGTTACTACCTTGTTCATCCTGGGCCATTCCCCAGGACAGTCAGCTGCAGAGCAACAACAGGTAATCGCAGGAGCCCTGAGAGCAGTGAGAAGGCAGTCCCCTCTGGGAGGACCTGCCTGGCACGAGGTTGCCCAGACCACGGATGGGGAGGGGCTGGTCTCCAAAAGCAACACAGGTGGTGAAAAGTTCTACTGCTTTTCTTCAGTAGGGAAACCATCAAATAGCAAAGTTTAGAATTACACTATATAAATTTACTAGAATTAGGTAAAAACAAACTGACATTTGAAAATTGAGGCTGAAAATAGTTGGTTTTGGCTTTTAATCGGCATTTCAACTTTTTTTCTTTTTTCTTTTGAGACAAGATGAAAGCTCTGATGATGTGGAATGTGGAAATTTTTGGTAAGTATATTAAGCTTGCAGGAGAAAATAAGCAGACAAAAGTTCAGAGCTCTCAAAAATCGTAGTACAAGCTATTTGGGAGATCTTACTGATTTGTGAGATTGAAACCATTTACCTAAAAATCATTAAAATTTACTTTTAATTGAGAGAATATAAGAGTAGCATTTAAAATTACTACTAAATGGCTACTTAACAATCTTTGAGAGCAGAAGAGACTTATGAAGCTAATTAGTGTATAAAAAGCAATGACAGCTAAAAGACACCAGAATCATTTATCAACATTGCTGGCTAAATAATGATCTTTTTTCCTCTTGTATGTAAAGCAGCTGTTTTTTAAGGGAGGGGAAATAGTTTTAGCAGTGACATAAATAATGTAGGAAACTTTCTAGAGGGATTTTTGAACAGATGTCTTGTTACTGAATAGCCTACAAGCATAATAATATATACAGTTGAGGCAGGAAGCTAACTCAGAGGAGGGAATATTTCATAAAACATTGGATATCAAATTAGATAGGAGACTATCAATATAGTGTATGTCTTGAATTTAGAAACTTTGGGGAAATTATGTTTCAGTGGATTATAGTTTAAAAATCCAACATAAAAATCTTGATGCCAGAGTGGGCCCATGTATCAATGTCAATAAAATGATTCATTCAAGATTAAGTGGAGAACCCTTTAGTAAGTAATGAAAATCCTCAGGCATTATATAAAACAACAATTGTTTCTCCTAAAAGCTTATTTTCTTTCAGGGAAACAACCAAGTACTATATTATTAGAGAATATACAACTTGATAGGGTAATATTGGGGTTTCTTGGTGTTTTAAAATCTTTCAAAAAATTATGTTTTGAATCACCCACTACATAGATGGAAGAGAAGGTAGAGGTCAACTGGTCCTCCTTCAGTTTCTATTAGAATTAAAATGGGTGAGATTATTTTTATATTCTTCCATATTAACATTAACCTCTATTAAAGATCACCCTCTTGTGTTTTCTCTACAACTAGGAAAAGGATCCCGTCAGAAAGAAGTGCTCTGCTGTGTCTGCTGTAAGAAGGCCCAGTTGTGAATGGATGGAGATAATGGAGCCAAACACAAATGACTGGCCGGGAGTCAGATTCTCACTTTACATGTAGCTGCCATTTTAGAAAATGGCAATTATACTGTCATTATTTCATTTTATAATTCTTCTGGAATATGTTTTAGAAATCAATAATTATGATTTTTCTTCATCCACACTGGAATATTGGCCAGATACCAAAACTCTTCATGCCATAGGATGCGTTGTGCTTTAGTTTGGGAACTTTCAGGTGCAGTTGACCAGTAAGTAAAACTGGATTAGTTAAGAAGGACACTTAATTACTATCATATGTCAATAAATCTGGAAGCAGGGAGTTCCACCATTGTGACTCCATGTTAGGCCTGCAGATAGGCTTCTAGCTCTTGGCTTCCCCTTTGGTTCCCTGAGGCCTCCCATTGTCAAGTCCTCACATTTCATGGGACCACAGCAGAGGCAGGAAGAGTGGCAGAAACTCCCCCTTTGCAGCTGTTCCATTAGAAAAGAAAACCTTTCCTTGAAGATCATCCCCTTAGGTCCTACTGTTGGAACCTGTCATACCACTCTTAGCTGCAAGGGAGGCTGTGAAAGTGAGGATCTGGGGGTGGCTGGTGGCAGGGCTCTAGGAGTAAGGAAATCAAGGAAGTGAGAATGGCTGTTGAGAGATAAGCAACAGTCAGGCACACATTGCTAGTTGAAATGAACTTTCATGGAGTCTCATTTTGTCAACATGCCTCATCTTCCAGAGTATTTTGTTCAGGGCTATGAATTAAGTGTGATCTAGACCCTAGAAAACCTTGATATCTACATTTTTTTTTCCTTTTGAAATTCACACAATACAATTCTCTGTACTGTTGGTGTGAAATAAATGTCCAACAGTTTACTACTTGTTTCACTCATAATGTGTATAAACAGGGTACCATAACTGCTTAGTTCTTGTTAGGCCCCTCCCTTCCCTTTTGGAGACTTCATTAAAAACTGACACAATTCTGGAATATTACATTGTTTCTTTCTTTTAAGTTATATGATATGACTTTAAAAAATAGACAAATATAGACAATACAGAGAAACTGTATTGAATCCTCTCTCTGAAGGGCTCATGGAAGTGGAAGAATCTTTATACTAAAAAATTTTGGGGGCATCTGGGTGGCTCAGTCAGTTAAACGTCCAACTTTGGCTCAGGTCATGATTTCAAGCTCATGAGTTCAAGCCCGCATTGGGCTTGGTGCTGACAGCTCAGAGCCTGGAGCCTGTTTTGAATTCTGTGTCTCCCTTTCTCTCTGCCCCTCCCCCACTTGTACTCTGTCACTGTCTCTCTCAAAAGGCAAGAGTTTACTTCTGGTAACAATGATCCATTTTAAGTGATGGGGGTGCCTGGGTGAGTCAGCTAGTTAAACATCAGATTCTTGGTTTTGGCTCAGGTCATGATCTCTTGGTTGGAGAGATTGAGCCCCTGTTCAGGCTCTGTGCTGACAGTGGGGAACCTGCTTGGGATTCTCCCTCTTCCTCTCTCCCTGCTACTCCCTCTGCTCACATTCTCTCTCTCTCTCTCTCTCTCTCTCTCTCTGTCTCTCCCTCAAAATGAAATAAATAAAAATTTGAAAAAATAAAATTATGGTCTGAAACCATAATAAAACTTACATGAGTAATACAATAATAACTATATGGGCACTAAGGGCATGGAAGTGGTGATGATGACAATGGCATTTCTTTCTATTTTGTTTATCTTTGACCAGGTTCAGGTAAACATATATAATTTTTTTTTTTGAAAGAGAGAGACAGAGTGGGGGAGGGGCAGAGAGAGACTATTAGGCAGGCTCCACACCTAGGGCAAAGCCCAGTGTGGGACTCGATCTCACGAACTGTGAGATCATGACCTGAGCCAAAATCAAGAGTCAGATGCTTAACCGACTGAGCCACCCAGGTGCCCCAACAGGCAGTAATTTTTTTAAGTGTATTTATTTATTTTGAGAGAGAGAGAAAGGGCATGTGCATGAGTTGGGGAGGGGCAGGGAGAGAGACTCCCAAGCAGGCTCTGCACTGTCAGCACAGAGCCCATGCGACTCCATCTCCAAGAACCTTGAGCCAAAACCACGAGTCAGATGCTTAATCGACTGAGCCACCCAGGTGTCCTACATGTAATTTTATTCAAGAGGTGACAGCACTTGTTTTTTTGTCTGGTGTGAGTCTTGCATGCTTTCTCAGAAGCAAATGTACTTCTAAATGATTAACCTTATAGTTTTTAGTAAGTTTAATTCATAGTATATTAATTTATAGAGACAAAATAAGAAAAGAGGGTGCAATTAGTATGTGAAATTTACTGAAATCATATCATATCACATTAATATGAACTCCTGGTGTGCTTTCCCAAAACAATTCTGTAGAGTTTAGTTTGAAAAGTCCTAGTCCAGAATGTGTTCAAGATATACTATCAAGTGAAATAAAGCAGGATATAGAACTGTATGGTATGAGCCCAGTTATACTATTATGTATGTGTAGAAAAAAAAAACTGGAAGGAGTTCACAAAAATATTACTTATAGTTGTGGTTGAATTGGATTAATTAAGAGTAATCTTTATTTTCTTTTTTTTATAATGGTCTGAATTTTATACTGAGAAAAGATTATCTTGAAACAACCCCAGGTTTAGCATTTATTATGCATTATTTTTGGCTGTTCTTTTTAAAAATGTTTTATTTATTTGTTTTGAGAGAGAGAGAAAGACCGTGCAAGCAGGGGAGGGGCAGAGAGAGAGGGAGAGAGAGAGAATCCCAAGCAGGCTCCACGTTGTCAGTGCAGAGCTGGATGTGGGGCTCAATTCCACGAACCATGAGATCAAGACCTGAGCAGAGATCAAGAGTTGGACATTTACCCAGGTGCCCCTGGGCTGTTCTTTACTTTCCATATTTTGTCTTTTTTCCTTACATGGATGAAAATTACCAGAGAGCAAGAATCATGTCTTAGTTATCTGTTTCTCCCCACAGAGATTCTATCCCATGTATAACACTATGCTGTCAAAGCATGTTAGTCGATTTACAGATTGACTTATTGTCCTTACCTTTGGTATGATTCTGTCTCCCAGTGCTCCAGAACTATCCTTCTGATTGAGAATCTGCAGTTTTGAATGTGGTGAGAGGGAGGAAAGGAGGAAGGAAGTTTGTTACTGCAGGGCCACAAAACTGGCATTAGAAGCAGAACTCTGGGGGTAGGTATCCATGGGGACAGGTAGCCTACAGCCTCTCTGAGCTTCACTTCTTCATGGTTAAAGTATGGAATGACACACATGAGTCCCCCATTGGTTGTGAGAGTTAGATATGCCACAAGCTAAAAGGCACCAAGCACAACGTCTGGACTTAAATGAATTGAGCTTCATAAGAGTTTTCTCTTAATGCTAGAGTGATAGGAAATGTATCTATGGCCATGAAATTACAGCCGCAAGATGAAGTTATCCTGATGTTATACTTAAAATTTTTTTTATTGGGAGGAAGATCTTTTTTACCTCTCCTTCATAAATTCTATAAATATTTAGTACCGATTGTTTTGGTTATTATTGATGTGTAGCACTGACCCCAAATCTTGGTGGTTTAAAATAACCTTTTTTGTGTGTGTGTGTGCTCACAATTTTAAGGGTCAGGAACTTAGGAGGGGCTTGCAGACCTTGCTTGGGATTTCCCTTGTAGGACAACAGTCATCTAAGGACTTGACAGGGTTAAATGACCAAGGTGGCTGACTCAATCAGCTACCAGTTGATGCTCTCAACTAGAACACCTTTGCGTGTACCTTCCAGTGTGGCAACATCAGAGTAGTTAGACTCCTTGGACCCCTTACAGGGTGGGGCATTCCCCAGAGTGAGCATCTCAAGAGAAGCAGGTGAAAATGGCATGAACTTTCTTTCTTTCTTTCTTTCTTTCTTTCTTTCTTTCTTTCTTTCTTTCTTTCTTTCTTTCTTCCTCTCTTCTTTCTTTCTTTCTTCCTTTCTTTCTCTCTTCTTTCTTTCTTTCTTTCTTTCTTTCTTTCTTTCTTTCTTTCTTTCTTTCTTTCTTTCAGATAGCAGCAAATTTATGCAGCATCCCTCTGCTGTACTCCGCTGGTTGAAGCTGTAAAAGCCAGCTCAGATGGAAGGAACGTCAAACACATTGGGGGCCATATTTTAGAACTGCCACACCAAACAAGTGCTGGGTCCTATGTTAAATGTTAAAGCTATAAAGATAGATGAGACATTGTATTAGTCTGAGTTCTCCAGAGAAACAGAACCAATGGGATATATATGATTTATTCTGAGGAATTGGTTCATGCGATTTTGAAGGGTGAGAAGTGTCACATCTGGATCTGCAAGCTGGAGGTTCAGGAAGGCCAGGCGTGTAGTTCAGTCCCACTCTGAAGGCCTAAGGACAAAGGGGGCTGATGGTGTCATTCCCAGTCTCAGGGCAGGAGAAGACTGATGTGTCAGATCAAACAGGCAGAAAGGGGTCAATTCTCCCTTCCTTTAACTTTTGGTCTATCCATGCCCTCAGTGGATGGACAATGCCCACTCACACTGAGAAGGGCAGTGTGCTTTAGGATCCACTGATTCAAATGTGAATCTCTTCCAGAAAGGCCCTCAACAGACACACCTAGAAATAATAGTTAGCCAAATATTGGGGTACCCTGTGATCTAGTCAAGTTAACACATAAAATTAACCGTCACAGATATTATTTCTTTTATAGGAAACTCACATGGGACAGCTACAGATATACAACTACAAAGCCATTTCATTGAAATATTTACAAACTACATGGAAATAATATTAGGGAACAACTGAATGTGCTGGAAAGAGATGGGAAAGGCCTTTGCAGAGGTTTTAGAGAATGATCACTGAGTTTGCTAATTTGAGGAGAGGCCTAATGTTCTAAGCATGTGACAGCATTTACAAATCTCCAAGATAATTGCCTTTGCATTTGTTACATTTGCTCATGTAACAGCAAGAACATTCCTTTAACAGAAACATTTTTATTTGCATTTAATCAGTTAATATAATTTGCACCTTTGGCAAATTACATTTGGATAGACAGAGTTCAGTGTATGTTTTCAGCTTCCAATAACGAGATGCTAGCTCAAAGTGACCTAGAGGACACATTATCTCATATTACCTGGGATCTGGGGGTGGGATGGCTGCAAAGTTGGTTAATACTGTGAAACCATGATGCCCTAGAGACGGGGTCCTTTCTATTTCTTTCTGTGTTAGCCTCAGTATGTTGGTTAGTTTCCCTCATGGTTCCAAAGTGGTTGCAGATCACTGGTTACAGTTCATATCTTCACACACCAATATCCAGAGGTAGAAAGAGGAATATTGTCTGTGTCTCCAGCCTTTCCTGGAACAGAATTGGGTGACAGGTCACAACAGTGAGCCCTGCCTAGCTGAGGAGGGATCATTTGAACAAAATCAGGGCTTTTCCACCTAGGAAGAAGGGTAGGGGGACAGCCTTACGTAGGTAACCATGGGTCTCTGCTGGAACCCCACAGCCTGTTACACCACACATAAGAAGCTGGTATTTCTTTGTGCCTAGCTCCTATTGTCCAAGGTCAGACACTGTATAACCTAGCAGTCTTTGAAGAAGATTCTCGTGCTCTTTGTCAATTACCAGCAAAACTGAAGTCTGTTCTCCTCCTTTCCCCACAACTGTATGCAGGTGGGATCTGTTAATAAGATTCCAGTTATTTGTTTCACTAGAGCAATGTGTTTTGCTTAAAAGGATAGTATATTTCTGCTTTCAGAAATCCAGTTGCCTTTAGGGCCTCTTGGCCAGGCCAGGTTGGAGAATGGCTGTCTGGCAGAACGAGCTGGGTGGTTTGTAGTGTTTGCTCATGTCCCTGTCTCACCACAAACTCCCTGCAGGGCAATTACTTGAAGGAACATCTTACTAAACAGCTGGGAAGCATGACTGTTAAGGACTGCCAGAGATGAAAATTTATTTCTCACCTGTGTGGTTTCCAGAACCACATGGCTCCGAGTAATGAAAAGCTTGCAAGAAGCTGCAGAGAACGTAGAATCCAGGGGAACCATATGGGTGTTTCTGTAGTTATGTCCAACTGCCTGCAACCAGTGCCCCCAAACAAACCCATGTCTAGAGAATTATGACCCATGAAAGATTGTACTTTATCTCTCCTCTAGCATTTTGTGTCTTATTCAATTTCACTTTCTGTATATTATTCCTATCTTTACAACATTCATGCTTCTTAGGAAAATCTTTGTGGCATAATGACTGAGCAATGTTTTTGTATTGATCTTGGCAATTGCCTTTCTTCTGTAGCTGCTAGGTCAAGGGGTTCCTTGCTTACACAATCTTGCCTACAAACCTTTTAGTAGAATGTGATTACTGGACTTGTTAGAACAGGGTTTTCTACCAGGAGATTCCTCTGTCTCACCCAAGGTAAACCAGATACACCTAGGTGGCTTTTCATGTTACCTATTTGCTCCCACTCCCTTTTGTAACTCTGTGCCTCAGTAAACTACTGTCACTCTTGGGGGAAAAATCGCTCTTCAGATGTATTTTCTTTATCATGTTCTGCCACTTTTGGGAGCTTATAAGGAAGGATTCTCATTTTACTTGTTAGCTAGCCTATTACCCAGTTGATTATTAAATCATTATGTTTTCCAATGGGATCCATGTGGTCTCTGAATTCCTATTTCAAAAAATATATCTATCTTCACATCTCCCGTGGCATCATCTCTTCATTTTGTATGTCTTTCGTCTTATCCTCCAGTCTTAAAATAAATAGAACAAAACAATTCACCTTATGTTTTATCTGTCAAAAATCTGAAAAGATTCATTTTCCATTAGGATTCTATTGGAGTTTGGTTACCTTGTGGTGATAAAATATCAAGGTTTCTGCTGGAAGGTAATCCATTGAAATTATACAATCCCGATTTTTTTTATTAGAGTAAAAAATGTAGGTAAAACTAAGAGTGAACCCTAACCTATAATTCATAATTGCAGAGTGATGAATGTGAGCCTTGTTCCTAAATCCTCCAAGTGAGCAATGAAAACTGTACTTAGGCAACGAAGTTTGGATTCTCTGCAAATAGTTACTATAGGGAATAGTCACTTCACTTAAGAATAGGAGTGACCAGAATAAGGATGGAAGTAGTTTGATCTGTGTTACATTGGTAGTGTATTGGAGGATAGTGAAGGAAGACTGGGTGGACAAGGTTGGAGTAGAATAATAATGTTATACTGCCATTTATCGCATGCCTTTGGTGTGTGAGGCTTTGGGCTTGACTTTTTTTTTTATCATTTAGGATGTTTTGGCTATAAGTAACTGTTTACTCAAACTGGCTCATGCAAGATGAAAATTTATTTTCTCACATAACAAGAAGTATAGAAGTAGGGTAGATTTCCAGGCTGGTTGATACAGGTTTTCAAAATATCATCAAAGAATCAGGTTCTTTCTGTCTTCTCTGTCCTGCCTCCCTGAGGGTGTTGACAGTGGTGACCTCAGGGTCACAAGATGGCTATAGCAGTTGTGGGCTTCACGTCTAGAGACAATATCCCATGAGGTACAACAAACAAACAAACAAACAAACAAACAAACAACAATGGGGCTATTTCTTTTCCCTTTCTTAGGAAGACACCTTTCCCCCAAATCTGGAATACTACATGGCTGTATTGGGCTGGACCCCCATTCCTAAACCAATCATTGGTAAAAGAAATGGGACTACCACACTGACTTAAAGAAATCAAGTTTCCCCATCTCCTGAACTGACAGTTAGCTGACTTTGTTTAATTTCAAATAGACTAAACCGGAGTTTCCAATTTCCCACAGTTTCACCAACACTGGGGAGATCACACTATCGGTCTAATTTTACAAAGGAAACTCATTTTTTAAATCTGTGTTTCTCTTTGCTAATGGTATATATTTTTTGACCATTTGCATTACCTTTTCTACAAATTACTTCTTATTCTTTGTCCATTCTTTCCTCCTGCATTGTTTTGCCATTTCTTTATTTATCTTGATTTGGTGAAGTCCTAAAAATGTCTTGGATATTCATCCTTTATGCTTTGAAGATGTTTTCTCTTGAGTCTGTGGCTTATATTTTTGTTTTCTTATTATATCTTTGGTAATACAGAGTCTTAAAAATTTTAATCTACTCAAATATATCAGTCTTCTCTTTTTTTATTTTTTGGTCTTGTTTAAGAAATCCTCCCCTAACATGTAAAGTTATTTATGCTATATTTTTTTTCTAAAAGTTTTGAGGCTTTGCTTGTCATATTTAGGTTTTAACCCATATGGAATTTATTTTTGTGATTCATGTGAAGTAGGTATCTAATTTTATTTCTTTGCTTATGCATTGCCAGTTAAGAATATAGTTACTCAATGGTCCATTAATTTTCTTCATTTGTAAGGTCACCTCTAGTGTATACCTGTACACTTATATGTACCTAAGTTTGTTACTAAGTTCTATCCAGTTACACTAATCTATTTTTTACCTCTGCACTAACACATATTTTAATTACTGCGGTTTTATAAGCTTTAGTTTCTAGTAGGTGAGGACATATTGATCTTGCTTTTCAAAACTATCCTGGTTTTTTACATCTATTTTCTTCCAAGAATTTCAGTACCACTTTGTTTAAATTTTTGTGAAAACACTGTTGTGTCTATGGCTTTGTTTCCCCATTAGTCCTAATTTGTACCATTTGAATAATTTTCTTAAATAATCTTGTCGGAAGTTTGTTCATTTTTTTTAGTCTTTTTTAAGGAATTTGTATTTAGTTTTGTTGAATCTAACTTTTATTATAATTACTCTTTTAAATCAAGAATTATTTAGAAGTGTTTTTTTAATTCTAATTTTTATCATGTTTTGGTTAGAGAACGTATTCTGTATGATGTAGATTTTTTTTTTATGAGTTATGGCTCTGTCTAATGTCAAGTTTTGTAAATGTTCTATGTGTGGGGGAAAGGTGTATGATTTTCCCTGTTGTGTGCAGGGTTCTAGAAATGAAAATTGAAAAATTTAAGTTAAAATATCCTATTGAAATTGTGAATTTCTAGGTTCTTCCCAGTAAATCCATTTTTAGGCTGTGTTGCTGGGTGCATAAAGATTCAAAATTCTTAGATTTCCTGGTGGATTGCTCCTTTCATTACTGAGTAATAACTCTCTTTATTCTTAATCATTCTACCCCCTTAAAGTCAATTTTGCTGATGGTTATATGTTTAGATATGGCTTTGCTGTTGTTATTGCTAGTATTTTTCAGAGATTTAACACCCCCCCCTTGCTTTTACTTTCTTTTTTTTCTTTCAGTTTTTCTATGTCATTATGTTTAAAATGAGTCTCTTATTAACAAAATATAACTGCATTTTCAAAATACGATCTGGAAGTCTCTGTATCTTATCTAGGAAATTTAGTTTTCTTTACATTTGTTATGATTACTATTATATTAAATTTCATCAAATCTAAGCTGTGATTGATTGTAAGATGCAACATCGTTTAAGTTACTATTAAGAAACAAAAAAATATAAGAATTAAACAGTGACACAATGTTTATTTGAACCTTATTCAGAGCTCTTTTATAGTTATAGATATTTAAAAATAATATGTTGATCTTATGTATAAATATAAGGGAAATAAATGAATAAAGTATTTCTAAAAGCCATCACATTCAGAGTCTAACTCTTCTCAATTAGTTTTTGACTTAGGGTTACCAAAATTTGTGTTTGCCTGGCCCTATCACCCTCTGTGCTATCAAAAGCAGCATTTCTCAAAAGAACTAAAATAGAATAGAATGGGCTCTTCTACTGACTTGGCAATTATATAGAATAAACCTCTTTTTGAATCTAGCTTTGGGAATGTTGTTAAACCTGTTTGATTCATCACCTTCTCATCACTCTCTCCCCACAACTGTTTGGTTCTTAACACTTAAAATACTGCTCTACTATTTTTTACAGGTTTTTCTTCTGAGGAACTGACACCAGTGCAAGTTTTGGTGCTGGCACTTTGATGTTCATGTATACATAGTCATTGACATCCATGTTACAGTTTCTGCCTGGCCAACAGTAATTTTAAAACACCATCAGTTGAAATACATGTTCTGATTTCAGAGATGTTAAAACATGAATGCATGTGCAGCTTAGAATGGATGAAACATTTTATAATTTAATTACATATAAAGATGAAAGTTATTTTATGCTTTATTCTGATTTCTCTTTGACATACCTTTTTTTCTGGAATAAGTTCCCACCTTTCCTGCCTATCATTGGATCAAGATTTCTTTAGTCTCCATTACTAGACTGGAAGTTACACATTTTATTTTATTTTTTTTTGTAAACTAAGTTTTTACATCCATATTTGACTTAATAAAGTTACTCAGTATCTCTATTCACTTCTTTTTTAAAAATTAAAGTGTAGTTTATATACAATGTTATATTAATTTCAGGAGGACAACATAGTGATTTGACAATTCTATACATTAAGCTATGCTTACCATGATTAGTGTAGTCATCGTCTGTCACCATACAATGTTACTACAATATTATTGACTATACCCATATGCTGTACTTTTTATCCCCATGATTTATTTATAATTTATTTATAACTGGAAGTTTGTACCTCTTAATCTTCTTCACCCATTTCACCCACCCCCAATTTTCTCCGCTCTGACAACCACCAGCTTATCTCCTGTGTTTATGATTCTGCTTCTGTTTTTATTTGTTGTTCTTTAGATTCCACATGTAAGTGAAATCATATGGTCTTTGTCTTTCTCTGTCTGACTTATTTCACCTAGCATAATACCCTCTAGGTCTATCCATGTTGTTACAAATGGCAAGATCTTACGTTTTTTTATAGCTGAGTAAACTTCCATTATGTATATATACCGTATCTTTTTTAACCATTCATTTATCGATGGACACTTAGGCTTCTTTCATAACTTGCTATTGTAAACAATGTGGCAATAAACACAATGGTGCATATATCTTTCTGAATTCATATTTTTGTATCCTTTGAGTAAATTACTGGATTATATGGTATTTCTATTTTTAATATTTTCAGGAAGCTCTATACTGTTTTCCACAGTGGAGGCACCAGCTTGCATTCCCACCAATAGTGCACAAAGATTCCTTTTTCTCCACATTCTCACCAACACTTGTTCCTTGTCTGTTGATACCAGTCATTCTGACAGGTGTAAAGTGGTGCCTCATTGGGGTGTTGACTTGTATTTCCTTCATGATGTTGAGTATCTTCATGCATCTGTTGGCCATCTGTATGTCTTCTTTGGGAAAATATCTGTTTAGGTTTCTGTCCATTTTTTAATTGGACTACTCATTTTTTTTTGGTGTTGAGTTCTAAGTTCTTTATATATTTTGGCTATTAACTCCTTATTTGCAAATATCTTCTCCCATTCAATAGGTTGCCTTTTCATTTTGTTGGTGGTTTCCTTTGCTGTTCAGAAGCTTTTTATTTTGATGTAGTCCCAATAGTTTATTTTTGCTTTTGTTTTCCTTGCCTGAGTAGAAGTATCTAGAAAAAATGTTGCTAAGGCTGATGTCAAAGAGATTACTGCCTAGATTTTCTTTAGGAGTTCTATAGTTTCAAGTCTCAAATTTAGGTATTTAATCCATTTTGAATTTATTTTTATGTATGATGTAAGAAAGTGGTTCAGTTTTATTCCTTTGCACATAGCTGTCCAGTTTTCCCAGCACCATTTGTTGAAGAGATTGTCTTTTCCCCAATATATATTCTTTCCTCTTTTGTCATATGTTAATTGATCATATAAGTGTTGGTTTATTTCTGGACTTCCTATTGTGTTCTATTGATCTATGTGTCTGTTTTTGTGCCAGTACCATACTGCTGTGATTATTGTAGCTCTGTAGTATATCTTGAAATTTGAGACTGTGATACTTCCAGCTTTGTTCTTTCTCAAGATTGCTTTGGCTATTCAGGGTTTTTTATGGTTTTATATAAATTTTAGGATATTTGTTCTAGTTCTGTGAAAAATACTGTTGGAACTTTGATAAGAATTGCATTGACTCTGTAGAATGCTTTGGGTAGTATGGACATTTTACCAATTAATTCTTCCAACCTGTAAGCATGGTATATCTTTCCACTTGTTTGTGTCATCTTCAGTTTCTTCAATTCTTTCCATTGTTTGTGCTGTCTTTTATAGTTTTCAGAGTATAGGTCTTTCATCTCTGTGGTTAAATTTATTCCCACATATTTTATTCTTTTTGGTGCAATCGTAAATGGAATTGTTTTAATTTCTCTTTCTGCTACCTCATTATTGGTGTAGAAACAACAGATTTTTGTGTATTGATTTTGTATCCTGCAACTTTACTGAATTTATTTATTAGTTATATTAGTTTTTTTTTGGTGGAGTTTTAGAATTTTCTGTATATAGGGAATTCTTCCTTACCAATCTGGATGCCTTTTATTTCTTTTTCTTGTCTGATTGCTATTACCATGATTTCTAGTATTATGTTGAATAAAAGTTGTGAGAGTGAACATCTTTTTCTTGTTCCTGATCTTAGAAGAAAAGCTGTCAGTTTTTCACCAGTAAGTATGATGTTCGTGGTGGATTTGTCACATATGGCCTTTATTATGTATGTTTTCTCTAAACCTATATTGTTGAGAGTTTTTTTTTAATCATGAATGAATGTTGTCAAATGGTTTTTCTACATCTATTGAGATGATTATATGGCTTTTATCCATTCTGTTAATATGATGTCTATTCACCTCTTTATTTATTTAAAATTTTTTTTTAACATTTATTTATTTTTGACAGAGAGAGACAAAGCACAAGCAGGGGAGGGGCAGAGAGACAGGGAGACACAGAATCTGAAGCACTCTCCAGGCTCTGAACTGTAAGCACAGAGCCCAATGTGGGGCTTGAACTCATGAACCGTGAGATCATGACCTGAGCCGAAGTCAAAAGCTCAACAGACTGAACCGCCCAGGCGCCCCACTATTTACCTCTTCAGCAATTCATTACATTTATTGCTTTGACTCTACTGCTTCTTCATTTCATATGTTGTTTTCTAGTATTATGGTTCCAACTTGTTTTTAATCATCCAAACTGGTCATCATCATTATTGCCATGATTTTTTATGATCAATACTCATATTTATTGACACTTCTAACCATGTCTTTTCTTAGCTTTCCTCCTTATATCTGCTTCTTCAAAACACATTGCCTCTTTCTTCTATGTTCAGTTCCTTTCTTCATGGGATATATCTCTTCATGTTTCAAGGTTAGTAAAGTGGATCCAAGAAAGGGTAAACTTCTGGGACTTATTCTTTTAAGACTATAGCAGTCAGCCTAGTCATTATGGTGCCCAAAGTGTCAGCCAGCATGATTTTTCTTTGTGTAGTTTTGGAGTTCTGTCTGCAAATACCACACAAAATGTTACGGTATCATTTTTCCTAAATGATTTAAATATAGTATGAATTTAGTTAGTAATTACTCTTTTTTGAAACATTCAGAATCTAGTGAATTATCATTTTGAAACTGACATAAGCAGAGATTAAATTTTTGTCACTTCCGTTCATCCAGTCCAAATTTTTATCTTCTAAAATTTCTGATGTTTCCGCAGTGTATCACATAAAGTTAGTCCACTGTCAGCAGGGACTGACTATTTTATTATTCTCTGTCTATACCACAGCTTTGTGGTTCTGTGGGAGAGGAGTTCTGCTAGACAAAATACCAAAGTTATCTCTTTGGCATGCTCATATAACTTACAAAGAGCAGGGCAAAGGATGCTTCATTTTGTTGATCAATTAGAATAAAATAAACAGAAGCTAAGAATGAAAACTCTAGTTTTGTAATAACAGTTATAATTTTTTTCAGAAATCATGGAATATTAGTGATGATAATTATGTAATATTATTTTCTTATTGATTCTTTGAATCTGTGCCAAATGCTGTTTCTATGATTGATTTATTATCTTGAAGAAAAAACTTAAACTATGATGACAAAACAAAAAATTTTAAAAATATAGTTTTTCACTTAAGTGTCAATTTGCAGTTTTAAGAATTCTATGCTTTTCTTTCCCAGTCTCTTATTCTTGTGTGAATACGTGTACAGTTCCACTGTAGAACACATACGCACACACCCTCACACACACAAACACCATTATTCACTAGATAGAAAACCATTTTCCTACAAGGATAAAATAGGTGTGCACTGGGGTGCCTGGGTGGCTCAGTTGGTTAAGTGTCTTAATTAGCTCAGGTCATGATCTCACGGTTCGTGAGTTTGATCCTTACATTGGGCACTCTGTTGTCAGTGCAGATCCTGCTAGAGATCCTGTCTCCCTCGCTCTCTGCCCCTCCCCCACTTATGCTCTCTCTCAAAAATAAATAAACGTTTAAAAAATAAACAGGTGTGTACTGCTCATCTACACTATGACATCATCATTCTACATTTTGAGAGACTGTCTAATCTCTGAGAAAATGTTAGCCTCTTAGATTTTTTGGTTTGACATCACGCAACTATTGGATTAAGATGGGGTGTGTACAGTGATTTCCATAAAGCTTCTTGATTGAGAGGTGTGTGTGGGGTTGTTATTTAAATTATGACAATTTAGAGCATCACATACCCTTTGTTAAGTGTGGAATTCTTCCTTGGGGAAATAATATTGTAACCGATGCAGGTGTAAAATATTTTGCTGCTAACATTAAAATTTTTCTTCCAATTCACTGAACAATGCAGTACACTAGATAAAATAATTGGCTAAAACTCAGAAAAATATTAAAACATTTCACAAATTTATTATATGATGACTGTTACTTACTGGCAGCAACGGAAAGCAAAACAACTGGTCTGACACAAATAATCTGGAAAGTAAAGTCAAGAATCTGTAATTTGCCAGAATGTTTCCCATATGTCACTGAAATATTAACATATACATAAAACTTTCCTTATTTGATAAATTAATTTTCTATTAAATATTTGGATATTATAGTGAGAATTCTGTAAATATTTAACTTTGAGTTCACTCAATTTTCCTTAAAGTGAATGACATTATTCTGTAGCCACATTTTTAGTCCATTCAATGCTGTTTAATGTTTATTCCAACTCTACCACTAAAAGTTTCAATTAATACTGACATGTTAGTTTCTGAGAGTGTGTTTATTCTAAAAGGTCTAATTTTTTATTGAGCAAAGATGATTTATTTGCTTGATTTTGGTAGGCACTGCTTTCATATTTAGAAGCCTATTTCATCTAATAAGATGTTAAGAGTGCTGACTTATACATGTAGACAATATTGATTCTGGTGTTCTTCTCTGAACTCCTTTCATTATCTCTTATACTGTATTATTGACATATAGCTATTTGTGTGTGATAACTTGCCAGTCTAATTCCCTTCACTTCTTTTTACCTCCTCCTGGGTTTATTTACATGCAGCATTGCTGCTAATTAGCTTCAGGGAGGGAGGAGGGAGATTTCTGTACATCTCTTCGTTGTGGCCCCATGAAAAGCCAGTCCCTGTACCTGGGAGGAACTCCATCTTTCACTCATTACCTTCAGTAAACAGAGCCTGTCCCTCCAGTGACCAACTGCTGTGTTCACAGCTTCCAGTGAGGAACTGAGCAATTTGCCAAATTAATTTTCCCCCCTTCAAGGTAGTTCTCGGTGGGTAATGCCTATGTATATGCACTCTTAACTGGATGACTTCTTATAAGTATGCTTTCCAAGATGGAAAAGTTGGAGATGTAAAAGGAACATCTTTTCTGTCCCTTGTGACTGATTTTTCTAGATTATTGAAAATTGTATTTTTGTGGTTACATTGTAGAAATGTTTTTGAAGAGCCTTGGTCAATTTTGAATTGGTTTGTTTATACTGAGGGTTTTTATCTGGTCACTGCATGGTAATGAAGAAGACAATAGGTTCTGACAATGTTTTTTCATAGGTATTTTGTGCTGGGGGAAGGGCTGACAGCCTTACATGCTGCCATGTTCTCACTCACAACTTTTGAGTTTCTTTCTGTCTAGACAGAGTACCCATAGTTGTAACATCTAGGCATTCCTATTTAATTATTTTTCCCCCCAGCAAAAGCCACGCTGAATTTTTCCAGAAGTCAGAATTGACTAGGTGAGATTCTGTGTCTACATGAGCTTCCTGGAAAGGTTAACACACTTTCCTTCTTGAAATCTCTTTAGGGCAGACCGAGGAATTTTTACTCAGACTTCTTTCCACATACAACATCAATAAATATGGAAATTAAAGCTTCAAATCTCACTTCTGATGAAACAATATGCTGTCTAAATTCAGTTAATTGCAAGGTACTTAGTGTTGAAAAACAAAGATATGCTAATCTTATTAAAATGTGCCTAGTTAAATTTAGCTATAAATTCCATTCAGGGACCCCTGCTTTATACATTGTTCCAAGTCAGAATGTCTGGAAAGAAAACCACCCACTGTGCAGGATACAGAGTTACTAATTTGGAAAGGTGAAAAGTTTAATTATGAGTCTATTTTCTGGGGAAAAAGTGAAACAAGGCTGAATTCTTAATTTTTTTTGTTTGTTTAGATTAAACCATCTGAAGGACTCTTTCACATTGTTTACATTCATATTACTCCGACAGTAAGAAAAGCTTTTAACATTTTTCTCTGTTTCATTTGAATTGAGGTTGTTTTTAATATATACAAATGAGGGAAAGAGTCTTAACTGAAGTAGAGTTCAACACTGTTTAGACAGATTTGAACAATTTTTAATTTTCCAGACAAAGTGTATAGCAGGTTAAAACCTAACTAGGCATTAAGAGACCAGAGTTTCAATCCTTACATTTTTGCCCATCAAGGCAAAGATTGTAGGCATTACAGAGCCTTTCTATATTTCAATTTCTTTATATATAATCTGGGATAAAACAATGATGTATTTAAAAACAACTTTTATTTTTATTTATTATAAAATAAAATATATGTTCTTTATAGAATATTTATAACACTTATAAAATTGGTATATACGTATACATACATATATATTTACATACACACATGCACTCTACTATCCATAATCCAATCACTCAGGTGTAACTCTATTCAATGTTGGTTACATTCCTAGCCACATAGCCATTCATCTATGCACACCTGCATGCATGCATGCATCTGACCATCCATTAGCAAATAAAAGATCATACAGTAGCTATTTTTTATAAACATCTATATTCAATTGCTTTATGATGACTATATTTTCATATTATTAGATATTCTTTGAAAATATGATATTAATTTTTTTAAAAACCACCCATATGTTATTGAACTAGGACAATATTGTTGGGTGTTTGGTTTGTCTCATTTTGCTTTGCAAGGATCCTGCAGGGAAAATCTCCATGTGATATATTCTTAGGCACATCTATGGTTATTTACAAATCTGATTGTGGCACTCCTTTTGCCCCTCAAGTCAAATCATGGTCTGATATACAGAGACCTCTAACATTCATTAGAGGTCCCCTGCCAACATTTGCTGTTGGTAGCTTCCTTGCCTACTGGCTTCAGTTACACAAACCCACTGTCGTTTCCAGAACTCACAGTGTGTCTCCTGTCAGGAATTTATTTCTTCATCTCACCAATCTGGCTAACTTAAATTTATTCTCCAAGTTTAAATTCGTGCATCATTTCCTTTTGGAATTGCATTCTGAGTCCCATTTCTCCCACTGCACATTGTTGAGCAGTGCCTCCTCTGTACTTGGCCACTGGGATTCCATTCATTTTCTATTATAGCACTTACGCTCCATCAAAATGGCAGAGCTTCCTGTGTACTTCCCCTCCTGGATGGTGAGGGTGGAAGTTATGCTTTGTGCACTGCTGTATTTCCAGCAGGTGGCACAGTAATAGGCACATATTTGATGCACAATAAACATTGGTTGAATGAAAAAATTAATGAATATTCCATTACATTTCTTGTGTGGGTTAGACACCATTCAGTTAATGAAGGAGAGGAACATACTTGGGAGAGAAAAGGAAATAATAGGAAATCCTACACTAGGTTTCTGGATATCTGGATAGAATACTATGTTCAAAAGTTTGTTAAATAATAAACATAAGTATTATAATGTATTATGCAAGAAAGTGTATTGAATACATTAGAAACTTGGGTGGGGTAGGGGCATAGTTTCTGAATATATCAAGCATACCTTTGTACCACTATCTCCATTTTATCCCAGCTGCTACTACAATGACCAGTTCTCTGCAAGCTCCAACCAGTTTTGTGCAGGTGTAATCTGATGGTGTAATCACCTCAATATATGACAGTTCCTGTCTCTACTAGTCTTAGAGCTTCCCTGAGTGGGATGCCTAACCATGAGAACTGGCTCAACACTCAAGCATAAGCAACTAAGAGTGTGAGTGTGTGTTGGGGGTGGGGAGGAGTTAATGGGAGTTTTGCCTGAGGTGCCACCCTTGACCAACAAGGGCAAAAGCCAATGAATAAGCTTTTCCCCTTTACCTCCCCCAGGCAGGCAGTTATGACATGCATCTCAATGAGACTCCTCAGAAGGTTCTGGCAGGATTCAGCACCAGTTGCCTGCAGCAGTGGCCAATTCAATTACACATCCCTACAGCTGCTATCCCTTTGGCCCTGTTTCATCCTTCCTAATCCTTCCCTTCTGTGTCTTGGGGTCACTTCCCAATTAAACTACCTGCACACAAGCCTTTGTCTCAAGCTCAGCTCTCAGGGATATCCAGTCTAACAAGGACCTTTACAGTTTCAGGCTTAAAACTATAGGTAGGTCTCATGCTCTTGTACTCCAGAAAACTACAATTTTCAAGAAGAATGAGATTCTTTAAAAGTATGGAAAATAATTTGGTTGTAATGTGTTTATTTCTCCCTTTTTGAAGACCCAGAATTTATGGATTTTTTATAATGCCTTCAGAAAATAAGAATTATTTTTCTTGCCTCTGAGAATATACCTAATACTGTATAAGTTTAATACTGAGGGATTCAGCTGTTGATATCTTTCCTTGGTTTTATTAATTAACCATATATTGATACTATTATGCTTGTAATTGGCATCCTTTTTTTTCTGAGCTGTTTATTTTAGGAAAGTCTTATTTGACTATATCAATTCTAATTGAAATCCTTTGCTTAAAGAGGGAATATTAGTGAGTTTACTTAAAATTTTCAAAATGGTTAGGCATCTAGGTGCTATAGTCTTAAGAATTCATCCCATTCACTTACCACAGTAAATTCTTATATGGCAGGCATTATGTCATGTACTCAGGTTACAATAGAAGTTTGAAGTGGTTCCTGCTCTTAAGGTGCTGGCCGGTTGGAGAGACCTCCTTGTAATAAGTAAATGCGATGGAGTCCTGTGGGTCCCATGCCAGAGCAGGGCACTGCCTAACCAGAGGGAGTGGAGGATTTTACTGGGAGTAGAAAGTGGGAGGGGGAGTAGTTCATGAAAGCTTCATAGAAATGGTAACATTTGGGTCTCATCTTAAAAGCGATCCCAGGGACTCTGAGTAGGGAAGGTCAATCCAGGACGAGGGGGACAGTATAAACAAAAACAGAAGCACCTGGGAGGTGGTGGGAGATAATATGACTTGGATTTTATTATGTAGGCACTGGGAGCCACTGAAAAGAATTAGGCAGGAGGATGATTTGACCAGCAACGTGGCTTATTATAGGTGAGAACAGAGACAGGAGCATTAATTTCAAGACTTGGCAGAAATTAAGATGAAAGGCACTGAAGTCCTGGGTCAAGACATCATTGGAGGAAATGGAGAGAAGGGCTTGTGTGGGAGTAATGTATTTAGGGAGTTAGTATTTAGGACCTCCCATTGGTTGGGAGCAGTGAGTCAGTCTGCTTTGCTGAGTCTTAGGAGAATTTATTGGTCTTATAGTGCCCTAATGGGCATTAGCCCCTGGGAACGGGGGATGTAAGGCCCTAAGCTCATCTATAAAATTTTCACAAATTTTTATATCAGCTTTGTCCTTTGTTCATGTTTTTTTGTTGTTTAAAAAATTTGTTTTAATTGTTTATTTTTGAGAGAGAGGCAGAGTGTGAGTGCAGAAGGGCAGAGAGAGAGAGAGAGAGAGAGAGAGAGAGAATCTGAAGCATGCTCCAGGCTCTGAGCTGTCAGCACAGAGCCTGATGTGGTGCTGGAACTCACCAACTGGGAGATCATGATCTGAGCCCAAGTAGATGGCTCAACTGACTGAGCCACACAGGTGCTCCATCCTTATTCATGTTTGATTACCTGTTCCCAGGTTGGCAAACTTCATGCAACCCTCCATCTTTATAACAAGCGATGAGATACAGGGAGTGAGCTTATAGATATAACGTTTGCACACATTTCAGAGATGTTTTTCTTAAAAGTCTCATACAGGAATCCTACTCCTTTGGAAGTGGTACCACTCAGTTCTGACCATAGACCCAGAGACCGTGGATAGCTGGACCTGGGGGATTCTAATATCATGGTTTTAATGATCGTTCTTCTGTTTTTCTTAACGTCCAACATGATTACATTTAAACAGCAGCAAACCTCCATTAACCATAATACAAATAGAGAGCAAGTAAAGGCAAATGTTTTCAAGTGAAAAGGGGAAAGAAGAAACTATATTCACATCTGTATATGACTACACACTTATAGAAGATACATGCTAATATTTTTTCTGAATACATTCTGATTATTTTCAGAAAAATTGAATTTTTAAAATAGTACATGCATTGAAACTATTTAAAATTGATTCTTTAGGGAAAGCATTTGTTCAAGTAAATATAGTGTAACTGAGTCTAAAACAAAATTATAAGCTCTTAGAATGCAGTAATAATAATAATAGTTTACCACTTGTATAAAAAAGTATGCATGTGTGTGAGCTTTGTACACACAACACACACTGATAGATACATTACATCTATCTTTTAATATATATATATATATATATATATATATATGAATATGATGTGTCTGTATAGCAAACAATATAACAAAATAAATTCACAGATAACAACATTCAGTGGATATCTGTAATGATAAACCAAGTCATAGTACAAAGTAAAATTGACCACTATGATAAATTGATTACATAAATAACCCCAAATTTTCACTGCTTCCTGTATCCATACCCTTGGCAATATGATCTTGCAGCTACTTCCATTGAAGGATGAACTATATCTTCCAATCCTAAATCTGGCCTACTTTGTGAATCATACTGGCCAACAGATTGTGGCAGAAGTGACCATGTGCTGCTTCTGGCCCCACGAAGACTTGTCCATTTTTGCTAGGTCTCCTTGAACCCTGTCACTGCAATGACAGCAAGTCTGGGACAGTCCACTGGAAGATGAGAAAGTACATGGAGGACAGCTGAGTTTTCCCCACCTGAGACTATCCCAAAATAGCCAGCTCCTGGTCAACCCACCTATGAAATACAGACTTTTGAGTGACCCACCAGAATCACCCAGTGAACCTAGAGACTTGTGAGCAAAAGATAAATGTTTTTTGTTGTAACCATTGATAATTTGTTTTTGTTATGCAGCATTACTATGGTGATAGATAAATGAAAAAAAATACATTCTTAGATGTATAGATGCATATATAATAATAAAATTGGTATAAAGCAAGTAGCAAAAACAGTAAATTGGAATGAATTTCAAGATATGGAGACTAATATTTTAATATAAGTCAAAGTACAAGCAAACAACAACAAAAATGAATTTGAAGGAATGTTAGCATCATGGATGCCCTAACACATAGTAACTGAATAATAGCTCTACTGGTAGTAGGAAAGTATGATTTAATTTAAATAATAGAAACTAGAATTTTTGTTAACATTATAGCTAATGAAAGTGCAAAAATACAAAAACACTTTTTCAAATTTCTCTACCTTCTCAAAATTTAGAGAATCATCATTTTGAGTTATCACTCTTCCATGTGATTTACTTAATCAATGGTATTAACTGCAGTACAAACAATTGCTTTTATTTTCCAACAGTAAAGTCACTACTGTTTTGAAACACTCATGTATAGACAAATGATGTGTGATCTTTTATTACCAACCTTCTTAAAATCTTAGAATCCTGGAGGAGGCAGGATTGCTGAAAGGTTCAGATGATACAAAAAAGTATCAATTCAATTTGACAACATGCCATTAGCGATCTTAGAGTAGTTTAGTCAGATAAGCTGCAGGAGAAAAATGCACTGCAGGTAGACCATCCCTGTGAAGAGGTTGGCTACAAAAAATGAGAAGAAGGGTTGTATCTAAAAGGAGATACAGGATCAACTATGTTTCTTTTTTTATGATGAAAATATTTTAAGAATATTTCAAATAAATAGTGAAGGAATCAGTACACAGATAAGCATAGCAAGAATAAGGAAATGATCAGATTAAAAGAAGAGAGTGCTGTGGATAGAGTGATTTATTGCAATTTAAGATTCAGAGATGATTCAGGTATGGGAGTCTGAGAAAAGACTCATCACAAGAGGGGTTGCTGACAGAGATTTAGGAACTTTGAAGAGTGTTGACTGGGTTTTTGACATGGATATTGAAGGATATTTTCACTGGGTATAGAATTATAACTTGATAATATTTTTCTTTAAGCACATTAAATGTCATCCCATTGTGTTATACAGTTGACATTTGAACAACACAGGTTGGAACTGTGAGGTCCACTCATACATGGATTTTTAAAAACACAGTAAAGCACTGTTAATATATTTTCTTTTCCTTATGATTTTCTTAATGTCATTTTATTTAGCTAACTTTATTATTTTCTTATGAAATTTATTGTCAAATTGGTTTCCATACAACACCCAGTGCTCATCCCAAAAGGTGCCCTCCTCAATACCCATCACCCATCCTCCCCTCCCTCCCACCCCCCATCAACCCTCAGTTTGTTCTCGGTTTTTAAGAGTCTCTTATGCTTTGGCTCTCTCCCACTCTAACCTCTTTTTTTTTCCCTTCCCCTCCCCCATGGGTTTCTGTTAAGTTTCTCAGGATCCACATAAGAGTGAAAACATATGGAATCTGTCTTTCTCTGTATGACTTATTTCACTTAGCATAACACTCCAGTTCTATCCACATTGCTACAAAAGGCCATATTTCAATCTTTTTCATTGCCACATAGTACTCCATTGTGTATATAAACCACAATTTCTTTATCCTTTCATCAGTTGATGGACATTTACGCTCTTTCCATAATTTGGCTATTGTTGAGAGTGCTGCTATAAACATTGGGGTACAAGTGCCCCTATGCATCAGTACTCCTGGATCCCTTGGGTAAATTCCAAGCAGTGCTACTGCTGTGTCATAGGGTAGGTCTATTTTTAATTTTTTGGAGGAACCTCCACACTGTTTTCCAGAGTGGCTGCACCAATCTGCATTCCCACCAACAGTGCAAGAGGGTTCCCGTTTCTCCACATCCTCGCCAGCATCAATAGTCTCCTTATTTGTTCATTTTACCCACTCTGACTGGCGTGAGGTGGTATCTGAGTGTGGTTTTGGTTTGTATTTCCCTGAGGAGGAGCGACATTGAGCATCTTTTCATGTGCCTATAGACCATCCGGATGTGTTCTTTAGAGAAGTGTCTATTCATGTTTTCTGCCCATTTCTTCACTGGATTATTTGTTTCTCGGGTGTGGAGTTTGGTGAGCTCTTTATAGATTTTGGATACTAGCCCTTTGTCTGTTATGTCATTTGCAAATATCTTTTCCCATTCCGTTGGTTGCCTTTTAGTTTTGTTGGTTGTTTCCTTTGCTGTGCAGAAGCTTTTTATCTTCGTAAGGTCCCAATAGTTCATTTTTGCTTTTAATTCCCTTGCCTTTGGGGATGTGTCAAGTAAGAAATTGCTATGGCTGAGGTCAGAGAGGTCTTTTCCTGCTTTTTCCTGTAGGGTTTTGATGGTTTCCTGTCTCACATTCAGGTCCTTTATCCATTTTGAGTTTATTTTTGTGAATGGTGTGAGAAAGTGGTCTAGTTTCATCCTTCTGCATGTCGCTGTCCAGTTCTCCCAGCACCATTTGTTAAAGAGACTGTCTTTTTTCCATTGGATATTCTTTCCTGCTTTGTCAAAGATTAGTTGGCCATACGTTTGTGGGTCTAGTTCTGGGGTTTCTGTTCTATTCCATTGGTCTATGTGTCTGTTTTTGTGCCAATACCATGCTGTCTTGATGATTACAGCTTTGTAGTAGAGGCTAAAGCCTGCGATTGTGATGCCTCCTGCGTTGGTCTTCTTCAAAATTACTTTGGCTATTTGGGGCTATTTGGGGTTCCATATGAATTTTAGGATTGCTTGTTCTAGTTTCGAGAAGAATGCTGGTGCAATTTTGATTGGGATTGCATTGAATGTGTAGATAGCTTTGGGTAGTATTGACATGTTGACAATATTTATTCTTCCAGTCCATGAGCACGGAATGTTTTTCCATTTCTTTATATCTTCTTCAATTTCCTTCATAAGTTTTCTATAGTTTTCAGCATACAGATCTTTTACATCTTTGGTTAGATTTATTCCTAGGTATTTTATGCTTCTTGGTGCAATTGTGAATGGGATCAGATTCTTTATTTGTCTTTCTGTCGCTTCATTATTAGTGTGTAAGAATGCAACTGATTTCTGTACATTGATTTTGTATCCTGCAACTTTGCTGAATTCATGTATCAGTTCTAGCAGACTTCTGGTGGAGTCTTCTGGTGGATTTTCCATGTATAATATCATGTCATCTGCAAAAAGTGAAAGCTTAATTTCATCTTTGCCAATTTTGATGCCTTTATGTTAAACAACAGTGGTGAGAGTGGATATCCCTGTCGTGTTCCTGATCTCAGGGAAAAAGCTCTCAGTTTTTCCCCATTGAGGATGATGTTAACTGTGGGCTTTTCATAAATGACTTTTATGATCTTTAAGTATGTTCCTTCTATCCCGACTTTCTCGAGGGTTTTTATTAAGAAAGGTTGCTGAATTTTGTCAAAGGCCTTTTCTGCATCGATTCACAGGATCATAGTGTTCTTATCTTTTCTTTTATTAATGTGATGCATCACATTGATTGATTTGCGAATGTTGAACCAGCCCTGCATCCCAGGAATGAATCCCACTTGGTCATGGTAAATAATTCTTTTTACATGCTGTTGAATTCGATTTGCTAGTATCTTATTGAGAATTTTTGCATCCATATTCATCAGGGATATTGGTCTGTAGTTCTCTTTTTTTACTGGGTCTCTGTCTGGTTTAGGAATCAAAGTTATACTGGCTTCATAGAATGAGTCTGGAAGTTTTCCTTCCCTTTCTAATTTTTGGAATAGCTTGAGAAGGATAGGTATTATCTCTGCTTTAAACGTCTGGTAGAACTCCCCTGGGAAGCCATCTGGTCCTGGACTCTTATTCGTTGGGAGATTTTTGATAACAGATTCAATTTCTTCGCTGGTAATGGGTCTGTGAAAGCTTTCTATTTCCTCCTGATTGAGTTTTGGAAGTGTGTGGGTGTTTAGGAATTTGTCCATTTCTTCCAGGTTGTCCAGTTTGTTGGCATATAATTTTTCATAGTATTCCCTGATAATTGCTTGTATCTTTGAGGGATTGGTTGTAATAATTCCATTTTCATTCATGATTTTATCTATTTGGGTTATCTCCCTTTTCTTTTTGAGAAGCCTGGCTAGAGGTTTATCCATTTCATTTTTTCAAAAAACCAACCCTTGGTTTTGTTGATCTGCTCTACACTTTCTTTAGATTCTATATTGTTCATTTCTGCTCTGATATTTATTATTTCTCTTCTTCTGCTGGGTTTGGGGTGTCTTTGCTGTTCTGCTTCTATTTCCTTTAGGTGTGCTGTTAGATTTTGTATTTGGGATTTTTCTTGTTTCTTGAGATAGGCCTGGATTGCAATGTATTTTCCTCTCAGGACTGCCTTCGCTGCATCCCAAAGCGTTTGGATTGTTGTATTTTCATTTTCATTTGTTTCCATATATTTTTAAATTTCTGCTCTAATTGCCTGGTTGACCCATTCATTCTTTAGTAGGGTGTTCTTTAACCTCCATGCTTTTGGAGGTTTTCCGGACTTTTTCCTGTGGTTGATTTCAAGCTTCATAGCATTGTGGTCTGAAAGTATTCATGGTATGATCTCAATTCTTGTATACTTACGAAGGGCTGTTTTGTGACCCAGTATGTGATCTATCTTGGAGAATGTTTCATGTGCACTCGAGAAGAAAGTATATTCTGTTGCTTTGGGATGCAGAGTTCTAAATATATCTGTCAAGTCCATCTGATCCAATGTATCATTCAGGGCCCTTGTTTCTTTATTGACCGTGTGTCTAGATGATCTATCCATTTCTGTAAGTGGAGTGTTAAAGTCCCCTGCAATTACCACATTCTTATCAATAAGGTTGCTATGTTTGTGAACAATTGTCTTATATATTTGTGGGCTCCTGTATTTGGCGCATAGACATTTATAATTGTTAGTTCTTCCTGATGGATAGACCCTGTGATTATTATATAATGCCCCTCTTCATCTTTTGTTACAGCCTTTAATTTAAAGTCTCATTTGTCTGATATAAGTATGGCTACTCCAGCTTTCTTTTGACTTCCAGTGGCATGAGAAATAGTTCTCCATCCCTTCACTCTCAATCTGAAGGTGTCCTCAGGTCTAAAATGAGTCTCTTGTAGACAGCAAATAAGTGGGTCTTGTTTTTTTATCCATTCTGATACCCCATGTCTTTTGGTTGGTGCATTTAGTCCATTTACATTCAGTGTTATTATAGAAAGATATGGGTTTAGAATCATTGTGATGTCATAGGTTTCATGCTTGTAGCGATGTCTCTGGTACTTTGTCTCACAGGATCCCCCTTAGGATCTCTTGTAGGGCTGGTTTAGTGGTGACTAATCCTTCAGTTTTTGTTTGTTTGGGAAGACCTTTATCTCTCCTTCTATTCTAAATGACAGACTTGCTGGATAAAGGATTCTCGGCTGCATATTTTTTCTGTTCGTCACATTGAAGATTTCCTGCCATTCCTTTCTGGCCTGCCAAGTTTCAGTCAGAGTCAGAGTCAAAGTCAGAGATCAGAGATCAGAGTCAGAGATCAGTCACGAGTCTTATAGGTCTCCCTTTATATGTTAGAGCATGTTTCTCTAGCTGCTTTCACAATTTTCTCTTTATCCTGTTTTTGCCAGTTTTACTATGATATGTCATGCAGAAGATTGATTCAAGTTACGTCTGAAGGGAGTTCTCTGTGCTCTTGGATTTCAATGCCTGTTTCCTTCCCCAGATCAGGGAAATTCGCAGCTATTATTTCTTCAAGTACCCCTTCAGCACCTTTCCCCCTCTCTTCCTCCTCTGGAATACCAATTATGCGTATATTATTTCTTTTTAATGCATCACTTAGTTCTCTAATTTTCCCCTCATACTCCTGGATTTTTGTTAATCTCTCTTTTTCTCAGCTTCTTCTTTTCCCATAATTTTACCTTCTAGTTCACCTATTCTCTCCTCTGCCTCTTTAATCCGAGCTGTAGTTGTTTCCATTTTATTTTGCAGCTCATTAATAGCATATTTTAGCTCCTCCTGGCTGTTCCTTAGTCCCTTGATTTCTGTAGCAAGAGATTCTCTGCTGTACTTTATATTGTTTTCAAGCCCAGCGATTAATTTTATGACTATTATTCTAAATTCACTTTCTGTTATATTGTTTAAATCCTTTTTGATCAGTTCGTTAGCTGTGGTTATTTCCTGGACATTTTTCTGAGGGGAATTCTTCCGTTTCGTCATTTTCGATAGTCCCTGGAGTGGTGCGACTGCGGGGCACTTCCCCTGTGCTGTCTTGAATAACTCGTGTTGGTGGGCGGGGCCGCAGTCCGACCTGATGTCTGCCCCCAGCCCACCGCTGGGGCCACAGTCAGACTGGTGTGTGCCTTCTCTTCCCCTCTCCTAGGGGCGGGATTCACTGTGGGGTGGCGTGGCTCGTCTGGGCTACTTGCACACTGCCAGGCTTGTGGTGCTGGGGATCTGGCGTATTAGCTGGGGTGGATGGGCAAGGTGCACAGGGGTGGGAGGGGCAGACTCAGCTCGCTTATCCTTTGGTGATCCGCTCTGGGAGGGGCTCTGTGGCACCGGGAGGGAGTCAGACCTGCTGCTGGAGGGATGGATCCGCAGAAGCACAGCGTTGGGTGTTTGTGCGGTGCCAGCAAGTTCCCTGGCAGGAACCGGTTCCCTTTGGGATTTTGGCTGGGGGATGGGCGAGGGAGATGGCGCTAGTGAGTGCCTTTGTTCCCCGCCAAGCTGAGCTCTGTCGTCCGGGGCTCAACAACTCTCCCTCCCGTTGTCCTCCAGCCCTCCCGTTCTCCGAGCAGAGCTGTTAGCTTATAACCTTCCAGATATCAAGTCCTGCTTGCTGTCGGAACACACTCCCTCCGGCCCCTTTGCTTTTGCAAGCCAGACTCGGAGGGGGGGGCTCTGCTTGGCCGGCGGGCCGCCCCTCTGCCCTGGCTCCCACCCTTCAGTCCGTGGAGCGCACACCGCCTCGCCGCCCTTCCTACCCTCTTCCGTGGGCCTCTCGTCTGCGCTTGGCTCCGGAGACTCTGTTCTGCCGGTCTTCTGGCGGTTTTCTGGGTTATTTAGGTGTAGGTGGAATCTAAGTGATCAGCAGGACGCCAGGTGAGCCCAGTGTCCTCCTACGCCGCCATCTTCCCAGGATCCTCCTAGGTTAATTTCATAGTGATCTAAGAGCAGACATTGTATAATTTCTATTATTTTAAATTTATTCTGGTGTGTTTTATGGCCCAGAATGTAGTCTATCTTGGTAAATTATCCAGGTGATCTTTAAAAAAAATTTTTTTAATGTTTATTTTTGAGACAGAGAGGGACAGAGTAGTAGCGGGGGAGGGACAGAGAGAGGGAGACACAGAATCTGAAGCGGGTGGAACTCACAAACAACTAGATCATGGCCTGGGCTGAAGTCAGACACTTAACTGACTGAGCCACCCAGATGCCCCTCCAGCTGATCTTGAGAATAATATATAATCTGCTGTTGTAGAACAGATTGTGGAATAGTCTATGAATGCCAGTGATTGATGTTCCTGTTGAGTTTAACTATGTCCTCATTGGTTTTCTGCCTGCTGGATATGTCCATTTTTGATAGAGAAGTATTAAAATCTCCAAGATAATAGTGTTGCCATCTATTTCTCCTTTCGTTTGCATCAGTTTTTGACTCACATAGTTTAATGCTCTGTTGTTAGGTATATACAATTAAGAATTATTATATATAACTAAGGATTATTAAGTCTTCTTTTTTTTTTTTTTGAACATTTATTTAGTATTGAGAGACAGAGAGAGACAGAGCATGAGCAGGGGACGGGGTGAGAGATGGGGAGACACAGAATACAAAGCAGGCTCCAGGCTCTGAGCTGTCAACACAAAGCCCCACTCGAGGCTTGAACTCACAAACCGGAAGATCATGACCTGAGCCGAAGTTGGTCACTTAGCCGAAGGAGCCACCCAGACGCCCCAAGGATTATTATGTCTCTTAAAGTATGGAATCCTTTATCATTATGTAATGCCTCCTCTATCGCTGGTAACTTTCTGTGCTATAAAGTCTGCTCCAAAATTAATATAGCCATTTCCACTTTCTTTTGATTAACATTAGCCTGATATATCTTTCACCATTCCTTTACTTTTTGTTTGTACTTAAAGTGGGTTTCTTATGGATAACATATAGTTGGGTCTTTTTGATCCACTCTGACAATCTCTTTTAGTTGATGCATTTAAACAATTGATGTTTAAAGTAATTATTGGCATATTTGGGTCAGTATGTCCCATATTTGTTTCTTTTTTCTATTTCTTGACCTTGTTCTTTGTATTTTTGTCTTCCATGCTTTTTCTTTCTTTTGTGGTTTTAATTAGTCATTTTATATGACCCTATTTTCTCTCTGTTCTTAGCTTGTTAATTATATTTTTTCTTTCTTTCTTTGTTTTTTTTTTTTTAACCTTTTAAGGTGGTTATCCTAGGGCTTGCAATATATATTTACAACTAACCAAAGTCCTTTTCAAATAATATTATACTGCTTCATGGATAATTCAAGTACCTTATAATAATGAAATATACCTAATTCTTCTCTTCTGTGCATGTGTCATTCATTTCACTTATATATAAGCATATATATAACATCTATCTATATATAGCAAATAGATTGTTGCTATTATTATTTTAAAAACTTAGCTTTTAGATCAATTAAAAATAAGAAAAATAAAAGTTTTTATTTTGCCTTCATTAATTCATTATTGGATGCTCTTGCTTTCTTTATGTAGATCTTCAAAGTTCTGACCTATGTCATTTTTGTTCTCTCTGAGGCACTTCTAACATTTCTTGCAAGGTAGATCTATTTGCAACAAATTCTATCAATATTTGTTTTTCCAAGAAAGTATTTCTCCTTCACTTTTGAGGAATAATTTCTCATGTTACAGAATTTTAGGTTGATGGTTATCTTCTCTCAGTACATTAAATATTTCAATCCATTCTCTTCTTGCTTGCAATGATTTCTGAGGAGAAGTCAGTTTAATTCTTATCTTTGCTACTCTATAATTAAGGTGCTCTGTGCTTCTGACTTCTTTCAAGATTTTTTTCTTTATCTTTGATTTTCTGAAGTTTGAGTATTATATACTTTAGTGTAGCATTTTTTGTTTGTTTGTTTGTTTTTCCTATTTATTTTATTTGGTGTTCCCTGAGTTTCTTGGGTTTGTGGTTTTACATCTGACATTAATTTTGGGAAAAGCTCATCATCCCTTTAGATATTTTTTCTGTTCTTTTCTTGTTTTCTTTTCCTTTTGGTATTGCTATTATGCATATGTTACACCCTTTGTAACTATCCCAATGTTCCTGAATAGTCTGTGCTGGTTTTTCCAGTCTTTTTTCTCTTTGCTTTTCAATTTTGGAAGTTTCTATTGTCATATCCTCAGAGATGTTTTTCCCCTCATCTGTGTCTAGACTACTAATGAGCCCCTCCAATGCGTATTTCATTTTTGTAACAGTGTTTTTGATTTCTAGCATTTCTTTTTGATTTTTCTTACAATTTCCATCTCTCTGTTTACATTATCTGTCTACTTTTTCCATTAAGGCACTTAGCATAGTAATCATAGTTTTAAAAATTACTGGTTTGATAATTCAAATATTTCTGACATATCTGACTATGGTTTTGATGCTTATTCTATCTCTTCGTACTGTGTTTTTGCTGTTAGTACGCCTCCTAATTTTTTGTTAGAAGGCAGACATGATGTACTGGGTAAAAGGAATCATGATAAATGGTCCTTTAATGATGGAGTGGTAAGGTGTGAGGGGAGGAAAAGCATTTTATAGATCTCAGTGTTTTGATGGGCCTCTGATTTTAGGCTGTGAACTTCACGAGTGCTTCCCAGTTTTTTGTTTTTCGTTTTGTTTGTTTTTTTTTTTTTATACCCCCCCTTGGGTGGGACAGAATGGTTAGAGTTGGCTGGAGTTGGGTATTTCCCTTCCTCCAGGTAAACTAGTTTTTCCTGATAGCAGACCTGGTGAAGAAGAATAGATGCTCTGGTACGTTTCAAAGTATTTCCTTTTCCCCTTCCCTATTGGAAGTTCAGTGGAATTTCCCTCCAATATTCACTGTGAAGACCCAGTAGAGCTCACAGAGTTGAAACACACAAAAACATAGTGGTCCCCAGCAACAGGGTTCCTCTAGAAATTTTTACTTTCAGACTTGCCCACACGGAGTCTCCAGCCGTTTGTGAAATACAGTTCAGATTTTCCTACCTCAACACTGGTTCCAGAGGAGGCTTCTGCTTGTAGGTTTCTGCTCAGGTAAATGTGTTTCTCTATATCCACTTGACTGTCTCTCCGATCTTCAGTGTGGCAGTTTATCCTGTGACCTTGCTTCTCTGACAGATCTAAGAAGAGTTGTTGACTTTTCAGTTTGGTCAGCTTTTAACCTGTTGTTAGGATGTAGTTGGCAACTTCTTAGCTCTTTACATGCAGGACCAGAAACTGGAAGTCACTAAGTTTCATTCTTGAAGAGTTTGTTTTAAAAAGCAGCTGACTTACGTTGTCAACATATCTGTGTATGAGAACAAATATATAAAATATAAACCTGTGTGAAACTTCACATTGCACTGTGGTGCAGAGGAGGCCAAGTGACTGCTTTGGAACATGTAACAACATGTATTAAAGCTGACATTTGATTCCATTATGGAGAGTCCAGCTAGGTATAGATTTGGTTATGTATGACACCAAGCATTCTCATTTTTAATGATATATTTTGGAGTTGAAAGAGTTTTGGCTAGTTACATCATGTTCATGCATTAATATTTACATGTATATTTAAATTAATTTCACAAGCAAAGTGGGTTTAGTACAGATATTTTAAGATGTAAAAACAGATGTGTGCTGCTGAAATACATTAAAATCCATCCAATGAGTATGTTACTTAAAAAGAGTCTAAATTACTTTGAGTAATGTTAATTAAAACATCCTAAAATTATTTCCATTTTCTGTCAGTATAGCTACAAATCTCTTCTGGACCTTTTTTATATTTTTGAATATAGAGTATGATGGAATTGACTAATGATAGATGTGAAAATAAGCTGATTAAAACGTTTGAGAAGGTGCCTGACTAGCTCATGTAGGTGTGCTTGTAATGTTGTTTAGTATGCTGCTCAGGAAGGAAAAATTCACATGTTTCCTAGTAGTAGAATTGCTGACCTTGACTGGGAAGAAACTTCAAAGAGTTAAAGCACTTACTCTTTATATTTTAGCTTTTTTTCCTGATTACATAAATAATATATCCTTGTTAAAAAAGTTCAAAAGAGCACAGAAATGTGTAGCACAGAAATTAATAGCCTCTTATAATCTTCCCTCTGCCTACTCACCACTCTTCCATGATAATTTATGTATATTCTTCCAAATTTTGTCACATATGTTGCAATAGTTATAATTATTATTGGTGCATATTGATATATCGTAGATACATTCTGGCATTAACTTTTTTACGAACAGTATTTTGAACATTTTTTTGGTTGGTCTATATAGATTATATGTTCATTAAGAAAAGTACTGCATATTATCTTATTGCTTATATTTTGCCATAGTTTATTTTACCAATTGCTTATTGTTGAATAATTGTGCTCTTTCTAATTTTTCCACACTTAAAAATATTGCTTAAAGAATATTTTTGTGCACTTGTGAAAGCATTTCATTAGGAAAAATTTTGCAAGTAGAATTGCTGAGTTAAAGGATGTGCATATTTTCAGTTTTAATAGGTAGTGACAAATTACCCTCCAAAAGGCTTATACCAATTAAACTTCTGTTTACCAGTTTGTTAGTCAACTCTGATTATTGTCCTTCTTCTAAAATCAATTTTATGATAAAAAAATTCTTGTTAGTGTTTAAATTTTACATGTAATAGTAAATATACATATATATTATATACATGTAAAATAATAATACCCTTAGTGAGATTGAATGTTTTTTGATATGCTTGTTTGTAATTAAAACAATGTTTAAAATAAATTTTTTTTAACATTTATTTATTTTTGAGACAGGGAGAGACAGCATGAATGGGGGAGGGTCAGAGAGAGAGGGACACACAGAATCCGAAACAGGCTCCAGGCTCTGAGCTGTCAGCACAGGCCCAACGCGGGGCTCGAACTCATGGACCGCGAGATCATGACCTGAGCCGAAGTCGGTTGCTTAACCGACTGAGCCACCCAGGCGCCCCTAAAACAATGTTTTAATGAGTAGAATTTCTAGTTGAGTACTTTACTGATAAAGTACTCGACTTTCTTAAATTTACTAGACAACATAATATAATTGCTGGTCTGGTTTTAGTCCATGTTATTCTATAGATGCCTGTAGCTGATGAGTCTAGCTGAAAACCATCACCAGATCAAGCTTAATTTATCTCATAATTTAAATGATACTAATATGACATCTCCAAAGTTATGAAAAGTTAATTCCGATGCTGTTGACAATATACTAAACATCTAGATGTAATGTGAAAATTTAGTGTGACCATCTAGAGACTACCCAAAAAATCTGGATGTTTGGTTTATGTAGTCGTGTCATTTCTGTCTTTAAAATTCTTTATCCTCTTTCTCTATATACTTGTCCCTAATGCTGCACTTTTCAATGTGCTTGTAAGGAATAAATATATGTCTTTTGTTTTCCCCTCTCCTTTGAAATTCCCTTAAATTTCAGATTTATTTATGGCCTGTCCAGTTTGAATACCTATTGACATATTAGTGTTTTGAGAGAAAAATGAAAATTAGCCTATCTTGTTAGCTAGCCTTACTTTAATTTCTTAATATGGTACTGCTAAGCATTGGCTGCAATTGTTTGAAAGCTAACAAACTGGTAGAAATGCCAGCATATCTGCCTTCTTTTGCCTCAGAGAGCTAAGGCAACTTGTTCTACGTCTCCTGTGCTCATGTTCACTTGCAACCGTATATGCCTTTCTTCCCACAATATCCTCTTCCTTCTTACTTTTATAAAGAGCATGGAAACGACATACCATGGGCTCACTGTTCTATCTCCACTTCATTGCCTCTACCTCATCTGTTCTTAATTTAGATACTAAGATGAACATTCTCCCTGGATGTTTGCATTGGTCACTCTCTTTATCTCTGCATCAATACCCAGAATCTTTGCTCTGAATCTCCTCCCCACTTCTGACATTTCATCTCACAGCAATTCTGATCACAGCTAATTCATTCATTTGAACATTTCCTCCCTCTAATGAGTCCTTGTACTTCTAGAGCTCTAGGGGTAGCCCTCTCCTCCCTCAAAGTCATTCAAAAGCCCCCTCTCACTGAAGCATATTCAAATAAAAGGGATTCAAGAAAGACTTTGGATCCCTAGCCCTGAGCCCACTATCTGTATGTCTGTTCATAAATGTCTTAGCATGTTAAACCAATCCTGTTTCTTATCATCTACTTTTCCACTCCAATTGCCTTTTTCTGCACTGATTCATTTGTTCATGGATTCATTTATTCCTAAGATATTTATTAAGTTCTCACAGGTATATAAGGCAACACGAAGTGTCTCTTGGGATGGAGGGCAGCAGTAGAGAGGGGGAAAAGTGCTCTTTCCTTTCTTTAAGGAATTTGCAGTCTAGACGGAGATTGAGTCATTTATTTGCAGAAAAGTTGATACTACATATGATTAAGTGACAGATGTTTGGTACAAGTTGGTACAAGCATTATGTGCCTTGGGATGTTAGAGGGGAGAGTAATTTCTTTTGAAGGGAGGATGGAGTTGGGAGGTAGGTATAAAGGAGCTGGTCTTGAAGCACGGATAAGATTTGAGAGGCAGGGGAGAGTGAGGGAATTCTGCAAAGAAGAAAGGAGATATGGCAGGTAGACAGTCCTGATGGGATGGACAGGGTGTGTGGATATACAAACCTCCTCTGAGGATGTAGCAGTAATTCATGTGAGGTGTGTATATATATATATATATATATATATATATACACACACACACACACAAATATATATATACAAATATATACAAATATATCCTTATTTGGGGGGAAATTGGATTAAAATAGTACTTTTTGGGGCGCCTGGGTGGCTCAGTCAGTTAAGCGTCCAACTTCAGCTCAGGTCACGATCTCACGGTCCGTGAGTTCGAACCCGCGTCGGGCTCTGGGCTGATGGCTCAGAGCCTGGAGCCTGCTTCCCATTCTGTGTCTCCCTCTCTCTCTGCCCCTTTCCCGTTCATGCTCTGTCTCTCTCTGTCTCAAAAGTAAATAAACGTTAAAAAAAATTTTTTTTTAAATAGTACTTTTTATCAGACTGCTTAGAAATGTATGAGAACAAGTCATTGTATGCAGAGAAAACCAAGATCAGTGAAACCTACTAGGAGTCTTAGAATAATTGCAATTTAAAGTATCTTAGAATTATTTCCACACTCAGAATGAATTTGTTTTATTTGAAAAGATTTGGTAAATGGAAAATTACTTCTTTTCCCTCTGCTATATAATGAGCCATCCCCTCTTGGGCCACTTGGAATTCTTCCGCAAAACTTGGCAAATGAACCATGGGTTCTAACAAACATCAAATTCCATGAGTTGAAGAATATTAATACAACTCAGAATTTTGGGCAAAATTTTGGACAAAATATCATTTGTGTGAGGGATAAAACTAAAAGAATATTCTTATAGTGTGTTTCTGTGTACTATATGCTCTATTTAAATAGCCGATTTGTTATTAGTTTTATGAACAATTCACAGCATTGATAGTGTGTTTATTTTTCTTACATCTAAGTTTTTCTTATATCTGAATCACGTGTTGTTTTGCATCAGTGATTTCTCAGTGAAAGCTCAGTTCCCAAGTCCTTCATCCATTCTTTCTCTCTTTCCTCTTACCTTCACCCCCTAGGCCTAATTATGAAACGACTTCAAATAAATACAAATTTTTAAACAAAAAAACATTCTGCTTCCTGTGAACAATTGACTAGTTTTTTTCCCCCTCTTTTCTCTTTGAGAGTTCTAATTCACTTGGAGTACTGTGCAGTTGGCCAGGCCTGAGATTTCTGGGAGCTGTAATTGTGTCTCATTAATTCTTACAGTAATGGAGGGTAACTATAAGGAACATGCAATTAGTGGTTTGGTCAATGAACAGAGCAGTTAATCAGCAGACAAAGGATGGGGCTCAGGGCCCATTAGACTGAAAGGAAGTGTTAGTGCTGTCCTGGGCTCCAGGAATGCACTTGGACATGCCTGCCCGTTGGACGGCCTCAGAAGACTATGTTTGTCTTTTTGCTAAACCAGCTCTTTTTTTTTTTTTTTAATTGGTGTGGTATGTGTTTATTCAAACACTTGAGAGATTCCTGAGTATCCTGCTATAGTACACCATGCATTTTTCTCACCTCATGTTAGCTGGTATGTTTTTTTTTCTCCCATTGCACAAATAAATGCCAAATACACACACAACAAAAAAGCAAAAACAAGCCAAAAACCGACCAACCAACCTTCAACAACAAAAAAGGAAGAAAAAAAGTACAATACTGCTTTAGTGAAGCATATTAGAGATAAAGATCCTTAGCTGACCCCTCTGTCATCAGAAAATAGATGAATGCAGAGACCAATAATGTTTAAATAAGCCTTTGTGTTGTCACTCAGTCATAGCCTCCATATTCGTCACTATAAAGTGGACCTTTATACTTTTGAATGGAGGTGCTTTAAATACATGTAAATGTATGCAGATAAGCATATGAGTCTTAAAATGTTTCAGGCCTTATAGCTACAAGTAACCTCAATTGTATGTTTTCTGTGAGAAAGTCTTGTCAAACTATTCTAAGGCTTCGAAACAAAAGTTAACCTAGCAGAATAGGGTTGTTTTTTCTGAGCAACATGGACCACAGTGCCCTTGCCTAGGAAATCCATGTGAAGGTAACAGACAGAATCCTGTGAAATGCTGTAAATGTGAAGTGATGATTATATAAGAAAATGGATTTATCAATAATACATTGCCCTGGGGTAATTCTGAGCTTGAGCAAACAGTTCTTCAAATAGAATGACATCTCTACTCCTAAGTAAAGCATACATTTGGAATAAAGAAGGAATGATTACATTTGCTTTTAAAAAATGAAACTAGCTTAATAATTAACTTATTTCCTGAGTCAAGTGCAGGCCTGAAAATAAAGGTAGAGGTTTTTTTTTTTTCTTTCTCCAAACCTGTCTGCTGTTTTATCTTCCTGGGATTCACATTGGAAACGAAGAAATGTTCAAAAAATGAATTCTCTGAGGCATTATATTAGAGATTCAGCTATTTTTGAATAATTAGCTTCATTTGTTAAATATTTGAAACATTTTCTACTCGGAGGTAAAGAATAGCATAGTGGAAGATGAGAATTACCAATGATATGCATTTTTCAGAAGGATCCTTCTTATCAATTAATAAGGAAGAGTAGGCCCATTCTACCTCCTATTTCTCTTATTCAGATTTTCTTCTCTAAAGAGATATTATTTTTTATTCAAAGCATCACAGAACTTCTATTTTCAATGCTGCGCATTGTTTCAGAAACTGGAAGGCTGCGACAGCAGGAGGTGGGGAAGGCAGCAGTCACTCAGCTCCACGTTAGCCAGCTGGGTATAGCCAAGAGTCACCCTCTGAGACTCAGTTTCCTCATCTGTAAAATGAGGGTTTTTAATCTAGGTGATCTCCAAGGTTTCTTTTAACTGTGTTCTTTTTGACGTTTTTAGGACAAACAGTGGAACAATTTCAAGTGTCATTTGTGTCTTGCAGTGTAAACATAGGATTTACAAGCCACGGAAGACAGGATTTGGGTTTGCTGCTGCCTCTGCTGCTGTGGGCTATGGCATTGTTAAAGGAAGATATTAGTTGTGAAAGGGCTTTCTCTCTGATCATTTTTCCCTCTCTTGTCCTGATTTGCCTAATTGCTGACAATCTACCTTGTTTCCTAGTGAATAAGGCTTCTTCATCTGGAGATTGTTTTAATTACCTTGGTCTTTTAGATAGCATATTGTCTGCCTGCTTACATCTGACAGTGGTCTCTGCTGGGCTAGTTTTTCAGGCACTGTTTCATGAATCGGGAACAAGTCGACTTCAAGACTCTCTGTAGGAATGATAGGATTTTTTGGTTGCACATTGCTTTATAAAGCAATCTGATTATGGAATATATCTTCTAACCATGAATGTGTTTAGTTTCTCATCAGAATAGTTTGGTTTCACCTCAACTTCCTACCCCATGCAGGGATAGAGTTGTTCACATATAGGGTGGCTGCACCAGCTCCTGGCTGGAATTTCTGCTTATGTTCAGTCTTTTGGTCAACAATGTCCTTTTGCTTTTCAGGTCTTAATGTGACCACTCCTCTTCCTCTAGGTCTTTAATAATCTTTCAAATTCTTAGGGATCCTTTCTTCTTTTTTAGATGTACTGGGCAAAAAAGTCTTTCCATTTTTTTCTGCCAAGATTTTCTTCAGGATAACTATGACCTTTAAAGAACCTAAGAAAAATCAGTAAATGTTAAACATATTTATTACTTATTTATAGCTCAGTCAGAAACTCTCATGCCAACAAGGGCCAAGCAGATAAGCTAGGAGGCAAGTGAGCCAGATAGAAAATTACAGAAGGTAGGGGGAGGTGGTAGAGCCCTCCAGAACACTGGCCTCTGCTACAGAGGGTGGCCTGTACTCAGTCCAGCCAATTATTGTCAAATGGGGATGTGGCCTGATATTGTCAGAGTTTCTGATTTTTAAAAACAAGTTGGAACTGCAGATTTTATATGCACTCTTCCAATTTTTAAATTATAGCCCATAAAAATCTATACCCTGTTCAGAACAAATAAATTACATGTATGTCCAGATCAGTCACTGAGCTGCCAGCTCACCTCAGCACAGGGCAATAGCAGAGGCCCAGACTATTTCCTTTCGTTAAGGAGTAGATAGGGACACTGAGCAATCTAGTTATTTTCTGTCCTTCAAAGTTCAGATGCTCAGGATACATTTAGATGTTTTACTGTTTAAATAAACCAATTTGATTGAATTCTTGTGAAGAAATTTGGACATCCCACCCTGGAAGGGACGTACTTTCTCATATATTTCAGTGGAATGTCACTTTAATGTGAATACACTGTCATGGGTACCTGACTTCATGTTAAATACCAGAGCAGATAATGACTGGTTTGATATTGGAGAGACTTCCCAACTGACACCCAGCAACTCAATGTTCCAAGAACTTATTAAATGACTGTTATGTGTCGAGTACTGCCTAGGTTGTGGTTATGTTATTCAGTTCCATAGATGTTTGCAATGGACTGAATGTGTCCTTTTCACCTCCATTTATATGTTGAAATCTTAATCTCCAATGTGATGGTATTAGGAGGTGGAGCGTTTGGGAGATGATTAAATCATGAGGGTAGAGCCCTCAAGAAGGGGATTAATGCCTTTATGAAAGGGACCCCAGGGAGCTCTCTTGCTCTCTTCCCACCATGAAGACACAAAGAGAAGTCAGCAGTCTATAACATGGAAGAAGGCTCTCACCGGAACATGCTGGAACCCTGATCTTGGACAGCTAGCCTCCAGAACTATGAGAAATACATTTCCGTTGTTTCTAAGCCACCCAGTCTATGGTATTTTGTTATAGTAGTCTAAACTAAGACAGTGTCTCTTGTTAAATTATTTAGACTGAGGTGGTTCTAGTATCTTAGCAGCCTATGTAAGCAAGCCAAAACTGGCAGCCTATGTGAGGAAACCAAAACATAGCCACTCAGAACTTGCCTACTCAACTCTGTTACCTAACCTAGTCTAATTCCTTGTTATTCCAAATAAGGAAGGCAACCCTGCATTAACCAATCCATGTTTGTCTGGTATAACTTCTTGCTCATGCTTACTTTGGGCTATATAACCCTGTGGCTTTGTATAGCTTTTCAGAGCTCCTTTCTGTTTTCTTGACTGGATGCTTTCTGATTCATGGAATTGCTAAATAAAAGCCATCTAGATCCAACAATTAAGTTTGTGTGATATTTTCTAACACTCTTTTGAGATGAATTTGAGTAGCTTTCTTTCAGTGATCTATGTTTTGGATATAGGTGCAATGATCAAAATCTGTTACATTGCAAGTCCTAGAGAAAATAGTGCATGCACGTATCATCAATTATTATCTATTTTTGGCAATAAAACTTAAGGGGGCACTGATTATACTAAGATCTTTATGCTGTGAGATTTTGGGTGAGGAGAGGAGGCAGAAATCTAGTTCTGACATTATTCTCAGAAAGGTAATTCATTAAGTTTATTCTTTCTATGATATTCTCAAGAAACTGGTTTGGAAATTGCCAAATGGAAATGGATTATGTATCTTACAGAAGATGCTTTTGTGCCCGGTGTAATAGAATGCTGTTGGATTTCCAAAGGGGGCAGAGGGTGAGTCATGCCAGAAGCATCTCAAGAAGGACAGAATTATAGATTAAGGCACTCATTCTGGGATGGTAGTTCATACTACCAGAGGCTCCCTCACACTGGATTCTTGCATTCTCTGCAAGAATTGTTAAAAGAGGAATGCTATTGAAAGATACACTGTGTAGTTTTAATTTGTGTAGAAAAAAATGTGAAGTCTGGAGCCCTGAAATGGGCCACAAGAAGTAGAATTTAGGGTTAATTTAACTGCAGGGGAAGAGAGGAACTGAAAATTTTAAAAACATGGTCCTACAGGTGAAATTCAGTCCTACGGCAAAGATACATCAAGATTTCCCCTGACTTTTCCTCTTATCTTCTTCCCATAGCACGTGTGTTTTTCAGGTTGGAATGTCAGTGGTGGAAGGTTCCATATTTGTGTGCAGTGCGCAGAGTATGAGAGCTGGATGTCAAGTCTGGGGTCAGGAGAAGGTTGCGGTAACTTGTGCCTACTATCCTCAAAACTAGCCTGGAGTCCAGCCTTCTCTCCTCTTCTGTTCCACCATGCCTCTTTTCTACATCCCCTGCTTGTCCTAAAGTACTCTGTGGTCCCAGGCCCACAGCATGATGGTACTGATTAATACCAGACATTCATAAAACTTTTTGTAGTTCCGTTTGGGAGGAGTTTTTTGTTTTGAAAGTGTAAACTAAATGGGAAAGAGATCTTCAGTTTAGGGTTAGTGGAATCAATTTGTTTATTTCTTTAATTCTGAGGGGTTGGGCAAAACAACAATGTGCAAACTCAAGTAACACGCAGAGATGGTGAAGCTGTTCTTGAACTCTACCTGGATATACTAGGTCAATAAGGCACTTACATGTCAGATATTTTTTCACAATTAATCTTCATGCCACCTTGTGATGTTCTCATATCCTACTCATGTAGAAACCAAGACTTGTCACAGAACATTAAGAGCTAGGTACAATCCCAATATCTCCTTGACTCCAAGGCACATGCACTTAAACTCCCTTGCAAAGGGCTCTGGTCCATGATCTCAATATTTATTGAGACTGACATCCAATGATTCCATGCTGGACAATTACCTTCAGAATAACAAAGTCATTTTCTATTTTAGAACACCTATTATTTTAAGAAATTGAAGTTTTTGTTATACATTTGGTTGAAGAGGTCAGAGTAAGTACAGAGAATTCCCTCAGTGCATTCGGGAGGAGATCTTAACTCTCTGAAGGTCTCAAAGAACAGAAAAAATGGGAGGCAGGACTTATGTTAGATTTGGGCAAGTGGTCACATACTGTGTATGGTTTAACTGGGTTGCCAAGGGCCTCCTGCCACTTCCAAAATAATTCTGTCACCATGATGCCACATTATTAGCCATTCTCACCATTAGAAATTCATCCCTTTGCATTAAAATGATCTCAAGAACTACCTTGAAGATCTACAAGTAGTAGGAGACCTGGCTAAAATAACATATTAAAACTTTAGCCTGAATGATTTGATAATATTAGCAAAACTTTGAAATAATAAGAAAAAGACAAATAAATTAGAATATATAAAAAGTATTAAATGGTGTACAAATAGTAAAATAGTAAAAAAAAAAAGGCAAAATGATAAATAGTAAAGAAACACTGGAGAATTAGTGAAAACAAGGGATGAGATTTGGGAAAGTCGGGGGAAGCAAAAGCAAGGTATGAACATGGTGAAGACTGGACAGGGAACAGGACATCAAAAAAGGCTCAGGGAGGTGAAGAAAGGGGGGTGGTGAGACAGATATGACCTGCTACAGAGGTTAAGTTCAGGTAGGTGCTCTTTCCATTATCATAGCAGAAATTAAGCAGAAATATGCCCATGATCTCTTACTGGCACTTTTGGTTTCATTGTTTTAGGGAACACAAAGTTTACTTTAGCTATGTAAACTTACACATTTCAGACAAGGTGATCACAAACTTAGGGAAATTAGAGAAAGAAATAAATGTAATACTGAAAGCAAAGAAACAAACATTCTAAACTTCTTCCTTTGTAAAACATAAAAGCCATAGCATAAACCCAAATTCTGGAAAAATCAACTACAACGGGTTATTCAGAATGTGTGAAATTTATGTGTACCTCCAGCAGACTATCATTTAGCTTCCTGTATATCCTGTATATAAGTTTTAAATGGAAAATGGTGGAAACAGTAAATTATGTGATGGTGAAAACTTCTTTACCACTTTATGATCAAGAACTACTATTTGCAGCTGTGTTACAGAGCTACTATAGAAAAAGGCCAAATGTTGATGTATAAAAGCACATGCACTTGAAAAAAGCCAAAGCAAATATGAAGGGACCAATAAGAGGAAGATTTAGAAAGAACTCAATACAGACTTATGGAACCATGTGAACCTGACCTTTGCAAAATGTGCATTACAGTGGTGGGGCATGTGGTAGGTTAAAGGAGTATGACTGATTAAAATGGAGATAGGTTCTCTTGTGTATGATGCAGACTCTGGTCTGATCTGAATCCATTTGGGTTGGAGACGATGCAGGTGTTTCCAGGGAGCCATGTAGATAGGCTTCTGGGGGTGTGGAGATGGTGGTACCACAGCCTTCTCCCATCTCCCTCTCAGGTACAGATGTTCTCTTGAAATGCTTTCTATTTAAAGGCTTCCAGAAAGTGAGCTTAAATGGTAGAAAGAGGAGTCAGTGAGGGCTAACTCTGAATAATTGATTTAGGATACATATCAGCATGGGCCCAAAGCCCTACAGATCCATCTTTTCCTTTTATAAGCCTTCAGTGGGCTGCCAGTAAAGGGGCACTATGGCAAGCCAGTGTAAGGTGAGGAGAGAGTCAAAGAGAAAGACTGATTCTTTGTCTGTTAGGAGGAATAAAGATATTTAGAGAACAGCTCCAGGCAATCTAGGGTCAAGGCAAAATTGCGTATGTGCAGATACTGGTCTTTCCAATGTAATCCACATTTAGAATAAAAATATACACATCTGTACTGTTGGGTTTGTTCTTAACCAATATGTAAGGGCCACAGAAGTTGGCAATTCAACATTTGCTTTGTGATTGACTGAATCCCAAATTGAGAGGGGGAATAAAACTAGAGTACCCTAAATTTGTTGCCTCAACATTTTGAAAGGCAAGGCCAAACAAAGGGTGCTGGTGAGTATATAGGGTATAGGATCCTCTTCTCTTTAGTTTGCCCTCTTCCTGAGGCTCAGTGAGCAACTGGTGGAAATATGCACCTGGTACTGAATGACACAGATGCACGCATTTCACCAGCTTTGGGATTTATAAATTTGTGGTACAACTTTGGAGAGTTTCAGGGACTGGCACCCTAATAAAACAGGGAAGGAAGATTGATATAGCTCTGCATGCCTACTTTTCATTTTAATGAGTGGCTCTGAGAGACAAGCAGGCTGCTAAACCATTTATTTTTCAGATAATACCAGAACGGACTAGAAATACATTCAGAAGGAAAACACAGTAATTAATTTGTCACTGAAACCTGAGGGGTCCGGCTCCACTTATAGGTGATAATGAATGTTTTGCATGTAATTAGCAAGAATAATTAGCACATTCCTGGTAACAAATAGACTGACTGGTACTCTGCGAATAAAATTAATTGTTGTGCTAACAGAGGCAATTGTGTCTCTTTATTGTCTGACAATGTCCCTTATTTGCACTAATACCCACTTTAGACCTCTGCGGCTTTGTGCAGATAGGAAGGGGAATCTATAAAATTGTCCCTCCTCCATCTGCTTCTCAGAAATTTCGGGACCACCAGGGGACTTGTTTGTCAAAACTTGTTAAACAATTTGTAATCTTTAACATGTGTTTTACTGTATTAATGGATGAACACATCAAATCAACTTACTGGTTAAGCCGGAAAGCTACTCTAATCAATCAAAATGCTGGCATTTTTAAACTCTGGAACTCTTTTTTTTTTTTTTTAACCTTCCGTTCTAGTTTCCAATGTTTCCGATGAAAACATTGAACTAGAAATGAGAGCGGGGGAAACTTCCAGTTAAGCTCTCCTGATGCATCCTGAGATGACTTTTGCCACCTGAGAGTCTTCACTGGCAGACTGCTTGAGTTTGTAGGCTTGCAATTGTGCCGCTCAAAAGAAACATGGGGGATTTGTTTTATGGTCCTAGAAACTGCCTTCAACAACATGTAACATTTATGCACACAGTAGGCGTCTTTCTCCCTAACTTTGAAACACATTGTTTAAATTTCTAAAGCTTGTAATATGGGAAATAATTTTAATAAACATAAATATTCTAGTAATTCTGGGAATATTTGCAGAAGCTGAGAACACTGTGGCCCCTGTGATGGAATCGCATCCCCGTGGGTACTCCCCACACCATCAGTGTAATAAATGATCACATCAACTGAACAGAAATCGAATTTAGGCTGGTGGTGGGGGCAGTGACAATTATTTTTTTTTTAGGATTTTTCGAATAGGAACCCAACTTTTTGAGCTTTTACTTTTGCGAGGTGAAACATATTTTGTAAAAATTGAGCTCCTACTGAAAGTAAATTTGACAAGGGATTCTCAGATAATGGTGAGCTTGCAATACTTGGTTCATACCTATATTATACTTTATATATTACAACTTATATCACATTTCCTAAAGTTGGTTCTATATTTATCAGATAGTAAACCCCTTGATAGAAGAGGCCACATCCAATTATCCTCATATTTCCAGCACCCAGCAAAGTGCCCTTTGAGGACTTTATTTTTTTAAATGAATAATCCTTCAGAAGGAGTCAGGGCCAATCATTTCCAGGTGATTGAGTATAGATGTAAAAGGACAATTATCTTCTGTGACTTTCCTATCAGGGACTTGAGTTTTTGAGCTCTTACTTTTGGAAGGTGAAACAAATTTTTTTTTTTTTTGAAATTTCCTGCTTTGGTGAATTGACGACCAACTTTAAATGGAATAAATGATAGCTAATCATTTGGCCCTTAAGCTTTTCTCTTATGTGAAAGTATGCTATGAATTTTGCAGTTAGGTTGCTTAATATTGGCCACTTCTTACACTGATGCAACACATATATCCAGGATTTCCATTAATCTAATTGAAATGATAACATGCAGCTTTGGCAAAAATAGATTGCAATGGACTATATTCTTCAGTGGTCAGTCATGAGGAGGAAGACTATTCTAAAAGGGAGAAAGTTGCATAAGCCAAAACTTTAATGAGTAGAAAGATTAACCTAAGATCTACTTTGTTTTGGAGATAAACTGGTTTTATCTTCTAACTGGGTCCTTAACTTCAAGATTAGAAGTGTCTCCTGGGGTGCTTGGGTGGATCAGTTGGTTGAGGATCAGACTCCTGATTTTGGCTCAGGTAGTGATCTCACATTTCCTGGGACAGAGCGTCATGTCTTGCTCTGTACTGACAGTGGGGAACCTGCTTGGGATTCTCTTTCCCACTCTCTCTGCCCAGCCCCCCCCTCAAAATAAATAAATAAGCTTTTTTAAAAAAGTGACTCCTTGCTCTCTAATACAGTTGGATTTGCATTTCTTGTTCCCCTGACATTCTCATTTGTAATCCTTATTAATTAAGAAGGTGGCATCGCCTAAATTCTTAAGGCCAATTTAGAGGTTTTATTAGGCTAAAAAATTACTTTGAATTGTTTTAATTTGTTTAGTGTTCATTAGGGTGAGTGAATCAAGAAAGCTTTCTTTTTCCTGGGAATAACCTCAAGTAGGGTTTCCACTGGGTTTTCAGGAAAAGAAAACAAATGTTTGGTTAGATTTTTAGGGGGTACAAGCAGTAGAAATTATAAATATTTTGTACACATGTGACAATATACTAGAATTAAGCTTTTTCATAGTTTTAGGTAAAATCATAGGTTTGTAAATGTTTCCAGTTTGACTTGCCACTCACCATTTCTGTGCGACCTAGCTTCAAGTTTGGACCTTTTCTTTCTTCTTCTTTAGCTACTGTTGTCATTGCCATGTCTCGTGCTGTAGCAGGAGACAGTGAGTGTTAGGAGCCATCTTGGGATGAGAAGATAGTTTCTGGCGGCTGGGAAGCAAGGGGACTGTTTCATAGCTGGGATTTCTGGGTGAGTACCCCAGGAATCCTTTCCACATGCTCAGTGGAAATGGAAAAGTGTATTTTATGAGTAATAAGACACTGGAATTTGGTCAGTTAAGAAGACTGTACTCAGGGGTGTGAGTCCTGCCTTTCAGAATTCTGAAACATCTTTGAGTCAGGGGTTTCTGGAAGTATATGGAATTGATCAGACCATCCTTAATCTGCATGTTGTTTTTTCACTTACATTGAAACTGAAAGACATAGTGGATGAGTAGTAGAAGGAGTTTAGGTGTAGAGGGTAAAGAAATTAGGAGGAGAACATACTCTTTACAAACATCTGAATGAAATAAAGGATATATGTCTATTCTGCTCTGGAAATCTGCTGATGCTAGTGAATGGCCCTTTAGGTCTCAGCAATTAGACCTAAGATGTTAGAAATCGTAGCTGAATTAAATATGAAACAAAGACGCTCTTTTAATATTAAAATCCCTATTAAAATTCTTCATGGCAAACTTTTAGATTACTTTCAGTAAGAGCCTTTTCAATTGCTTGCACCTGATTCCTCGAGCACGCAGAGACTCCTTCATTTTTCCCATCCAGTTTTATATACAAACAGTTTTTCGGTACATGAACTCCTTGGTATAGTGTAATGGGGCAAATGTGCTCTTGGATTAAGTACATCATCACGAATCCCTCCCTCGTTGCCCTCCCACACCCCTCTGCACCCTCTCTTCCCCCAGCCCGGTGTCTTGAACTTAACTTACTAGTTTGACTTTCCCTGAACCAGAGCAATGAACTCATAGAATGGTTTTAAGGTTGAGTAATTATGTCTCCAGGTGTTTGACATTTAAACCTTGAAGCTGAAACAAGAGTCTGGTCTCTCTGTATCCACTCATGATGAATGTCCTTGAAATATTCCACTTAAATTCTCAGCTGTAGTCAGTTTGCACTTCAACTGTGGACATCATTAGGAAATGGAAAAAAGGAGTCTTTCTTCATTAATAATTGGGAAGGCAGCCAGTCCTGGAAGCAAAAAGCTTTCTTTTGAGCTGGCATGGTCTGTCTCCCCCCCCCCCCCCCACACCTCCCTTTTCACTCCTCTCTAGGTCAGAGTAGAAACTGGTGACCCCAGCAGTGGTGGCTTGCTTTGTTAAGCTGTCCACATGTTGACTGATATTTGGCAACCGAATGTTTTAAAACATTTATATGTTGTTACAGTAAGTTTATGGGAGCAGACCTGTGTGAAGCATCTTATTCCAAAGGGGTAAAAACAAATCTTCTTGACTCTTGCCTTACAAATGTCATCACACTAATGGACAATTCTATCAATTGCAGGAAATGGCCTAAATAATTTTGAGCAAGATTGAAACAAATATTATAATAGTCACAAGGCTGATTCTAAGGGGTGGTCATTTCCTTTACTTCTGAAAGCCTCCAGAGATGATTTGCTTTGACTGGTGAGTCTCACTGTTTAATTTGATTAACTAATTTGATAAATTTCAAATAAACTATAATGTTTCTTTCTTATTGATATATAAGTTCTCTTCTGAGGGAGAAACATTTTGTTGCTCCAAGGCTGTCAAATATATTCTATAAGTCAAATATATTCTAAGAGTGTTTGGGACATATATGAGCCACCTTTACATTCATGCATGTCAAACATGAGGCTTTGTCTGGAATTCAGTGTCTCATTCAGTGTGTCTTTACTGGCCACTTAAGGGAAGGGTGGGGACAAACTGAAAGGAATAACTGAAATCACACCAAAACAAATTTAGAAGAAAAATATTAGTTTAGATATTGGAGAACTCCATGGCATCAGCACTAAGCTTGAGAGACCCTGTGTCTCACCCTTAAGGGAGTCTTTCTGATCTCATTCGTTTCACAAGTGAATTTGAGCTCATTGACTAAACACTTAGCCTGCTTACATTAGATAGATACCACTTTGAACTTTAAAGCACTTTTCAAAGTCTCTTCCTTGACTATTACTTTATAGTTATGTCCTAGGAATAGTAATGTGCACATCCACAACTAACACTTGCTCAGCACTTTGTGGTTTATTGTAGCAACTGGTAATGACTTCTGCACGAACCATCCTCCTCACCAGCCTGGCCCTCTCCAGAGCAGCCCAGGCCAGGCACAATAATCAGCACAAGATAGATGATAAATGTATATTTCCATTTGATCCTCACTACAACCCCAAGATAAATAGGGCAGAGATGAAGAAACCTAAACCTAGAGAAGGGGAATGCATTGCTCATGGCCCTAGTGGAGCATGATGGAGACAGAACTCAAATCCAGGCCTTCTGACCTCTAATGCAAAGCTCATTTCATGCCATCATTACTGATGAGGAACTGTTACTAAGAGTTTAAATGGTTGGTTAAACAAGCACACAAGATATTCTGGAAAGCCCCTAAGTCTTATTTTACTCTTTTGTCAACCATCCCCACTGGCCATATAGTGAAATATGTGAGCTACCTGACTGAGGTCTACCATGTGCCATGTTCTTGGGCTAGAGTTTTCTACATGTGGATTTGTTAATTCTTGTAACAACTCAGGGGTACGTGCAGTCATTCTCCTCATGTTACAGATGAAAAGACAGAGGCACAGAAGGGTGAAGTGACTTGCCCAACTTTCCTCAATTACTGGCAGAGTTGGAATGGGACCTCAAGCTATCTGTCACTAGAACCTGTGCTCTTAAGTCAAGAGACTTCAAGCTTTCACCTACTGCAGTGCAGTGTGGTGCTGACTTCTATAGCATGATGCCTCACTAAGCCCATTCTCACCAGGAAACTAACACCTGAGGTTGAAGCCTTCTGAGGGGATCCTGAGCTTGGTGAGAAGCACATATCAGGATGGGTCTTTCCACACCCATCGATATCCAACACCACACCTTTTAGTGCACAGATCCAGTCTCTCCTGCTTGAGGAAGGTACACAGAGGAGTCATCTTTTCTAGACTAGAAGAGAGAACTAGATTCCCTTCTGCTTTCTATCCAGTCAAAACAACACCATCCCAATTTTTCTCTCTCAGGGCCTGCTTTCTTCATTTTGGTCAGTCTTTAGTCTTCCCAGGATCTTCATTCATGCCTTCATATCCCTTTTAAGATATGGAGACAAAAATTGGATGCAATAACTTTAATAGACAATTAACCAAAGCTAATTAGAGCTCTGGGTCTATCTTCCAGACTTGCATATCATTCCCCATTACGGCGCCCCGCTCCACACTAGCTGTTCAGCAACAGCACCAGCTGGTGTTTGCTGTGTGAACACTCTAACTCCCTGGGTCTCGGGTGTCATGCTAGGGTGGCCTTTCGGAAGGATTTTTTTAAATTTCAAGATATGATGACTTACATTAAACTCTTGGACTTCATTCTGGTTTTGATGAGCCATTAACAATTTTTAAAAATTTATTAATTCAATATAAACCCCCTTTTATTAAAAGAAATATTTTTGATAAATGATTGTAATTCCAAATATACTTTATACATTATGTTATTTTGTGTAGAAACCTAAACACAAATTGCCAAGACTGTACACTATCTTGAGGTAGCTGACTCATTGGATCACATGCGTGTGCGCGTGCGCGCGCGCGCGCACACACACACACACACACACACACACACACACACATACACACACACACACTTGAGAAAGTTTTTCCCCACAAGTCCAGGGTAAATTATAGCACAATCTATATGCAACTTTGTGTTCTACTATGCTACCAAGGGAAGTGGTGAAAAGCCTGACTATTTTAGACTCATAAAAAGCTAAGAAAACACTGGAAAAGACAGAGAATTGCAGCATATTGGCATAAAGACAAGCAGATAATTCAGAAAGTTGTTGTGGTATGTTCTACAACTGTTGGAGTCTTTGTGCCAAAGATTTCCTATTCAAATTTAATAGTATTCAATGGATTACACAGAAATATGTTTTTTATTATATAACTATAATTTTACCATAGGCATAATATAATAATGTAATAAAATGTTTCACTGTTTGAAGAGGGACAATTTTATAGTTATAAAATTACAATCATTGTATTCTCAAGGTACATAAATGAATTCATTACTCAGTACAGATTCAAGCATAGAATACTATTTGAATAATGTAACCCTTAAGAATATACTTAATTATTCCTAAAATAAATTTAACATTGATAGTTCTTGTTTTTATGATTCAAAAATTGGGAAGAACACAAGAAATATAAATACAGAATTAACATAAACCTAGATATAAGAACATTTGATTGTTGTTAATTGTTGTTTAAATAATTATTTTTCCAGTAGGTGTATTTGTGCGTGTGTGGTGTGTATATGTATGTTGGTGTGTGTGCGCACACATGGATGTGGTGTATGTGTATACACATGTGTATGACATGTGTCTTCATGTGTGACCATGCACACACATGTGCAATATGTGTGCACACATATGGCACTACATGCATGTGCATATTTATATGCATACACATGCATGAATGGCACACATGTGTACTGTGCAGAGTGTGTGGTATGTGAATGTGTGTGTACATGTGTACACACGTTTGGTATGTATGCTGTGCATGCATGGCATGTGTGCACATGTGTTCATGTGTGATGCGTGTGTACATTTGTGGTGTGGTGCATGCTTTATGCCAGTGCGTGCACATGATGTGTGTGTGTCCTTGTACGCATAGGTGTGTATGTGCATTGTGAAGCCAGAAACAATATGAGTTTAGGCATCTGCTCTGGCAATTGACTCTGTCTTCCTGGATCTTGCAGTGTTTTGACACTGTCTGAAACAGAAGCTTTATTGCCTGAGGGCTACTAATTGCACTGACTACGTTTTTCTCTCTGGATTTCTCATGACATTGCTGGTGACACACAACATTAATGTTCAGACTCTGAAAAAAATTTTTTTTTAATGAGACAAATGTGCATACAGCTGTTTTCAGATACAGATGTTTTCTCATGGTAACCATTGACTTCCAGCAATACATCCTGGAGGGACAAGAGAGGTTGAGAGGAAATGGGACACTAAGGAAACTAGAGGCATTCTTCAGCCAGCCCACCCGCCTGTGTTCCACCCTAGGCCAGTGCATTTCATCTTCATAGTTTGTCTCTTTGGCTTTGCTCATTTTTCCCCTATTTTTTGTCCTTTTACCATCTTAACTTCTCTAGTTCCAACTGCCTATTCCTTAAATTCAAGAGTTTTCATAGTCTAAAACCTGCCAAAGCTCCCTCAGTCCACCCTAATCCTAATTTTTCTCTCTCTATCCCAGTGCCAGGTACTGTAGTAAGCACTTTCCATGTTTTATCTTGTATAATCCTCCCAATAACTCCATGGAGTAAATACTATTATTATCTCAATTCTATTGCTTTAGGAAGTAAAATTCATGTTAAACATTTGCTCAAGATCACACAGATATTATGTGATTGCTGAACCATGTTACGTCTGCTGCCATCACATTACACTGCACACTCACTCTTCTCTGTAGACTTTTAGCATATGTATTAGTGATGCATATTCAAATTTTTAGTAATAGGTCACTTGCTCTCTGGACCTTGCTTTCTTTGTTTCTTGTGACTAGATCCCATTTGTTCAAAGAGATTGTGATCATCCTGTGTCTCTTAACTAGCAAGTTTTCTGTTTATCTTTGGATTTTTTTTACCATTTTATTTAGTTTGAGTTTATCCTAATTTTATTATGTTTCATTCATCTCTTTCCTTCTTGCTGTCTTTTCATTTCACCTCTTATTGTGTGGAAATTAAATTTTATTTTTGTCATGTATTGGTTTCATTTGAACTTGTTAAATGTAAAGTAAATTAGTGACTTTCTTGCTCCTCTGGAAAAATACAAGGACTTATAACCGAACTCCAATAACCCCAACATGCCCACATGCTATTGCTGTCCAGTCTTTGAGATTGACTCTATTTTGTAAACCTCAAAAATCAGTTGTTACCAGTTTATTATTTAATTTCTTATGTTTAGCTTTATTCAAATTTACTAATTTGAATTTACCAATTTCTTTGCTGTCCATCTCTTTTTATGTCATAGATTTTCCTTCTTCCTAAAATTCTTCCATTAGAAAATTTTCAGATTCGTTTAAAGTATGAAAATATTTTGATTATTGTTTTGTTCTTAAAAGAGGGCTTTGCTCCTGAAAGATACTTTTGCTTGATATACCATTCTATATGTATGCACAGAAAATGTCACCATTTTGAAGGTATTCTACTCTTCCACTATTGCTGCTGAGAAGTCTACTGTCTGTCTAATTGTCCTTTGGTTGGTGATCTAGATTTTCTTTTTGGGTGCTTCTAAGATCTTAACTCTTCTTAAACTGTTCCTCATTTTGACTAGGTCTTGAAGAATTAATGTTATCTTTTGGTTTATTTGCTTGGAATACTTTTTCTTTCATTTGTGGATTCATGATTTTAATTGATTCTGGAAACTTTTCAGCTCTTATCTCTACATAATTCCTCTACTCTATACCTTTACTCTTTTGCTAAGGTTCCAATTCCATGCATGTTAGAGCTTCTCATTCTTTCCTCCACATTTCAACCTCTCACACTTTTTCTTCTTTTTCTCCTCTGTACTGTATGTTAGTAATTTATTCACATTTATATTCCAGCCTAGCTGAGGCACGTGTTTAGTTTTCCAGGGCAATTTTTTCAGTTCTATTTTCTTATTATCTTACTTGTGATTTTCCTCTTACATTTTAACCTCTCAGCTTCACTGGCATGTATGTATGTGTGAAGCTGAGAATGTTGAAATAAACGCAGCTGTTCTTACTTCAATAATCAGGCATGTGAATACTGGCCCAGATTTTCATCCTATGTAACTTTATGGGAACTCTCCCAAGACATGATTCAGATGACTGACCTTAAACAACCACCTCCCTGTTCATCCATCAATCATTCACAAATCCATCTGTTTCTTAGTAGGTTATTGCAATTGCACTGAAATACCTAGCATCTACAGTCTCAGGGGAAATGTGTTGCAATCCTCATCAATGGTAATTTTCTTTAAGGAACTGTTAGTACAGAAAACAAGACTTTCACAATAAATTTTAAGTATGACTGTATTATCCGTATCTACTTCAACAAAACCAGGGACAATGATTATAGTTATTTGGACTGAATACAGTGGAGCTAGTAGTTTACCAACAAGGAAAATTTTTCTTGAGGTGAAGAAAAAAGCTCCATATTTCCCATCTGCTCATGCCTTGATCATAAATGTAGTGTTTTAACATTTGCTTTGCCAAATTAGTGTGCTTTGCCTTAGGTTGCTGAGTAGCCAGATTGTTTTCTTCAGTTGAATCTGTGTATTTTTATTCAGAAGATGTCTTGAATGGAGACATTTGGAAATGTCCTATAATGTGGGAAGTTTATGTTCAGGTGTGTGCGCGTGTGTGTGCACCTGTGTGTGCGCGTGTGTGTATGCTCCTGTGTGTGTGTGTGTGTGTGTGTGTGTGTGTGTGTGTATCTGTTGGGTATTGAGGGGCAGAGAAAGACATAGGAAGGAAGAATGAAAAAGATGTGGCTGCTGTCTCCATCTTCATTTTCATAATTATATCACTTCTATTAGGTTTCCATTTTGAAAATAAAGTACAGCCACAATCCCAATCACAACACCAACCATCCCTCTCAGGAGCATGAGAAGCCACCATTTCTAAAGGTACCTCTGATTTCTCTTCCTCTTATATATCCTTAACTATGGGACACCTCATAAGTCTTTTCTGTTAGTTTCCAGTGCCTCCCTCTATAATCCACTTCCTTGGGGGAGATTATTCACTTCATAGTTTTCAATAACACGTTTATGCCATTGATTTTTAAATATTGATGTATTTAGATGATACATTGCAAATTACTTACTGGCCATCTTTGTCTGGATTTCTTTAGTCACTTCAAGTTCCACATGTACAAAATCAAAATTATCTTCCTCTACAAACTAATTTCTCTTCTTAACGTCTTCATTTCTTTTAGAGACCTTACTCAGTTCTCTTGTTAAAAATCTTAAAACTTTTGTCTTCCTTCTATCTCCTTAGCTAGAACTGTTTTGTCTATTAGGCATAATAAGCACAGTGCCCAGGACCTATGATAGTTTTAGAGGAACATGGAAATGTTTTAATTTCTTTTAAAAGATAAAGAAAACCTGGTTTAATATGTAATACTGACCGAGATCACTACATATATACATTTTGTGGACGAAAAAGCTCATGAAGCCAAAGTGCCTAGCCTTCAGTGACTATTCAGTCTTCGAGTCTTATTGATACTTTTAATGCACTTATCCCATTTATTTTCATTTTGCTTTATTGTGGTAAATTCTATTTACTACTCCATTGCTTCACATCAAATAATATCTGCTGAATTCTGTTGGAACCCTAGGATAACATATGAGAGTGGGTTGGACAGAGGGGAAGTCTTCTATAAAAGCTAAGTGAACCCAATTTTATGCCTCACAAAAGTAAGCAAGAGTAGAAAGAACACTGGCCTTGAAATCATGAAAACTAGTGGCTGGGGTATAAATCTGAGTCTTGATTTCCTTAATTTTAAATTGGTTTAATAATCAGTTTACTTTTCTTATAGTGTGGTGGTGAAGACCAGTAATTCAATGGAATTGAATTAATTGTGTAAACTTTTAATTGTTATATAACTTCTTTGGTGTTGATTCTTGGACCAAGAATAGAAACGGATTCCCTGAATTTATCAAATTTAAACCCTGACTGACTTCAAGACTTTAAACTTGGTCCCACTCTCTTTCTTTCACCTAATTTCCTACCAGACTTCCATGTACTGATCTTTCAATCTTCTGTTTTCCTCACATCCACGTGTCTGTAATTAGCAACTCTACCACTAAAATGTTTTTTATGGCTCCCCCTAAGTCAAATGTATTGCTAACCCTGTGTGTATTTTTCCAACCAGTTTCCATACTCCTTTAGGACGTATTTTATTCTCTTTGTTTATCCCATACAGCAGCACCCTGTATCTATTTTATGTAATTACTTGATTCCCATGTCTTTGTATATGCTGTTCCTCCACCCACAGTATGTCCTCCTTCCCAGCCACCTTCTATAGCCCACTTATCTTTCAGAGTCTCACGCAAGGCCTGAATTCTTCATAAAGTGTTTCCACTATTGTGCCCCTGGGACTTCTTTCTTCGCTGAACTTCTGTTGCACTTCCTGAATAGTTTAGCACCTGGTTTCACAGCATGTGCCTTTCTAGAAGTGAAAGAAGAGAATGTGCTTAGGTAAAAGCATTGTCCACATTGTAAAGGGATTAAAAAACATTTTGGATTGGCATAGTTTGAGCCCAAAATATATCTTACATAATTAAAAATGACCAATGTAAGATTATCTTCATTAAGAAATATAACATAGAGGGGATGTAGGTGACTCAAATGTAGACTAAAATAGTGTTTTTTTGTCATCATTGTTGACAGAATAGCAGTTCAGGATTTAAAAACTATTAAGGAAATTAAAATGTAGGCATCTGAGGTCCCAATATGGCCTTAAAGAAGCTGACTACAACAATATTTTGTGTAATCCATGTGTGGTAACCTAACTCTGCTCCAGGAACCGTGAGCTGGCTTGACACCTCCCTTCCCTGCTTAATTGTTATGATTAATTTTTGCACTTGTAATATAATACTTGGCTCTGTACTATAACAGGGACCCAAAGGTCTCAAAGCTGTTCAATTCCTGAATAACTAAAGAAATTCATGAGTGAACTGGAGGCACTGAACAGCCTTTATGAATAGCAACTGGCTGTATTGGTTGAATGTGAGACCTTTCTGGATTCCTGATGGTGTAGGTATGGTGTGTGAATTCTTTCTGTGGTATAAGGGAAATATCTAATGACAGCAAATTGCTTACTTTGGACCATTTTGGACCTGGTTTTAACATTAGGGGTAAAAACATACCACATCTGCTAAAGAGTCAGACAAGGCATTTTATTGCAGTCTGGTCCCAGTGAGTGCCTGTGGCCCACCTCAATCAAGCCTTGAGTTCAGAACCTGAGGAAAACTGATGGTTGACTGGTAAGTCAAACTGAATGATTTCTACTGGGGCACATGTCTGCATTGGGAATGGAAACTTCAAAACCAGGGGGAGGGAAGGCTTGGGGGAAGGGGTTTTGGGAGGGCTAGAATTGAACAGATTGATGCCTTATTTAACTATAGGTGACTATTGATATACTGTGGTTTGGGGGCACTTGAACATTTTAAGTTGTAGGGCAGGATATTTGGGTAAATGGGTGACCTAGAGACATAGAACTTCCATGCTCACAAATACTCTTCTAATAACCAATTTTCTCCTCTCTCACTTCCTTTCTGACTTCCTCCCCTTTTCCTCAAACTTTCTGATATATGCACATACCAGAAACCTAGAGAAATTCCTGTCAAATATCTGCTAAACAGCTTGGACTGAAGAAGAAAAAAATCCAAAATGACAAAATAATAACATTATTCCTGGATTAAACTATGACATAGCTGTAAGTCAGAGGGGTGCCTGCCATAACTTAAAGATAAATCCTGCCATTGAAAACTGAGAGTATCCTCATCAGGTGCACAGGTAGTAAATGAAAATGGACTGACAGGACTTCAGGATGTCCAATTCTTAGGCTTCTCCTGACTTCTGTGAACCACTAGCCTTAGGATCCCAACAGATTTTTAAATTTTATTTATTTATTTTTAAATTATTTTATTTGTTGAGAAGACAGAGAGAGAGAGAGAGACAGAGCGTGAGCAAGGGAGGGGCAGAGAGAGGGAGACAGAGAATCCCAAGCAGACTCCAGGCTCCAAGCTGTCAGCACAGAGCCCGATGCAGGGCTCAAACCCAGGACCAGTGAGATCACGACCTGAGCCAAAGTCGAACACTTAACTGACTGGGCACCTAGGCGCCCCATTATCCCAACAGTTTTTAAGGCCCCCTTACTTGATCCTGACATGGCTGCCACACAAAATGGAAAACTGGGCATACAGGAGGGCTTCCTTTGGAGATCCATCTATTTAAGAAGACACAAGGCTTCCTGTGGTGGTTATGCTATGCCATGCTCTGTAAGGTGGCGATTACACTTGGATTAGCAGTAGAGTATCTGGGCACCTGGGTGACTCAGTTGGTTAAGTGTCTGACTTTGTTTGGCTAAGGTAATGATCTTGTGGGTTCGTGGGTTTGAGCCCCGTATCGGGCTCTGTGCTGACAGCTCAGAGACTGGAACCTGCTTTGAATTCTGTGTCTCTCTCTCTGTCCCTTCTCTGCTTATGTTCTCTTTTTCTCTCTCAAAATAAATAAATAAACATTAAAACAAAAGACAGTAGAGTACCTTCCAAACCATAGCAGAAGACAAAGAAAGAAAAACCAAAACTTCATTCCTCTACCCCTTGCCCCAAACAAAACCATTTTGTACTGACTCAATTTTCTTTTCTTCTACATTGGATCAGAGGTTGCTTTGTGAATTTGGAACACAACCAAATTGATTTTTTGAAGTTCATTTATTTTGAGAGAGAGAGGAAGTGGGGGAGGGGGCAGAGAGAGGAAGGGACAGAATCCCAAGTAGGCTCCATGCTTGCTGTCAGTGCAGAGCCCATAACTGGCTTGAATGCACAAACCATGAGATCATGACCTGAGCTGAGATCAAGAGTTGGATGCTTAACCAACTGAGCCACACACGCACCCCCACAACCAAAATGATTTTTATTTGGCAATACTTAATAACTGGCTTACCCAAACCTCCCTGTGAATGGAGACAACATAGAAAGTATGAAGCTATACTCTTTTTGATTAATTTTTGAAGTGGTAATATTTTCCTGAAAAAGGTTGTTATAAGAAACAAGAAATTCAATGAATGCAGTGAATAAATTGCCAAGTGAAGAAAATGAAATCAGTGAAACAGAAATAAAACTTGAAGAGTGATTAGAAAAAAAAACGGTAAAAGATAGGTGAAAATATAAGAGAAAAAATAATAGTTATGGAAGGTATTTATTAAAGATGGTGTCAATGGATAAGAAGGATAAGGATAATAAGTCAAAGGACAATAAGTTTGCTGATAAAATGGAACAAATTTAAGTAATAAGAAAGCATTGAAGAAAATTTTCTTGACCTAAAGAAAGACTTCAATGAAAATATTTAAAATGATCTAGGTAAAATTATTAAAGACCTACTCCTAGATATCATACCAAGAAATTTAAACACTGGAGCCAAAAATTCTATAAGCATTTAGGAAAGAAAGCAATGAGGTCATGAGGATAACTACAGATACACCTTTAAAACAATGAACATAAAATTTGGTTCAATATAGAGAACTTTGAAGAGAAATATGCAAACCTGCTGAGGTAGAAAGTGATCACCATCCCTGGCATTCACTCTCCATTTCTTTTCAAAACAGAAACCCTTGGTTTTAGCTGGTCACCTGGCTTCCCAGATAGACACTACATTTCACAGCCTTGTTTCTACTAGGGGGTGGTCATATGACAGTGCAGACCAGTAAGATGGGATCAGAATTGGTGTGTTAAGTCATTCTCTTAAAGATGAGGCTGCTTGGGTTGGGCTCTCTTGTTCCTTCCCTCAAATTGGAATGTCAGCCTGGACCTTTGAGAGGAGATCAGTACCTGGAGGACTTGGTGGGTCCACACACTATAGGAGTCTGGGTTTCTGAGTGACTCTGGAATTGCTGATTGCTCCCTTTGGACTGTGACATGTAAGAGAAGTAGACTTCTTCCTTGTCTGAACAGATAACATTGTTAGGGCAATGTAGCCTGTATGCTAACTGAAATGCCCAAGTGTTGTGCACATAGGCAAGTTGTCAATTATGAATAATGTCAAAGAAAGACTTTCCTATAAAAAAAAAGTAATAGCCTTTTAACAAATGTTTCTGTAGCGATTGGATATCTATAAGTAAAATAGCAATCTCGACCTAAAACTTATACCTTATATAAAAATTAACTCAAAATGGACCACAGACCTAAATGTAAAGCATAAAACTATAAAACTTTTAGAGAAAACAAAATGAAATCTTTGGGAGTGAGGTAAAGAGTTTATAGATATAAGAGCAAAAGTGTAATCCATAAAAGGAAAAATTGATAAAATGGGCCTCATCAAAATTGAAAAGTTTTACTCTGTGAAAGCTTATGTGAAGAGAAGGAAAAGATAAACTACATACTGGGTAAAAGTATTTTGAAACCACATATCTAACAAAGGATTAGTGTCTAGAATATGTAAAGAACTCATAAGACTCAAGAGTAAAAAACAAAACAATCCAATTAGAAAATTGGCAAAATACATGAAGAGACATTTCAACAGAGCCAAATACAGATGGAAATCAGTCCATGAAAAGATGTTCAACATCATTAACCTTCAGGGAAATTCAAATTAAAGCCACAATGAGATATTACTACACATTTATCAAAACAGCTAAAGCTAAAATTTTAAGTGACAATGTCAAAGGTTGGCAAGGCTGTGAAGAAACTGGATCACTCATACATTGTTGGTGGGAATGTAAAATGTTATACTCTGGAAACAGCTTGGTGGTGTCTTAAAAAACTAAACATGCTATTACCTATGACCTAGCAATTGCGTTCATAGGCAGTTATATCAGAGAAATGTAAATTTATGTTCACACAAAAGTCAGTACACTGATGTTCATAGCAGGTCTACTTTTAATAGCCCCAAACTGGAAGCAGCCATGGTGTCCTTCAATAGACAAATGGTTAAACAAACTGTGGCACATCCAGTGAGCAATAAAAAAGAACAAATTATTAATACACTCAATTAATTATTAAAACAACGACTTGAATTAATCTTTAGGGAATTATAATGAGTGAAAAACCAATCCCCGAAGGTTATATGATTCTATTCATATAACATTTTTGAAATTTGGAAATTTTAGAAATGGAGAGCAGTTTAGTGGCTACCAAAGGTTAGGGACAGGGTGTAGGAGTCAGATAGTGTGATTTAAAACAGCAACTGTAGTTGATCCTTGCTATGATGGAGCTGTTCAATATTTTGATGGTGGTGGTGAATACACAAATCTACACAAGTGACAAAATTGTATAGTGTGCACATGTGCACACTCAGAGATACAAGTAAAACTGGGGAAATTGGAATAAGATTGGTAGGTTTTATCAATATAAAAATCCTGGTTGTGATATCATTTTGCAAAATATTACAACTGAGGAAACTAGGTAAATGGAATATAGAATTAGTCTGTATTATTTTTTACAACTGCATGTGACCTTACAATTATATCAATAAAAATTTTAATTAAAAAGTGAAGTTATCCAGGAAATATCCAACTACCTTACCTACATAAACTAGTCAAAAACATTTCCTATAACAATGACAAATAAACAAAATTAAGAACTTTAGTTGGGGGGCACCTGGGTGGCTCAGTCAGGTAAGTGCCTGACTGTTGATTTCAGCTCAGGTCATGATCTCATGGTTTGTGAGATCAGGCCCCGCGTCGGGCTCTGTGCCGACAGCACAGAGGACCTCTGTCCCTCCCTTGCTCACTCATGCAATCTCTCTCTCTCAAAATAAATATCAAACCATTTTTTAAAAGAACTTTAGCTTAAAAGAACTGAAAGTTAACTGCCGAAAAGTAGCTAATTACAAATAAGAATTATATATACAAAGATATTTTAAAGAAACAATCTATATTTCATATCATAAAATCATATCATAAAACTGATAAAGGTTGTGTTGGATGGTGGAGTGGTACAAAAGTTCCAGCTTATATAAACACCAAAAAATGTTGCTTTTACTATATACTGTATTAAGAAAACAAAGAATAGAAATTGTATGATCATCTTAATAGGTGCAGAGAAGCATTTGACAAAATTCAGTATCCATTTAATGATTAAAAACTATTAACAAAGTAGGTATAGAAAGAATATACCTTAACATAATAAATGCTGTATTCAACAAACCCACAGCTAATATTCTGGAGGATGAAAAACAGAAAGCTTTTTTTCTAAGATCAGGGATGAGGCAAGGAGGCCCACTTTTGTCTCTTTTATTCAACATAGCATTAGAATTCCTAGACACAGCAATTAGGCAAAAAGACCCCCAAACCAAAAACAAACAATCCCGCCCCCTCCAAATTGGATAGGAAGCAGTAAAACTATCACTATTTTCTGAGGACACAATACTATATATAGGGAACCCTAAAGGCTCCACCAAAAAAATATTAGAACTAATAAATAAATTCCATAAAGTCACAGGATACGAAATCAATATACAGAAATCAGTTGTGTTTCTATACACTAACTATGAGCTATCAGAAAGAGAAATTAAGAAATAATTCCATTTAGAATTACAAAAAGGTAATGAAATACTTAGGAACAAATTTAAGTAAGGAAGTAAAAGTCCTTTTCTCTGAAATCAATGTCATAAGACATTGATAAAAGAAATGGAAGATAATACAATTGAAGAAAAATATGCTGTGTGCAAGGATTGGAAGAATTAATATTGTCAAAATGTCTATACTACTCAAAGCAGTCTATAGATTCAATGCGATCCTCATAAAAATGCCAATAGCATTTTTCATGCAACTGTAGCAAAGAATCCTAAAATTTGTATGGAACCACAGAAGACCCTGAATAGCCAAAGCAATCTTAAGAAAGAAGAACAAAGAAGGGGGTATTATACCCCCAGACTTCAAACTATACTACAAAGCTATAGTAATCAAAACAGTATGGTACTGGCATGAAAACAAACACACAGACCAATGGAACAGAACAGAGAGCTCAGAAATAAACCCAAACTATATTGTCAATTAATCTATGACAAAGGATGCAAGAGTATACAATGGGATAAAGACAGCATCTTCAATAAATGGTGTTTGGAAAACTGTGCAGCAACATGCAAAAGAATGAAACTGAGCCACTTTTTTATATCATACATAAAAATAAACTCAAAATGGATTAAAAACCTAAATGAAATATTTGAAACCATTAAAATCCTAGAAGAAAACATAGTAAGCTTTTTGCCACTGATCTTAGCAATAGTTTTTTTGGGCCAGTCTCCTTGGGCAAAGGCAACAAAAAATAAAATAAACAAATGGCATTACATTAAACTAAAAGCATTTGCCCAGTGAAGGAAAACAATCAACAAAATGAAAGGCAGTCTACTGAATGGGAGAAGATATTTGTAAATCATATATCTGATAAGGGGCTAATATCCAAAATATATAAAGAACTTCTACAATATCAAACAAAACAAATGAAAACAAATGGGTAGAGGACATTGAATAGACATTTTTTGCAAAGAAGGCATACAGATGGCCAACAGGCACATGAAAAGATTCTGAACATTGCTAATCATCAGGGAATTGCAAATCAAAACCACAATGAGATATCACCTCACCCCTATCAGATTGGCTATTATCATAAAGATAAAAAACAAAGGATGAGGAGAGAAGGAAACCCTTTTACATTGTTGGTGGGAATGTAAACTAGTACAACCACTATTGAAAACAGTATGTGGCTTCCTCCAAAAATTAAAAATAGAGTTACCATATGATATAGTAATTCCACTTCTGGATATTTATTTGAAGAAAATGAAGACACTAATTCCAAGATGTACATGCACCTGTATGTTCATTGCAGCATTATTTACAATAGCTAATATACAGAAGCAACCTAAGTGTGTCCATTTATAGATGAATGGATAGAGGAGATGTGGTGTGTGTGTGTGTGTGTGTGTGTGTGTGTGTGTGTGTGTATGTGTATAATGGAATATTAATCATAAAAAAGAATGATATCTTGCCATTTGCAACCACATGGATGGACCTAGAGGATATTATGTTAAGTGAAATAAGTCAGAGAAATACAAATACCATATGATTTCACTTATATGTCAAATCTAAAAAACAAAACAAACAAACCAAAAACCAAAACAGCAATAGACTTATAGATACAAGAAACAAACTGTTGGTTACAGAAAGGCAGGGATTGGGGTGGGAGAAATAGGTGAAGGGATTAAGAAGTACAAGCCTCCAATAAGTAAGTCATGGGGATAAAATGTACAGTAGAGTCAATAATATTGTAACAACTTTGCATGATGACAAATAGTAACTAAACTTATGGAGATTATTTTGTAATGCATAAAAATATCAAATCAATAGGATATACACACAACAGAATATTGCATATCAATTATACTTCAATAAAAATTACTTTGTTATTGCTATTGATAATTAAATGCATATTTCATAATTATTTTGGCAAACTTGGTTGCCATAAGAATTAAAAACAGAATTTCTACCTTCTGAATCATTGTAGAAGAAAAGCAACTTGTACAGTCTACAAACACACACACACACACACACACACACACACACACACACACCAAACAAAAAAACCTCTAAGAAACACTATTAAAGTAAGTATAAAGTAAGATGATACAAATAAGATCAAATCAAACAATCATAAGAGATCCAAAGTGAGAGATATATTTTATTAAAAGATTTGTGGTCTGGAATTAAGTTAAAATAATATTTAATTGTAATATTTAATTGTAAAAGGCCTGGAAGTAAAGGAACTTGTATTAGGGTTGGGACACCTTGAAGCCTGATTTTGGGATGGCTTAGTCCACATGTTGTAGAGTCAGGAGCTGGTTATAACCCAAGAGATAAAAATCTGGGATAAGAAATTAAAACATAAATGTAGGCGAAGTCCAAACAAAGTGTTATTCTAAGAGGCTAGACATTGAAGCAGGATGCAGATACAAGTCAACCAGAGAGATATCAAGGTCACATGACAGCAAGGGGATTCAGCATGAAGGTTATGATATGAAATCTGGAAATATTCCTTAAGTCATTGGGTCATAGCAGGGTTTTAAAAATATCTTTTGTTTTGCTGTAATTGGGAAAGAGCTTTTCAAAGTATAAGGCCAAATCAAAGATATCATCTATGGGAGACACTTCTGAAATAATTGATGGGGAAAAATTATCTCCTAAAAGTAACTAAAGGGTAGGATGCCTGGGTAGCTCACTCAGTTAAGTGTCTGACTCTTGATTTCAGTGCATGGTTCAGTCTCATGGTTTGTGGGATAGAGCCCCACATCGGGCTCTATGCTGACAGTGCAGAACCAGTTTGGGATTTTCTCTCTTTCTCTGCCGCTCCCCTGCTCATGCTCTCTGTCTCTTTCAAAATAAATAAATAAACATTAAAAAATAAAAAAAAGGAAAAGTAACTAAAGGGCAAGCAAAAATAACTGCAGGATGGGAGCAGAGTTCTTCTCCTTGAAGTTTGTGTATACCCTCCCCAATTTTCACCTATGTGTTCTCTTGAACACTTTCCAATTAGGCTTCTGCCCCTGCTGCTTTATCAAACTGCTATAACTAAAGTCATTCATGGCTCCACCGAATGGTCCACTGGCCACTTTTCAGTCCTCATCTTTACTGACTTAAGCACTGGCTCAGTTGATCACTCTGTGCTGGAACATTGTCTACCCTTGGCTTCCAGGACACCATTGCCCTGGCCTCCTCCCAACCTCCTGACCTCCCTTCTCAGCCTCCTTTGTTGGATCCTCCTCATCTATTTAACCTCTACTTGCTGGAGTAGCCCAGGACTCAGTTCTTGGACCTCTTAAAACAATTTAAAAAGTGCTATGTATACTCATTTCCCAGGACAACTCACGCAGCCTCATGACTTTAAATCCAGTTTATATGTTGATGAAGAAGAAGAGAGAGATTTGGGCTGTCTTTCTAGGAAGGCCAAGGCAGAGTGTGCTTTGAGACCACACTTATTGGTCTCAAAGGCTGGATGAAAGACATCCTATAGGTCAAGGTTTCTCAACATTGGCACTATTGAGCTTTGGGACAAATTCCCTGTTGGGAGGGTTTTCCTTTGTAGAGTAAGGTGGTTAGCAGCATCTTTGGCCTCTACCCTTTAGGTACCAGGAGCAACGCCCCCACCCTCCACTGCCTAAGTTGTGACACCAGCGGCGTCTCTAGACAATGTTAGATATCCCCTGGGGTGCCAAATTACCCTGGTTGAGGGCCACTGGCATAGATCATCAAAGAAGAAGGCTAGAAATAATCCCCATAGAGAAGAAGGAAATGGGTGTGAATACTCAAGAAATTGGGTCAATTTACAAAATAAACATGAAGAACATTAAAGCTAGAGAAACAAGAGGATCCAAGGTAGGGTTGTTAATCTTCTGACTGCAAAGAAACATTTGTGTATAGTTGGTACTAAAGTACCTTTAAGGAATGATAGAAAGTCCCCATGGGCCAAGCTGACTGCTTATTCTGTATAAAGTTTCAATATTTATGAAGGGAGGGAATGAGTTAAGTGGTTGGCAAGAGAAATCAAAATTCTAGATGTTCATTTGCTTGATTGCTGACCTTCTCAATAATATTCTTTTTCCATTTAATGTTGCCAAGTGAAACTGAGTATTCCTTATGGACTCATAAATACATAAGCCCAGGACTTGTTTTAGCTCAGTAAATGTTTCTCTAGGGCCAATCAACGTGGTCAATCAGATTAGCTATTAATGCATCTATCACAAAATGGTCATTTTAGGTTGACTGTGCAGGATCCAATGAGTCACTTACTGTCATAATAGCTAAGCAAATTGGATTGAGCATTGAAAGTTAACTATAAAGAGTCTCTTAGATTTGGGGTTTTTCCTTTTCTTTCTTTTTCCTTTTCTTTCTTTTTCCCTATCTCCCTTATTTTCAGCTTTCATGAATCCCCCCCCCACCCATTTCATAATAATATTCTTTTGTTGGATTCAGAGAAAAAGGTAAGGGGTAGAGTAGAGTAGTTAATTTAGGGAGAGGGTAATATATTTTTGACAGAAGTAGGGAAGGAATTGCAGTATTTTAAACAAACAAAATTCCAAAGTCTCCATATACAATTACTCGTCTATTATGAAAATAATTCTTACTGGATTACAAAGAGATGATATATTCACATTGCTCTTAATATTTACCTTTTGTAAATCTTATATTTGTCAGCTTGTGGTTGATTACAGATTTTTTTTCATGTGCTCAGACGAACTGCTAAAGTAATTTAAATAATGGTGTGATTTATCCAGTTTCTGTGTCTTGTTTTACAGTATTTCCTATAATTGACATCCATAAAATGTCTACATCTTGTAGTTTTTGTTGAACCAGTGATTATTTTTATTTGAACTCACAAATATTAAATTCAATAATATCAACCTGATTTTGCTTTATGTATATTCAGATGGTTTTTAAATAAAAGGCAAGGTGGAAAAATGAATGTAATGCTAAATTTATTATGACGACATTAGAAAAGAATGTCAAAAAGGAAGCAGGAAGTTTGAAAAAGTCTTGATTATGTTTCCATAAATATTTGTTCAGAAGATGCAGCAAATTGCAACGTGCAAAAGCTATTAAAACAAACTTTTTCTTTTTCTTCCCCAGTTTTGCAGCATTTTTAGCAACATTTTTTCTCTCCATTCAGTAGTATAAATTTGCATGTTTTGAGGCTGCATATTTAATAATTATGTGGAAATAGAAAATTAAAGGCAAAATTCTCAGCTTCAGACCACAAGTTTGTACATATAAAGTTGCTGATGGAATTAGAAACACAATGGTATTCATGTGTGAGCCCCATTTACTACATCTTGATGATTTCTGAAGGAAGTGATCCAGACACACAAATTCTTATGAAAGACAAGGATAATATATTTCAGTTCATAAGATAAAAATGAACTTTGGTGCAGATTTGCATTTATTTTGCTTAAAAGAACTGGACTATGTTTTCAAAGGTAGATTGAGAATCTGTTTTACTAAACAAATTCCTAACAAGTGGACCCACTGCAAGACTTTATCCAGAAAAAAGCAAACATTGTTCCAGCAAATTGATCAAAATCCTACTACCTCACTTATCTTTCCCTCAGATAATATCCACTAATTTGAAAATCTCCTGGTGATGACATCTGGGTATTTTTTTTTTTTCTGACTGAGGAATGTCTTTCCAGGAGTGCAAAGTTTATTGTAGTGGGAAGACCCCGAATTGCAGTTCTTGCCAAGGTGCTGTGAAGTACCCAATTTATTTTGGGGGAAGTCATTGGATCTTTGGTTCCTTATCTGCAAAATAATGGGGTTGAAATAGAAACCTTCCATGGTCCTTCCTGGCATCTCATGCTGACCTGCCCAAGTGAGATGATTATGGCAAATTAGGGGAACTGCTAAGGGCAGTGAGTTGCTTTGGATCTTTTGGCCTAAATCATAGATCAAAAAGATGTATATATATCTTTTTGTTTTAGAGCTTTATTCATTTGGTGAACTTATATTTTTGTTACAAATTAATTTCTTCTTCCATCAAGGTTGCTTTTGAAACAAGAAAACCTAAATTTTCTGCTTTTTTTCCTTTAAATATTCTTTATTCTTGAAATTTTCAGAAATCATTATGAGTATTATTTTCTAATTCAACTTTAGATGGAAGTATGAACTAGCTGAATAATAGCAGTTTAGAAGAAAATCTATGTCTTGTTGATATATCTTGTTGCTACATTTTGTTGCTAAAGAGATAAACAGTTTATGGTAAACTGTAGTGAGAATCAGGATTTTGGCATAAGATAGATTTTATAAATTCAGAAAAGAGGTGTTTGTGTCTAGCTCTGAATCCAGACTTCTGATTGAATGGATGAAGGAAAATAAAATTGGCTTTTGTATTTATTCATTATGTTTCATCTCTGAACTTTGTCTGGGTCAGGACATCTTACTCTTGAGTTACCACCTTCACCTTGATGTGCTTAATTTTTTCTCTGTGTCATTACCCAAACTCCTAAAACTCTACGTATTTCACAAAGCCTTCATCAACAAACTGGATAAAAATTTGTGCATTCCAATACCCTCTACCCTTTTACTCCCCTTCAACCTTTGGTTTTGATACAGGAATAGAATAAAAGAAAGAATAATATACTCATTTTGCTTTGAAGAATTTTCATTCACTTCAGGGCTTCTGAAAGGTTAAAAACCATTCTTGTGCCTATTCTTCTTGGGATATAGTCTCACCAAAGCTGAGGAAAATGTCCTTGAATGTTTTAATTCAATTTTCAAAATATGTGTTCTCCAAAATAAATTACCTAAACTCCACATTTTTGCCTTATTCAGTTTTAATCTGCATGTATCCCAGAGTATGATTTTCATGAAGTTATAAATTAGAGAAATCTGGGTAGGATGTGAATAAATAATAACCATCTCATGTGACTTGTACAGAAAGATGCATGAGAGTCCTTGATAGGTCACTGCTGCAAGAATTGGAGGACCAGTTTTAGTTTCCAACGTTAAGCAGACAACAAGTCTTCTCTAGAAAATGATGTTAACCATCCCACATCATGTTCCCCAGCAGGTCTGCTACGCTCTCTGTCTCCTGCCCATTACCACAGGCTGAGTTTGATTTGGTAGTGGATACATCAACATTACATTCCCTGTTAGACAGTCAGCTACAGCAATACAGGTTCATGCTCAGAATTTCTCAAAGGTATTAGGGGAGAGCAGAGGCTTCTGTAGAAATCCATTAAGCACATATGGAGCATGAGCATATGCAAAGCCCAAGACCAACCAAGTACCAGGCTCCCTAAATCAAGGAGTAGAGATTCCAAAAAGGCCACAGGACATGGAATCAGTCTTTGGCCACCTGAAGGTGTTTCAAGGCTCTTTCCTGAGAGCACTGGAAACAGACATCTGCTATAAATTCTTTAGGGGACATTGACTATAACTGACATAGAGTGCATTTTCTGTTACCCCAATTCCTGAATATGAGTTTAGTTATTCTCAACAAATTTGTGTTGCCTCAGGAATCCCTCATAAATGCCCTAGCATTAGCTGCTGCGACAAATAACCACCCAAATTTTGGTAACACAACATACTAGAAGTCTGATGCAGGTGTTCCTGGCCAGCAGGGATATTAAGGAACTTAGCTCCTTCCATCTGTGGATCTATCCTGTCCCAAGGTTTCAAACTTTCTCAAGGAAATGCCAGATGGGGAAGCAATGCTTTACCTGTTTTGCTCCTTGTGGGTGACACTTTATCACCAAATACAGCCCCAGAAAATAAATCTGATAAGGTCAGATTCTAGTTCTTGGTTTAGGGAAGGCCTGTGTCTTAGTCTGCTCAAGCTGTTATGACAAAATACAACAGACTGGATGACTTCTTAATGACAGAATTTTATTTCTCACAATTCTGGAGTCTAGAAGCTGGGTGAGAGCACTCTTCTGAGTCACAGACTTCATGCTGTGCCCTCACATGGTGGAAGGGGCAAGCAAGATCTCTGGGTCCTCTTTTATAAGGCACTAATCCTACCCATGGGGGACAGCTCCCAAGGGCCCTACCTCTTAATACCATCACTTGGATGTTAGAATTTAACATATGAAATTTGGGGGAATACAAACATTGAGACCACTGTGGCCTGTGAACCAATATAGAAAAAGATGGCCAAAGATAAGTCTGTTGGAGGACATCTGGGAAAGGTTTTCTTCCCCTTAAAAAAAAGAAAAGAGTTGTTTGTTTTTCCTTTTTTTCCTGTAGACTGTTATGTGTGGATAGGAAGCCAATAATAATTACCAGTTACAATTACTACTGAGGGTTAAAAAATGAAGAAATATAAAGCAATCAGATACTTGACACTATTGTTAGGCTGCTGAGTCAATCTGGAAGTCAATCTCCTTACTTCTGAACTCTTTTTGTAATATAAAATTTAGCAAAAAAAACTTGTTGTTGGAACTACTTTGTGTCAGGTTTCTATTTCTCATCAGAGGAATCTTTACATAGGAGCTTCATTTTCGTGGTGATGAGCAGAAGTAAAATTTGATAAATATTTTTTGTTTGTAGTTACTGCATGTAATGCCTGGTGTACATATGAAATGGCAGAATTATTTGTCCTTAATGAGTTACCAACACATTTCAAATAAGCGATGTTGGATGAAAAGTAGCTGAGAGTACGTGTGTTTTCTTTTCTTTTTTAAAAATTTTTATTAATGTTTATTTATTTGTGTGTGTGTGTGTGTGTGTGTGAGAGAGAGAGAGAGAGAAAGGGAGAGAGGAAGAGTGTTAGAGTGTCAGTGGGGGCAGAGAGAGAGGGAGACAGAATCTGAAGCAAGCTCCAGGCTCTGAGCTGTCAGCACAGAGGCCCACGTGGGGCTCGAACTCATGAACCATGAAATCATGACCTGAGCCTAAGTCAGAAGCTCAACCGACTGAGTCCAGGTGTCCAGGTGTCCAAGGACTTGTGATTTCAGTCCTCTCTGACTGGACACAAGTCCAGGTGTCCAAGGACTTGTGATTTCAGTCCTCTCTGGCACTATTTTCTGTGAGCAACTATTTTGTATACTCTGATCATTGTATTCAACTTTATCCTTTTGGTGTACTACTGAGCTTTATCTACTTTTTAGGTACTAAAAAGCAGCTGAAATGAGTCCAGGGTGTCAATTTTCAAAACATTATTTACCAGGAATATTTTGGTATTGCATGCAAAAAATGCGTTTGCTATTTTTAAACTCACAGCAGGTCACATGTTCATGGTGTATGAGGAATTACTTCATTTTTTTTTTAATTTTTTTTTCAACGTTTTTAATTTATTTTGGGACAGAGAGAGAGCATGAACGGGGGAGGGGCAGAGAGAGAGGGAGACACAGAATCGTAAACAGGCTCCAGTCTCTGAGCCATCAGCCCAGAGCCGGACGCGGGGCTCGAACTCACGGACCGCGAGATCGTGACCTGACTGAAGCCGGACGCTTAACCGACTGCGCCACCCAGGCGCCCCATGGAATTACTTCATTTTTAAAGTAGCTGCTTCAATATAATTTGTAGTCTTGGTCTAGTCATTGGTGAACTTGGACCCTAGGAAACTCCATTTCTTTTGTTGCCTTTCTTTAGAAAAGAACATAAGATGGGCAGTGATTGCATGGCCTCCCTTTTCAGTGAAAAGTTTGCTTTTGGAGTTAATTCAGCATTGATCTATTGCTGCAAAACCAACATCAGTCAATTTAATGATAATGGGAAAATGCGCTGTGTTCGTTAATAGCCTTTTGGAAAATTCCCAGGGTAAAACAAACAGTGCTTATAATTATTCACGTATAAAATGACCCTTTTACCATTTAGAAATTGTACAAAACATTATGACTATTCCAGTTCAGAACTTGATGATGGTTCTGCCCTTCTGCAGTAAGAATTTCCTTGTGGAACTCCAACTACGTGGTTTTTTTTTTTTTGTTTGTTTTGTTTTTTGTTTTTCCTGGGCTTTAGTAACATGTAGAGCATTTTGTTACAGAAAATGGTCAATTAATTTCGGTTGCAACAGTTTAATATAGTTCATCACTATAACACCATGATGCTAGTTCTAACATGATGCAGAGATTGCTCTGATCCCAGAGATGAGTGCATTGTTTACCTTGTGGTAATCCAGCTCATTGGTATATCTCCTGAATTTGGCAGAAAATTAAAGCATTCACAAGATTTATTTTCATAGGCATTTTTTTCCTTCTCTTCCGTGTGGGGATTAAATAAATGTCTATTATTTTTGGCTTTGCCATTGATGCTTTTTTTGAGCCAAATATAAAAATAATTTTGTGTCTTAGCTTTCCCTGCTTTTTTTCCACAGGACACTAAAGAATTTCCTAAAAAGTAAAAATTGGCATTGGGGGGTGGGTCTCATTCATTCATTCATTCATTCATTTATATTTATTGAGGACCTATTATATTCCAGACAGTTTACTAGTTTCCAGGGGACACAGAGGCGAGGAAAAAGCAAGCATGTTCTTGGTTTATGGAACATTACTAAGTACTTACAGGGAAAAGAATGTTTTTGAAAACCATCAGCCTTGTTAATTATGGTTCCCAGGAAACAGAATAAATTATTTAATTAGCTAGGAAAAAAGGTTGCACAGCAATGCAGTTAAGGGTAGAATAGTGAAATTCTTACCAATGTATCTTGGGGCTTGTGAAATCTGATGGGACAATGAGAAGAGGAGATCCCATGATCTGCATGTGCTCCATGGTTCTTACTTGCCTCATTGACATGTACCATTTTTTATTTTCCTAGAGCACAGGATTCTGTCAGACCCACAGTGTGTGGGTGTTCAGTAGAGGTGCTGATATCACTGAGAGGCTGCTCTTTTTATTCAAACCTGAACCTACTTTGAACACAGAAAGAATGCAATGGTGTTCCAAGAAACAGAAATGACCAAGGAGCCCTATCATATCCATTCCTACTTGTGTTAATTCCCATAATTAGCCAAATGCACTATAAAGGAAGGAAAGAAGGAAAGAGAAAGATGGGGGGACCCATAAATCCTTTTCCATTAAGTCTTTACTTATTGGTAAGATAAAGGTAGATAATGTTGGTCAGACTATCAAGAAGTGAAATAAACAGTAGAATTAATTTTGTGCAGTGTTTCTACTGTTTTGGTAACGCATGTATATGCTGTGTAAACTATGAGATGTCAGTTATGAAATTTATGAAATTTATGACATTGCATGGGAGTTAAATACTCCTATATTTATATTTAAAACTGGCACTGTACAATATACAGATGATGGTAAATGCAATAATTCAGAATTTTAATTTTTCTTTAGAGTGACATTATGAAACCTATCATGCCAAATAAAGAATGACCATGCAAAAGAAAAGTTTTCTCTTTTAGAACCTTTACCAGCACCTTGTCCTGTTTTTTGGACAAGGGGCCCACATTTTCATTTTGCACTGAGCATTGCACATTATGCAGCTGGAACAAGGACTCCCAAATCCAGCATGGAAATGGTGTTTGACACCATGATGCCAAGGAGTTTGTACAGATAGACCACAATGTAAGAAGAGAAGAGACCTAGGAACCCAAACATTTCAAGAGGGAGCAGAGAAGCAGGGCCCTTGAAGGAGATGAAAGGAATAGGGAGAGATTAAAAAAGTCAGGAGAGTGAAGGTGAGATAGAAACAAGGAAGCAGTAACCCCAAGGCAGATAAAACTCACCAAGGGGTCAAGAAAACCAAGACCCAAGAGTCTGGTAAAGAGCAAACCCTCAGCCCATCCATTCCATGTGTAGGTTCCAAGTAGTCAGCCCAGAAGTCAATTCACATTACCAAATTTCCAGTTCCCTTTGGGTGCACAAGTAGTACCTGGGCAGGCACTCTCCTCTCCATAGTCTGGTGCTCACTGCCACTGGGCCTGGATGGTCTTGATAGGCATCCTGTGTTTCCACACCTATGGACCTAACCTCTTGCAGGCTGCTCTTATGTATGGTGGTGGATTGTAGAGCAAGCCTTAGTATCCTCTGGGTAGCCCTGACCTAGTTTAGTGCTCAGTTTTACTTTCTAAGAGATTGCAGGACACTTCCAAGTATCTTGTGGACATGGGTAGAGAAACTCCAGTTTTCTGTTTTTGGGTGCATGTCTGACTATAAAATTTGCAAAGTGAATATGCCTGGTTTTCTCAGGGGACAGGGAGATTAGTTTCTTCTTCCCATGCCTGCATTCCCAAATTACAGAAGGTGGTTGATCCCCAACTGTGCCACCAAACTGCTAAGGAACTACACTTCTGCAGTGGGCACACTTATGCCTGGATTGGGGTTGGCAAGAGGTCCCTGCCAAATTCTGCTCCTGACTATGCCAGCATAAGGTGTGGATGGCCACTGATTTGCCTGGCCTTGATATGCACCTGTGAGGCAGGAATGGAAAGGGGGAGGCTAACTAGTCCCAGAGAGGTAGGGAGTCAGGGAGAGGAAGACCATGCCTCATTGTCTCATGGGGCTTCAATTACAAAATACAAATTCTAAGATTTTAAGGACAATTCTGTAAAGAATTTAAGGACAGAGACAGCAGAGCAATAAGCCCTGAGCTCGGGGCCCTTATACATGAGCAGAGCTCTGTGAGAACCTGCAGATTGGGAGGTGGTGAGGTCAGCCCGTCTGGGGCAATGCAGTTTCCTTACTGACTTTTCTTTAAGTGACGAGTATGGCAACTGTTCACATGTCAACTTCCCCTGATCAAAGAAGAAACATAGTAGCTGAACACTCTTTTGTTCTTTGTCTCTGTTTTCTTTTACTTGTGGGAGATGCTCATTGGTTCCAAGTGCATGATAGTATATTTGAGAATCATGGGCTGAGATCACATCTTCCTGGTCTCTTTTAATGGGTTGTGAGGAGATTTGAGATTATGAGATTTGATTCTCAGCCCGGGGCAATTTTGACTCCCCAAAGGACATTGGTGATATCTGGAGACATTTTTTGGTTGTCATAACTGGGTGGCACTGGTTGCTACTGGGATGACACTAAATATTCTATAATACACAGCCTTCCATGACAAGGAATCATCTAGGCCAGAATTTCAATAGTGATGAGAAATCCTGTGCAACGTTATGATGTATATTCTCAAGGTTCATTAACTTGCCCCTTCGTTTCGAATACTTGAATATTATAAATGCAGAACTAACAAATGGAGATACTTCTGTAGGCTAATGAAATTGTATTTAACTTTCCTCATTAAGAATGAATTCTTACATTTTTATGCCAAACCCATAAGATAAAAGAGGGAGAGGTGGAACTACTCTTGCTTTTCCAGGCAGTTCCTGGGGCACTTTTCTGAAACCCCAGAATTCTGCTCAACACAGTTTGAAAAATGTTCATCTAGTTTAACAGCTCCTCAGTCAATCTGTAAGTAAATGGAAGTTAGAGAGATTAAGTGATTTTTTTAGGATCATACAGCTGAATGGTGATAGATCAAGGTCTTCCAATTCAGTGCTCATCCAAAATAGAGCAGACACTTATTATTGCCCATTTTTAAAAATCTAGACAAATTTCACAGATAAAATATATCTGTATGGCCTATTGAAACATAATAAAATCACATAAATTTGCTAGGGCTGTAACAGTGTCTTCTAAAGTTTCTCTCTTTGGCTTATAGATGGCTACCTTCTCCCTGTGTCTTCACATACTAATTCCTCTGTACCTGTTTGTGTCCAAATTTCTTCTTCTTTTAAGGATATAGGTGAGAAAGATGGCGGTGTAGGAGGACGCTGGGCTCACCTCGTCCAGCTGATTGCTTAGATTCCACCCACATCAGCCTAAATAACCCAGAAAACCACTGGAAGACTAGCAGAATGGACTCTCCAGAGCCAAGCGTAGACAAGAGGCCCACGGAAGAGGGTAGGAAGGGCAGAGAGGTGGTGCGTGCTACACTGACTGGCAGGAGGGAGCTGGCAGGTGGAGGAGTAGCCTACCAGGCAAGGCAGAGCCCCCAAAGTCTGGCTTGCAAAAGCAGAGGGGCCAGACTGTGTGAGTTCTGACAACCAGTGGGACTTAACATCTGGAATGTTAAAAGTCAACAGCTCTGCTCTCAGAGAGTGGGGAGGGCAAAAGGATCCTGGGAGGGAGAGTTGTTGAGGCCTGGAGGGACAGAGCTTGGCAGGGGAACAAAGGTGCTGGCAAGCGCCATTTCCCTCTCCCATCCCCCAGCTGAAATTCCAAAGGGAACCAGTTCCTGTCACCAAACTTGCTTGCACTGTGCAGCCACCCAACGCTGTGCTTCTGTGGATTGATCCCTCCGACAGGTCTGCCTCCCTCCTGGTGCTGCAGGGCCCCTCCCACAGGAGACCACTGAGGGCAAAGCTAGCTAAGCCTGCCCCTCCCAGCCCTGTGCACGTTGCAGATCCACCCGAGCTAATACTCCCTTGGCCAGATCCCATTGAAGCAGCACCACAAGCCTGGCTGGGTGCAGGCATCCCAGACAGGGGCCACACCACTCTACAGTGAGTCCTGCCCCTGGGAGAAGGGAAGATAAGGTACATACCAGTCTGACTGTGGCCCCAGCGGTGGGCTGGGGGCAGACATGGGGTCTGACTGCGCCCCACCCCCCCAACACAAGTTTCTCCAGACAGCATAAGGGAAGTGCCCTGCAGTTTGGAGCTACTGCAGGGACTAGCCAAAATGATGAAATGGAAGAATTCTCCTCAGAAGAAACTCCAGGAAGTAGCGACAGCTAATGAATTGATCAAAACCTATTTAAGCAATATAACAGAACAAGAATTTAGAATAATACTCATAAAATTAATCTCTGGGCTTGAAAAAAGCAGAGAAGACAGCAGGGAATCTATTGCTACAGAGATCAAGGGACTAAAAAATAGTCATGAGGAATTAAAAAATGCTATAAATGAGGTGCAAAATAAAATACAGGTGGACATAGCACAGATTGAAGAGGCAGAAGAGAGAATAGGTGAATTAGAAGATACAATTATGGGAAAAGAGGAAGCTGAGAAAAAGAGAGATAAAAAAATCCAAGAGTATGAGGGGAGAATTAGAGAACTAAGTGATGAAATCAAATGGAACAATATCCGTAGCATAGGAATTCCAGAAGAAGAAGAGAAAGGGGCTGAATGTATACTTGAACAAATCATAGCTGAGAACTTCCCTGACCTGGGGAAGGAAAAAAAGCATTGAAATCCAAGAGGCACAGACAACTCACTTCAGATGTAACTTGAATTGATCTTTTGCACAACATATCATAGTGAAACTGGAAAAATACAAGGATAAAGAGAAAATTCTGAAAGCAGGTAGGAATAAACAGGCTCTAACTTACAAAGGTAGACACATAAGAGTAGTGGCAGACCTATCTACTGAAACTTGGCAGGTCAGAAAGGAATGGCAGGAAATCTTCAATGTGATGAACAGAAAAAATATGCAGCCGAGAATCCAGTAAGTCATTCAGAATAGAGGGAGAGATAAAGGTTTTCCCAAACAAAAACTGAAGGAATTCATCATCACTAAACCAGCCCTACAAGGGATCCTAAGGGGGATGCTGTGAGACAAAGTACCAGAGACATCGCTACAAGCATGAAACCTACAGACATCACAATGACTCTAAACCCATATCTTTCTATAATAACACTGAATGTAAATGGACTAAATGCGTCAACCAAAAGACATAGGGTATCAGAATGGATAAAAAAAAAAAAACAAGACCCACCTATTTCCTGTCTACAAGAGACTCATTTTAGACCTGAGGGCACCTTCAGATTGAGAGTGAGGGGATGGAGAACTATCTATCATGATACTGGAAGTCAAAAGAAAGCTGGAGTAGCCATACTTATATCAGACAAATGAGACTTTAAATTAAAGGCTGTAACAAGAGATGAAGAAGGGCATTATATAATAATCACTGGGTCTATCCATCAGGAAGAACTAACAATTATAAATGTCTATGCGCCAAATACAGGAGCCCACAAATATATAAGACAATTGCTCACAAACATAGCAACCTTATTGATAAGAATGTGGTAATTGCAGGGGACTTTAACACTCCACTTACAGAAATGGATAGATCATCTAGACACACGGTCAATAAAGAAACAAGGGCCCTGAATGATACATTGGATCAGATGGACTTGACAGATATATTTAGAACTCTGCATCCCAAAACAAGAGAACACATGTTGAGTGCACATGGAACATTCTCCAAGATAGATCATATACTGGGTCACAAACAGCCCTTAATAAGTATAAAAGAATTGAGATCATACCATGCACGCTTTCAGACCACAATGCTATGAAACTTGAAATCAAACACAGGAAAATGTCTGGAAAATCTCCAAAAGCATGGAGATTAAAGAACACCCTCTAAAGAATGAATGGGTCAACCAGGCAATTAGAGCAGAAATTTAAAAATATATGGAAACAAATGAAAACGAAAATACAACAATCCAAACACTTTGGGATGCAGCAAAGGCAGTCCTGAGAGGAAAATACATTGCAATCCAGGCCTATCTCAAGAAACAAGAAAAATCCCAAATACAAAATCTAACAGCACACCTAAAGGAAATAGAAGCAGAACAGCAAAGGCAGCCTAAACCCAGCAGAAGAAGAGAAATAATAAAGATCAGAGCAGAAATAAACAATATAGAATCTAAAAAAATAATAGAGCAGATCAAGGAAACCAAGAGTTGGTTTTCTGAAAAAATAAACAAAATGGATAAACATCTAGCCAGGCTTCTCAAAAAGAAAAGGGAGAGGACCCAGATAGATAAAATCATGAATTGAAATGGAATTATTACAACCAATCCCTCAGAAATACAAGCAATTATCAGGGAATACTATGAGAAATTATATGCCAAGAAACTGGACAAGCTGGAAGAAATGGACAAATTCCTAAGCACCACATACTTCCAAAACTCAAACAGGAAGAAAATAGAAAATAGAAAATTTGAATGAACCCATAACCAGCAAAGAAATTGAATCAGTTATCAAAAATCTCCCAACAAATAAGAGTCCAGGACCAGATGGCTTCCGTAGGGAATTCTACCAGACATTTAAAGCAGAGATAATACCTGTCCTTCTCAAGCTGTTCCAAAAAATAGAAAGGGAAGAAAAACTTCCAGACTCATTCTATGAAGCCAGAATTACTTTGATTCCCCAAATAGACAGAGACCCAGCAAAAAAAAGAGAACTACAGGCCAATATCCCTGATGACTATGGATGCAAAAATTCTCAACAAGATACTAGCAAATCGAATTCAACAGCATATAAAAAGAATTATTCACCAAGATCAAGTGGGATTCATTCCTGGGCTGCAGGGCTGGTTCAACATTCACATATCAGTCAATGTGGTAGATCACATTAATAAAAGAAAAGATAAGAACCACATGATCCTGTCAATTGATGCAGAAAAAGCATGTGACAAAATTCAGCAACCTTTCTTAATAAAAACCCTCGAGAAAGTCGGAATAGAAGGAACATACTTAAGCATCATAAAAACCACTTATGAAAAGCCCACAGCTAATATCATCCTCAATGGGGAAAAACTGAGGGCTTTCCCCCTGAGATCAGTCCACTCTCACCACTGTTGTTTAACATACTGTTGGAAGTTCCAGCATCAGCAATTAGACAACAAAAGGAAATCAAAGGCATCAAAATTGGCAAAGATGAAGTCAAGCTTTCACTTTTTGCAGATGGCATGATATTATACATAGAAAACCTGATAGACTCCACCAAAAGTCTGCTAGAAGTGATACATGAATTCAGCAAAGTTGCAGGATACAAAATTAATGTACAGAAATCAGTTGCATTCTTACACACTAATAATGAAGCAACAGAAAGACAAAGAAACTGATCCCATTCACAATTGCACCAAGAAGCATAAAATACCTAGGAATAAATGTAACCAAAGATGTAAAAGATCTGTATGCTGAAAACAATGGAAAGCTTATGAAGGAGATTGAAGAAGATATAAAGAAATGGAAAAACATTACATGTTCATGGATTGGAAGAATAAGTATTGTTAAAATGTCAATACTACCCAAAGCAATCTATACATTCAGTACAATCCCATTCAAAATTGTACCAGCATTCTTCTCAAAGCTAGAACAAGCCATCCTAAAATTTGTATGGAACCACAAAAGACCCCGAATAGCCAAAGTAATTTTGAAGAAGAAGACCAAAGTGGGAGGCATTACAATCCCAGACTTTAGCCTCTACTACAAAGCTGTAATCATCAAGACAGCATGGTATTGGCACAAAAACAGACACATAGACCAATGGAATAGAATAAAGACTCCAGAATTGGACCCACAAATGTATGGCCAACTAATCTTTGACAAAGCAGGAAAGAATGTCCAATGGAAAAAGGACAGTCTCTTTAACAAATGGCTCTGGCAGAACTCGATAGCAACATGCAGAGGAAAGAAACTAGACCACGTTCTTACAGCATTCACAAAAATAAACTCAAAATGGATGAAACACCTGAATGTGAGACAGGAAACCATCAAAACCCTAGAGGAGAAAGCAGGAAAAAACCTCTTTGACCTCAGCTGCAGCAATTTCTTACTTGACCCATCTCCAGAGGCAAGGTAATTAAAAGCAAAAATGAACTATTGGGACCTCATGAAGATAAAAAGCTTCTTCACTGCAAAGGAAACAATCAACAAAACTAAAAGGCTACCGACGGAATGGGAAAAGATATTTGCAAATGACATATCGGACAAAGGGCTAGTATCCAAAATCTATAAAGAACTCACCAAACTTCACACCTGAAAAACAAAGAATCCAGTGAAGAAATGGGCAGAAAGCATGAATAGACACTTCTCTAAAGAAGACATCCGGATGGCCAACATGCACATGAAAAGATGCTCAATGTCACTCCTCATCAGGAAAATACAAGTCAAAACCACATTGAGATACCACCTCAAGCCAGTCAGAGTGGCTAAAATGAACAAATCAGGAGACTATAGATGCTGGAGAGGATGTGGAGAAATGGGAACACTCTTGCACTATTGGTGGGAATGCAAAGTGGTGTAGCTTCTCTGGAAAACGGTGTGGAGGTTCCTCAAAAAGTTAAAAATAGATCTACCCTATGACCCAGCAATAGCACTGCTAGGAATTTACTCAAGGGATATAGGAGTGCTGATGCATAGGGGCACTTGTACCCCAATGTTTATAGCAGCACTTTCAACAATAGCCAAATTATGGAAAGAGCCTAAATGTCCATCAACTGATGAATGGATAAAGACATTGTGGTTTATATGCACAATGGAATACTACTTGGCACTGAGAAAGAATGAAATATGGCCTTGTGTAGCAATGTGGATGGAACTGGAGAGTGTTATGCTAAGTGAAATAAGTAATACAGAGAAAGTCAGATACCATATGTTTTCACTCTTATGTAGATCTTGAGAAACTTAACAGAAGCCCATGGGGGAGCCGAAGGGGAAAAAAAAGTTACAGGGAGGGAAGGAGACAAACCGTGAAAGACTGTTAAAAACCGAGAATGAACTGAGGGTTGATGGGGGGTGGGGTGGGAGGGAGGGGAAAATGGGTGATGGGCATTGAGGAGGGCACCTGTTGGGATAAGCACTGGGTGTTGTATGGAAACCAATTTGCCAATAAATTTCATATAAAAAAAGGATATCAGTTATATTGGATTAAATCTCCCCTTAACGATCTCATTTTAATTTATTTACCTCTTTGAAGATCCTATATTTAAATACAGTCCATTGTGAGGTATCAGTGGTTAGGACTTCAACATAAGAATTTTGGGGGAACACAATTTAGCCCATAACAATATATAGATATCAATTTTGTATTTCTTGTGTTGACCTTAATAAATGAAAGAGCCAGCTATTTTACAAACAATGTGAGTTTATTTGGGAATATCAGAGAATTGCAATTCAGGACAAGCAAACTATGGTGAACCATAGGTAAATCTGGAGAACAGAGTAGAGAGACTTCCTTTTATACAGGAAAGAAGGAAACCGGAAGGGGCTGTTTTGCTGACTTTTCATTGACTGGGCTATTGTTGGGCAAGGAGAAATTCTTCCTTCCTCTTGTTGGGGTGTGTAAAATAGTCTTTCTGTTTGGGGACTAAGTGGTTGTGTGTGAGAGCTTCCTGAATTCATTTAAAATGTGTCCTCTACAGATTTTTCTTGACTTACAATGGGGTTATGTCTCAATAAATCCATCATAAGTTGGAAAAGTTGGAAATATTGTAAGTCAAAATTCACTTAATAAACCTAACCTACTGAACTTCATAGCTTAGCCTAGCCTACGTTAAACACACTCAGGACACCTTCATTAGCCTTTTGTTGGGAAAAATTATCTAAAACAAAGTATATTTTATAATAAAGTATTGAATAGCTCATATAACTTATTGAATAATGTACTGAAAGTGAAAATCAGATTGGTTGGATGGGTACAGAATGGTTGTGAGTGTATTATTGGTTGTTTATAATTGTGACTATGTGGCTGACTGGGAGCTGTGGCTTGCTGCCACTGTCCAGTATCACAAGAGAGAATTGCTCTATGTACTGCAAGCCTGGAAAAAAGATATTAATTCAAAGTAAGTTTTCTACTGAATGCATATTGCTTTTGTGGCATTGCAAAGTCAAAAAATTAGAAATTAGACCATCATAAGTTGGAGACCTTTTGTATTTATTTTCTTATTTTCCCTTTTTAATCAAGATTTTTCTTCAAAGTCATCTATGGTCAAGAGTCAGGCTTTTTTTTTCATATTTAAGGATTTCATCCTTCAGTGTCAGGAAGGGCTTTCCTTGGTTTTCATTTCCCATGTATGAAGGAAGGTACATAGATTGGAAATGATTAAGGCCACATTTGAGAAACAAGGAAGGGTAGGAGAAAGAACTCTCAGGCATTTCCTATATGAAGTCTTTATTTCATCAAGGTCAAAAGTGTTGGAGATCATCTTGAAGTGCTGAGTTAACATCACCCTATTGGGCAAGTTGTTTCTACAAAAAGTTTGACAGGCAATAGGTATAAAGCTTAAAAATAATTATACAGAATAAGATGAAGAGCAGACATTCTTCAAAGAACCATCCCAGCCTATAGGGGTCTTCTAGAAGCCTTACAAAGAGGAATTAGCTTATTTATATTTCCCTTGGGTGCAGGGGAACAGATTATATTTAAATAGAGAAGAACAAGGGATTTCTGACATCATAACAGGTCAGTTTCTGGTAACAGATCAAACAGTCAGAAAGATTTCCCCTTGTTGCAATAGATTGGGCCAAAAAAAGAAAGGGAGGAAATAAGCTAAGAAGCAACAGTAAGATAAAGCTATACAGGCCTAGTCTAGTCATATTGGCAAAGCTGTTGCCTTCAGCTGTTGTCAGCTTCAATTCCTGAAAATCTTTGTTTTCAGGTCAACAGTTGGTGTGTGGGTACAGTCAGGGTTTAGTACTTTCTTTAGATGTGACACATGGCTCCAAGAGTCTATTCCTTGGAGGAGGCACCAAAAAGTGTTGGGTAATAATATGGGCCCTTCCAACAGGTTGAAGATAATCTTTCTAGAAATACTTTTTTCCAACAGATAACTCTGGGCTACAAGGTGTGCTTCATCTCCTGGGATCATGCTGTGGAAATACTGTTCTACTAAAGCATGGTTATCCTCAACAGATGCATTTATCAGCTGTGAATCAAAAGAAGCAGGAACCAAGTATAGTAAAACATTGGATTGTGAGTAACTTGTTCTGTGACTGTTCCACAAGATGATCAAACATTTCTAATAGATTTTAACTCAATAAACAAGCAGTATCTTGCAATATGAGTAGCATGTGATGCCGAATGTCACATGATCACAACTGAGGCAATGGTACTTCTCTCTCTCTCACTGAGGGATTGTGAGTGGTCCATCTCCTATGCTCAGATGCTCAGTCTCAGGTTGTGGTGTTTGGCAGAAATCATTGATTTTTCAGAACGTTGAAAGGTGCCCACAACTGACATTGGTGTATTTTTTGTCACTTCAAGCACCTATAGTCAGTCTTTGCTTTTCCATACAAGAGTAAGCTTAGGAATACTTTGCTTCATTCTAGGTCAGGCTGTCTGCAGATATAGACCCTTTCCTCCACTGCCTTATTGCCAGGGACATTATATACAGTATATGACAAGAGTTTATTAATACTGTATGGTAGTCAACATCCATGCGAGTGTATACAATGGCTCCCATTCAGAAAAAGATTCCATTGAGGCAACAGATAGCAGTGATTCTGTTAGTAAGAGTGAAAGTTGTCCTATGCGATAAACTTCCTCTCTCTTATCTCCCTCACACTAGCCATGAAGGTTTTCAAAGTTAAGTGCAGGTTAATTTGTTTATTTTTCTTTATATTTTGTATTCTCTTTATTATTTTGTGTTATATTGTGGTATTGTAATCATTTTTATATGAATATTTTTGAGTTGTGGAATGAATTATCTTAGTTTCCATTATTTCTTATGGGGAAATTAGCTTTGATATACAAGTGCTATGGGTTACAAGCATGTTTCTGGAATGAATTATGCTCACAAACCAAGGTTTTACTGTACATTGGGCATATTGTGATTATCTCAGGGTTAGAGTTTATGGATTCCAAAAGGGCAGACCTGAGATTTAACAAAACACTTGACCAGTGAAGTGGGTTCCCTGGTCACTATGAAGTTTGAGATCACTATGAAGTCCCAAGTAGGGATAATCTTTTCTAGTAGGATTTTAGCCACAGAAGTAGCAGTAGCTTACCTACAAGGGAAAGCTTGAGTCCAGTGATAAAACATACAAACCATTACCAACATATATTTATATCCATGAAATGGGGGAGGCTGAATAAAATTCATTTGCCAAAACTTGAATACTCCATTAGGTGATTTAAAGTGTCCAGGAGCAGTGAAGACAGCTTTTCCTGAATTGTATTTCAGGCAGGTGGGGCTAGTAACACAGATACTTTTTGCAACGTTATTAATATCTTGCTAATAATTTTTTGGTGTATAAGAGTTATCATTTTATCAGTAGACCAATGATTTAATGCATGTACAATAGTCAGTAATGGGAACTCAAGAGTCTCTGGCAGGACTGGCTTATTATTTGGCCCAAGTCAAGGGTTTTTTTTTTTTTTTTTTTATTGAACCAATAATTCCTTTTCTGCCAATTGTTGTGCATCTTCAGTCAATTTTTTCTTGATTATCATTTGGGGGATCATCCCTTAGGACCATGAAAAAAGTTTGGTTGTTAGTTCCTTTAAAAGCAGCATTCTTTCCAAAATCATGAGCTACTCCAAAGGTATACCTACTATCAGTATAGATATTTGTAGTTTTGCCTCTGGCTAAAATGCAGGCCCAAGCAAGAGTGTACAATTCAGCCTGTTGGGCCAAGGCAGCCAAGGGCAAAGGTGATGACTTGATGAATTCAAAAGGAATTGCAATAGCACACTCAGCATAATATGTACCATATCCTTTTACCTTAAAAAAAAAAAAATCAGTAAACCATGAAAAGTAATTGTTACCCAAATGAGTTTTCTGTAAATCAAGGGAGTCAGGAAGTGACCTGTCAGAATCAGTCAGGAGGAGTATTGCCCTTAAAGAAAGGAAGATGGGTGGCAGAATTAGGATGTGAGAAGTTGTGTGAGAAGTGATTAGCAAGAAGATTTCATAGTTGGTGGGTGAGATAATGGCTGAAAAGTGTTAAGTGTGATAAGTGTTCAGGAGTGATTCAGAGTGCAGAGTTCTACTATACAAGGTACAAAAATGGTCAGAGGGGAGCCCATGACTATCTCTTCAGTGGCTTTGACTTCAGTAGCAGGAATGCCTCTGAGGCAAGCTTGGGGGGTATCCTTGTGCCAAAGGGTCTAACTATTGGCTATACCTTATGGGTGGATGGTAGTTCCCATGTTATTGGGTGAGTATTCCAAGGGCATTCCCTTTCCTTTCACATTCAAAAAGGAAAAAGGGAAGTTTATAATTGAGATGTCCAAGGGCAGGGAGATTTATCAAGATTGCCTTCAGTACTTTCCTTCCTGATCTTCCCAAATAATAGGGCCAGGGCCTACCCCCCCTCTCCCCTCCCCCGTCCATTTTAGTTTTGGGTTTGGGGAAACCTATTTGAATCTAAATGTAGCCCTTGTTCTGAGATCAGGTGTCTCAAATATTAAACCCGACATTGAGCAAATTTGAAATTTTTCTGAGGAGACTCTATATCCCTCTAAATCTAAATCCCTCTAGATCCCACCAGGATCTCTGGGCTCAAAGTTTTAACAGGTGGATGCTATCTTCCTGTGAAGAGGTGTGAGAAGGGGAGCAGAGAAGCAAGTGGTCTACATATTGGAATAAAGTGGAGCCTCCAGGTAACTTTATATCATCTCAATCCACTTTTACGGTGGGGAGAAGTAGGAATGACTTTCAGTAAAACCCTGAGGCATTACTATCCAGGTGTATTGCTTTTCTTCCCAAGTAAAGGCAAAATGATATGGGCTGACCTTCACCTTGGGGCAGGGGATAATGAGGCCTTGAGCCTTATCATCTTCTATTATGGGCTTGATGCCTTACAGCTGATCCCATAGGGACAGATGGTTAGTATTTCTAACATTAGCTCTAGTGTCAGAGATGGGACAGAAAAATGATGTGGGTCATTTATTTACTCAGTTGGCTATTTTGGTTGCTGCTATCAAATTCTCAAATTATCCCCCACTTTAGGAAGAAAGAAATTCCAGCATAATATTTCTCTAAGAAATCTTGGCCCAGTAAATAAATAGGGACAGAGAAACCAAGAAGCACTATTTTAGTACTGTGAGGCAGGAGCTGCTTAATAACAGTGGTGTTGAGCACTGAGAGTATAGCTCTAATGGTTCATATGTTATGAATGGAGAGTTTCATTTCCAATATGGAGAGCTCTTTCTCCAAGTTAGTTAAAACAAAAGATTGGGGAAAGTCCTTGTAGTTCTTCAGAGCCCCATAATTAGGGAAAGGCTACTTAGAGGGCTGAAGGTGCCTGGGACATTTAGGTTTCTAACAATCTTTTTCTAATGTCCTGGCTTTTTGCAATAATAACATTGACTGGGAGGGGTTTTGTTTTCTTTAAGGGCCTCCATTTGTTGAAATGGAAAATTATGGATTTCAGTGGACTACCTTTCAGTTGAATCTGTAGGGTACAGGTAAGCAGATTTGCTAAATTAACTAAATCTGGAGTGGACATAGTTTCTCATTCCATTCTGGTCTTTTTAACTGAAGGGAAAGATTCTGGTTCAACCTGTTAAAAAACATAGACTTGAGGCTACCTAAATGGATTCAACATCCATAGGAAGGCCAGAATTTTGCTTAAAACAATATGGAGTTGGTTAGAGTAATCATGCACAGACTCATTGGGCTTTTGGGTACAAGCGTGAATCTTATTCAATCAAGAGGTTTTGGGAAAGCCATGGGGACTGCCAGGTGAAGTCATTTAGTGATTGCCAAGCATGATCATATAACAAGACAGGGAGTTGCCTTACATTTGCAGTTCTAGACATTTTTCAAGATCATCCCAACTAGCTGTTTTTTTTCCATTGTTGGGCTTGGTCTTCCCCAATGAGCCTGTGAACTAGGTGGTACAAACTGGAGAAATCTGGTTGGTAGGTCTGGACCACTATATTAAGTTCCTCAGCAAATCTATGAGGTTCTTCAGTAACTTAAGGAAAATCTTTGACTATAGCTTGTAGTTCAGCCTTAATTTAGGGGACATAGGAAATTAGGATCTTAGCTTTAAGATCCTCAGAAGGTCTAATTTTAAAGGAGTAGGTTCTAATGGGTTCAGATGAGGAAGAAATAGAGATAGGTTCAGAGAAAAGAGAAGTTTAGTGAGAGGGTTGAAATGAAGAAGTGGAGGGTACAAAAAAAGTTCGGTAGGGGAAGAGGAAGTTTGTGTGTGTGTGTGTGTGTGTGTGTGTGTGCGCGCGCGCGCGGCAGGGTGAAGAGTCTTCTGATTCCTTTTTACCTTTTGTCAATTTGTTTATTTGCCTTAGTCAAATTACCATTTAGAAATAGTTTTTGTAAAGAGGCAATTTTAGAGTCCTGAATACATTTGGAAGCCTCAAGATACTAACTTGAATAGGCATTTCATTTAGTTTGTTTTATTTTAGAGTCATGTTCTTTTAATTGTGTTCTAAAAAAAAGAAAGTTTGTGGAGATTGAAAGTTCTCCATAATAACCATTAAAGTTCTAAATTGTTTTTGGTTAAGTTGATCCAATTAGTTAAAAATGTGCATCAGGAGAGAGCGTAGTTTTTAAACAAAATTTGCTGGTGTCCCAGAAGGTGTCCTGAAATAATTTGGCAGATAGGGATCCCATTACTTAAAACCCAGAGTTCAGGAAATGAAGAGTATACTCACCAGAAAGGGCAATGCCTTCATAAAAATAGATCCTGAGTAAAGTCAAACAGCTTATCTAAAAGGAGGGAGCTTGGGTCAGAGAGACTTACCAAGCTGAAAGGAAAAGGACAACTCATGGAAATGGAGAGCTCAAGAGGCTCAGATGTGTACCTCACATGATTCCAGGGGTCATTAGTTCCTCAGAGTTCATCTCATTTGGATCCCACTTCTGACACCACGTAAGGTTACCCTTAAAAAACAAAAGAGCTATCTATTTCACCAGAAAAATAAATTTATTTGAGAATAACAGAGAGCTGCAACTCAGGACAAGCAAACTATAGCAAACAATAGGCCTGTCCAGAGAACAGAGGGGAGGTGTTTGCTTTTATAGGGGAAAAGAGAAAGTTGGGAGGGACTATTTCCCTGAATTCTTATTAGCTGGGAGGTTGATAGGCAAAGAAAAATAGTTCCTGCTCCCTGCTAGGGTGTGTAAAGTAAGCTTCTTTTTTGGGGTATGAGTGGTAGTGTGTGAGAGCTCCTGGTTCAGGGCTTGTTGACTCTATTGTAAATGGGGTTTTTAAATTTATTTTCACAGTTGAAAAGAATCATCATTATCCTCAAATATCTTAGCAGGGCACTGCTCATCTGCTTTATATGAGATTTGCTCTTATTTGTAAAATGGAAATAAAGTTACCTACCCTTTTTTAACCAAGTCACTGTGAGAGTGATCCACAGAAAGTTATAAAATACCTAATGCTGGAAAGTGATCCAAAGGTACTCAATGTACTGTGAGATCTTTTGATAGAAATCTTTAAATAAATTTTGCACACTGGCAAGTCTGAATTATAATTACATTGCATTATAGTTCTTGCCATGAGCACATTTATGACAAAGTTGGTGGCTTCCCAAGCACTTTCTGCATGCCAGGAATATAGAAAGCAGACTCGAGGAAACAGAGGCAAGGGATTTCGCACTCATTAGCTTTTTGAATTTATCAGAAATATGAGCTTTGAGATTTATACCTGCCACTTTCTGCCTTCAGAAACCTAGGAGCTTATGTTCAAACTCTATGTTTGAACTTTGGAGAATGAGGTTTCTAGTCTTGTACTTGAACTGTGTAGTTGAGGACTTTCATGTAAAATATCTGTATTCAGTTGTACAGTGTGGGGTTTGTTCAAAGCAAGTGATGCTTTCTAATTTTGGAAGGATGTGCAAATCTAGGTTGAGAGAATTCTCTAAACAGGGGAAGAATATTTAGTGATATTGCTTTATATTTATATCCTAGAAAAAGACGCTATCAAGTTATGATGTTGATCTGAATTGACAAAAATGGCTCTTTGTGAAGTAATGACTTAGTTGGATCTTCAAAGAGGAGTTTCTATTTCTGAAGTATATTCCCTGTAACTTTCTGTGCCTGTCTTCACTGTCCTAAACTCTGACTGCTGTTCCCTTTTGCTTAGATCATTGCTAATGTCCTAGTCTCTTGTCCACTTACCCAGTCAACAGAAAGATCTTATTTGATTGTTCCCTCTAATCTTCCTAGAAACGTTTGAGTGACTCTCAATTCCTTAGAGACTTAATTTCATCCTCTCCTGGTGTTCAAATTCCTCTGCTCTCTAGGCCTTTTCCTATGGTTGTTACCCTGTTCACCTGTGAACCTTGAGATTTAACCCTGTAGGTCTGCTCACTATTGTTCTGACACCTTTTGGGCCCCTGTTCAAGTTGTCTTCTATTTTTAAAATACCCTCCTTCCCACTTTATAACCTGCCAGATCCACTTATTCAGTTCCAATCTCTGTTCCTCCCTCCCGAAGTCTTCTTAGATCACTTTAGCAGGACTGAAATCCAGACCTGCCATACATCTTGCCATCTACCTTGTACCTGAGCTTTCCTTTATGTGTCAGTTTTCCTAAATAGGCTAAAATCTAAAAGAGTGGAATTGTGTCTCATTCATGAGTCATTTGTTACCCTATGGACCCAAAAGTGCAGTGGATGGGCAGAGAGAAAGGGAGAGAGAGAATCCCAAGCAGGCCCCATGCTGTCAGTGTAGAGCCCAATGCGGGGCTTGAACTCATGAACAGTGAGATCATGGCCCGAGATGAAGCCAAGAGTCAGATGCTTAACTGACTGAGCCATCCAGGTGCCCCCACGACATTTTTTAAAGGAATAATTTACATACTATGGAATTCATCCATTGTAAACATACAAGATTTTTCTGCAAATTTGTAGAGGTGCAGAACCATCACTGCAATGCAGTTTTAGAACACTTCCATTACCCACCAAATTTCCCTCGAGCCCTTTTGCAGTCAGTCTTTGCTCCCACTCTATATCCCCCAAGTCCTAGAAATCCACAGATCTGCTTTCTGTCTCTAAAAACTTGCTTTTTTATGGACATTGCCTATAAAGCACTTATACTATCTATCTATCTATCTATCTATCTATCTATCTAGTCTTTTTGTGAACTTACCATGATGTTTTGAGGTTCATCAATGTTGTAGCATGTGTTGGTATTTTGTTCTTTTTCATTGCTGAATAGTATGGATATGAAACTTTTTAATCTTTTCACAGGTTGATGATTATTTGGGCTGTTTCCAGTCAGTAGCTATTATGACCACTGCTGCTATGAATATTGGAACACAAGTCCTTGTACAGACGTATTTCCTTTCCACTGGGTATGCTCTTAGGAGTGGAATTGCTGAAATACATGGTAATGTTCTATTTAGCTTTTTAACAACTGCCAAACACTTTTCCAAAGTGTATGTATAATTCTACATTCCCATCAGCAATTAATGAGGGTTTAAGTTTCTCTACATCCTCATTAACAGTTGGCATTGTCTGTCTTTTTGAATATTGTTATTCTAGTGGATGTATAGCAGTATTCTCATGATAGTTTTAATATGTATTTCTGTAATGCTTAATGATGTTGAACATCTTTTCATGTGCTTATTACTTATGTATATGTCTTTTTTTGGTGAAAAATCTATTCAAGTCTTGCTCATTTAAAAAATTGAGTTGTTTTTCTTCTTATATTGAGTTGTAAGTATTTATGTATTTTAAATTCAAGTCCTTTATCAGATGTATGAGTTAAAAATATCTTCTACAAGTCTGTGGCTCATCTTTTTATTTTCTTGTGTCTTTAGAGGCAAAATATTTTTAACATTAATGAAGTCCAATTCAACACTTTTTCTTATGACTGTACTTTTAGTGTTGTACCCCAACCCTTTTGCCTAAGCCAAGGTCACAAAGATTTTCACATGTTTTCTTTCAGTAGTTTTATAACTTAAAACTTACTTTAGGTTTATGATCCAATTTGTATTATTTTGTGTATACTGCCAGGTAAGAGTCCAAGTTTCTTTTTTTCTTTTTCTTTTCTGCATATCGATACCCAGATGTCCCAGCACCACTTATTGAAAACACTACCAGTTCTGCATTGAATTGTCTTGGTATCTTTGTCAAAAATTAATTGGCCATAAATGTAAGGGTTTGTTTGTGAACTTTTAATTGTGTTCCATTGATCTATGACTACCCTTACACCAATATCTCACAATTTTGATAACTGTAGCTTTATAGTAGGTTTGGAAATTGAGTCAACTTGGAATATGTGGAGACCTTATCACGGCCCAATGCCTATTTCACCTCCTGGAACTCTCTGTTAAGTCTCTGAGTAGTCTCCTGGCTAACTGTTTGCTTTTACCATGACTGCTCCTTAGAAAAGTAGAGCTACTATCCCTCTCTGTTGGCCAGGTGTAGCTATATAATTGTCATGTACTAGTGGGATGAAAATGCAAGGACTCTTGATCAAAAATTATGACTCCTTTCATTTCTGCTGGTTTAGATGGGATAGGCTGTATTACTGTGTTTATTATATTTTAATTATTTATTTATTATATTTTTAAAAGCACACCCTAGATCATACATTTTTCTAATGATATTTACAGTTTTTAGTATTTGTTTCCTCCTTTTCAACATGACACTAAACACCACTCCCTAACCCTCCTTTTATGGTTGTTATCTAGGGTTTTGTTTTGATGTGTTTCTTTAATACAAAAAGAGTTAAATTCATTTTTTTCCATTAAATTTTAACTTAATTAACTGGTATGCTTTTATCATATGTTGCACTCAATATTATTTTTTGTATACTTTAAAAAATTTTGTTAAGTTAGGATTTAGGGAGATAAACTCTTAGTTTTTGCATGTCTGGAAGTACCTGTATTTTGCTCTTAATTTTGAGAGATTGGTATAAAAAAAATCTAAATTGGGGGTTGCTTTACTTTATTTCTTTTGTATCATTGTCTTCTGAAATCTATTGTTGTTGATGTAAGTCTAATTATTTTTCCTCTGTAGGTAATTGTATTTTCTCTCTGGTGGCTTTTAAAATTTCTATCATTAACGTTTCTTATAATGTGCTTATCTTTATAAGTAGTAAGCTCCTTGACATTGGTTTTGGTGATGATTTTTTGGATTGGACACCAAAAGCAAAAATAAACAAGTGGGAATGCATCAAACTAAAAAGCTTCTGCATAGCTAAGGGAAACCATCAACAAAAGGAAAAGAAAATATTGTATAAAAGAAAATATTTGCAAATCATATATCTGATAAGGGGTTAATATCCAAAATCTATAAAGAAGACCTACAACTCAATATCAAAAAAAGCCAAATCTGATTAAAAAATGGCATAGGATCTGAATAGACATTTTTTCCAAAGAAGGCATGCAGAGATGGTCAACATGCTCATGAAAAGGTCCTCAATATCACTAATCATCAGAGAAATGCAAATTGAAACTAGAAGTAACTATTACCTCACATTTGTTAGAATGGCTATTTTCAGGCTGGTTTTAAATGGTTGGTATTTATTTATTTATTTATTTATTTATTTATTTATTTATATTTGTCTAGTCTTTCTCTGTTCCTACTCCTATTTGTCATTGGTATTTCGATTTTCTCCACCAGGATATCTGGGCCACAGTCCATACTAGATTTTATAAGGTAATTTTGGGGAAACTTATCTCAAGTCATAGTAAGGATATTGCAGATTCAGTCACTGAGTCAGCAGGTAGCTTGTTTAATTTTTGGCCATGAGGCTGTATCTAAGCCTTCCAATCTTTCTAGAGCTGTAGTTTGTTCAAATCTGGTATTTTAGGGAACACTCAGTCTTGTTTGCCTATATGCCAGCACAGAGCACCAAAGTAGCCTCTGGGTTCAAGCTTCACCTTGACTAGTTATGTGACATAAAAAACACCTGGTTTTATCTAACCCACAGGAACTAACCTCTACCTACCACCATCAGCAGGTTTGTGGCTTTAATCAGACTTACTGTTTTACTTCTCTCTTCTGTGGATATTTTTCTCTTATTTTTGAAAGTGGTTCTTTTTTTTTTCATTTTAAGTTCTACATTTTATTTGTAATTGCTATGTGTTTGAAAGAGAGAGTATACTTAAAAGTGTGAATCACCATGCTGTTGTGACTAGAAGACTAAAAAAAACTTCTAATGCCTATTTATCCCTTTCAATATTCAGTTAAGAGGCACTCCCGATTTAAGCTTCTTTAACACTCTCATTGTCTCTACAGCTTTTTTAAAAAAGATTAATCTGTATTCTGTCTTATGAAGTCTTTTCTGTTCTTATCTTGGTATCAACTATTTTCATTACAATAATTTTTTTGTCATTTCTTATCTTCCCAACTGGATTATGAGTTTCTTAAGTGCAAGGAGTATATTTTACTTTCTTTATTACTCTACAGCGCATACAATAAAGCTTTGAATTGATGTTCTCTATGATTCTGTGCATTGATTATTCTACATAAAGAGCATGTGTTAATGAGTTCTACTTAGGGAAACCATTTGATCAGGACACAGTCTCTAGATATGGGGAAATGAACTTTTTTTGGTGTTAGAGGTAAGGTACCCTGGCATTAACTTTCTTTGATCAAATCCTATTGATGAGGTGAATTTACATTGAATTCTGGAACCATGTGGCATTTGACCTGGGCTTTATGAGGCTTTTTTCCTGACCCCTCTATCAGTTAGATTGTGTTTGGCTGCTAGAAACTGAAACTCAAAACACAGTAGTTTGAAAAAGTAAGGGTTATTTTTCTCCCATAAGAAGTGGGAAGTAAGGCCAGACATGTACAATGCAGCCAGGGTTGATATGGCAGCTCAAAAGTACTGAGAGAGACTCACTTTCTTCAATTGACCTCCTCCTCAACCTTGGTGGATGTATTCCTTCCAGACTGTGTTAAAGTGGCTGCCATATCTCCTGCCCTTGTTGATGCCTTCAAGATAGAAATGAGAAGGAAGCAAAAAGGACAAAAGGCCTATGTCAAGTTTCCTTTTTGATCAGGAGAGTAAAGCTTTCCAGAAGTGCCACCCAGAGACTTCTACTTACATATCATTGGCCAGAACAGTCATAGTGAGTCTAGGGAGATGTTTATTTTTAGCTGGACACATAGCTACTGTATAAAAATAAAGAATTTTATTAGTATGAATGAAGGGGAAATCAACAGTATGTAGGCAAATTACAGTGTGTACAACCCCTAATGCTTGTTTTATAGATATGGACCCCCCCCCCCCCCACCCGCTGCCAACCAAGGGATTTTAAAGAGTTTTCCAGTGGATGGTAAGGAGGATAGATTGTAGGTGGGTGAGATAGTGGGCAGATAGACTAGTAAGCTACTGATGCAGGAATCTAAGTGAGAAGTTTGTGGCAACTATGGTTAAGGGGTGGAAGCAGAATTCAGATGATATTTAGGAATTAGAATGGATAGGATTTTGTGACAGTCCTAAAACTAGGAACAATTTTCTTTCACTGTTAGATTTTGATGAGTTAAAAAATTCAAAACCTCTTATTCTTCAGCATTAGGGAAGGATCTGCATTTACATATTTTAAATAGGGGTAGAGGGAATTGGTACAAGCCAGCCTGAAATTTCAGGCATCAATAAACCAAAAAGTTGTCTGGCATTTTAAAATAGGAGATGCTATATAAGGGCTTCAAATGTTGTAAAAATTGAGCTGAAAACATTGTGAGAACAATCTTCCTTTTTAGGAATTTGGAGTCAAAGCAGCACATATTGACTAATTTGAAAAGAACTGAAATGCTATTAGAAAATTCACAATCAGTTTTATGTAATAACACTGTTCTTGTTTGGACCAAGTCACTCATCCTGACTCTATATTGGGAATAATGATGGGTGTCATGTCATCTTTTGGCTAAATCAGTAAGAAAAGCTTGAATTTCTAAGTTTAAGAAAGCAGTGGGTTACCTTCTGAAGGCTACTGCTACTGAGCTGTCATTTGAAATGCCAGCACATCTCTCAGCTATAGGTCAATGGGAAGTCTCACATTTTCTTTTGACCATAGAACAAAGCAGCAGATATTAACATGCTTGGGAATGATTATAAGAGCTGAATACTATGAGTTTGACTATTTCAAGAAGATAAAAGACTGGTAGTCTTAGGGTGTGGATTATATTTCCCCAAATCTTTTTCATTTACAAGGTATGGTCTAAGACAATGGAAATACAGAGTTAAATTCAACATTAAAGTGCTACATGACAAGATTGTAACTGGTATGAAAAATGAAACCTTAGGAAAATGGAAGATTAGAAGGGGTTTATAGGCCAAGGAGAGGAAGCAAGTTTGATTGAATTTATGTACTAGCTACATGACCCTGAACTTCTGGAGGTTTCCACATATAGTCATTAGTCATGGTAAAAGAAACAGATCATCTGGATGTTTGGCTTATAGTTTTACACCTCACTAGATATTATTGTGTGTTCTTACTGGAACACATATGGAATTTCAGCCATGACGGAAGCTTTTTTTTTTTTAATGGTAAAGTAAAAGCAAAATGAGAGCTTTGTAATTTATTCTTCAAACATTTTGGAGCTTATGGTAAAGATTTTTACATTACAATGATGTCTATAGAAAAAAAATCAATTCACTTAATTTCTTAAAAGAAATCTTTTAATGATATAGGTCAAAATAAAAATGTGACTTTCTTAGGTATACATTGTTCATCCTGGTATTTGGCTTCAGTTGTGCACATAATATCTTTTCTGCTATGATTGGCATCATTCTACCTTGTTAGAATTCATGGAGCTATAGAATGGGAATGTAGTCTTCTATGGTCTGAATATTTGTGTGCCCCCAAAATTCATGAAGTGAAGTCCTAATCCCCCAAAGGTGATGGCATTAAGAGGTGAGGTCTTTGGGACATGCTTAGGTCATCAGGGTGGAGCCTTCATAAATGGGACTAGCATTCTTATAAAAGACACCCCACAGGATTCCCTAGCTCCTTCTACCATGTGAGAACAGTGAGAAAGGGCTGTTTATGAACCAGGGAGAGGACCCTCACAAGAACTTGACCATGCTAGTGCCTTGGATTTCCCAGCTTCTAGAATAGAAATAAATTTCTATTGTTTATAAGCTACCCAGACTGTGGTATTTTACAGCATCCTGAACAGGCAAAGAGTTTGAATGACAAACCTAGCGCAGTGTATATTATTATTTTTCTTCCCAGAAAGTAACATTCCAAAGATGATGGTTTCACTTGATGAATGGATATACAAAGCAAAATCATTATGCCCCTAAATGTAAATAATTTTCTAGGATATACTTCAAAATTTTAAAGTCAAATGGTAAATACAGCTGTCATGTGTGTGATTCTTTAGAGATAAAACTTTTCTATAAACATTAGTAATTGCAATGTTTTGCTGAGAAAGTTGTGTTAACCTGTGACTCTAATTATTGAAAGCATTAATTACCTTACATAATTCTGTGACCTAGAAGCTAGGGTAGAGTATAATTTTGATTGTCAGTACAGTATAATTCTTTGAGTTGGTCTATTTCTAATGGGGAAAATGACTTAAATGATGCGATTTTTAATTTGTAATTATTTATTTTTATTTTTTTAGGAGAAGGAAGTTTCTTAATGGTTGTTTAGAACAATTTACTGACTTGAAACTGAAACTCAGAGCATTTGACTTATCCATGGCTTGAACATCTTTTTAGTTTGCCAGGTCTATAGGATTCTACAAAGAATAAAGTATTGCATATAAAGAACGTAATTGGGAATAATTTTTAAGTGTTCTGATATGTGTGGTGATGGCATCTCTATTAAAAATTATTGTTTTTATCTCTTCACCATCTCTTTTCTCTTTCTTATAAAGAAGCCATTTCATGTGGGTGCAGGCTGTGGGGGGGGGTGGTTGACCTCTCTGCAGGGGGCCAGAGCACATTGGCTTGGCCACTGGGAGTTCTGGATTCTTCAGGCCACATGATGAGTTGAAGAATGGGTACAAGAGGCTTGTTGCTAGAGCTACATGAATGCAATACTCTCTGTCCTGTGAAATTGCTAGTTTTGAGCCTAAAACTGCTAATGATCATCTGAAGAGAATGAAGCCAAAACTGAAAGACTGTGTCTTGATGACATTTGAATGTTTGGATTCCACTGTGCCTGAGGTCAGGTGTTCCTCCAGATGCCTTTCTAATTATGTGAACCAGTAAATTCTCTCTTTATGTTGAAGTTAGTTGGAATTGGTCTCTAGTACTTACAACCGAATCTTGAGTTATATAGTGTCCAGGGAACACAGGAATCTCAAGCATTTCTGTGCACCAACAATGTTCAAATGAATAACACATATTGATTATCTAACAAGAAGGAAGAAAGAAGCAGGCCAGGACGTTGGGGTCTGGGCTGCTACCTTGCACAATCCAGAGTCACTATTTACGTAGAAGACAATGTGAATGGCACCCCTGTAGTTGTATAGCAGCTCAATTGGGAATTGTTAGGGTAAAAAAGAGTGTACCATTAAAAAATCCACTGTTTTCACTCAGAGAATTTTTATCAGTTTCATCAATTCTGTGGTGAATTATTGTACCAGAAGATACATTAAGGCAAGGTGGGGAACCCTTGTGTTTCGAAGTAGGTGGAGCAAAGGTGGTGTAGGGCAGAGGTGAAGAACAGGTTCTGTGTGGGCTGACTTCCTGGCCCTCCATCCTGGCTCTTCCCATCCCAGCACTGTGGGCACATACTTCATGGCTCAATCTTCTGTTCTGTGAAACAGAGGTGATGGTGGTATCTATTCATAGCTAAGTGAAGCACTGAGAGCAGTGCTAAGCACATGGTGGTGTGCAATGAATGTTAGCTATATTTTTTTAAAGTTTATTTATTGTTTTTAGAGAGACAGAGATAGCATAAATGGGGGAGGGGCAGAGAAAGAGAGAGAGAGAGAGAGGGAGAGAGAGAGGGAGAGAGAGAGGATCGCAATCAGGCTCCGTGCAGTGTGCAGCGCCTGATGTGGGGCTTGAAACCATGAAACCGTGAAATCATGACCTGAGCTGAAATCAAGAGTTGGACGCTTAACTGACTGAGCCACCCAGGTGCCTGTTAACTATTTTATGTTTTTATTTTTTTTAACAGGTAGATGGAGGGCCACTTCTGTTTCATATTAACTGAGTGCCCTGAGAAAGTTGGCCAGAACACAGACTTAGGGAACTTTTAGGGATCTGAATTTCATAATCCTTATCCTTAGAAGTTAAGTTCCCTTTAAATTACTGAGATTCTAGTCACTCTCCATCTCTAGACTAACCCACATGCATCCATGAACTCTTGATACTTGTGTGGAATCCCTTTTGTTGTGAATGATTAAGGAGAAGCTAGAGCCTGACCATTGATAAAGAGGGGTTAATATCTTAGAAACTAGTCTGAAGAAACAGCTGCTGACTAATAGACCCACTCATATAACACTTGCCTGCTGGGAGTCTTCAGTCCAGTTAAGGAGCCAAGATGTAAAATGCATGGAGAGCTAAATGATATTGCAGAGCTCGCTACAGAACAGACTGAAGGAGAATGCCAGCAAGGAGCTGAGAGTCACTGTAGATGGGCTGAGCTGCAGTGAGTGCCAGTGGGAGGATGGGGGGGGGTGTCAGAGAGAGGTGAGATCACCCTTAGACAGGGAGACAAGGCAGGCTAGAAGGAATCAGTCACTTTAGGTCTTTTGTAAACATTTAAGAGCCTGGGCAGGTGCAAGAAGTATTTATCATTTGAATTAAAGAATGTATTCAAGAGGATAAACCTGACATCATTTTGAGGCTGGGTGGTCAATACAGAGAGGTAAAATCCTTAAAAAATTTGGCCTCTGTTTTGTGAGCTCTGCAGTGTGTCTCTGAATTCACTCTGTGGGTCTAGATTTGGCATTTTCAGACCGGTCTCCTCTCTGGTGGAAATGAGGGAAACCTTTCTGAGACATCTTTTGCCCCAAAAGAAATTTCTGTGAGAAAAGCACATGAGAACTACTTGATAGCTTATTGCTCTTGAATTATTAACCAGTATCTGGGGTCCTAAGCTGCCAGTGCACTGATTATTCTCCTTCAGGAGAGTTCTGGCTTTCAGTATAACATTGTTAGCCAAAGCAGGAAGACTGTAAATGGAAGGAATTGAACGTTGTTCCTTCTGCACACAACCTTTTCTGGTATCCTGACAATTGTAAATAAGCGTCTGTTAAAAGATGGTGATAGTCTGCCTGCATTTTGCTTCTTAATTAGTTTTCTTGCTGAGGGGAAAGTAATTTATTATATATCATGTATTAGGGAATTGATTTCACATTATCCAAAGCTGAAGTCTAAAATTATTCACTTCAAATATTTGCGTCTTCTTTTTTCCTCCAAAATTCTGGTTAGAAGTAGTATATTTATGTTTTCTTATTGGCTTACAATGGTAATTGAAGTACAAAAGGCACAGACTTGAGCTATTTGACTGGCTACAGTCTGGCTGCTGGTATTTAATATAGCAGCCTGCAACTTCACGTGTCTCTTTAGGCCCTGTGTCAGACTGTGGCCAACTACTTTGTGATGAGTGTGGTTGATTTATACATCTCACACCATTTGGAGGTCCAAAATAAACTAGAGGAGTGTGCTCAAATCCTATTTTGCTGAGAACCAGGATAACCATAGGACAACTAAAACTGATAGAAGGATCAAGATGGCTTTAATAGTCAAGCACTGCATTTTTATGGCTAGCATCAAGATTGTCTTAAGTATTATTTCTGTGGTAGAGCCCCTCACTAAAGAATGTGGTGAAAACCTCAAGACAAGATTTTCCTGGCTATGTGTGTGTGTGCTGTGCAACCTTCCTCACAACTCTGTAGCATAGACCACCCATTCAGACTGTATGTTACCATATATGGAAGACAAAGGAACAAAAATTGTACAAAAGGCACACCCTCCACCCCCGCTGCACTTGGGGCTCAGCCTGTTGGGTCTTAGTCCACAGAACCTGTGCTGGCACAAATAAAGCTGCTTCCTGGAAAGAAAGCCTCCGTGTTCTGACTCTCTATGTGTGACTCACCACTACATGACTATAACCAAGTTGTGTAGGACAATATTCCTGTCCTCAGAAAAGTGATGATTTGGTTAAAGACCTAACACTCACCTATGTCAGAACTTAAGGAACAGACAAGGGCAGGTTATGGCAAACATGGAGTCATCACCGTATCTGTTGAGTAACTCCCCTGGGCAGCACTTGTAGTGCCGTAGACACAAAGGAGGCAGTCTTCATCCTCAAAGTGTTTGTAAGTAATGTCTTAGGAAGTATATGAAAATGTAAATTACTATATGGGGTACCAGTACTTAATCCCTACTGAGCAGGACAGCCTAGCAGCTACCAGAATTCGAAGGGGAGAGATATTACTCTGACCTAGTACAATTGGTCAAGGTTTCATTGAAAACGTGGCATAGGAACTTGATTATTGAGGTGAGAGTGTAATTTGGAACTAGAATTACAATGAGGCACAGAGAACATAGTCCCCAGAGAATGACAGGAGGGAGATCCCTGAAGCTGGATTAGAATTCAGAGGCACTAGCATCAACCCCTTTTCTGTGGGTTTCCCCTTTTAGGACAATGGCTAACAAACTGTGATACAGACTAACATGGCTGGTAGTACTTGGTGAGGCAGATGAAATCCAATGGATTCTAGATAGTACCAGATGATGGGTGTTATTTGATTTTTCTCCAAGAAGCCTCTGTTAGTGACCGAGTTGGTCATGTGTGGTCTTTTCTGAAAAATGAAGATTAGGCTGCTTTCAAAATGTCTTAGCAGTCATAGAGTTGGGCAGGTAAACTTCTGACGTGGTTTGTGGAGGATTTTAATACTCAATGTCATGTAAAAGGAACCCCTGTCAGGCAGCACCTTTGTTTCTCAAGCAACAAACAGGGGCCAATTCATTGGTCTGTTTGGAAATAATTACTCAATGAGAATAAGAACCTTACCTGACGTCACAGTGTCTGCCAAAAGCAGGGGAAAATGCCCCAGTGGGAGGAGAAGCGAGTTCCGGTGAAACAATGTTGCTCTGGCAGGAAATCCATCATTTGAATTTAGGCGATGCTGCCACAGCATAACAGTCTGTAACCTGGTGACTGGATGGAGCCAATCGCAGAGTCCTCAGTGATTGGGCAACGCACCCCTCAGCAATTGGGCAAGGCCCCAAATCTGCAGTGACTTGAAGATGCCAACAAGAGCCGTTCAGGCCTTAGGTTCTGCCAGTCTGAAGACCGTCTAATCCTCAGTGCCTCAAGCCCACTTTCAAAAAAACAAAACAAAACAAAACAAAACAAAACAAAACAAAAACCCCTGAGGCTATTTAAATGCCCTCTTTCTGATTTAAACGTATTTTTTTTCACTAGAGATGGTAGTGCTGTCAGAATGATTCTCCAGCTAGTAGATTCTTGGGGCAGGATCTATGTTCCTGCATGTGAGCTACTACTAGGGAAACATGAGGACTTCAAAACTTTGAAAAAATTAAATAATTGCTATAATCAATAGGCATATTTATGTATTAAGATTGGAATTCTTTTGGTAATTCAAAGGTTAAGTTGTGCTGACAAATTTTCTTTGTATGTAAAAAGCCTGAAAAGTCAAAAGGAGAAAAAAAATTCTCTCTCCATCTCTTTTCCACTCTCAGCTTGGGGAAGAGAGGGAAAGAGGAGAGAGAGGGGAAGGGAGGTGGAAAGAGAGCAAGAATTTGAATCTCAGTCTTCAAAACATCAAAAGGTAAATGTTATTATAACTTGAGGCTGTAAGTGGGGTCTGAGGCTTCACTAAAAAAAAAAAAAAAACAACCAAACCAAACAAACAAAAGACAAAACCACAAAACCAAACGCACGTGTGCGCGCGCACACACACACGCATGCACACACACATGTAGAATTGAAATGTCTCATGTTCTGCCTTTTCCATGGCAAAGTGAAGAGGATCTGTTACCCACATTATTCTGACTCCATTTTTGCTTTTGTAATCCAGCTTCTGTTCCCTCTGGTTTCTTGATTGAACTTTTCAAGGTTTTCGGTGGCTTCCTTTTCTGCCTTTCTGCAGCCTCATTCTTCCTAATGTCTCTTGGCATTTTACCACTACCTTCATCCTGAAGCGCTGTCTTCCCCTCACTGCTGGGGTACCGCATAGTCTTGTTATATTTCCAGCTATTCCACCATCCTTGTGAGCCATGTCCCTTCTAGCGTCCTCTAATTTGTGAGGAGTGAGTGAGGTGATGTTTGTAAAGATACTTAGTACAGTATATAGCTATCCAAATGAAAAGTTTTGCTAACTTGGTAACAGTCTAACATTTGTCTTTTTGTCTTCTCTCAACAAAAATCAATCCGTTTTTCAACTACTTATTCCCTTTGGATATCTTGCTTTTCCTCACTTCACACTGAAATGACCACATCCTCCTCACGCTGGCCCTTCGTTCCACTATTATTGCATGCACTTACTCAACTTGGACAGAGGGTCCAGGAGGATGGTGACTATGGTGTGTGAGTCACAACTGGTCCCAGCTTCTATCAGTGAGGAGAGGAGTTGACATTCCACTAAGAGACCTTCTGCCAACAAGCATAAGGTCCTGTTAGAAGGATGGAGTAACCAATAGCCTTGGTCTCTGACCACCAATAGGCCTCCTAAAATTACTCCTTTTTGGGTTAATTTACCTGTTCATCTTTGTTTCCTCAACCCTTCCAATAATTTTGTAATCAGTTCAGTGTATTCACTCCCTGTGCTGAAAATACCTGGCATTGTTTCTGTTTTGCTAATACCCTTTGTCTTTCAGCTCTCCTCAGGACATGCAAGACCGTTTTCCTATAGCATGTTTCTTTGCTCATCACCATAATCTAAATTTTGTCTCCTGAATTCAACACTAGTTAGAAATTTGACAAAGGCTTCATGTGGGGATATACATTGTGTGGGTGGTGGTGGTAGTGTGGTAATACTTTTCATTTTAGCAGTTTGTTATAGTCCTTTTGAAGAATATAAAAACATAAGTAATATTTTTTACTTTGATGCAGACTTTTAAGTATAATGTGACTTTGGGTTGTGTCTGGAGAGAAAGCATGCATGAAGTTTTAGCATGAAATCTTAATAACCAAGAATGCCTGGCACAGTCCCTTGTGCTCTAGAATTTTATGACTATCTCAGGCCCCAGGGAGCCAGGTAAGATAAAGATTGTGTAGGCACCAAGGCCTTCAAGTAGGTGAGTTGGGGCTAATATCCGTGCTGCTTTGTGCTCTACACTGTGGATTCTCTATAAATTGATTTAATATGAATTTATATAAATCTATTCTTGTCATACTTACAGTAACCACAGCTGGGATAAAAGTTAATTTAACTTCATTTCATTCAAAATGATTTGAAGAGAGAGGGGCTTTTCTATCATATCCAGGTGCCATATGGGCTGTGGCAAGGTAGAGTGCTTCTTCTTTCAGAAACCAAGGTGAGCCAAACTCCTTGATGGAAAGTCATTAATGACTTCCAGGAAACATCCCCAGTCTATTCTAATTGTTCAGTAACTCCTGAGGGACAAACAGATGATTGTTCTTTGGCAGAGTCTGAATCTGAGCCTCAGTGCTTAAAATGCATGGAATCCAATTCTAATTGAGAAGAATTCCAACTCCCCACCTTGATTTAAGCTCCCCTTACTTTTTTATTAACAACTATACTGAAATGGAAATTAATGCTTAATTCAATCAAGTTTGTCCAAATTGTTAAATGATTCTAAATTGACCCGAGTTCCAGCTTTTTTTGTTCAGATTTAATTGGATTGGAACATGTCATAGCATGCTTTTCTTGACATTTTAGTTGCTGATAAATGTACAATAAACTCTGTTTAATTCTAAGCTAAGATATTTTTAAAGATGCATCTGTACCCTATCTTTGGATGACATTTCTACAACAGCAAAAGTGACCAAGGCATGTGAAACTAAAGGGAAGCCCCATGAAATAACAATACACTAAAAAATGAAGAGCCCTGAACTCATGGCATATTAAATGAGATTATAAAAGTGAAGTGCTTAGCATAGTGTCTGTTGTACAACATATGCTCAGTTAAGGCCAGGGGCTGATACAGAAGTTTTACCAGCAAGGAGGAATGAACATAGAAAAATAGCTAGTCAATGTTAATTGATAGATCTAGGAGATTAGGTATTAAAAAGGTATTTTTTTATGAAATAAATATTACATTGTTTCCACCTTCCTCCATGGCTTGCCCAAATCATTTCACTCTTGATGTCTTGAGACAACACTTAGAAGGATTCTAGGTTGATAAGGCACCTGGGTGGCTTAGTCAGTTGAGTGACTGACTTGATTTCAGTTCAGGTCATAATCCCAGGGTTGTGGGATTCAGCCCTGTGTTACTTAAGATTTTCTCTTTCCCAGTCATGTGCTATCTCTTAAAAAAAAAAAAAACACAGAAGAAGAATTCCAGATTGCATAGCATACAGGTAACCTGTGAGCTTCAGTTATTTATTCTTAATCTATAAGGCAATAATCATATCTTTGTGACTAGTGATTGTGCCTTTTGTGCCAATAGTCCGAACAACTGTGGGTGGGTCATATGACTATTTCTGTATCTAATGGACTATATGATTTCGACCTGAATATACAGGAAAGGCATCTCAGGAAATGTCAAATTCGAATTAGTGTTTTTTAAGTCATGGCTGACCACAACTGAAACAATCTGAACAACTGAGATCCAGAAGTACAAAAAGTTTTTTAAATTCTTGAGGGAGAGTGACTTTTGTATGACTTCTGTTTATTTAGCTCTAAGATAACAACATAAAACTATGTTGATGAAGACTAGGGCTTAAATTAATTGCTTTTTCCTAGATACTTTATCATAAAGAAGAATTTTTGCTTAATTTTCAAGAATTATTCCCAGACTTAAACCTACTTAGAAAATAGAAAGAATTTTTCAGTCATTTTTTTTCAGACTTAGAGCTTCACAGTTAGAATAAAAGCCAACTTAACCTTACTTAATTGAAATTGATTTCTTTTTTTGTTTTATTTTGGTTTTGGTAGTTTGGAAAACGTTTTGTCTACTATGTCTATAGAATATTAAGAATGATCTAAAGCTTTTGGCAGTATATTTTTTCCCTACTGAGGGTGGTGATAGAAACTTAAGAAGAATTCACCTAATTCAAGGTTTGAATATATGGTACCTTCTGTAATTGTCAGTTGACAGAATCATACATATTTACATATTTCTTTTTTTTTAATCACCAGAATCCAAAAAGATAATGCTATAGGCCAGGGTTTATCTCATAAAAAGAAAAAGTGAGAAGGCATCTATCCAACTTTTTGGATTTAATAGGCATTGTAGAAATACCATAGCCAGGTAGACTGACATAGACATAGCTGACAGCCATGCTATCGGGATGAAATTATGATTTATAACTATGAAAGAATATTTTTGTGATAGCTGAATATAGGAATATTTGTGTAAATCATATATAGCAATACTTTGCAGTATAGGAAACATAGACAAAACTACAATTCTTTTCATTTATTTATTTTTATTTTTTTTAATTTTTTAAAATTTTTATTCATTTTTGAGACACACAGAGAGAGAATGAGCACAAGTGAGGAAGGTGCTGACAGAGAGAGAGGGAGACACAGAATCTGAAGTAGGCTCCAGGCTCTAGGCTGTCAGCACAGAGCCTGACATGGGGCTCGAACCCACAGACTGTGAGATCATGACCTGAGCCAAAGTTGGCTGCTTAATGGACTGAGCCACCCAGGCGTCCCCTACAATTCTTTTTAAAGGTCAAGAAAACGCTTACAATTCCAACTCTCAGTTGGAAAGGGAAAATACACAAATTGTTCGCAACAGGAAATTTCAACTCATAAACTTCTGGTATTGGAGAAATAAGATTCAAAAAGCCAACAAGAGCACTATAGAAAAGAAAACTCAGGCCAATATCCCTGATGAACATAGATGCAAAAATCTTTAACAAAATACTACCAAACTAAATTCAACAGCATATTAAAATGATCATACACCATAATCAAGTGGGATTTATCTCTGAGATGCAAGGATTATTCAATATATGCAGAACAATAAATATGATATATCACATTAATAGAATGAAGAATAAAAGTCATATGATAATTTAAATAGATGTAGTAAAAGCATTTGTCAAAATTCAACATGCATCTATGATAAAAACTCTCAACAAATTAGGTATAGAAGGAATGTACTTTATCATAGTACTTTATCATAATAAAGGCCATATATGACAGGCCCACAGCTAATAACTACTTAACAGTTAAAGCTGAAAGCTTTTCCTTTAAGATCAGGAACAAAGCAAGAATGCTGAAATCTTGCCACTTTTATTCAACATAATACTGGAAGTCCTGGCCAGAGGAATGAGGAAAAAAAAAAGACATCCAAATTAGAAAGGAAGAAGTGAAATGTAAAGTAAAATGTACCTGCAGATATAATTGTGTATATAGAAAACCCTAGTGATTCCATCAAACTATTGGAATTAATCAACAAAATTTAATAAAATTGCAGAATATAAAATCAACATACAAATATAGTTTCATTTATATAAAATGACAACAAACTATCTAAAAGATGAGTAGAGATACAATATTTAGGAAATAGTTTAACCAAGAAGGTGAAAGATCCATGCATTGAAAACTGCAAGAAATTGATGAAAGAAATTGAAGAAGACATAAATAAATGAAAAAATGTCCCATGTTCATGTACTGGATGAATTAATATTAAAATATCTATAGTGACCATTTAATACATCCTTATCAAAATTCCAATGTTATTTTTCATAGAAATAGAAAAAAATTCTAAAAATCACAGGGAATCACAAAAGATCATGATAGTCAAAGAGATCTTGAGAAAAAAGAACAAAGCTAATTTCAAATTATATCACCAAGCTATAGTGCTCAGAATTGTAATCAAAACAGTATGGCACTAGCAGAAAAACAGACACATGGACCAGTTGAACAAAATAGAGAGCCCAGAAATAAACCCACACATATACAGGCAACTAATCTTCAACAAAGGTGTTGAGAATATTCAATGGGGAAAATGTTCTCTTCAATAAATGATGTTGGAAAAATTGGATATTTACATGCCAAAGAATGAATTAGACACAAACTATGTGTATACGCTATATAAAAAAACTCAAAATGGATTAAAGACTTAAATGTAAGACATGAAACCATAAAAATTTTAGAGGAAAACATAGGTAAAAAGTTCCTTGACGTTGGTGTTGGCAATAATTTTTTTGATATAACATGGAAAGCACAGGAACAAAAGCAAAAGTAACCAAGTGGGACTGTACCAAAATAAAAAGTTTCTGCACAGTACAGGAAAAAAATCAATAAAATCGATGTACAGAATGGAAGAAAATATTTGCAAACCATATATCTGATAGGGGGCTAATATCTAAAATATATAAGAAACTCATATGAGTCAATAGCAAAAACAAACAACAAACAAACAACACCTCAACATCAAAACAAACAACAACAAAGACAAAGAACAGTTAAAAAATGGGCAAAGGAGCTGAAAAGACGTTTTTCCAAAGAAGACATGTAAATGGTCAAAAAGTGTTTAAAAAAGTGTTCAACATCACTAATTTTTAGGGAAATGCAAATCAAAACCACAGTGAGATACCTTATACCTGTGCGAATGGCTATTATTAAGAAGTCAAAAAATAACAAGAACTGGCAAAGAAGTAGATAAACGGAACCCTTGTGCACTATTGGTAGGATTACTATTTATTGTACATAAATGGAATGTATGTATTCCATAAATGGAATACTATTTAGCCATAAAAAGAAGGAAGTCCTGACATTTTTGGCAACACTGATAAATGTAGAGGACATTATGCTAAATGAATGAAATAAGTTAGACATGGAAAGACAAATACTGTATGATCTCACTTTTATGTGGAATCTAAAAATGTCAAACTCATAGAAACAAAGAGCAGAATGGTGGTTGCTAGAAACTGAGGGTGAAAGAAATGAAGGGATATTAGTCGGAGTACAAATTTTCAGTTATAAGATGAATAGGTTCTGGCAATCTAATGAACACCATGATGCCTACAGTTAATAACACTGTATTGTATACTTGAAATTTGCTTTGAGTAGATCTTAAATGTTCTTACCACAGACACAAAAAGGGTAAATATGAAAAGTTTAATTAACTTGACTGGGGTGTCATTTCACTATATGTGTGTATCAAAATATCAGATTGTACACATTAAATATGTACAAAGATTAATGTGTCAATCAGACCTCAATAAAGCTGAGAAAAATCAATAAAAGGAAAGAAACAAAATAGAAACGTATCCTATTTTCTGCCCTTAATGGTGAAGTTTTCATTCTATTGCCAAAATTTCAATTCGGGAACTTGCTAGGTAAGAAAAAAATTCTATGAAATATTAATGTTTCCATCTTGAAAGTCTTATAATTTGCTCCCCTCAACTTTGTGGCCAAGAAGCAAAGATCAAAGCTTTGTTAGGATTAACAAAATGCATTTATACCAAGAATGAAATATTACTCTGGAAAGGTAATATGAGTGAAAACACTTTGGATGAAAAATATTAAACAAAAATTATAGAGATTTGCTGTTATTTAAAAAAAACTTGGGTCTTTTACTATGAGAATTATGTTTCTTTTTCTTTTTTCTTTCTTTTTTCTTTCTCTTTTTCTTTTTGTTTATTTTTGAGAGAGAGAGCATGAGTTGGAGAGGCACAGAAAAAGAGGGAGGGGAGAGAGAGTATTCCAAGCAGGCTCTGCGTTGTCAGCGCAGAGTCCAATGTGGGGCTCAATCTCATGACCTATGAGATCATGACCTGAGTGGAGATCAAGAGTCAGATGCTTAACCCACTGAACCACCCAGGTGCCTTGTTGTTATAGCTGTTCCCACCCCCCACAATGATTTAATGGCTTTATCTTTACTCTCTGTCACTAAGTTTGAAAATTTATTTAAGTACATTTTTCTCTAATATTCACACCATGAATGAAATAGTAACTACTTATTTCATCCTTATAAGAAGACAAATGTAAAATGAGATAATTCTTCCTTATTAAGCACCCCATTGTCTAGTTGGCTTTGATGAAATTTTAATTCTGGATACAGACGATTATTATTTAATTACCTTTACATCATGTAATTATATGACAATATTTTTGACACTTGCTTTTAGTTTTATGACCATTTTATAAACAGTGACTTAGAACTGGTTTTAGGTTTCATTGGCCAAAATTTTTACTGTATCTTTTCTATTTTGGGGGTAATTATTTTTCCTATAACTTTCACTACAAATTTCCCAATCTTGACTTACTTAATTGTATCTATTTTTTTTATTATATCTTTCAGTGATTTCCTCTTTCAGAGTGTAGGTACTACTTTCCCAAACTCCATGTGTATGTGTGTGTGTGTGTGTGTGTGTGAGAGAGAGAGAGAGAGAGAGAGAGAGAGAGAGAGGCATTGCATTTATGTTTTCCTTGCATTTGAATAATAATTTAATGACTATATGTTTCTTGGATCCATTATCTTGTGGTATTTAGAGTTGCAGAGAAGTCTGAAGCAACTTTTATGGGCATTTTGTTTTGTTTTGTTTTTTGCTAAGTAAGCTGCTCTTCTGCTTGGATACTTGTAAGTTTGGTTGTGTATCTTTTTGAATGACCCAAATAAATCTTTGCATCAGCTCCTTTGCATCACAATGATCTTGTGCAGTAGATTTCAGGGAAGTAAATTTTTGGTCTTGTATTTCCTTCAGCATTGTCACTTCTTTCTTCAGTGCTGACTGATCACTTAGTCCTCCAATCCCCTGTCTGTCCTTGTGAAGCTCCTACCACTACTTTCATGCCTTAGCAGGATAATGAAGGCCAATTTTTCCTTACTGCTGACTTATTTTTTTTCAAAATGTTTATTTATTTATTTTGAGGGCACGAGCAGTGAAGGAGCAGAGAGAGAGAGAGGAAGACAGAAGATCTGAACTGACAGCAGAGAGCCCAATGTGGGGCTTAAACCCACGAACGTTGAGATCATGACCTGAGCTGAAGTTGGACATTTAACCGAGTACCCAGGTGCCCCTTTACTGCTGATTTCTTAATTCCTCACAAGACTATCTTATAGATTTTTTCCACTAACACTTGAAGGCTAACTAGAGGATATCACAAAATAGTAAAAAACTCTTACAGAGGATTCCATACAGGCTAAGGGAAGACAATAAAACAAAGATAAATATTTTGTTGGAGTTCTTTGCTTCCTGATTCCTGCTTTTCTGCCTTGGGTTTCACCTAGCTCTTTCACTTCCCTGAGAGAGTCCTTCCTTCAATTATTCAGTATCCCTTGCCACATTATTAAGAACATCCCATCCCCAAGCATCAGCAGATAATTTTTAATTGAGGTACAATCTGCAACAATAAACAAATCTTACGTGTACATCTCCATTAAATTTTCCCTGGGCGCCTCATTTCCCACAGGACATTTCAAGGGACCTACTAATCCACAGCCACAGATTTCCCAGAGCATGACCTAGAAATTCTGGCTAACACACAGGACTTAGCACAGTAGACCTTGGTAGGTTTGGGCTTCTGAGTCAAGCAAAATAATCCAGAGTGCACTTTGTACCACACTGGTCAGTCTCCCCAGTGTCTCTATCAGTGTCATGTGAGGATGAGCTTCCTTCATCTTCACTGGGATTTTTGGTCCATGAGTAACACTTGGGCAGCACACAACCCTTTGCAAAGACAAACAATGATTTGCAGAGAGGGAGGTCTTCTAAAATCTTTTAAAATGAACTCAGGTAATTATTTTCCTAAAGGCCAACATGTACAGGGTTTCCCTGCTCCTTGTGAAGATTGTGTTTCACACTGTCAGGATCCTATTCTTACCCTCCTGCCCTCCAGAGCCCCCTGTACATAGAAGCAGTGCCCTGATGGTGCCTTCCAAATTTGACCACTGTCTGCTCTGGCCATGACCACTAGATATCTGAGAATGATTTTTTATTCATTTAAGGACAGTTCAAACTGTGGGCCTGGATCCCTCTCTCCCTCTCCATCTCTCTAAGTGTAATGGGAATAGATGCCTTTATTTCTTTTCTTGCATGGAACATGACCCAGAGGCATGGCAAGAGCAGTCCCCAGGTTGCACCTGGAGGAATTAAACAGCTCACAGAATCTGTCCGGGGTTATACTCATCTTTCGTGCTTCAAGCTGCTTGTTGTGAACTACAGATGTGCATATTCAGGTCTTTCTTTAGTCTAGGGATTTCTTCCCCTCAACTCTTTAAGTATTTCCTCTGTTTTGTGCTGGTTTCCCCTTCTGCAGTATTGCTCATTGCACTGAATTTTTGGTCTTCATGTTTTTGGCTGTCTGTCATTGACCCTAGCCTGATTTCTTTTGGGGGGAATTGTACTTCTCTCACTGGATACATTCTGAGGGACTGTTTATCTGGGAGTTCTGCCCTCCTCTAGCTAAGGAATGTGAGTCCTTCCCTGTGGAATTTGAATTTTGAGCAGAGTGATGAAAAGACCAACCAGGGCTGGAGTTCATTTTCTTCAGTGATTGTCAGGATGAGACTTTGGAGCAGTCCCTGTCCACCTGACCTGGGCAAGCATTCTGCTTCTGTCCAGCCTAGATCTCTAGCCTTGCCTGGACGACACAGTGAGTTTCTGGATTTTGAGTTAACCAGAGCTGCTTCTCAACAACTTAAGAAACCAAAGAAATGTATTTAGTACATGTGTGCATAGAATGCATCTCTTTGAGCTGTCTTTCTTATTTATTTTATTTTCATGGCTTTATCTTTCTTTCATTGAGTTTGCCTCGCACTTCAATAATTTTTTAGCAGATTTCAAAGTTTTTGTAGATTGCTGTCATGTGTTCATCACAATTTAGTTCCAGCTTATTTCCTTCAGTTTCATTTTCAGCCCTTGCCCTTCCCCACTCCATGTTCCAGCCACAGTAAATGGATTTTCTTCTTGACTTTGTCATTCTTACCCTAACATTCCTGCTAGTGCATGGGACATTTCCTCAGCCTAAAATATTCTACAAAATTTTGCTCAAATACCATCTCCTCTTGGAAACGTGTCCTAGATCCCAAAACTCCATTTTTTTAATGCTTCCTCTATTGGGATCCCTTAGCACTTGCTCTTTTTTTTTTTTTTTTGATCTGTTATTTGATTGGAATTATTTGCATCATATCTGTCTTTTCCAATAGACTGGGAGCTTCTTGAAGATAGAGTCCATGCTTTACTTATCTCTGTATGTTCAGTATCTAGCATAAGCCCAGCATGTTTTATCTCTTCAGCAAATATTTATTGAATGACTGAAGGAACAAATGAAAGTTACTCACAGAATGCCCATCCCTGGAGTAAAAGGTAGACTCATCAGGAGTTCTTAGCCTGCTGTTGCACATTGAGCGCACTTGTTTAGGTGTGTGACTCTCCTTTGCAGGAATTATGCTACAAGAGTAATATTGATATGTTACCTTTGGATGATTGTTGATTCTGGACATCTTACTTCTGACATTAAAACATATGTTTTCCTTTGGACTGGTCAAATACAAGAAAGCATTCATTCACGTATCCATCCCAGCCATATTTATTAAGTGGCTGCAATGTGCATAGTTTGTCACTACGTAAAACACAGAGATGAATCTGATACGATACAACCCTCAAGGGAGACCCAGTAGATTGGCTTAATGTCACAATAACTATGAATCAGGTATAAAGTATCACAAAGGATATTTGCCTGAGGCCCTTAAGCAGAGACTTGGTGCACAGTCAATGCTTCAATATCAGGAGATGAGAAGGAGGCAATTTTGAAATACTCATTTAAAAGAGGTAACTTTTCTTTTTTTTGTAAATAATGAAGTGTATATTTCTGGTATTATAAAGGGCCCATTTGGAGACTTTTTAATTCATAATTTGAACTGATTGTGAATTTCACTTGGAAGTCTTTTATGTTGGAAGCTTTAAAATAGTCTTTAAGGGACTCTTTGGATATAAAAACGCTATTACAAAGTCCAAGGAGGTTTAGTTGTCTTAACATTTTCACCAAGTTTTCACAATGAAAGAGACAAATTTATTCAAGCATTTTGAGTTTTTGTCACCTGCCTGACAAAAATTGATGGCCCTTTGTTTCCTCTGAATTGACTTAAAGCTCACACAAAATTGGGTGAAAAGTGATTAGGAAGAGCTGAAGCTACTGTTCCCAGGGGCCGGGTAGTTGTGTTGCAGAGGAGGCTTACGCTGAACTCGTGTCTGCATACGGGGATCTCTCACTAAAGGGATGTTAAGGCCTGCCTCCCACAGCTACCAGGCAGGAAGATTCTGATCCCAGGAGAACCTGCAGCCATGAAGAAGATCACACAGACCCACAACCTCAGTGAGAAGCACCTGAAATCTCAACCAACCACAGCTAGTGTTGAATGGCATCTACAGAATCGTCTGCAGTTGGTAAACTTGGTGAGGATTCTGTACTTACCCTTTCTTAAAGTAAGCACATAAACAAAGTCTAATGCTAATTACAAAGGTCCTTGCAAGAAACAATATTCTAGTGCAACAGTTGTGGCATAGGAGAAATGGGGGACCTTCAGAAGATCCAAACAGAGTGATATCTCTAGCTATGCTGGGGAGGATTATCAGTAGTTTCTTAACCAGGAAAAATGGGAACTCATATCAGAACAACTATATATCCTTTATAGTTCATTATATGAAAATATGCCTACTTAATTGTCAGGATTCTCACTATACACAGTGTGTTCAGGTATTCTCAACAAAATATTTTATCATCTTTGGAACATTATGAGCTAAAGAATCCTTCCAGGTATTTCTAAATATATATACCATGAGTGAGTGGATCTTACCTGATCATTAGAATCAGTGTCAGGGATAGACAAACAAAACTAGATAAATAGAATTCTGTTTGGATACATTTCAGGTTAAAGATTTTTTTTTCTTGGAATTTGTAGATCTAAATTCACTGATTTATGCATGGATATGTATTAATTTACATCCATCTATCCTACAAATTAGGTTGAATTAATTAATATTGATTGAGTACCTGTTATAAGGAATTTTACTTAACACTTTTCTGGAAAATTCAAAGCATTATGTCAAAAATAAGTCTGTCTTTAAGAGACTTCCAATTTGAGAAATTAAGACATAAATATGGAAAAAGTTAAATAAAACTCCAAGTGCTAAGAATAGTTCAAAGGGGCCAAGAAAGAGTTCCATATGATATTATAGATTCAGTGTGAATCCAGTCATAATCCAGATCTAGTCACAAGGGGAGCAGGTATCTGCAGGGCTGTGGAAGCAGGAATTAGTTAACATTTGGAGTGCCTAATGGGGTTTGCCTAGTCCAAAGAACAGGAGGGAAAGTGGTGGAAGTTTCAAGCTTGAGTAAATCCCCAAAGCTGGAAAGTATCAGGAAAGTTTGAGGGTGATGAGTAAGCCAGGGATTGTAGAGGGGTGGGGGTGGGAGGTGAGAATGGAAGATACTTTGGGGTCAGACTAGAGAGATATAATTAGATTACCTATCTCTTAAAGGGCAAACTGATACAAAATATAAGTAAGATGTTCTTTTAAATTATATAAATATTAATTTTAACTTTAACTAACAAGGAGTAGCTTAGTATAATGGGAAAACCAAATAACCTGGAAATTAGAGGTCTTGGAGTCTGCTGCTACAAGCAGTCTATGGCAAATTCTGCCTCTTCTAGCTTTTAGGTAAAATGCAAGCACAAGAACAAATGGCCTTTTAGGTCTTATCCAGTCCTAAGATCTAATTTCCTTTTTGGTCACTGTCAAATATCCTGAGTGATATGGCTTATTAATCCACAAATGGATCAATTTTGAAAAGCAAATGATCTGTAATTTGGAGAAATAAGCAAGTCACTGATTTCTGTTTTTACTTGTGTACAGAAAGGAAGGAAAGAAGGAAGGAAAGGAAAGAAGGAAAGAAGGAAATAAATAAAGAGAAAGAAAGAAAGAAAGAAAGAAAGAAAGAAAGAAAGAAATCCAAGAGAAAATAAAAATCAATTCTCCCAGTTGTTAGTAAATTCTGACATGTACTCCCTCTCATTCCACATAGAAATGGCGGCAAAGAGCAGTTAGACAAAATATTCTGTTCAATAAATGCTCCTTGTCTTAGAGCAGGTTTTGTTGGCACTCTTCAAATTTCACCACCCATAGCAGCAAATTTCACCAATGGCCCGGAGAGCAGAGAGCAGATGGGGAAGGTTATTAAGGTAGGCTCTGGTGAGCTTTATGTTCCAATGTGCTTTGCAGAAAGGACACTGGAGAATTTGAGAATGAAAACAATGAGTAGCTGACACCTTTCTTGAGTAGGCAAGTCATTGCTTTCTCTTAAATAACAAAACATTTTAAGAAGACAGGCCAAACTATCTCAAAAGATTTCTTTAAAACATTCAGGGATGTCTGTCAGAAAGACAAGGAGATCAGGCATTTGTTGGTTTTAGGGTGAGTAAATCATTTGAAAGTTTGTTAAAGGGAATATTCTAATACAAATCTATAGTCTGAATGGCTAGGTGTTTGGAAAGCCTGACATTAAGTAAAAGAATATTTCCACAAGTCAGATGACCATCATTTACCGAGGCTATTTCAGTTTTCATTGAAGAATGACATGCAGAGCTGAGTGGGTTTCCATTCCAAGTGAGTTTTGCAGTTGTCTTCTCCCTTTTTGTATGGATTGAATTAATTTCTTCCATGTGTAGGTGGACTGTGAGATCCTGTGCCTCTTACTTGTGGATTATTTCTGTAAGGACACGGTGCTTTACAGGATTGTTTGGGTCATTATATAATGAACAGAATTCTGGCATCCCCATTAAAAAAAGGCTATGATTATCATTAATACTATTTTTTTTGTTTTGCACAATTTTTCCAAACAATAATAAAAAAGCAAATAGAAATATAAAATCATGGAAAAATCTCATACCATTAAGAGGTCATTAAACTTGGCAAGAATCACTGTATTCAAGATTTTGGTCTCATTTCTTGGTCTTTGGATTACATTTTAAGAAAATAGGGATTACATAAATTTTAATACAATAAATGATGTTTGGCTAAATCTTACATTTCTTTGGGGAAAAGACAAAATCTTGTGAACTGAAGATGGAGAAGCAAAGTTGATTCTTAATGACTCTTTATTATTATTTTGAATCCAGTTTTTAACCACCAGAAATGATCTAAATTTGGGGGAAGTTTGTACAATTTTGGAGGGCCCTCTTCAAATTATGAATATAAAATTAGGTATGAAATTGAATGATAATTTAGAATGAAAAAATAAAACAAAACACAAATTTACCAAAGCTGACAAATACCACAAACTTTACAAATGCAGAAAACAATTTACTTATTACACTAACCCACAACATGCTGCTAAAATGCTTTTTTCACCACATTTCCTTAATTTACAGTTCTACACATCAGATGATTTGAAAATTTTCCCACATCTAGCTTTTGCCTCCATCTGTTTCAAAGATTGTTTCTCAGTTTTTCTCAGTGAGCACCATGGGACTCATTCTTACAACAATGAGACCTCTGGCTTCCACCCTTAGATCATGATGCCAAGTAAGTCGGCAGGATGGACAGCAGGATTTTTGCTGGAAGCTGTTCCTATCCTGTGATGGGTAGCAATAACTACACAGAAGTGACTGAAAATATATAAATATGTCCTTGTAGATCCAAATTAAATGTATCCTCCACTCATCTCTCTTATAAGAAGCCAAAAATGCCCATGGTCATTGCAAGTCTTCTCAACACTTTTGTAATATGACAGAGGGGAAACTGGGGTAGAAAGAGACAGAAACTTCACTTTATCTCTCTTAAAATATCTCCCCTCTGAAACTTAGAAAAAGCATGTGCTATTGTGAACATACTTCTGGGGCTCCTCGCTGAGCTTTGGAAGGGTCTTGTATGTGAGGGGGGCCAGGCAATGGTAAAGTCACCTCTGCTAATGTTTACTTTCCCTAATAACATATTTTTGGGGAGCAAAAGTAATGTCAGAGAACCTTTGTTGGGGAAGATCATCTATGTCCTCTTCTATGTTTCCCTTTTTCGCCACCTGTCAGTTACTTTGAGGCATTTGGCATGTAGCTCAGTCTTCCTTTCTCTGCTTTCTTCCCTTCCCCAGATCCTGGTTCAGTCCTGATGACTCCAGAGTCCATATTGGGCCCTCCCTCACCTTGACCACTCAGTATAATCTCCTCAGCAGCAGCTTTTTCCACTCAACCACACTTACTATGTGTTTTCTCAGACCTGGACATCATCTGGAATTGCTCTGTTTCTGATTTCTGCTATCTGACCACAATTTCCTACCTTCCCACCCTTACCCTATTTTAATCCTATGACCTCTGCTCTTTCACACTGTAGAACATTCCACACTCTTGAGTCCTTCTGCTTCTCATTTCTAGCAGTCCTTCCATGACCTCAATCTTTTCTACTATGTAGCATCAACTCCACTGTTCTATCATTTCAAATACTTTGAGTACTTTATCTCTTCCTTTTTAGTCTCCAGATCCAATTCTCCTTCATAAGTTCAGGGATTAATCATTGCCTCCCTCATCCTCCCAGCTCCCCAAACCCTACCTTTTCCACCAGCTCTTTTCATGCCACGTTATATCTATATAAGGGCTCAGGTTTTCTCCATGTTAATAACAAGCATTTATTTCAACTCTGCTCCTCCTCTAACCTCTGAAATATGGACATTGCTGTGCCACTCCAAAAATTTATTCAGCTGAAATCAACAATGATCTCTTGGGGCACCTGGATGGCTCAGTTGGTTAAGCCTCTGACTTCAACTTTGGCTCAGGTCATGATCTCATGGTTCGTGAGCTCCAGCCCTGCGTTGAGGTCTGTGCAGACAGCTCAGAACCTGGAGCCTGCTTTGGATTCTGTGTCTCCCTCTGTCTCTGCCCCTCCCTAACTTGCACTCTGTGTCTCTCTTTCTCAAAAATAAATAAACATTTAAAAAAATTAAAAATTAAGCAATGTCTTTTTTTTAATGTTTACTTATTTTTGAGAGAGAGAGAGAGAGAGAGAGACAGAGCTTGAATGGGGGTAGGGCAGAGAGAGAGGGAGACACAGAATCCGAAGCAGGCTCCAGGCTCTGAGCTGTCAGCACAGAGCCAGATGCGGGCCTTGAACTCATGAATTGCAAGATTATGACCTGAGCTGAAGTTGGACACTTAACCGACTGAGCCACCCAGGTGCCCTAAACAATGATGTCTTAATTGAAAAATCCCATGGACACTTAATGATGTTTTTAAGTTATGAAGTATATCAAATATTTTGAAAAGTACAGATAATAAAAAGATGCAGTCTCATATGCTCAATACCCAGGTATAACAAATGCTATGTTTAGGATATTTAAAGTTTTTTGTTTGTTTAGCAATAAAACGTTACAGAGATATATTTGAGAAATTTTGTATTTATTCTTCATCCATTTCCTTCTTTCCCTGACAGTTAGATAGTATTATGAAGTTGGCATTTATTCAATATGCAGTGTTATTTTTTGTGTTTTAAAAATTCACACAAATGGTAATGCATTACATACCAAAAGCAAGTCATAGATACTTAATGTATAGTGCATATATAAATCTGTGACTTGCTTTTCTCATTCAAATTATTGTGTTTAATATTTATACATATTATATGTATAAATGCATATATGTATATATATGTATGTATATATGTACATATGTATATATGTAACTGATACAGTTATATCTTGCTTATTTTGATTTATTTCAAGTGATCTAATTTGTGAACATACTGCAATTTATTTGTCCTTTTTTCTATCGACAGTCAGATTATTTCTAATTGTTCAATATTCAAGTGATGCAGCAATAAGCAATCTAGTACATGTCTCCTTGTGCGTAAGTGGCAGAGTTATACTTTGTAATAGGGTTCACATCCAGTCATCCAATATGTCTATTTTCACTTTTACTAAACCTCATCAAATTATTCTCAAAAATGATATATCAATTTATGCAACCATTAGCAACATGGGAGTTTTCATTTCTTCAAATTCTTGCCAATTCTTGGAATGCTAACACTTTAAAATTTTGCCAAAATTATGGACATGAAATGATATCATATTTCAAGTTTACAATGATCTCCTTGTTAGAGACTATGGGAATCTTTTTGTAAATTTTCTGTTTGCATTCTTTATTTCCTTTTTTATTATGTGGGATTCTTTTCACATTATGACTACTGATCTATTGCTTTGGAATATGGTTCTGTACTTCTAATTTTCTCTTAAAAATATTACCTGTGATTATATATATATATATGGAACAGAGAGAGTTCAAATCATGGTCTTAAAATGTCATCTTGACTAGAAGTTCTGGATTTGTTTAGTATGCTATGTTTTTAATGACTTTCAAAGTAACATTTATTCAGTGTATGAAATATGGGAATTTAAGAAAAACATCAAGAAAAATATTGCCTATTTCTGGGCGATCACTTACAATATTTTGGCATATTCCTGCCTATTTTTTTCAGTTTTTTTTAAGACACATTTTTACATTCTGTTTATTGGCTGAACTTAAGGGACATGTTCTTTTTAAAGTTTTTAAATTTTATTTAAACTTTTTTTAGTGGATTCCTATTTAAATATATTTTATCAGGGACAGAAAGCTTCTTTTGGAAGGCAGACACATAGCATGATGCATGGTTCATGTTGGTTAGCTCATTCATTCTGTGTGGACCTGCCACAGGGTGGGGCAGTCCTGAGTGTTCACATGACCTAGGCAGTGTGGCTGATCTTTCTCAGTTTGACTGTATATAACTAAACCTCAAATTATTGCTACAGAAAGTGTCTTAGAGTGAGACTAGAGTTTCCTAAAGTGCCTTCTTTGAGTAATTCACTTACTAAGAGAATCTGGCTAAAAAGAGTTCCTTCTTAAAAAAACTCACTCTAGCAGTCAAGGCACAAAGGCAGCATTTTAAACACTATCCTTCCCTTCAGATTCAGAGATTTATATTCTAAGAGTAAAAATATATAAAGATATGAGCCAAGAAAAATTGTGTACCTTTGTTTTATCTTCCCAGATATGAATAACATCACTACCCTATCCTCCTGTCAAGCATTCTTGAACTTGTTTAGTTAAGGTGGAATTTTAAAAGACTAGGTAATTCCATTTATTTAAAACCTCAAACTTTCTTTCAGTAAGAAAAGTAAGATAGTATTCTTTTTGAAAGATTGTCCCCAAAGTTCTGAATGAATAGACCAAGTCTTAGAGTGTGCTCAGGAACACAAAAATCTTCCTTTAGCTATATCTCTCTTCTGTCAAAGACATTGCATTAGTTTGTCACTGTGAGAAATCAGTTCATGAGTTTACTCTTTTGACACATTCTTCTCTTGTCCCAGATACGTGGGTTTCAGGAATACATTGAACTGACTCTGGAGAGGTTTGAAAGCCCTTTGCACCCCAGTACTTCTAGCACAAACTTCATTTCAGTCTGTTCTTTATTTTTTTTTCAAAAATTATGGCTGAAACAAGGAACTTGAGCAATTAATTGAAAAGAGAAATATGATTTTTAATCTGTATAGCAGTTGTCATAGTTTAACTTTTTTTGTAAATTATTCGTAAATACCCTATCCCCAGCAGTTATTTGCCCCTTATGATTCTGGGTTTCAGTGCTACTTTCACCTGACTCCTCATTACCATTCTCTAAGCAGTTGTGCTAATTCAAGACAGAACATGTTGGAAAGAATATCTAGATGTTGAGTGGTTCTCTCTATCTTACCTTGTCTACTATCATCTCAACTGAAGTTCTACGTGGAAATCAGTAACTGTTTCAGAAAATCTGTTCTCTTTGACCTTTTAGATGCATTCAGTTTCCAAAACTCACTTTTCACTGGAATCTGTGGAATCTTGTACCTTTTTTGTGGAGGTCCCTGCTAAATCCCCTTTAGACTTTTTGTTAATGTATGTTATTAATTTTCCCCAGTAAAATTCAGCCTTGGAGCCTGGTGACAGATATGATTCTGTGTAGTTGATGATGAGTATAATTTAGGTGGCTTCTGTTCTCTGCAGTGAATGCAGAGACATAGGTCATATTGGTGAGGCCTAGACTTTCACACTAAAAGCCTTTTTGTGTTTTCTTAAGGTTACAGGAAGTGTGAGTCACTTATTTAGTGTAGCACAGTTAAGAGCAAATTAGATTGGTTTTTCTAAACCTATGACATTTCATGTGTCTACTTATTACTAAGTCACTGAACCGTCCTTGGTTCTGATAATGTTGTAATGCACTATGCTGAGGTGAGAAGCTGCACATTCAAGCTTATGGCCTTTTAACCAGGCATGGCTCAATTAACCTCTGACCTTTCTCAAGTTCATCAGGAAATAGCCTTTGGTGCACATTGCTTAATGCTAGGTTTGTGGTTAAAATTACACATCACCCAAAAAAGTCTAGTAACAGGAAATGTGTGAGAACTAATCCATAGAAACAAAAACAAACCTTTGACTTACCTACAATTTTATTGGAATTTCCCTCTTGACTCCATTTCCCTTTAAGTCAATAAAAAACCAGTGTTACTTGTTAAAACTGCTGGATGGCTTTGTTAGCAGCCACATTGTGGGCCTTCTATTCCATTTCTTCAGGGGACTTTCCTGAGTCTAAATGATCAGTGGAGGACTTTCTCAGGAATGCTTACAATAATCATGGTTGTTGCACATTACCCTGATTAAAACTTCCCAATGTAATGAATTTTACCTAAATTTTATCCAAGGTACAGAGCTGGATTCATGAACAAATTAAGTAGATCATGTTTTGATAGGGAGGCTTATCTCTGGCCAAGATATATTCTCAATGGTAGATAAAGAACAAATGCTAACACAGAAGCAAATGAATAAAGGTATGGTGTGCATTGTGGAGGGAGGCAAAGGAACATACACTCCCTTCTATAAGAAGTCTTGAGGGGCACCTGGGGAACATGTTTCTATCTGTCCTCTGGCAGTTGATTGCAGACCTAAGGCGATTAATTTTATGTCCCCTTGTGTCTTTGCTTTTTAATTTCTAAAATGGAAATAATAGAACACATACATCCTCTGTATTTCCCAGGATATTTTGATAGTAAGTAAGTAAAATAATAGCTTTTTAAAGAGGTTTATAAACAAAGAATCTCAAAAGCATAGTGGCTATAATCCTAGGCTTTGGAGTTAGACAAATTTGGTTTTATTTAATTCTTACTTCTTCCATTTACTAGCTGTTTGCTCTTGGGCAAGTTACTTTCTTTTCTAAACTTCAGTTCTAATCTGTAGAAGATAGCCAGTCACATTGTCTGTCACCTAGTATGTAAAACATTCAGAATGGTGTCTGGGATGCAGTACTATTATACGATTGTTAGCTACTTTATGTGGATGACATAGATGATTGCATTGTCAATATGGATGAGGCTATTGATGTCAACAGTGTGAAAAGTGTAAGAAACTTACACTTGTTTCATGACTGAGCAGGATCTGTACTCCTGTCCTCAGCTGAGTGAGCCTTTTCTCCAACCTGGTCTTCCTCCGAGTCTTGCTCCTTAGCTCTGTGGGCCAGGATGTTTCTTTCCAGGAAGCTGAAGTCTAGCATTGAGCAAAACATGCTTGATGGTAGGCAAGGCCAGTTGCATCCTGCACCAAGCTGTTACTAGAGCCTCCCTCTGCCCCCATAGCATCTTCCTTCTCCCTCCTGACATCCCTTCTCTCCTCCCCCAGGCCCGGCACCTATCTGGGTCACATTCCTGGCAAGCTCTCACTCTCAGCTGGTTGTCAACTAAGGTGCCAGCTGATAACAAAGCTATGAACTGATAAGGCTTAATACCTTCAAGTGGTATTTTAAAAGGCCAGGAAGCCTTCAAGAACTAAAGAAATAATAGAGTAATGACAGGCATTAACTCTGTGTGTGTATGTGTGTTGGGGATATACTGCTAACTTGGGGCCAGGAGACTTGACTGTCATTAGAATAAACCCTACAGAGACTATCTGTACCACCTCAGTCACAATAAAGCAGTTTCTTTGGTCTAAAACTGAAATTGATCTCACTTAGGAACTAATTGAAGTCACCGTTTTTCTCTTTTAGATTTAATACGTTTTACTCTTAGCAGTGGAAGCCTCAGGACAAGCATAATGAAAATACAATTAATTAAAATAGTAAAATATTTATATGACACATTCTCTGTAATTGAATAAGAGAGTAACTCACCCCATGGCCAGAAATAGGGTAGTCACAAAGAATAGAATAAAAAGTAAAATAGCCCTTAAGAATAAATGTCTCACTAAGTGTTTCAAGTTGAAGATCCCCAAGTTAAGAGAACAGTAAATATAAGAAGGAAAAAGTTCATAGTATTTCCTTAACAGGAATTTCATTTCTCTCTCTTGCCGTGCATGTGACAAATTAAACCGGAGCAGTAAATTGCTGGCTGCTACAAGTTAAACCATGCTCAGGAGATTTGAAATCCAATAATGTTACAGTACAAGCTGGGAGAAAATATAAACCTTTAGGGAACTCTCTCGTAAAGGATTTACAAATATTCAACTAATGTTGATTGGGCAAGAATTTGTTGATTACAGTGTGGCCATAGGTATGTGTGGATATGACCTCAAGTGTATGTGCATATTGTTTTTTAAATATTTATTACAATAGTGTTCTAAGGGTTACAACTAATAGTATTTTGAGTTTTATTTTGAATGATGAAAGAGAGGTGACCCTTAAATCCTCTACTACAATAGAAGGACATTTTCTGTATTTCTAAGAACTTTCTGAAGGTTTCTGAGCCCAGTGGGAACAGCAGAAGTAAGTTACAAGCTATGAGAAGGTTGACATTGCTGGCCGCTTTCAACCACAGAGCAAACTCCATTCATTTATTCAGCAACTATTTATTGAGTTCCTGTTATATGTGTGGGATTTGACCAGACTTTATGGGCACATGGTGAGCAAAAAAGGCACACAGCCTCTACTTTCATGGACAAGCACAGTTTAGAAGAGGTCCATGGAGCTGTATGCATGAGGAAGGCCCCCTGGTCAGGGAGGTCCAGGAAGGCTTCCTTTGTGAGGATAACAATTGGGCTGATATCTGAGAGATGAATACAGGGTATTCAAGGAAAAGAGGGCAAATGGGTGCCTGGCTGGTTCAGTCAGTGGAGCATGTGACTCTTGATCTCAGGGTTGGAAGTTCGAGTCCCACACTGGGTGTAGAGATTACTTAAAAACAAATAAAATCTTTAAAAAAAATGGGAAAGGAGGCAGAAAAGAGAACTCCATGCAGAGGAGGGAGTATGCTGTGTGTGAGGAACAAAAGGAAGCCAGTGTGGTTGGAACCCAGAGAGGGAGGGGAGGGCTTCCAGATGAGGAAGAAAGAGAGGACAGATCATTCAGACCCCTGGAGAAAGACCACTGATTGCACCACCTTCTCTACTCCAATAGGAAAAGGGAACCTTATTTAGAAAGAGAAATCGAGAGTCAAAGACTACTATGATTATCATCAAACCATGAGGCAACATGTGTTATGATTAAGAGTGCAGACTAGGTAACAACTACCTGCAAAGGAATCCCTGTGACTGTCTGGTATGGAGTCCTGGCTCTACTGCTTACTAGCTGTGTGACCTTGGAAAAGTGACTTAACCTCCCTGAGTCTTGGTTTCATTATCTGTAGAACACCTTGTAGGGCCATTGTGAGGATTAAATGAATTAATATACAATGAAGGTTTAGAACAGTGCGTAGCATGCTGTAAATGCTATATAATCATTTATCATCACCATCACCACTGTCATCATCCCTGTGCTTAATTATTCTCCAAGGATACTACAGCATGGGCCAACAAGTGCTACATTTCACAAACTCACAGAAAGTAGGTACTTGTCATACACTTTATTTAACTTCATAATAACCTCTGGAAATACATATTATTATTTGCATTTTAGAGATGAAAAATTTGAAATTCAAAAGGTTTAAATATCACATCAAACAGTTTAGAACTGGTAGAGGCCAGATTCAAAGTAAGAAGTGTCTAAATTCAGTCTGTGCTAACTCCCAGCCAAGATCCATCTGAAAATGAGGCATTAACATTTATGAGCTTTATATGGGGGTGCCTGGGTGGTTTAGTCTGTTGAGTGTTTGACTCTTGATTTCAGCTGAGGTCATCGTCCCAGGATTGTGGGATCAAGCTCCGTGTCGGGCTCTGTGCTGATTATGGAACCTGCTTAAGTCTCTCTCTCTCTCTGTCTCTCCTTCACTCTGTCCCTCAACCCTGCTAGTGCTCTCTCTCTCTCAGAAAAATTATGAGCTCTATATGGAACCAGCTGACAGTTAAGGGACTACTCCCATAGGCTTTTTAGAGGAGCATTTGATTCTCCCACATGTCTTCTTGTTTTAGGGAATGATGGGGACAGTGAGAAGGATGCAAAATGCATTTTAAACTTTAGTTACAGTTTTATTCTTCCACTTTCAAGAGATTACCTAATCTCCTGAAAGGTTGAACATTTTTTTTTTTTTTTTGGGAAGGATATCTGCTCTTAAAAGCTGAAGTATACAAAACATACAAGGTGTGGTCTAAACTGATTTGAGAACTATATACAGCTCTGAAAGTGGAACACAAGTGTCTGCTGTGCTGCCAATAATTCTTTATCATGGAGACAGAAAATTAGGGAAACATGTCTGTTGTGCTTCCCTAGAAGCTTCTGAGTAATTCTGTTGGTAAGAGTGGCTTCCAGACATGAATAGAATTGTTCTCCAGCTGTTCACACTTCACCCATACTGTAGCCAGATGTAAAATCCTGAAGAGCTCTGTTTCCAAAGTTGGAGATGTAGAGATACAGTGGGCCATTGTGGCCAGAGCAATGAACCACAGTTTTTCCCACTTTGCTATGGAGGGTGCTTCTGAAGGAGTAGATACTGGCTTCAAATTTGGCAGAAGACAAATGGACTCACATTTCCCTGCTGTTTTCTTTCTCTGTAGTCAGTGTAGGAGCTGGGCTGCCAGGTTTTGTTTCCTCTCCTGCACCTTGTCCTGATACTTCAGCCTCAGGAGGCTTCAGGAGCCTGGGCAGTCCACATCTCACACTTCTTGAGTTTCCAGGAATATCTGAGAGGCACCCATTTTACAAATAAGTCATGTGCCATGTAAAATGGAAATGCTTTCCATGGTAGTTATTTCTGCCTTTTTTGTTCACTGCTTTTTGAACATGAGTTTGAACTCATGTGCCATTAACAGTTTGGTGTAATGGAAAGGCAGCTGACCTTAGAAGTGGATTGGATCCTGATTGGATTGCAGGAGCGCCTTCTGCCCGTCTAGTGCTGCCACTCTCTGTGGTGTTCACAGCACACTGCACATTGTCCTCAAGGTTCACTCTCACTCTGAAACACCCAGTCCTTTATCCTAATGTCAGTTATAATAATATATTTATCCTAAAGATTAGGTTATATATCACAGTATGGCAGTTGTGGTTAGCATTCATTATTTCAACAGCTGCTTGATTTCAATAATTTTATTTCTTTCATCAACTTTTCGTTTAGCAGTGTTGTTGGCAAAATGTGTGGAATACCAAGGGAAGTTTTACAATGACAAGAAATGTGCTCTTGAAAAGATAATTTTTGTCCCCAAAGAGATTCTGCACAGTGTGGAGATTTGTGGTATACTGTATTTAGCGACTGGTATTTCTGAAAGTTTCTCAACAAATGTTACCCCTTGACCCTGCTGGGGATCTAGAGAATTTGATAATTTAAACTAAGTGGGACAGATTCAGGCCAAAATATTAAGTTAAAAAGGACAAAGTTGGAGAATGTGGTGTTAGGTTTGGTAAGCAAGTGGGTTTGCCAGTATGGGACCCAGAGACAGGCTGACCTACCCACCATGTAGCCCTGGCTGGGTGAGGCCTCTTCTGATGGTGAGTCTATTAGTTTGCTGGGGTACCGTAATAAAATGCTACAAGTTGGATGACTTAAAACAACAGAAATTTATTGTCTCACCTTTTTAGACATTTGAAGTCTGAGGGCAGGTATCACCTGGCTCCTCCTCCCTATTTGTCTGTGTAAAACAAGGGAAGATAGAATTTTGTTTTTATTTTATTATGTTTATTTATTTTTGAGAGAGAGAGAGTGTGAGTGGGAGAGGGGCAGAGAGAGAGGAAGACAAAGAATCTGAAGCAGGCTCCAGGCTCTGAGCTGTCAGCGCAGAGCCCAATACAGGGCACAAACCCATGAACATGAAATCATGACCTGAGTTGAAATCAGGAGTCAAACACTTAACTGACTGAGCCACTCAGGCACCCCTGGATTACATGTTTTGAACTCAGTGTTCTGTTTCTGGTGTCAGAAGTCCTCCAAAGAATGACTTCTTGGTGGTGTTGCATTCTGACTTTTGCCTGGTCTCCTCAGTCCTCCAATGTCTGCTTTCTTCCACTTAGAACCACCTTGATCCAATCTTTCTACATTCAATCGTTTTTCATTCAACTCCCCCTCATAAGCCTTTTTAAAAAACTTACCTCTCTGGAATTGTTCTGAACTTCTAACCCTTAATGCTCCATCATAGATGATGATCTGTTCTGGGGAGAGAAGTTTTGGGTGGCTGCTTCCTACAGAATTCACTTTCATTCATATGGGCTGGAGTCACAAGTCTGATACAGAAAGCTATGTCAGTCTTTATCACAGTTCAGTGGGCATCAGTGAGTACAAGAGACATGAAACTATTGCATGCTACCCATGACATGTGCATGGGAGCTTCATATTCTTCTTTGGAGCACACGACCCCACAAAGAGTGTCTCTCTGGGTTACTCAGGGGAGTGTCTTCATCTGTCCTTGGAACAGGAAGAGAGATGGCAAACAACCTCACTTTCATTTGAAAAGTTTGTTTTTCTTTTTGCCAAAATTTCCCCCTATTGGCCCCTTATTCTTCCAGATATATTTAAATCTGGAAATCTCCCTCTCAAAAGAGGCTGATATGAATGATGGCATCCTGAGGATCTTGAGCTCCAACACTTTGGAGGATTTAGGTTTCCAGTTCTTTAGCTTGGTGTCAACTTTAAATGCAGACATATCACATAAAAGAAGTAATGCTAAAAAACTATTATCCATTAATACCTAGGCATGGATTTATTTCCAAAATTAGACTTATGGACACTAGGGATTGAGGAAAGTGACACAGGGTGGGTATGGTTTGAAGAGCCAGCATGGGTCCAAGGCAGATCTGTGTGGGGGTCCCTGTTGGTTGACTTGGGACAGTTAGGAAAAATTTGAAAGCTGAAGGAAGAGTGACAAAAAGAAGGAGAGCAAAAGAAAAACACAGAAGTGATACCCCAACCAAATGCGTTCTCCTTTAAAAGATATGCTTGAACAAACCTGTGTGAAAAGATTACATGGTCCTAACTGGGAATGTATATGAATGAAGAATTCTTATGTATTTGAAGAAAAAAGGGGACAGGAAATTCAGCCTTTGTTTCAACTCACTTTTCCTGATCATGGTGGCTTGAAGTGGTACTGGGAATGTTAAAACAGGCTAATCCTTACTTACAGAGATGGCAAAGTTCCCACAATAGTCAATAAAATGTTCTCAATGAAAACTAACTTTTAAATTGCTTTAGAAGAAGTTGCTATTCAAAGAAATGGTGTGGTGACTTTGTTTTTGATAAAACAAACAATCTCTTGTCATTGTTTAAGTGAATAATAACTGCATCTGCTCTGTAAATCTTTATTGCCTTGTTTCAGTTTGCTGAGTGCACTTGCATTGATTCTACCAAGTGCCAGGAACCTGGAACATGCTGTGGACAGTTAGCCAGAGTTCTAGTTCAACAGGTCAGGATAATCTGAACAGCTCTTGAGTTTCTCACACAATCCAAGCTAACTGTTCCCTGACCAAACAGACAAGTGCAGTTGGCTGCATCAATAATTCTCTACATCTGTCTGAATAAACAGTACAATGGCTGATGAAGGCACTGTGTGTTAAGTACCATGTCCAGTACTGATGATTTACATAACCTATTCAGGGAGATTCTCCTGATGAACCTTTCATCTTTGCAGTTCATGCTATGACATTACCAGGAAGTATTGTCTGTGCTTGCAAAATACAGCTACATGCTTATATCCATTTATGTTTATGTATGTGGATGCTTTTAACACCAGGGTAACAGCAGGTCTGCCAGGAGAGGAAATTTTCTACTGAAGATGCACCGTGAATTCTGTGACTTGAAAGAACCTCTGATTCATTCTTGGACTCAACATAGCCAAGAAAGAAGGTTTTTGGGAAAACAACAACTTGAAGACCATAGATAAAGTTAATCCTAAACTTGAGAACATTAAAGCCAGGAAGTGGAGGTAAATTTAAAAATCTTGTTGGCAGTTATTCTGTATTCATAGTTGTAATTACTTCCCCTCCTCTCCATTCTTTCCTTTCTTCCAACAAAGATGATGCCAGTGGAGGATGAGTTGAGAAAAAGGTTTAATATAGTGATTCTGAACTCTTTTTTAATACCATATTTTCTTTTTTTTCTTTTTTTAATGTTTATTTATTTTTGAGAGAGAGAGACAGAGACAGAGAGAGAGAGAGAAAGAGAGAGAAACAGAGTGCAAGCAGGGGAGGGGCAGAGAGAGAGGGAGACACAGTCTGAAAATGCTCCAACTCTGAGCTGTCAGCACAGAGCTTGACACAGGGCTCCAACTCAGGAACCCCGAGGTCATGACCTGAGTCGAAATGGAAGTGGGTTAACTGACTAAGTCACCCAGATGCCCCAGTGATTCTGAATTCTTATCTTTAAAGTGACTTTGCCACCAGGTTTCCTTGGGCATTGAATTCAAATCACTTTTGTTTAAAAAGTTTGGTTTTCTTTTCATTAATTCCCTCCCTCCCCCCCCACCCCATTGCTCCTTTATTCTTCCAGGTATATTTAAATCTGGAAATCTCCCTCCCAAAAGAGCCTGATATGAATAGTGGGAAGTCTTCCATGTTGAGAAATTTCTGAGCTCCATCAAACCATTCCCAGGCAGGTGAACAATGATTCAGCATTCATTACAAAATGACTCATGAGCAATCATGATCATTTTCAGGGACAGAGACAATTATTGATTTCATGGACTCACATGTGATTGTGATTACTTTCAGGGACTTACAATTATCAATTACCCATTCCCTGATTAATTAAGTGCTTAATCTTCCCACCCATATAATGTGAACAATAGTACACTGTTCCAAGCTGCCTATTATATTTCCTCAAGACAAAGACTAAAGTGAGTGGTAATGGAAAACTCAGATCTGTCCCTCTAGATTTCTTGCCTCTGAAGCCAAATACAGTAGGCACTGTTTAGTGTTAACAGACTCTCACATTTGCTCTAAGCTAAGATTATGCCCCTCTTCACAAAGCTAACACTTAACACATTTTGTCTTTTAGCCTCAGAATCATCACTCCTTTAAAAATCTTTGCAAATACTGAACAAGGCAGCCTGCTGGGCTAGAAAGAATGTCTCAGATAAATAGCACATTTCTTGGTACTATTGTTTCCTTCCAGCTAATGCTTCATTTCCCTGCTGCTTTTTCAAAAAGCAGCTTTTCCTCTGCTACACTTCTCTTGCCGTTGGGCCTCTGTGTGGGCTCAGCCATCACCTTGTTCCTCTTTGCAATGCTACTTCCAGACTCTCCCTTCTCTCACTCCTCTTCCCCAAGAGCCCTGGATGTGAAGGTCCTGCCTGCTGCCCTACCCCTTTTGCTGTCATCCTGAACCCCATGGTGGCCCCCCTGGCTCACTGCTGCTCTTTCAACACAACTATTACCCCAGTTCTTGGTAATTTAAATATCCTTGCAGATGACCCTTTCAATGTTCTGTTCTCTTCATTGTCCAAAGACCTCAGTGTAGACACCACCTCCATCCCTTTTTCTGCAGTCATACCGTGCCATAACTAGTCTTCATAACTGATGTTTCAAGCATCCCCAGTCTCCAGCCACCTCCTCCTTCCACTTGCACTCACTTCCTTCCTACCGCATCATCAAGACTGATCCAACAGTTCATTTGCCCTGTTTCCCTTTCATTGTCCCTCATCCCCTTGCTGTCTTCCTTCCCCTTAGTGCCCAGCTTTGATTCCAACTTCATCATTATACTCACTCCCTTGTATCATCCTCCATTTCTGTCCCATCTCTTCTAGGTAGACTTACCTTGAAAAATCTGGACATTGGTTAAATACAGTTTCTACCTACTTTGTGCCTGCACTGAGTCCCTTAAATGTGGCCAGAGAAAAACACATGCTCGGGATGTCGGCGCTAACTTACATTTATGACCACAAGCCTGTGGTGGGCATTAGTGAGTGAGGCAGTCAGACCACATTTCCCTGATCCTCGTGGCCCTTGTCCACAACTCTGCCTCCTCTCTTTCCTCTCCTGCCTTCTTCACCTAGCTGATAGTCTTGCTTCCTGTTTAACTGAGAAAGCAGGGGTGGTCAGAAGAGAACTTGCACACACTTTTCATTTTGTCTGCCTATCTACCTGCCTCTGGATCAGTATACCATGTCTTTCCTTCTGTTGCAAAAGGGCAATTGGCCAGGTTCCAAGGGTGAGAGACAGTTGAATGCCTTGAAAAGCCATGTGGGACCAGAGGATGAGATCTGCTCAGCAATGCCCCAGCAGAGGTGTGAGGGGGGCAGAAATGTGTCAATCTTCAGACCTTTATCTTCCACCACGAGGAGGTCACTCTCATCCACCCAGACCCTACGCTGAAGAGTTAGAAGACTTAACATTTCCCCAAAAGGATGGGCTTACCTAAAAAGACCATCTGAACCAGTGCTGATAGGGGGTGGAATCTTGGATTGATTACTTAGCTTAAAGACAATATTTAAACTGTAAGAGATTTTTTATTCAAAAGTCTGTTTTCCCTCTTACCCATGTTGCAACTCATAAGTTATAGAAAAAGGGAGATAAGCCACACTTTCCACCCCTCCTTGCTGTCACCTCTGTTGTGGCCTTAGGTAAGCCCCTCCAGCCATCACTTTGGCTGTTGCAGTGTTCTCCTAGCTGTCTCCACTGTGCACACTACTGTCAGCACCTCCTCTTCAAATGCAAGTGGGGCTGTTCTACCCCCTTTCTTACTCCATGTTCAGGGTTAAGGCCCAGATGTCTGGCCTTTCTTACCTGTTACTACTTCACAGTAGGCATTTGACATTCAAGGGTGCATACCTTTGGGTCCTTGAGCGTGTGCTCTGGTCTCCAGCCTTCAGTGCATGTTCTCATGTGTCTCCTTCCATTGGGCTGACTCTCTCTACCCTTGTCTGCCAGGTGAACTCCTACTCATACCTCATACTCTATTTGATGGGCTACCTCTGATGTTATGACTCCATTAATACCCTGGATAGAGCTAACTACTTTGTCTTTTGGGCTGCCATGGTACCTTGTCCGTATACTTCTATGATGATGTGTACAACAATTTATTAGAATTCTTACTTATACGTCTCTCCTCCTCTGAGAGTGGGGACCAGTGCTGACTCATTGTTGAACCATCAGTGTCTAGCAGAGTGTCCTGCACATGTAAATGCTCAGTGAATATTAGCAGAAGGAAAAAAAAATGAATCAACTAACAGAGTGTTTACTTTTTTCCTAGGTATTGGGCCTAGTCACAGATCAAAGAGGTAATAAATATAGCAATTTTAAAAAGTGAATGGTAAACAAATGAAATGAAATAATAGTGACTTAAATGACATTTTAAAATTAGGTACCCACCTAATTTGAATCCCAAGAATCAGCAATGCTATTTGAGGATAAGTCATGCCTTTTCCCCCTCTCATTTTCAAAGTAGGACTTCTAAACCAAATAATGCTTACCCTTTTTCTTTTTTTCAAATAATCCTTACCCTTTAAAAAAATTTTGTTTTTAGAAATAGTAGAATATGTACAGTGCTTAATCAGGAATGTTCAATAACTATTGCATGCCAAGGATTCATTTTGCAGCACATTAATAAATAAACAAAATGCAAGAAAGCATCATTTAGACATTGGAACATGCTGATTGAGTTGTTGGAATAATCAGTTTCATCACTTCAGACAGTAACTGTGACCCAGGAGCGTATTATCAGTCTTGCTGTAGTTAAAAGTCTTCACTTTGCTTTGCTGTGAGTTTGTGTACTCCATTTCACTCATGCTAACAGATGCTTGTTCTGACTTGTTTCATGTTGTGCTGTAGCTGTACCGGGAAGCTGAGCACTGACAGACTCCACAGCTGATAGCAGGCAGTGGACTTTGGTTAAATATGGAGAAAGTTTTTTCTATATATTGTAATAAAGCATCTTTGCATTATATTCAACCCAATTCAACCCAATATTACCTTATTTGCCTCATTGACTGTAGAATACTTCTATATATGCTCAAGTCTTAAAGAAATTGAATCTAGCAGCAGCTATAAATAATTAAACTTAACCTAGCTGGGACTTGCCAGTATAAAGATATTACAAATTCAGAGCCTTAACAGGGACAGTAGAAGAAGTGATTTATCATTGCTAAGCCTAACAACTATTAGCTGCTGTGCCTGTGTTTCTCCTTGTCTGGCTTGTTGCTGAGTCCTCAGGTCATTGGTGGCCACAGAGCCCTGTGGCAGAGAGACACGAGAGGCCAGAGAAAAACTTGCAGTGGTTTCTTATAACTGGTCCTTAAAACTGTGCAGGTTGCAGTGAGATTTCCTTGGCTAACTGCAATTTACGTTTCAGTAAGGTCCTACACATTAGGGTAAGGTGTCAGTCCAGCATTAGTATTAGAAAGCCATGGTTACACCAGCAGGGAAAAGTGGGCCTCTCTCAGGAGCATGGCTCCTGCTTCCAGCAGCAGATACACCTCTTATCTTTCTTGCTTTAAAAACGTAACCATTTATCATTAGATAAATTCACTTCAAAATGGGAGCACAGTTGTTACCAGATCAGTCTCAAACTATTCACTTCTGTGACAGTGCTTAATTATGATGTCAGTTTAGGATGAAAGCTTCTGAGGAAGACTTTATATAGTCTCTTATAAACTTGATTACTGATTCCACATGAGAATTCATGTAAGGTACTATTCCCAAAGGTAAAGATTAAATGAACACCAATTGCCTTGAAGATGAAATTATTACCAGAGAGATAAAGAGTGTGTGTTTTCATTTTTCTCAGGTGTGACAAGGGTGCTTGGATGCGTTGTGTGTGAGGCGTAAGCTGGGTAAGCATTCTTGTGCTGCTGTCATCACGTGGAAGTCAACTTCACAATGACGAAAAGCATCGATTGTCATGTGTTCGTGGTAGGAGCCCCAAATCACAGATAAGGCTGGTTGGTGCTAAAAGATGTCATAGGTGACCACAAGGCCAAAGGGGCTCTGGAAGAGAGGTATTTAGAAGGCAGATAGTATAGCAGATTATTATACTCTAAGTATGTAAACAGAAAAAACTCCTTGTGGGGAAGAATTTGGTGGAAGGAAAGAAGGAGAAAGGTCAGTGAGAAGAGGCTGTGTAGAAAGAGAAAGCTGATGTTTTAAAACAGACTCAAAATACTGTATCTCAATTTTGTCCAGAGACAACCTGCATAATGGCACCAGGCATTGCCTGTGGTTGAGTGTGAAACTCCAGCTCCAAAATTCCATTTTTCCAAGACGCACCACTGTCTCCAGATGAGAAGCTTGCTGTGTCAGGATTCAGGTACCACTGAATGATGAATGATAAGGGGCTTTTTATTTGAACTACCTTTTAAGCCCCGTGGACACCAAGACCTGCTCAATGACTAATCCACTCAGGACAGCTGGTTTCTCCATTCTCTTCTTTGAAAAACCTCTTGAGATGGAGATTCCAAAATATCTCTTAATTTAGTGGTTGAGAACTCAGAATAGAGATGTTTTTTTCCTGCTTCAATTGACAATTGTTTCCACTTTTTTTTGTTCCTCTGCAAGAGAGGGAGCTACTCATCAGCATTGTCTTAAGAAAATTACTCTTACATTTGACCTTATGAAAAAGTCATTGTGTAATCATATCTAAGCAATTCTATTCTCTTTGCATGTTTCCCTAAACTTAAGGAAATTTATATGAAATGAAATGCTGTATAGTAGTAGGTAAATAACATTAAACATGTTTATGCATCTATTTATTAATTTGCCAGCCATTTATTGAGTGCCTACTATGTGCCTACTATTCTCACTCTGGAATCAGTCACAGGGTGCTCTTGCACAAATTACTTATTTGGTCTGGGTCTCCCCAAGTTGTAAACTGGTGATGATCTTTGTGAGAAGCAAATGCTTTGGATGCATGAGATGTCAGCCACATATTAGATGCTTAATTACTTTTAGATTTTAATTCAGGAACTATGGCAGGTTGAAAAGTTTAAAGGAAAAATGATTCAGACCTTGTCCTCAGGAACACACTGTATAACAGAGGCTGGGCAGTATGGTAGAGATGTGAGGAAGCTTGGAGGCCAAACCTGCTCAGGACTGTTAAAGAAAAGCTTCCCTGGGGGGAGACCTTTAGTCTGGGGAAGGGGGTGTAGGTGAAGGTGCAGTGAAAGGTCTAAAGGTAGAGTTTCCCATGGTAGCTAGACACGGCCATCAGATATCCCTTTTGTGAGGGGGTTGGGAAAATTGTGGGCTGTTGTCACAAAACATTCCTGTGACACCAGACAATTCTCTATTGGTTGGTAGAGGACAGAGCCTGGGGAACAGCACAGTTCTCTCTGGGCCCTCTCCCTGGCCAGCCCAGCCTCCAAAGGCAGGCAGCAGGAAGCAAAACCAGTGGCTCGGAGCTTTCAGTTCAGGGTCCAGGGCTCCTTGTCCTCTGGAAGGTGCCCTGCAGGAAAGCACTCCCGGACACTGCTGAAAGCCTGGGAAGGATTATTTGTAAGTGAATGTCCATTGGATGAATTGACACAGTTCTTAGATTGGTGTAGACTGGTCAGAGGCTCATCTTGGTGGAGGGAGCTGAGTCGGCTCTCAGATTCTCTGTTTCCAGCTTCATACTCTGTTATCAAAGCCTTGGCCTGGGTTTTTCAGGGAGGCTTGTCAGTCAGTCTGCGGCAACTCTGACTCCTGTTGAGGCGAGTTTCATATGCACGTTGTCAGAGAATAAATCCCTGAGAGACCAAAATGAGATACAGCAGGAGAAATCTCTGAACAGCAGGCCCTGACTTGATAGAAAAAACAACGGGGTCCCTGTGAGAATAACACTCCTGGCCTGGTTCCTGCTCCAAAGGCCAGGCAGGTCACTGGAGTAAATGAGGCCAATGCTGGTGCAGCTCCCTGTGCTTGGCTGGGCCCCTCCTGGCTCCTCAGCTCATGTGTGCCCTGTGTGCTGTTCAGCACGAACAGACAATCTGAATGGGTTCACACCACTTTGACTCCTAATCTGTTTTGGACAAGGAAATGTAGTTTACATAATTCCTGTCGTGTGTTCTTTTCTCTGTGCTCTTGTGTTACCATGACTCACCTTCCAGGAAACTGATATGAGGTTGTGGGCTGTGAAGGGTGGAGCAAACAACATTTGAATAGTGGTGGTGGTGGTTGGGGGGTGTTGAGTTTGCCAGACCCATTGGACTTGGGGTGGTTTGAATGTCTGCCAGGCTCTGGGTAATATCCTTCAAATCTGAAAGGCTTGGTCATGTCACCACAGGGCATCAGCTGAGGCAGATCCACCATCCTCACTAAAGCCCTTGCACTGCCCTTGCCCCACCCCCCACCCATCCCTGGTGATCACAGGGATATAGTAATTACCACTGCTCCTTCTTGCAAGCTTATTCTAAGCCTTGTATGTGCATAATCTCTCAATGTCCATCAGACCTGAAAGGTAGCAATCAGAACAGAAAAGAAAGAACAGAAACAGAAAAGGAAACTGAGGTCCAGAGGCTGAGGACACTTGTTTGGATTTGTAAAAGTTTATAGGAAAGATTGGAAACCCAGGCCTGTCTTAATGTCAGAAGCTCTGATTTTTCCCATTATTCTATTGCTTTATGTAGTTTTAAAAATTTGAGTCCTATGCATATGTATATGCCTTTGTTGTCTTAGAACTGAAGATCTCAAGAGACATTTGTATCACAGGGGTGACTGTCCCATTGGTCTTATTTGAAAAGGGTTCTTAGCCATTTCCCATGATCCCTTTGCCCAAATCTCTAATTTTCTTTTTATTCTCGAGCCATTTGTCCTGAAGTCTAATCACAGATGAAACAGTTTCTACTCTATTTCCATCATCTCTAACTATACATTTCCCCAAGGGTAGTCCCAGCTCCTGCTACCCATTTTTCTTGTTGATGGTGCAGACTTTGCATGAAGCCACCCTCTCCTGCATAGTTGCCTTCCCCGGAGTTTGCTGCTGAAGTAAATTCTCAAAATAAGCCTCCAACATATTGTGGCCTGAAGGAGCAGAGCAGTGGTGAGAACAATATAATTCCTAATAAAGTCAGTACCTCTAAGTTAGGGTATGCGTGCCAGTAAAAAGTGTAGAAGTTGCTATAACTCCCTCCTTCCTGCAGAGCTTGCTGTCTTTCTGGGCCTGTGTGACATTTTTTGCTCCCCCTGCTGTCACTTCACACTTTGCCAAGTCTCTTTGGAGAACACGTCATGATTTCTCCCTGCAGCAATGATGGAAATATGTCATAGATGTCAAAGGCAATGGTTCTGGCAGAAGAAGGAAGACAGGAATAAAGATACTCTGAGCAAAGTTTGGTGATCCCCCCACAGTACTAGAAGATTTGGTCGGAGAACATTTAGGGTGGACTAAATAGTGTTTTTTTTCTTTTAATTAAGTAACTGTTTTAGAGAGGAGCCAAATACTTTTGTGATGGATTAAAATAATTTATAACTCTTTAGGAGAAAATATAACATCTTTTTTTTATTGGTATAATACCTAGAAAGGCCATTTTCCCAAATTCTCTTCAAATACATATTGTACAATTATATTTGTCAAATGAAACTTCCTACACATTAATGCAGTAGATTAAATATGTTAAATAACTTCACCAACAGGAGAAATGCAGAAGTTAATATGAGTACAATTTTTGTGAATTTCCATCATTGCATGAAACGTATAAGGCTTCTTATGTTCTCTAATGAGGAGCTTACGTGGCTTGTGGGTGATTTAAGGTTACAGTCAGAATCATAATGTTGTTATTGGCATTGATCTTAGTATCACATTACCAGTGTTTCCCATCAATTGTTTTTCTTATTTCTAAAAAGGAAAATAAAGAAAAGACATGAAATTAAAATTATTCACATAAAATTGCTCTGTGTAGACTGGATGTTTTTAACCTTATATGAATAAAATGATAGAAGAGGGTGTTTACTTTGGTAGTCAAGATTATTCATCTTACTGATCAGTTTACATTTATAAATGTTGAAATGCATGGAGTAAATTCTTTTATCATATTTCTAACTAAACCTCTGGACTATTTCCAAAATTAGTAAATTTATGAGATTGAAAGTGACCTTAGACCTCAGACTTTGTACCTCCTCATTTACTGATGAGGAAGAAGAAACCCAATGGACTAAGTTCCCTGAAATCAAATAGCTAATTAGCAGATGAGTCAGAACTAGAACACAAATTCCTGCCCAACAAATTATCAATCCCTCCACAACTGCTAAACAGATTTAGGCTTGTGATCATTTTGGGAAAATCAATGGTTGCTTCCTTGTCTTCTTACTCTATTTTTATTGTTATAATTTTTAAACTCAAGAATATCCAAAATTGTTGACCCATTAAGTTTTCCTGTGTGTCTTTGTTTCTTGGAGGCAAGAGGAGGTTCCCAGTGCCAAGTCTCATGTGCTCCAGAGGATCTGTGGTTTTGCATAGCCACCAGGCTCCATGCATTGGCAGGAGCCTGAAGACTATGGTGTGTACCAACTTGTGGTCAGTAAGTCTCCTTCAGCCCAAGACCATCCTGGAAGAACTGCCACGGGGTCGTGAAACTGCAGCAGGATGCATAAAACCTACATAAAACCTGGACAAAAGAAGGGAAAGATGAGCTCAGGAAGGACTTGCGTGGCATCAGAGTGACTTCAACCAGACCAGAGGCTGGTCAAGAAATCTGATTCATAAATGTTTGTTTCACAGTCAGGCCTGGGCGGGAGCTCCTGAAGAAAGGATTTAAAGAAATTCAAGGAAAATTTATTGGCTCCTGCTTTCAAAAAGCTCATGATCTTTTGGGGAGAAATTCCTCACATATCATACCAAGTATTGTAAGGTAGTTGTAAATTGTATGGAGAGGAAAATTCTAAGTCTCCCTCCCTTCCAGTCCCCTTTCCTAATTGTAGCAGTCACTAATCAGAGTCATCCCAAGACTCTGGTTGGCTACTTACATGCTTTAAAGGTCAAAGACCCAAACGCCATGTTCTCTTTGTTGGAGATCCCTAGGCTCTGCCTCTTCTTACACATCCAACTTGCTCTTGCTTGACTATGGGCTTGCGTGTTTGGGAATGTTGCTTGTAGCTGTGGTCAGTTACTTTCTGATTGCAAGATTGGGATTTGAAGGAAAAAGGAAAAGCCCTGCTTGGAGTCTGAACCTAGGTCAGGTGGTCAAGCCTGCATTAGCAACGGTCAGCTTTGGAGTATCGGTTCCAAGCCCCGATGGCAATAAAAGAGCATCTCAATCTCCTTTATTGACTAGAGTTCCTTGTGAAAACACTTCTTCGGGAATTTTACCATAAAAGGGTGATTGGCAGGGCAGAATGCCAGCATTTCTCACTCTTAGCTCTAATATTGTCCATCTTCACCATCACCCTTTATGCCAGGTATTAATAAGAAAGATGGTATTATGCAACCAAGAGACTGTTAGTTTGGGAACCATCACAACCAGCAGATGCAATTCTGGACAAAGCATCTTTAGCATTAGCCAAAGGCATGTTAGTATACATAAGCAAAGGCAGGGTGAAAGAACACCAAAAAGTTTCTGCAGTGAATGTTTCCCTTCAACAAGAGATCATGTGTCCCCTAGAAAGCTCTACCGATATGTGCATAATGGGTATCTGGTGGTGAACTGATGTGGTTGGTTTGGGGGCAGAAATGTCACGAGGCCTGACACAGTACAGCTGGCCATGTCTTGGAAATGGTCCCTGAGACAGGCAGCAACGGGATTTAGAATAAATCTGTTTAACTAAAGATTTGCTCTGGGAAAGCAGGATGCAGGACTGCAATGATAAGGACAGAACAAAACCACTTTTGAAAGGGTTGGATTTGTGATGGCTGGCACCTAAACACCCCTATACCACTAAAGGCTTTCTTTCAATTGAGCCCTTGGACTGGAAGTCATGGTATTGACAGATGACATCTATATGCTTCTACATTGGACCTCTTTTGGGGGCATCGGAGGCTAACATGAAATATGCTAAAGCAGGTTCCTAAATAAAGCAGAGAATTCTTAAAAACAACATTTGTAGGCCTTTTCCCTAGGCCTTTTCCTCCATGGTAAACTTAGGAGAACTCAAGTTGACATCATTGTGTGAAATTCATCATAAAAAAAAAGAAATCCTATTGCCATAATGAAATGATGAGGTCCTTCACAATATGCAGTTGCACTTTTAACAATACCTGTATCTGTGTAAAAACCTGTGCTAGAACGTGCAAAGATAGCATTCTTGAGCACTTTTGCTGTTTTTTTTTTTTTTTAACAACTTTGCAATTGATTCATTTATTTGGTAGGTGAGGTGAGGGGATGGAGAGAAGAATAGGACAGGGATTGAGGGCAGGGGCAGGGTAGAATGATGAGTGAAAGGGAAGTGAGGGGCTGCCTTAACAATTCCTTGTTACACAATGGTGATTGACAGTGATTAATCTAATTTGGTGAATGATGGTGATTGATCTAATATGACCTTTAATGTGGTGAAATAACATAACCAGGATAAATTTGTGTAAGTGACAACTTATTTGAATTACACTGAATACTTGGATCATATATTAAAAAATTGTATCTACTCTTTAATATTGGCTTAAATCTTATCTCCTTAACAAAACCTTTTCTGAGCACCCTAGCCAGATTTTTTTTTTTTTTTTAGTTCTCTTTACATATTATGGCCATATCATTCACTTGAAACTAATCTCATGGAGCTCTATTTCACATAATTATTTTCATGGGCATACATGTCTCATATCTCCCAATAGACATTTTTCTTAGGGAGGGAGGGACCACGCTTCAAACATTTTCCTCATGTGCTTCTTGCACTGTGTTCTGTGCAGTAGATGCTTAATGAGTATTTGCCGGGAGCCTGATATTTGGAAAGTTTGGCTCATTTTCAAGGCTATGCATTTTAATGGTACTGATAGAAAAACCAAGTCTTTAGACTTCAGTTATGTAATTCATTGTCTTGACTTCATTTTAATAGGACATTGACTTATTGTCCGATATCTTTTCTCTTTTCTAATATGGATAGTAATTAACTCATGAAAATATTTTGAAGAATAATAAATGAATAAAATCTGGCAGCCAAATATAAGTATGAAGATCTATCTTTTTTTAATAATTTTTTAATGTTTATTTCTGAGACAGAGAGAGACAGAGCATGAGTGGGGGAGGGGCAGAGAGAGAGAGAGACACAGAATCTGAAGCAGGCTCCAGGCTCTGAGCTGTCAGCACAGAGCCCGACAAGGGGCTCGAACTCACAGACCGCGAGATCATGACCTTAGCTGAAGTCGGAAGCTCAACGGACTGAGCCACTCAGGCGCCCCTGAGAATCTATCTTTAAATTAGGTAGTATTAATGAGATTGACAAAATTTACCAGCCAATAATGATGTGGAAGTGATGAGGTTAAAAGTTACAGTTTTGAAGTTCTTTGCATGCATAAATGTTTTTACAAACCAGATTTCTAGTGACTAAATGGAAGATGATTTGGATAAAAAAGATGGAATTTTGTGGATAATTCTGAAGTGTATGAGAAATTTTAAAAATCCTGAGGACTTATGATAGGAATATTTAATACCGTAATCCTCTCAGCCTCTTGAAGTCTATTTAAACAGAACAAATACTAACATCGTTTAAAATTTTAATTAGTCAGTTTGATTAGATAGTACATATGTATGGTAAACAAATTCAATGAAACTAAGTCTTTCTTTTACCTCCTGTCTCCTAGACCCTGGTATCCCTTCCTAGAGAAAACTACTCTGTTTCTTGCATTTTCTTCAGGGATATTCTCTGTGGATACAAGCATATTTGTAAATATGCCTTTTCACCTTTCTGACATAAATGCTGGCATACTAAAAAGAAAGTCCTACCCCTTGCTTTTTTCACTTACCAATGTATCTGGGGATTGCTCCATATCAATATATGTGGGTGTACTTCATTCTTTTTAACACTGTAGAGTTCTATGCTAAGGTTAGGTGGGTAATTTTTCAGCTTGGTACTTTCAAGGTTGTTATAAAATAAGGGTAATTTTTAGTGGGTATGCCTTCTTCAGAGCAGGTTTGTGCTTTTGATGTGCCATAGAAATTATTGATGAAAATGTATGGCTGTATTCTCTGGAGTTTTGTTCACAAAGTCCACATTATAACCTTCACAATTACATTCCTGGGGCCCCTCACTTTCATGTTTCAATTTAGTCTGGTTGTTATTTTGTACTATTTTATACTGTCATCAGCCCTGAACTTTATTTTTGAAACTCTTCTATTTTTGGATTTCTTATCTTTGTTGTCTTCAGTTGCAATGTTTGGAAGAGTTTGTTAAAGTTAATTTTTTGAGTCCTCAAATATCTGAATATATCTTTATTGTGTAATCACAATAAGCTTGATAGTTTGTTTATAGGTATCTAGGCTAAAAATAATTTCCTCTAAAATATTTTAGGCATTAGCCACATTCATTATTTCTATTTAGAATTCTGATTCTTTTTCTTTGAATGTAATACATTGCTTAGATCTAGAAGCCTTTAGGAATCTCCATATCTGGTTTTCTGACCTGTCATTGTAATGTTCACTCTTTTGTTGCTGGACACTTGTTTAGCCCTTTTAATCTGGAGAATTGTATCTTTTAATTCCAGAAAATTTCTTGTATTATTTCTCTGATAATTTCTTTCCATCTCTATCTTCTTTTTTTTTTTTCCATTTACAGTTTCTGGAATTCATATTTTTTGAGAGTTTGGTCACTTAAATTTAAACATTATTCTTTTCCTCACATATTTTATTTCTTTGTGTGGAATGTAAGTTCTGTGAGGGCAGAGATTTTTGTTCACTTTGTATTCCTACTACCTAGAACAGTGCCTAGAACATGGGAGCTACTCAATATATTTGATATTCTCTTTCTGTTCCAAATCTAATTGATTTCAACTTTATTTTCTGCTCAACTGTTAGATTTTTATGTCTCCGATAATTTTACTTTTCAAGAATTCTTTCTTGTTTTCTGATTTTCCATTGACTATAACGTCTTGCCCACATTTCACTGATGTAATATAATGCTGTGTATTTCCCTGAGGATATTGCTATTATTGAAGTATTCTTTTAGCTCTTGCATTCTATTTCATTTGGCTTATTTGTATTTCTTTATTCTCTTCCTCATGCTGGGCTCTTTTTTTTTAATTGGACATCTTCTGTGGACTTGTATGGGGATTTCTGGCTGGAGGACTTCACTTTGGATACCTAGTAGGGAGCTGGGTTTTTCACCAGGTGAATTAAACAGATCAGAACCTGGAGGGCTTTCCTTTGTAGCTACTCAATTTCTTCTGAAATTTCTCAGGAATGAGAGGGCTGTCTCTGTCAGGGGGCCAGGTCTCTGGCCATGCCATGTGCATGTTTTGAATGAATATCCCTGTTATAGACCTGTGATGCACTTCTGCTTTCTATTAAGGCTGGTGCTTCCAGATCCCAAGGTTCCCACATTTAACTTTTCCAGGAGGGAAAAAAACCTCCATTTTCCTGCCCAGGTGTGGTGGGACACTTACTTGGTTGTAAGTGTCCTAGGTAGAGGGTGGAGGAGGAGGCCTAAACACTGCTTTCCCTTGTTTTTGATGCCACTGATACCTGATCTATCTGGGGCTGTGTTGAACAAGGTAACTTGTTTAGAAATGGTGTGGCTAAATGCATGCCCTTTACGTTGTGGCTTTGGCTGCTTTGCAAAAGCAGGTTTCACTCTTCTGTTCAGGATGCCATGTAAAATTTGTCAAAAGTTTTCATCCACTGATGTCCCCTTTCATGCTTTACTTTAAGCGTGACCTTTTCATTCTTTTATTTTCATTTTAGCAGAGTTTGCAGACGTGAGGAATAAGTTTGTATAGCTTACGCACAATTTTTTATGTGACGGAAAGCCAATCTCTGTTTTAAACTTTATTTATTTAATTTTTTAAAAAGCTTATTTATTTATTTTGAAAGAGAGAACCAGCAGGGAAAGGGCAGAGAGAGAGGGGGACAGAAGATCCAAAGTGGGCTGTGTGCTGACAGAGAGCCTGATATGGGGCTCAAACTCACGAACCCTGAGATCATAACCTGAGCTGAAGTCGGATGCTTAACCGACTGAGCCACCCAGATGCACCTTAAACTTTAAATCAGAATGTTTAAGCACACTTATTTGATTTTGATGGTTATAAAACATGTTTTGTTTCCTCGTGATATGTAGAATGTACAGGTAACAATAGTGCCACAGTGAGCATCCTGTGAAGTGAGGCTTGGCTGTCTAGAGGGCTTTAATTGACAGACCCTTTCAGAACCTTAGAATTACCCTGAGAAAACACCCTCTCACTCTGGCAGTGTTTTGGTAAACATAAAAAGGAATAGCACGGTAAATTGCCTTTGGATAGATGTGTGGCACTTAGCTCTTGCCCACACAGGTAAAATAGAGGAAAATAATGACAAAATGAAAATGTCAACATAGCTTTATTAAAGATAACTCACTTGAAAATTGTAACTTGAAAATACATTGTTAGTACCATATTCAAAGGAAACAACATACCCTTAAGCAAACACCTTATATATGGAGAAGTAAAAATATTTTGTAAGAATAGCATATAAAGTTAAGATATTTAAACTAGCTACTAGTTAACCATTTTCAAAACTATCTTTCCCACCTTTTTTTTTTTTTTTTTTGACTTGGTTGGTGTCAATTGATCTGAAAAATTAGACTGTGTTTTTTCCTGGAAAATCTTGGGGAAGTTGATGACTCCTGGAATCAAAATTAGAAGTGCAGAGAAATTTTGTTAGTTCAAGGTTATGGAGCAGTATTATCTCCCCCTGAGGAAAATGGGCTGATAGAAAGGGAATGGTACAATTGGTCAGCAGACTCTACTTCTGGTCTGGGCTATGCCTCTGACAGCGCAATGGACTTAAGTCAGGGTAATTGACCTTCCTGAGCTGTGCATGATCATAGAGAGAGACTAATAAAATTGTTCTAGACTACCTTTAGAAAATTGTATGAAGGTCAAATATACAAGTGCTCTGAGAAGTGTAAAGTGTAATACAAATACAGGCATAATTTAAATTTAATTGAATATGTAAATGTTTCCCATTTATTTGCCAGAGAAGTAGAGCATAGGGGACTAAGCTTGACCTCTTCTCTTTTACTACATACTGTTTAACCTTGAGTAAGTCACTTAACCTCTCTGTGCCTCAGATTTTTATCTACACAGTAAAGAAGATGATAGTACATGAGGTCATGGGGTTATTGTCAGACTCAAATAATAGAAGCCCTCAGGACAGTGCAAGCACTATCAGCTAGAAGCTTACTATCAGTAGGGATAATTATAAGCTAATAATCATGATTTCAAATTCACTAAGTAAAATTCTATATTTGCATTAAACTGAAGCTGAGTATCCCACATTGATTACAAAGGGGGGAAAGTTTTTAAATCTCATCTTGAGTTACTAACCATATAAAAATCAACAAGGTTGTTTTAATTGTAAGATCATTAATCAGGTCAGTTTTACGCTTAAGAACAAAACTCTTCTGATTCAACTGAGTATTGCTCTTGCCCTTATCTCCTTAGCTACTGCCTTGCTTTTTTCCTCTGCTTTAGAGCCCCACCTCTTGATTCAAGTTGCTTCCACATGATGCTGCCACTTTCTCACCTCCTTTTTCTCTTTTACCCACTTCAGTCTAGTGTCCAACTCTTACACTGCACTGCATTGCCACTAGATTTACCAGTAATCTTGCAGTGGACACTTTAAACCATCTTGGTCATTGAGCAGCATTTAACACAGCAGACTGCTCCTTCTTCTGGTAACATTCTGCCTTTGTTTCCTTTGGTGTCACTTCCCCCTCCCTTTTTCTTCGCTCCTTTTTTCTAGACTTCTCTGGTTGCACTTCTCAGTCTCCCTTTGCAGTTCTATCTTCTCTATCCACTTCAACCATGCCGGTCAGATTCTCTTGTCATGTTATATTCTCTGTCTCCAGGTGATGTCATCTAAACTAGTATTGGCTAACTTGTCTATAGATGGCTGAGTAATAAATATTTTAGGCTGTACAGGCAATAAGGTCTCTGTTGCTGCTACTCTACTCTGTCATTGTGTTAAGAAAAAAAGCTATAGATGATAGGTGAACAAATATTGTCTATGTTCCAATAAATATTTATTTATAAGAACTATGACTTGTGGGTCATAGTTTGCTGATGTCTGATCTACACTTTCTAGAATTTTCTTCTGTGCTTCAGACTGGTATGTTCAATGACTTGTTGAACATCTTACAGGGACTGCATGTTTAACATCTCCAATGATACACTTGTGACTCTCTTACAGGTTCACTCCATACAGTGTTCCTGACTTAGTGAATAATGCTAGGAAGTAGAAAGTCCCTGTTATGAGGAGCTGTGTGTTTGGAAGTTTATTCTTACGGATGGTGGGGCCAGGCTGCATGGGCTCAACTGTTAGCTCTTTACTACTACTCCAAATGGTAGGTGTTATGTTACACTGTGCTTTCTTATGTTTATTATTATTATTTCTTTCACTTTCACTCATTGAGGATCAATCAAGGAGTCTTAGGATTTTACTCTTTATGTATTTCTTGCATCTGTACACTTATCCCTATTTTCTCTGCTGACACCATAGTTTGAATTAAGACCTCCTCGAGACAAGTTTTTGTTTTTGATCTCAGAACTTCACAGGGTTCTCCCTGTTTACTCTTGCTGTGGGCCAGTTCATTCTTTGTAGTGTTCCCAGAGGAGTCTTTCAGAAATGCAAATCTTCAATATCATCCACCTTTTAAAAATGCTCCAATGATTTTCCAATGCTCTTGATATAAAACCACCATTCTACAGCTTCAACCTGATTTGGCCCCTGACTATTTCTCCGGCCTCATTGCTTACTGCCTCCTGGTACAGATGGATGCCCCTGCCCCCACTATTCCTGATTTGTGCTTTCTAACCACTGGGGTCTTTCATTGCTTCAGGTGTAAACACTCCTTCGCACCTCAGGATCTTTGCACATGCTGTCCTAGCTGCTTGAAATGCTCTTCCTTGTCCAGCTTTACCTAGTAAATTCCTTCTATACTCATACATGCCTGTAACCCTTGCATTTCCCTTCGTGTCACAATATTACATGATTTTTTATGTTTCTGTTTAAAATTGTCTCTAGTACTAGAATGATACTCTTTGAGTATAGAACCATGTGGTTCTTCTTCATTGCTTTTTTCTCAGCATCTAGCACAGTGGTTTTCCTCAGTAAGTATTTGTTGAATAAATGGCCTAAATACTTTATACCAATAATTTGGCTAAAATCTCAATGCCTCAGCTATGTGTTGACTTAAATATTTTGTATTTGCATAGGGTTTTATAATTTCATAAAACACCTGCACATATATTAAATATGTGAAATACATATATTAAATAAATAAAATACTTTCACATATATTAAATAAATAACTAGCATAGAGGATAAGGTGTGACAACTCTGATTATTTTGATTCTATAGATAGGAAAATCCAGTATGGGTCACATAATTAATAAGAGAGGGAACATGGCTTTTGTGATACCCACTCCATGGGTCTCCTCTCTAATGATTCTGCTGTTTTCTTGGATGTCAGGACAAAGTGTTGGTCATGGGCATCTCTGGCTGCTATGAAGAAGAAGCCACTGCTGGATTGAGACCAGCTGAGATTTAATTTTATGGCCTAAGAAATGAGACTTTATTGGCAGAATTGTTCCAGTTGCCACAGGAGCACTGGATTAAGATGAGCAAGAGCCTCAGCTGAGGGGAAATTGATGTGCTGGTGCTCTGAGACCTCAGTGGGATAACTGAGCTAGAGAAACTGCCCATTGAACCAAAAGTGATTGAGTGCCAGCTGCATGTGCTGTCTAGTGTTTGGTGCTGTGGGATTCAAAGGTTGTATGACCTGGTCTCTGCTCTCAAGAATCTTGAAAAATCAAAAGTAAAGCACATGAGAATATATTTAACAATATAAATTATACTTTTATTTTATATGATAAACATGGCACACAATACAACATGCTATTTATTGATATTTTTGAAAAATGTAAACTTGAGCAAAGCTTGAACCATAAGAAAGAGATAGGTGGAAGAGACAAATTTGTTCATTGAAAGATGATCTATGGGAACCTACCACGTGTGAACCCTTTCTCTAGGTACAGCAAACAAAGCATTCCCTGTTCCAGCTATTATGGTTAGGTGAGGATAGGGAAATAGCAAGTCATATTCCAGAGACAGTGAATAGATCGATCACTGCCTAGAACTGCACTATGGAATATGGTGCAACTAGACACATGTGGTTATTTAAATTTAAATCCCTTAAAATAAAATAAGATAAAATGGCAAAAAGTTCAGTTCCTCAGTCACATTAGCCACATTTCAAGTGTTTAATAGGTACATGTGGCCAGTGGCTACCATATTGGACAGAAGAGATATAGGACATTTCTATCATCACAGAAAGTTGTGTTGGACTACACTATCTTAGAATGTAATAATTAGTTGAAAGCAGTCTTTAAAATGAGTAATTTGGTCTTGATGGATAGACTGGATTTTGGGGAGGAGATGCTTGACCTAGGGAAGGGTGTCACCAGGACAGTGACTGTGGGAATGAAAAATCATCTTGCAGATAGGCAAGGATAGGCAGAATCACATGTGAAGCTGCAGCCAGTGATGAATGACTCTGAGCTTCTAGCCTGAGTGACCAAAGAATGAAGCTACCTTAAACAGGCACTGGGGAGTTAAGAGAAGGAACAGTTTTAAGGACTATGTAATGAGAACAGTTTTAGACAGGGTTCAAAACAAACAAGAGAGCAAGTAAGGATGTTTAACGAAGAGTAGATGATAAGAGATTGGAAAGAGAGCATCTGTTTTGTTTGGTATAATTAACTTTTTATGAGTTAGTCAGCCAAAGTGTTAGACAAGACTGTCCACATCATCATTGAGCTGATTTGCCTGATTTTCTAGCTCAACTGGTGTTAAACATGTAGGATTTGAAGATCTGGGCTTGGAAAAAAATTGAGCCTCGGTTTTCAAACTTAAAAATAAGGGTTAAAATGATGTTTCTGAGTTCTTATTAAGATGAAATGCATTGTTAAGTGCCCAGCACAATCACTGGCCCTGAGTAGGCAATTCATAACTGGTAGGACTCTCCTTCTCTAGTCTAGGTGCAGACAACACCAAATCTCTGACGATTATGATTCAGTGGGTTTCTGCAGTTACGTGTCTCCTGCAGAGCTGTAGCAAGCCTGTGTGACACTGGGGTCTCCCTCCTGATGGAGTGACAGTGGCTTCCCACCAACCAGAGAAGCCACAGGGGGCAGAGAATGAGCTCTAGGCTGGGGTCAGTCTGGTGGCATGACCTGGCCACTTGGCTAGTCTATATCTGTAAAATGACAAGGTTGAACTGGCTGCTTCCTAGGGTCCCTTCTGGTCTAGATTCTGTGATCTCAGAGTTCAGACTCAGGAAGAATCTCGTGTTCATTTCAGAGTATCAACTATCAGATGGGACTTATTTGGATCTGAGATTGAGAAGGCAGATATACCTATGCAACTTGAAATGCTTCTATACAGAGAAAAAAAAACACATGTATTTAGATGACAGAACAGATGCAGAATAAGAATTGGCCCATTTGACCTTGTGAAGCCATAGCAGTGACCTCTGTTTGTGGAGTTCCTAATGTGGGTACTGAGGATCCCTTTTGAAATTAGAGTATTTAGAATCATTGGAGTCACTATTAACTAAAATGGACTCCTCGATCCCATTGTGAATGACAGAGGTAAAATGATTGTGAGGAAGTAAATGAGGCAGGACACCAGGCAATCACAGTTTAGAATGCTACCTTCCCACACAGAATCTGGACTTTTATCCAAAAGTCCAGGAATCCAAATTATATTGGGTGTATGGTGAGAAAAAAGTGTATTATGATGAAAATCCAATTAAAAGAACAATTAATATGGGAACTTACTACTCACAAAGCACTTTGCTTGATGATTTTAAGGAGACAAGGATGAATCAAATAGGCTTGGTGCCCTGAAGGAATTTATAATATAAGAGAGTGGGGGTGGGTAGGATAGAAGAAAAATAAACAACAAAGGGATGAGCCCATGTTTCCAAAGGAGATTAGCTTGTGATAAATGCGGATAACCTGGAGGTAATATCTGAGTTATGTGCTGCTGGCTAGTACCATAAAAACCTGAAAAGAGGCAGACCAGGGGATGTTCTCTGAATGATACCTCTGCCCCATCCTATCCCCCATGCTTTGCTGCCCAAAAAGAAATTGAAAAACTTTGGTAAATGGTGACTTTGCATTGTAAATCATATTTAAATGAGACAGCTGTATTTTTGTGCTTCATGCTTAGCCAAATCCTATTTAATTAACCTACTTAGACTTGTTGATTGAGGTTAATTAGACCCTAGGATTGATGTTAATTGCCATTGTAAACGGCCAAAGTTATAGGCAGTACATTTTGAATTTGGTAAAAAAAAAATTGAGGTAGAGGTCTATATTTCTTAGCTTGCTTACTTTTTTCTCTTATGCGTCCTCCTTCTTTAGATAAAAGGGCATTCCTCCATCCCTAATTGTATTTTACTTTGTTTTTATTGTGGATGGTGGGTGGATGAGATATTGCAGGAGCTAATTCTGTTTTCATCAACAATTCCTTAGGTATATAGGTAGCCTCATTCTCTTGATTCCTCTTTTTCTGTCTCCCTTCTGATTATGCCCCACCCAACATGTACACATATGTGCACACACATACACACATGTTCACACACACAAATGCACACATGCACAAAGAAGTGCATACATACACATGTTCACACAGCGCATGGCACACACACATGCACACACACATGCACACACCACAGTTTACTATTTGTCTCCAAACTTGCATGGATTTTCACAGGTAACTGCATGCTATTTATCCATGGGGGGGAGTGAATAAAGTCTTATTGGCAATTTGATAGAACACTCAATGGACTACTAAAGAAAATAAGCAGTTTTTTTTTTGTAAACTTTGTGAATGTGATGGTGTGTGAGGAAGGCAAAAAGGAAGATAAATAGATACAGTGAGAGAGAAAAGAGAAAATGCTACATTTTCAGAGCCAGAATGTGTACTGGGAATGGTGTGTTTCCTATTTATTTCAGACATGAGTTCAAATTAAGAAGGATAAATTCTTGTGCCATTTCCATAACTGACTTCTCCCATCACATCTTCTCCTCAGTTTCTAGGTCTTCTTTATTTTTTACATAAACTCAGTTCAGCTAAAGCTGTCACATTAAAGTGTCTCTCTCTTTGGCACATGCAAGTAGACATTTCTAGATGTGTGAGATGCTGTGTGTATTTATACAATATATCTAAATATGAAGTTGGACCTTGGTGCTATCTTCAGTGAGCTGCTCTGGGGGACATTTGGACACCACCTATGGGCTTTATGCACATCCAGTTCCTGTCACTGCCTCCTGTTCTCTTGATAAGTGATGGTTCTCTGTCTCTGAGCTCTGACTCTTGTCCTTTAGCAGATATCTAATAGGCAGTTTCCAGTCTTCACTAATTCCTCAGTTGAGGTGAGCACATTTGACAGACACATCACTAACTAAGTAGTGACTAAGATGGCAGAAGAATCTTCATCTATTTCTCTTATGATGTGGACTTACACTTCTGGAACATGTAGTTGTAAAGCAAAGGGCAAAGTGAACTTTCATAAACAGTAAGAAACCAGAAGGTGTGCTTCTGTGTCTGTGTATTTATGGGTTTGTGTCTATTGAAGCTATTTTTAATTTTATTATTATTGTTTGCAACTTGATGTGTTTGGAGATAAATATACATTTATGAAATCATCACTATGATCTATGCTGTAAATATATCTGTGACTTCTAAAAATTTCTTCCTGCCTTATTTATTGTTGCTATTATTATTGTGATGAGAATACTTAAATAAGAGCTACCTCCTTAGCAAATTTCAAAGCGTATAATACAGTGTTGCAAACTATTGGCACTGTGTTATACAGTAGATCTCTAGGACTTCTTCATCTGGCATAACTGAAATTTTGAACGCTTTGACTAATACCTCCCCATTTCCCCCTCCACTTGGACCTGGTAACCACCATTCTACTCTCTGTTTACATGAGTCTGACTATTTTAGATTCCATAAAAAGTTGTATAGTGTAGTATTTGTGCCTGGCTTATTTCACTTAATGTAGTGTCTTCTAGGTTTATCCATGTCACAAATGGCAGGGTTTCCTTTTTTGTTTTTCCCCTAAGGCTGAACCATATTCCATTCTGTGTTTATACCACATTTTCTTTTTCTGTTTGTTCATTGGTGGACATTTAGGTTGTTTCCATATCTCGGCTACTATGACTATCTAATATCAAAAGCTTGGGAAAATAAATAGAATCTTAGCATCTCATCTTCTCATTTTATTAACCATCTCACTCTTCCATGGACAATCTGCTCCGTGTATGTGTTTTCTTAATGATCAAAAATTCTTTTGATTTTCTGGTTAATATTAAGGCCACTTGGGTAGTTCTGTGTTGGAGTCTATACTACATTTGGCTAAGACTATACATGTTGTTACCTTATGTTTTCTACTAATGCAGTTGTGTATAGTGATAGCATCAATTAAAAGTATTTTAAAAGTGTACTACTTAGAATCATGCCAATTCACCTTTTTCAAATAACAAGATTAAGACTGATGTTTGAACAACATTTAAAGAGCTGACTTATTTCAGTCTATACTTTAATAATTTAAGTTTAAAATAAAATATTTGGTATCTATTTATTATCTTCTTTGCAAAGCTGCTTCTTACAAAGAGAGGTGGTGTAAGTATTTTCATATTTACGCCATGAACATTTTTTATGTCATTATTTTATGTCAGGCCTTTTGTTTTAGGTGCTGGGCATTCAGAAGCGAGACACAGTCTCTGATCTCAGGTAGCTCACAGGTCACAGCAGAGAATATGGTTGGGTCATGACAGACTGCTTTGGCTATAGGGTGGAGGCTCCAACTATGGCCAGAGCTCTAGGGAATTGAAAAGCTTCTTGGATATGGTAGTTCCAGAGATGATTCTTGAGTAATAAGGAGGAATTAGTCAAGTTAAGGCTAGGGGTTTGCTTTCAGGAGATACTGAGGATATTTTTGATCCAAATAATGTATACATTGTTCTTATGTTTCCAGGCTCTAACATATATGGTAGAATTATAAGATTTATTTATTTAAAATATTTATATTTTACCTACTTTCCAAAATTGCTTACATCGATGAGGGTGGTGATGATGATGGTGATGATGATGATGATGATGTGTGTGTATATTTATATGCACTAAGAATATCTGAATGAAAATTAAATACCATAGAGTGAGAAAGGAGGATGGAAGTAAAATTTTAAATTTTTTATAATTCAATACTAAATGTAGCTCTAAATACATGTATATCAAGGCATAGATTTTATACTTCTGTTTGCCTGATAAAATAAAATGTAATTCATCAGATGAAATAGGCTTTTTCTTGGTACCAGATTCCAAAAGAAAGGTATTGTGTGTATTTAAGAAATGTATTTAAGGGACTGTGAGCAATTCCTTTCTGAAATATTGTTTGTTTCCATGGGCTTTTAGCAACACGGAGCAGAGATTTCAAACCTGTATTCTTTGGCAAGTGCCTGGAGGGCAGAACCTCTGCTGCTGATTGAAGGGACATCCTAATTCATCAGACACCAGACACACAGGTGGCAAAACTGACATTTCTTGTGAAGGCTGAGGAGCACCAACTGAATACTTCCTTGTTGGGAAAGCCATTCTCACCCCAGTGTGGAACTGGGCTGGGGCACATTTTCCCGATGGAGCAGCTTTGGATCTGTCTCCTTGGTTAAAACCCTGTTGTTCCATGCACAGATCATGGAAGGGATGAGTGGGGCCTGGAAAATGTCAAAGGGCAGTTATTGCCAGTTGGCTGGCCTGAGCATGGAAGAACTGTGCCATAATCCCTATGGACCACTTGGTCTTAAATACTCCTGCCTGTCTACACTGGGAATTAGCTACACAATATACCAAAAAAGAACTAAACTAGCCTCTTGGGTGGAGTTATTTAGTATCTTTAATTTGAACAGTGAAGATGGTATGGGCCAAGTTGTGGTTTTTGATTCCAGCATTATTTTTACTGAGTTATTCTTTTTGATGGTAATTAGATGTCAGATCCAATATTTTTCTTGAGACCATTTCATGTTCACATTAGCAAAAAACGTGTCTCTAATCCATCTAAAAGCTGCATCAAATTATTTAAACATAGAGAAGGAAAGGGGCTAGAAAATAGTTTTATTTCACAACATTTGGGATTAAAATTGGATCTGTGAGAAAATTACTTCTGTCCTCTCAAATTGGTAGTAATATATTATGAACCAAGGCTTGAAGGGGCATCAGTAATCTACAATCTATGTGAGGATCACACAGTTTGACACATGAGCAATTTCCGTCTATAAAATCAGGAGCTTATGATAGAGTTAGCATGATGAATTAGCTTTCTGGGGTTAAGAGGTGGTGGTGGTGGTGGCAGTAGCAGGTGAAACAGAGGACAGACTGAATGTTAGTGGGAGCATTTGCTTGCATATCTTATATGTAAGATAAAAATATTAACATATTTCACTCTTGCAAAACACTTATGTTACAAGGGGCTTTCACATACATCAATGGCTTTTGATGTTCACAGCAGTCTTACAGAATACAGACAGCAATAAGATTATCCTTGCTTTATACACGAAGGAACAGAGATGAAACTCTGAGAAGTGATAAATTCATGATCACGTAGGAAATATGCAGCAAATTTGGGATTGAGACATGGGTTTTCTGACTCCAAATCTAACACTCTTTCACCAAATGTAAACTGCAATTCATTTCAGAGAAAGATAATATAGCATTTGGATAAATTTGAAAGTCATTTAATAGAAATTATGTACCTAAATGTTAAATTATCAAATCATTGTGCAATATTCCCAAATCCTAGAATTAGCACAGGTTTAGACTGAACAAAGTGAGGAATGTAATTATTTAAGTGTCTTGCTGTAAAATAAGTATAATTAGAAATTGATCTATTTTGCAATGGTGAAAATATTGTTAAGATGTTCTCAAATCCTTAGAAACAATGAAAGGCTGTAGAGAACAGTTCAGGAATCTTGCTCAATTATGACAGCTGTCCAGTTCTTTCTTCTCCAAAAATCATGGTACCCAATGATGTATTTTAAAGCAATGCATTAACAAGGATGTGATTGCCATAAAAGACATGTAAATAAGTCTCTTTGGTGGCCTTATAGTTTAGGTTCTCTGTACCTTCCATTCCAACAACTCTGGGAATGCTTTATGATATCATTGAACTTCAACAACCAGCAAAGCTGTGCCCCAAAGGGACAAAGTATGCCCTGTTCCTGAAGACATGTCAAGACATCCCTGTGCAAATGTGTGATGAGTTGACAGAACAAAACCTCCGCCCTATTACCAGAGCCTCCCCCTCCCTTCTTCAGACTTCACTAGTATATTATCTGTGTTCTCAACTGGTGTCAAAAGACCCAGAGCCTTTTTTATTTGTCTCTCTGGATTGTTGATTCACTCTCAGCATCAGAGAAGGACTTTCTCCCTTGCTCTTCCCTGTTCATCCTCCCTACTCCTGCTAAGAAGAGCTGTCACTATTTCAATAACTAAAAGCAACAGATCATTATATACTTTAATCCATAAATAAACATTTCTTCCTTTGAACTTTATTAAATTTAGATGTGTTTTATTTTGAAACAATCTGGCATCCCTATCATTTAGACATATAAAACTGGCAATTAATTTTGGTCTTTAGGAGTACTGGTGGTCTAGAAACAGTGAGTTTATGCCAACAAAAGCAAATGAAAACCTCAAACATGCAGACATAATGCTCAAATAAGAAAATCACAAAGTGTTATGCTCAGTAGCTATGCAACTTGTTCCTGATGGTGTCCATCAAAATTCTTGGCTTATTTAAAGAATTTTGAAGATGAGAATTCTATTTTCTGAAACATTATTCATCTGAATAAAATAATTATTCAGTGAAACGTAAAAATTAAGTCATAATTTGTCTGATTATGAAAATGTTGAAAATTATATAATGGCAAATATATTCCTATTAATTATAAATACATTAAAGATTTGAATGTTTACTAGATACAAAGCATTGTGCCAGATTCTACAAGGAAGTTTTGACAGTTTTGTTTTCAAAGAGCATACAAACCAGTGAAGAAGAAGACACCAAAACTGATTGTTTAGTATAATAACCAGCCCTCCTAGACACTGAATGACTTCTGAGGCTGGGTCCTAAAAGGCATTGCAGCTTCTGCCTTGGTCTTTGGATTGCTCATACTGGGGGGAGTCAGACTTATGCTGGGAGACTAGCCCACTGGGAAGGCCCTCTGGAAAGAAGTGAGACCTCTGCCAAGAGCCAGCACTAACTTGCCAGCCAGGTGAGTGAGCCATATCAGAAGTGGATCCTCCAGCCCTAGGAGACTGAAGATCCCTGTGACTCTGGTCAACACCTGCTGTAACTTCAGAGAAGACCTTGAGCCAGAACGACTAGATGAGTTGCTCCTGAATTCCTGACCCATAGAAACTGTGAGAGGCAATTAGTGATTATTTTCATTCTCAGCAAGCAGTTTTTGGGGGTGATTTGTTACTCAAAAACAATACTGAGCCTCTAGCACGTGCCAGGTGCTGTTCTGGGGGTCAAATGCTAATCAAGATGAACAATGTCTGTCATACTCCCAGCTTATAATTTATCAAGGATATAATCAAAGAATAAACATGAGAGAGGCTCTGTAAAGATGGCTGAGTAGGAAGCACCATGAATCTGTCCCCCGACTTAGTGACTGCACTGGCAGAATCTGATGTAACCATTTTGGAACTCTGGAGTCTGTTGAAGGCTTACAACTTCCAGGGGAGTACTTGGTGGGTAAATTGAAGTTAATTTAGATAAATTTTAGCTTTTAGCACAGTAGCAGCTACCCATCACTCACCCCTAGGCACACAGCAGGCAACTGTGCATGTGTTCCTAGAGAAACTTGCACAGAGCTTATGAGAGCCAGGGTGGAAAAAAACAAAAATCCTCCAAATATCAGTGATCTGTACTCTGATCACTAATTGCTGCTTCTAATTACAGAGGTGCAGACAAAGAGGCTGGCAGCCATTGTTATTGCACCTTCCCCTCACCCCCACCATTGTTGCAAGCCCTCCCTCTCTGGCTGAAGTGAGCTCCAGGGGGATTTAAAGAGCTGGTCATTTTCTCTTTCCCTTTAATTTTTTTGCTTTTTCCCCTTTTAGAAGCATGACATTAAAGACTAGGAAATTAAAAAAACAAAACAACTGTATACAAGGGAAAAATTAGAAAGCCCAGGGAAAGGCTCAGAAAAGACTTGAGAAAATCTTAAATTTACACCTCAGGCTGATCTTCAGCACAGAGACAACATGAAACAATAAAGCAAAAAGAAAAACAATAAAGAAACCCAGCAAACTCCAAGGGAAGAGGAGAATCTGATTTCCAGAGTTACCACATTATTAGATTCAAATGTCTAGTGTTCAACAAAAAAATCACAAGGCATACAAAGAAACCAGAAAGTATGGTCCATTCAAAGGAAAAAAATATATCAACAGAAAATGTCCCTGAAAGACTTAATGGCAGATACACTAGACACTAGTATACACTAGACAAAGACTTTATTAATTAATTTATTTTTATTTAAATTTATATGAACACGTGGTGGAGTATTGGTTTCAGGAGTAGAATTTAGTGATTCATTGCTTACATATAACATCCAGTGCTCATCCCATTAAGTGCCCTCCTTAATGCCCATCATCCAATTAGCCCATCCTCCCACTCACCTCCCCTCCAGCAACCCTTAGTTTGTTCTTTATATTTAAGAGTCCCCTATGGTTTGCCTCCTTCTCTGTTTTTATCTTATTTTTTCATTCCCTTCCCCTATGTTCATCTGCTTTGTTTCTTAAATTCCGCATATGAGTGAAATCATATGATATTTATCTTTCTCTGATTGACTTATTTCACTTAGCATACTACAGTCCAGTTCCATCCATGTTGTTGCAAATGGCAAAATTTCATTCTTTTTGATCACTGAGGAATATTCCATTGTATATATATATCCCACATCTTCTTTATCCATTCATCACTTGATGCATATTTGGACTTTTTCCATAATTTGGCCATTGTTGATAGTGCTGCTATAAATATTGGGATGCATGTGTCCCTTAAAACCAGCATTTTTGTATCCTTTGGGTAAATGCCTACTAGTGCAATTGCTGGGTGATAAGGTAGTTCTATTTTTAACTTTTGGAGGAAGCTCCATACTGTTTTCCAGAGTGTCTGCACCAGTTTGCATTTCCACCAACAGTGTAAGAGGGTTCCCCTTTATATGCATCCTCACCAACATCTGTTGTTTCTTGTGTTGTTTATTTTAGCCATTCTGACAAGTGTGAGGTGATATCTCATTTTGGTTTTGATTTCTATTTCCATGATGATGAGTGATGTTGAGCATCTTTTCATGTGTCTGTTAGCTATCTGGATAACTAGACAAAGATTTTAAACAACTATCTTCAAAGTGCTCACAGTATTAGAAGATGTGTAGGAAGCCAGGAAAATAATATGCGGCTAGAATGGAAATATTAATGAACAGATAGAAAACATAAAATAAAAGAATTCTGGAGGTGAAAAGTAAAAAAAAAACTAAAATGAAAATTTTACTAGAGGCATTCAAAGGCAAATTTGAGCAGGCAAAAGAAAGAACCAGTGAACTTAAGAAAAAACAATCGAAATTACTGACTCTGAAGACCAGAAAGAAAAAAGGTTGATGAAAAGTGAACAGAACATCAGAGACCTGTGGGACTCCATTCAACAGACAAACATCATGGTTGTATTGTTGTGTGCATCATTCTGGAAGTCCCAGAGACAGAGGAGAGAGAAAAGGACAGATAGAATATTTGGAGAAATAATGGATGAAAATTTCCCAAATTTGATGAAAGATATAGAGATCCAAGAAGCTCAGTGAACTCCAGATAAGATGAAGTTAAAGAAACCCACATTACAACCAAGATTTCAAAAGCAAAAGCAGAAAACAGCAAGAAGGAAATATTGTCACATACGAGAATCCATAATAAGATTTCTCATCAGAAACTTTGGAGGTCAGAAGACAGTAAAATGATATACTCAAAGTTCTAAAAGAAAAAAGAAACTGTGGACCAAAAATCCTATATCTAGCAAAACTACCCTTCAAAAGTGTAAGAAATTCAAGACATCCCCAGAAAAACAAAGTTGAGAGTATTTGTGATCACTAGAGTTGTCCTGAAAAAAATGATCAAGGAGGTCCTATAAGGTGAATGGAAGGATATATACAGTAACTTGAAGCCATATGGAGAAATAAAGATCTCAATAAAGGTAAATACATAGATGATTATAAAAACTAGTGTTATTATAACAATAGTTTATAACTACTTTTCATTTTCTACATGATTTAAGAGACTAATAAACTTAAAGAAAAAAACAGTTATTAGTATAAAATCCAGGATTACTATAACTTTGGTGTGTAACTCCTAATCTTGTTTTCTACATAATGTAAGAGGCTAATGCATTTAGAAGACTTATTAGCTTATGTTTTTAGGCACATGATGCATAAAGATGTAATTCTGGGACATCAACAACTGTAAGGAGTGGAGACAGAAAGAAAGAAGCAGAGTTTTTGCATGTTATTGAAGTTAGACAGTTCTAAAATTAAATTAGATCCTTATAACTTCAGGATGTTAAATGTAATACCCATGGTAACTACAAAGAAAACAGCTATAGAATATACGCAAAAGGAAATGAGAAAGGAATTTAAAAATCTGACTATAAAAAATAAAAAATACAGAAGACAGTAATGCAGGGAATGAGGGACAAAAAAAGCTTTAAGGTATATAGAAAATGAAAACAATGGCTGAAGTAAGCTACTTATCAGTAACTACTGAAATATAAATATATTAAATACTCTTATCAAAAGACAAAGACCGGCAGAATGGATAAAAATATGTGATCGAACTATATGCTGTCTACATGAGACTCACTCAAGATCCAAAGACATAAACAGTTTGAAAGTAAAAGGATGGAAAAAGATAATCTATGAAAACAGTAAGCAAAAGAGAGCAGAGTAAAATAGGCTTTAAATACAAAAAAGATTACAAGAGACAAAGTAGGGTGTTAATACATTAATAAAAGATTCAATACAGCAAGACAATATAACAATTATAAACATTATGCACTTAATGACAGAGTATAAAAATATCTGAAGCAAATTCTGACAGGATTGAAGGGAGGAATATAGTTCTATAATAATAGTTGGTGATATCAATATCTGACTCAATAATGGATAGAGCAATTAGATTAAAACTAAGGAAATGGAGAACCTAAAAATCACAATAAACCAACTAAATATAACAGATATATACAGAACATGCTACCCAACAACAAAAGAATAAACATTCTTCTCAGGTGTACATGGGGCATTTTCTAGGCTGATAATATGTTAGGCCATAATTAAGTCTCAGTAGATTTACAAAGATAGATATATACTGTGGAAATAAGCAACACATTTTTTTCCCCTGAGGTAACAACTTTTATTTTTATTTATTTATTTATTTATTTATTTATTTATTTATTTATTTATTTTTTCAATATATGAAATTTATTGTCAAATTGGTTTCCATACAACACCCAGTGCTCATCCCAAAAGGTGCCCTCCTCAATACCCATCACCCACCCTCTCTTCCCTCCCACCCCCCGTCAACCCTCAGTTTGTTCTCAGTTTTTAACAGTCTCTTATGCTTTGGCTCTCTCCCACTCTAACCTCTTTTTTTTTTCCTTCCCCTCCCCCATGGGTTTCTGTTTAGTTTCTCAGGATCCGCATAAGAGTGAAAACATATCGTATCTGTCTTTCTCTGTATGACTTATTTCACTTAGCATAACACTCTTCAGTTCCATTCACGTTGCTACAGAAGGCCATATTTCATTCTTTCTCATTGCCACGTAGTATTCCATTGTGTATATAAACCACAATTCCTTTATCCATTCATCAGTTGATGGGCATTTAGGCTCTTTCCATAATTTGGCTATTGTTGAGAGTGCTGCTATAAACATTGGGGTACAAGTGCCCCTATGCATCAGCACTCCTGTATCCCTTGGGTAAATTCCTAGCAGTGCTATAATAAGCAACACATTTTTAAACAACCAATGGATAAAATAAAATAAGGGAAATTAAATAATACTTAGAGATGGAACGAAAACAAAAAACACAACATACCAAAACTTATGCGACACAGCAAAAGCAGTGCCAAGGAGCGAAATTTATAGCTGTAAACACTTATATTAAAAAGCAAGAAAGGGGCACCTGGGTGGCTCAGTTGGTTGAGTGTCTGACTTTGGTTTGGGTCATGATCTCATGGTTTGTGAATTTGAGTCCCACCTTGGGCTCTCTGCTGTCAGCGTGGAGCCTGCTTCAGATCCTCTCTCCTCCTCTCTCTCTGCACCTCCTTTGCTCACATTGTGTCTGTCTGAAAAATAAATGAACATTAAAAAAGAAACAAGAACGATCTCTGGGGTGTCTGGGTGGTTCAGTCAGTGAGGGGTCCAAATTCAACAGCATATTAAAAAGATTATATACCAAGAGAAATACTGTATGATTGCACTTCCATGAGGTACTCAGAATAGTCAAAATCATAATGACAGAAAGTATAATCCTGGTTGACAGGGGCTGGTTGGGGAGGGGAGAATGGAGAATGAGTGCTTAATGGGGACAGAGTTTAAATTTTATGAGATGAAAAGAGTTATGGGTTGGATGGTGGTGATGGTTGCATAACAATATGAATGTATCTAATAACCAGTGAACTGTGCACTTAGAAATGGTGAAAATGGTAAATTTTATGTTGGGTATATTTTACCACAATTAAAAAAGCAAAAAAAAAAAAGAATAAGTATGATGGAACCATATGTAATATTTTGACCAAAAATTAAGACTAAATATGAGACATTTCAAGTGAATTGTAGTTTACAAGGGATAGGAGTCAAGAGAAGATGAAGGTAACTGCCTGACTTGGTGAGGAGGAGAAGAAATCTTGAGAAGAGGTGGGGTTGGCTGGACTAGGAAGGAAGGGGGCGAATGATGTGGATAGGCAGAGTGTAGGAGGAAGGTACTCCAGGAACAGAAGAAAATAAGCAGAGGCAGCAAGGTGGGAACCCATGCCTAGGATGTGGTGAGTGAATCAACGGAGGCAAAATGGAGAATGGAGGGGAAGATGTATCAGGCCTCATAAGAGAGACTTGGTTGCCTAGCCGAGAAGGTCAGATCTGATCCCCAAGGCAACAAAATCATTGGAGATTTTTGAGTTAGTACATGGCAGTGTAAGATTTTTTAATTGGCTATTTATAAGAGTATTTTTAAGAGTGTTAATCACCTGGTATATGTCTGCTACTGTGCAGGGAATTTATGGGGACCAAATTAATAACAAACCATCTTTTCCTTCAGGGAATGTATGATCTCATTGGGGATAGAAAATATGCATGCACGTGTGACAGAAGTCATTGTGACAATAAGGCAGCAATACTCATTTAGAGGATCAGTGTAGTCAATAATGATAGCAAAAGCTTATATTGTGCTTACTGTGTGCTAAGGACTATTCGAAGGATTGGCATATATTAATTCAATTAATACAACACCTGCATGAAGTAGGCAACATTAGTATCCCTATTTTACAGATGAGAAAACAGAGACATGGATAATTTAAGTACCACCCCTCCCAGCCATATCAGAACAGTAAATAGATGAAGGGTTTCAATCTAGAAGCTACTAAAGGCTACCCTATCATGCCTTAAAAGAAGTAAGCTAGATTTACTGAGGCCTGGATTCTACTAACGCTTTCAATCCTCATTAATTTGTTTATGTTGTAGTCAGGGTAAATTGTTATTTGTTATCCAGTTTGGGGGTGTAGACTAGTATCAACATTACTGAACTCTTGTTTCACTGCATGGTGAGGGTAAAATGCTACAGTAATTGTGTTGGAATACATTAGAAGTTGACTTAAACCTAGGCTACTTCTTTTAGTTACATATGGCACACCTATATTTCTATAATTAATTAAAAACAACAACAACAACCCCCTAAGTATTGAGTTGGCCGTTACAATGTAACAGGTTTTATATGTAGAATACACATGATGTGTCCAAGTGCAGACCCAGGAGTCAGAGCTCTGAGTTCTTGCCACAGTTCTCCTTTTTTTTTTTTTTTTTTTTTGATTGTGTGATCCTGGGAAAGTCGCCTTTCTGACCCTGCTTCTGCATGGCAGAGCTCACATTACCTGCTGTCCTTCGTTCCCAGATGACTGAATAAGATAATGATGTGGAAGCTTTAAGAAAACCAAGAACCTGGGCTTGACACTTAATTCCCTGTAAAAAGGATCCTCTGTGAAAAGGAGAGAATACCTTTTTCACAGGGTTGTTTGGAGGATTCTATAGACATTATGTGTGAAACACAGTGTGCTAAATAAACATTAGCTACACACAGACCATCAAATATTATACAAATGTGAGGTAGTATTATTTTTATTTTTCTTGGTTGTATCTCACAATTTTCTGAAGAACACCAAAATTTCCAGGCTGAACTGGGAAAGCTCTGGAATACCACAGTATGGCTTGTCTAGTGTTTTCTTTCCACCAACTTGTTTTGAAAGCAGAAGTACTGGAAATATTGCATAAAAACCCAGGCTGGCTAGATTTCAAGTCCTATTTCTAGACCAGAGTGGTTTGGATTGGTTTGAATAAGATTCTGAACATTTGGATGTGGAGACAGAACCTAACCTCAGAAAACTGAGAAATGACAAACAAACTGAAAATTTTCAAATTATGGGATGGTTTAGGGGCTATGGGCAAATGTCCATTAGCAACTAGGATGCAATTATCAAGCTTGTTTTTAGACCATGTCCAAAGAGCCAGTTTTTGTTTTCAGTTGCTCTCTTCTGAAGTGAAATTCTTGCTTGCCTAGGCTCTGGCAGCAGTAGCAATTAGAAGTACAACTTATTTTGGTCAGTTTTCTGTTAAAAGTTTGTTTGAAAGTTATAATGTTGGTAATAACTAATTGGTGCTCACTTTATAGTTTTATATGTTATTCTTATGTATTATTATATACAACTTTCATATTTAATATTATTCTTATAGATTAATAATGAATAATTATAATGCATAATTATACTAATTACATGTAATTATTATATGAATTAATAATTATCATAGAATAATTATAATTACCTTGTAAAACTTTCATTGAGTTCTTTTCATATATCAGACCATGTTGAACGCTGAGGATAGAGGTGAACATGGCATAGGCCCTGGGCTTAGGGAGTTTGTCCCTTGTCAGGGGAGGCAGACAAGTTGGCAGCCAGTTGTGTTATAGTGTGATGTGTGTGGTCTAGTGGCCACTGCCCCCATGATGAGGGAGGGCTTTTATTTAACATCAGTGATGCATGTTCAGTGCATGTTCTCCATGCTATTCCCAATTCTTGAAATGTAACTCTTGTTTGTATTTTACAGATGGGGAAACTGAGGCTCAGAGAACTATGTGGCAAAACTGGCATGTGAATCCAGGTGTGTCTGTCTACACCTTTTCCCACTTACCATGTTTCACATGTGTTCCTGTATATCCGTGGCTTCCTTTTTATCTGGAAACCAAGAAAAAGCTGGTCTGCTCACTTGGAAGACCCATAAAAGGCTTGGAAAGGGGTATCGATTCCTCTTGCATGAAGTGGTGCACTTGGGGGGACAAAGGGGAAAAAGCAGGAAGAGTTTCCATTTATTCCTGCCAAGAGAAATGCTGGTTTCTACAGCTGCTGCTGTGTATGCAGGAGGGACAGCTGGAGCATCGGTGGCCACCTCTGTCCTGCTCAGAGAGCTCACAAGAGAGTAACATGTTACATGGTGCCATGAATTTTTAATGACGTGGGCTTGAAAAGTAGTTTCAGAAGGTGAGCAAAATAGTAAGTTAATTGAGCACTGCTGCTCAGCCTTCCTCTCCCAGTGTAGTTTTCAAGGAAATATGGCTGAAATATCAGCTGTCAGATGATGAATATTTTAAAGAAAATTCTATTATGCACCCAAGGTTCACTCAGCTTGGTAATGAGAGTAATGAGGACAGTTACCTTTAGGGAAAGGAAGTGAGATCACTCTTGCCACTTACTGGGGGCTGGTTTGACAGGCATCTGCTCTGAGCATGGGGCTATGTCTGGGGAAATCACAGCTGCTTGTCGTAACCTCACCCGGTAGGAAAAACTCCACCTTACAATGGTTTGGAGCTCTATCTGTGGCAGAGAGCTGGCTGCAAACTATTTTTATTCCCTTGGCTGATCATTGAGGTAGAATCCATCACCTGATGAATATTCAATGGATGAAGTTAAAAAAAAAAAAAAAAAAAAAAGAACATCTCTGCTCTCCTGCAAAGCCCTCTGTGGCCCAAACAGAAAGAAATCACAAAGGCAAGAGAGGAAAAGCCGGGAACATCCCCTTCCTCCTCAATATGAATGCTCTCCACAGACACCAGAAAAGGTATGACCTTGGGAAAGGCAAAGGAAAAAGAATAAGTTTTCAAATTACTTCAGAGACATAGCCAGAGAGAAAAGAATATAGCCTTGAAATTAAGAGAATATGAAAAGTGAGCCAAGCGTATCCCAATTACTTTTGCTACCTCTGATTGAATATAGGCTGTTTGGTTTTTTCCTTGACTTTGGAATGGAGGTTTGGGCTCCAAAGGGTGAAAAGGCACCACTTTATGCTGCTACAAGGAACATAGCTCTGATGGGGCTGCACTGCCTGCAGTTTCTAAATAGCACCCACCACACTTTTACAAAGGAAAAAAATAGAAAATAATTCTTTCTCCAAAGGCTGTGTTATGAAGTCAGTTTTGCTAGTTGTGCAACTATTACTTGCTGAGCCAGAATGGAAATAGTTGGTATTTTTGCCCATGCTGTTCCAGCAGGATTTGATGAATGTTGTGCCTGTGGTGACTCTAACCTATCTCAGACAGGAGGGTAGTTTAGGCATCAGCTGTTTCTCTCATCATCCTGCCTGTGCTCCTTCCCTGCTCCCCACTATGGGAGCTCATCAACCATGTCATGTTCATGGTGCATGCTTCCCTGGGTGTTCCCAAACCATCCCCTGTTGTCCTTGCAGTTCCTACACTTCTGAGTTACTAGCCAGTGATGGTTTGCTTGTTGTGAGAACATCATGAAAAGAAACTGAGAAGTCAGACACCCACTGTAGGACATTGTTGTTTTTAATTACTTAAACAATTTTAATTTCAGTATAGTTAACATACAGTGTTATATTAGTTTCAAGTGTACAATACAGTGACTCAACAATTCTAGAACATTCTTCATAATAACAATTAACACAGGTACTGTGCTGTCTAGATACCTGGTACTTATTAGGCATGGTACAGCTTGTTTCTCTGCAACCCAATGGCATATATATCATTTTCTTAATTTTACAAATAAGGATAAATGGGGCTCAAAGAGCTTAAGTGGTATGACCAAAATCACACAGTTTAAAATGGAGCAGCTAGGGGTGCCTGGGTGGCCCAGTCAGTTAAGCATCCGACTTCGGCTCAGGTCATGATCTATGGTTTGTGAGTTTGATCTCCATGTTGGGTTCTGTGCTGACAGCTCAGAGCCTGGAGCCTGCTTCGGAATCTGTGTCTCCCTCTCTCTCTGTTCCTTCCCCGCTCGCACTCTGTCTCACTCTCTCTCCCAAAAACAAATAAAGATTAAAAATTTTTTTTTAATGGAGCAGTTGGGGTAACCCAGATGAGCATAACCCCACAATCTGTGCTTCCCTTTTTCTCTCTCTGGAAGGACATGGGATAGAAAAAGGTAGACTGGTTTTGGGGCTGGGGGACTCTTGCCAGGACCCTTTCAACCTTCCCTGAGCAGTTGGGGAGGTTAGAGGAAGTCCATTCTATTCTGCCTCTTCTTTGTTGCTTCCTTGTCTTGGGTGGTCATAACCTGGCAGCAGACAACTATTTGAGGAACCTCAGGTGGCCAAGCACACACAAGGAACAGGAAAGGGGTAGTGCATGAGTAAGTCAAGCTGAAATCCATGCCCACCCAGAAACAGGGTTGCAGTGGAGATGGCCAGGAGACTTGGGCAGGTCCTGGCACATAAAAGCTGGAGCAGGAATGCTGGATGGTGGAAAAAATGCACGTATTTGGTTCCAAACTTTAAGTATGTCAATTTAAAAATAGGAACAGAGATGTTTAGTTTTCACCTAAAATAATACAGTTTTTCCAGCCCTGTAAAAAATTCTGGATTTGTGATGCAGTGAAATAATGCCTAATGGAAGGGGTGAGTAACTCAATTGTGGAGAGCAAAGCAGACTTTTTTGCCATTATGATCCTACCCTACCCAGTATCTGCTGGTGCAGCCTCTAAAAAGTGGAGTGTTCTAGGCCATTTTAGTATACTTACTGGTACTTACTGAGTAGCTGCTACATGCAGGCATTTCATGTGTTTCCTTTCCACTTAAGACATAAAATAATCCTTAAAAAAAGTAATTTTTTTTAAAACAAAGTTTCCCCCACTTTTACCAGAGGGAACTCAAACTCTAAGATATTGACTGCTTTGCCAAAGACAGCACAGCTAGTAAGCAATGAGACAGAGATTTGAACTCAGACCAGATTGCCAACCCTGAATTTCTGTTAGTTCTGATGTCTTCTCTATGATCAGTGGTGCTGCTGCTTTGTAGCATTCTCTGTCATTTTAACCTATGTGTCAAAGTGGCACCACCACGTCCAACTCATAGGGAAATTCTCCATTGGTTAGATCTGTTTGTACCTTAGGGTTCTCCTTTTATTCTCACATTACCTCACAGAGAGTTCAAGTTCCTATACCCATTCAGGGGACTGACATATCTTAGTTGTCCACAGGTGATTGGGGCTTCCGAGCCTAAAGATAATTTTTCCTTTGGGTTCCTCTACCATGTTTCCTGTTCTTATGCCAGAAGGCTTTCATCAGTGTCACCTGGGGACTCCATGGTTCCTCTTGAGTCCTTACTCCTCACCCCCAGCCATGTCTTATCTAGTCCTGGAGGGGACATCTGGTTCTGCAGACATGATGCAGAGGATATTGCCTCAAATTTAGGTAACATTTTCCCCCTAATCTCATGGGTTGGGGAAGAGAAAACAGCCCTCAGGAACCAACGAAGGGAGAGAGGAGGGGAGAACAAGCAGACTGCTACTTCCAGATAACCTGCCTTGGAACTGACCTAAGCTAACTTAGTCATTCTCCGGTCAGAGGCCTAGCCAAGTATTGTTGAGCCTGAAATGTATTCAATAGGTGACCCTTGTTAAGATAAAGACTACAAAACTGTGGCCAGCAAATTGGATACAGAGCCTGAGAAGAGGCCCGTACAATGAAGCTTGAAGCCTTGAAGCTGAAGTGTCATTAGCTTCACAGCAGATCTGCCTCTCTGCAGTTTTTAGCTTAAATTTGGTAAAGAGCCACTGAGATGAGATGTTGGAGGTGGTAAGGGATGGCTACTCCTTCATACACTCTCTATCAGGTTATAATGAACTGACACTTATATACAGACATTTATTACTCAAATATTCACTCCAAGTAGGCACAAAGCAGTTTATAAAACCTGTTCTTGCAGTGAAGACCCAGCCTCTGGCCTTTTAGTGGTTCCCACCACAAAGGGTATGTCAAGGCAAGCCCAAGAGCACTCTTGAGGTAGATTCTGTGTCTTCTAGTCAGTACCAAGCACTTGACTGCACCTTGTACTGACCTGTGCTAGACTTTGGGTGTATTCCTTAGGGGAACTCCCTACAGGCCCTGTGCCTGGCTCTGACCACTTCACGCAAGAAGGGGAGTGTTCCTAAACAATTTTAGTGAATCTGTGTACCCTGGATACTGTTAATATCACCAGTGAAGGACAATTTCTAATATTTATTATGCTACTTACAAGTCATTACTTTGACCACAAAACCCATTTTTGGGTTTGATACCCAGTATGCTCATTCACAAAATGTTAGTTCTTAACAAATATTTAAAAATTTGTTTATTATTATTTAAATTGTGATAAAAAGCACATAACATAAAATTTACCATCTTAACCAGTTTATAGCTCAGTGTCAATAATACATTCACATTGTTGTATAATTGCCATCAACGTCTATCTCCCAGACTCTTCATCTTACAAAACTGAAACTCTGAACCCATTAAACACAATGCACCCTCCCCACCTTCCCTAGCTCCTGGTAATCATCATTCTATTTTCTGTCCTTATGCATTTGACTACTCTAAGTATCTTATATGAGTGGAATCATATACTATTTGTCATTTTGTGACTGTTTTATTTCACTTAGTATATCCTCTAGGTCTATTTATGTTGTAGCAGGGGTAGAATTTTTTTTCCTTATTAAGCTCAAATAATATTCCACTGTGTGTATACACCACATTTTGTTTATGTATTTGTCTTTCAGTGGCCACTTGGGCTGCTTCTACCTTTTGGATGTTGTGAATAATGTTGAACATGGGTGTACAAATATCACTTCATGACCCTACTTTCATTCTTTTGGGTATATACTCAGAAGTAGGATTGCTGGATCCTATGGTGACTCTATTTTTAATTTTCTGAGGAATTGCCATACTGCTCTGCAAAATGTCAGTTTTCAATGGAAATAATGATGACGGAAGAACTCATTGTGTGGCCCTTTGTGGCACTGTGCTGCCGACCTTCTCTGGGCTGGGCCTTCTAACGAGCACACAGGAACTGACCATTCCCACAATGGAAGTATAAACTCGCTGCCTTTTACATAGCAACACAGTGATTATACTGAAATGTTGCAGCTGGTAACTCACAGACACATGACATTCTGTGTTTCCAAACAGAATGGGAAGCCCTTTGATGATAAAAATCAGGTCTAGTATTTATTTCTTCCTTTGCGTTATGATAGTTACTCATTTAAAAGAGGTGGGGAAGTAAGAAAGAGCACTGACCCGGAGATGAAAAACCCATCTGCTTTCCCAGTTCTAGTAGTTGAGTCTTTTCTTTCTCTAGTAAGGGAATCTTGGGCAAACCCACCATCCTTCATCCTTGAAATGCAAAAGTTCCATAATAACACAACTGAAAGCAAGCATGTGCATTTCTCTTATACAAGGATATTGTCATTTACTGGCCAGTGGTTTTCCCAGGGAGGAGAAGATAGGACTTCTTGATCATGATTTGCATCCAGATAATGCTGTCTCCCAGGCACCTGAGATTCCTCCAAGTGAGGCTAAGTGGAGGACAGCCTCTTCCTAAGGCATTTTGAGGCAGATATCACATCCTTTGTTCTTCTTTTCTCAAGTCTGATCCAGCACTTGGGGGTGGGGAGGAAGGAGAGGGGAAGAAAGCAGGAGGTGGCAGGAGGTAGGTGGAGTCTTCTTTTCTCTTTCCATTTTGAGATGACTGATCAAACTGCCACCCAAGCCTATTTCTACCACTTAGCACTTAACTGCTTCATCTTACCTACCAATTAATGGTTCTAATCAGTGACTTAAGCTTGTATCAGATCAAATGACAAAAACCTGAGTTTTGGGCTCTGCTTGGCAGGCTGTAGGCTCACATTGAGGTCTGCTTGCAGGGACTTTGAATGGAATTTGTCTGGAGAGAAAAAATAAGACATCTCCTCTTTGTTTTTAATTAATGCAGTCACCAGTTTTTCATCCCAAAGTGTCACACACAGAAAATCAAAGAAGCCCTTGTATAAATAATAAGAAAAAAGGTTCTGTCTATTAGTAATGGAAAGCATTTTCAAGGAGAGCTTGATAGAGCTCTGATAGGCTTGGCACTTCCTTCAGGTAAAATCTCTCAAAAATCATAACATAAATTATACATTTGTTCAAGTCTTTTTATGATAGAATATTAAGAGTCTCATTTTAATAGTGTCTTAAGGAAAAAGAAAAAAATATATAAGAACCTCTTATCTAGGTCATAACATGAATCCTGATTCAACTAAAATGTGAAAAACTTTTAGCTTTTTTTTTTTATTATTATTGGCTTTTGTTTTAGTTTAGTTAGAGGCTTGAAAAGGATTCTGTGAAAAAGATTATTCTAGGGATTTGTTTTTGTTCTCTCACCAGTTTCTCTGGAAAACTTGATCAGGAAGGAGTAAAGGATGATTTTGTTTCATTTGACTTGTCAGATCTGAATCCTCAGTTGGACACAGAATGGAATTGCTGAATATCCTCCAGCAGTTTGCCATATTGAGTATTAACTGTCAGTCATGGGATGGAGAGCTATGAGCTCAGTCCCCTTTGGGGCTGGTTTGTTTCCTTTGGGTTTGTTGTGTTAAACCTACTGAAATGTGCTAGCTGGAGCACGCCATCTTTAACTCCTGTTGTCTCTGTGAAATGTATCTCTAGGACTTGCCAAGAGAACGCAAGCTGATATTCACTTCAGTAAGCAGAATTGCCTGAGTGCTAGTTGCTATTTACATTTTCATTCTTCCAGAAGAGGTTTCTCTAGATACTCCCCATCCCAGTGCCCCAATCCATCGAGTTTCTCACCTGTGACTCCTCTCTTGCTTTAGAAGATTCCAGAATAGATTTGATGCAAAGAGGGTAGGATGACAGGCAGTCAGGACACAAACCCACTGGGATACATTCTTTACTTGCACTGTTGTCTTCTGATGTACATTATCCCTCTGCTCATCACAGCCACCATATAAAGTTGGCAGGGAGTTGCTCTCCCAGCTATTACGGATTGAATGTTTGTGCCTCCCCCCTTCAATTCATATGTTGAGCCCCCCCACCCCCAACTTTGATGGTATTAGAAAGTGAAGCCTTTGGAAGGTAATTGGAGCCTTTGGAGGTCATAAAGGGGGAGGATTAGTGTCCTTATAAAAATCACAAGACAGCTTTCTTTCCATCTGTGCTCTCCACCATGGGAGAATACAATGAGAAGTCAGCAGTCTGCACCATGGAAGACAGCTCTCATGAGAACCAGATCATTCTGGCACTCTAATCTCAGACTTGCAACCTCTGGAACTGTGAGAAATAAATTTCTGTTGTATATAAGCTAGTATTTTGTTATAGCAGCCTGGGCTAAGACACCAAAGTTGCTGAAGGTCACATGGCCAGCATATGACAAGCCAAACTTTGAATAAAGAGAGATTTTTTGAGTCCTGGTCTAGGATTCCTTTCATGACATGATGTCACCTCTTGGAAATTGGTGTTAGAAGATCTGAGGAACAAATGGCTAATGTGAAATTAAAAGACCCAGGTAGAATGCCAATCTGATCTATTACTACTCCTATGACATGAGCATTTAAACACTCTGAATCCTTGTCCCATTTTCTGTCATGTGGTTCTACACCAGTCCTTGTGCATAGGCTTGTAAAGATCCTTCCAACTCTCTGAAACACCTCATAAGTCTATTAAAAATCTTGAATTCAGCTGCATTTGGCATCTGACAAGTTAATTAATTAGGTCCAAACGATGGGATGGAGAAAGTCTGGGTGTAAGAACTCTGGAAATGCTGTTGCCTTGGTCTTTCTCATTGTAAAAATAACAAAAGAAAAGAACCTTAAAGTGAATTGGAAAACTTCCCATGATATCAGGTAGTTACTTTATTATAAATGAAGGGGTAGAATAATTAAAGAAAAATCACAACTTCTTTCTTAGAATGTTAATTCACTGACTTACCAACAAATACTTAGTGGTTATGCAATATATACCAGTCAACTATTCCAGGGGCAAGTTGCAAGCAGGATGGATGAACTCCTTTATTTTCTGGGTCTTACATTCTAGTGAGGAAACAGAGATAATAAAGAAATAATGCAATAGTACACAAGAAATCATCGATGTTGCGATGAAAACAAAATAGTGAGAAGCCAGCAAGAATAACTGGAAGGCTTCTATAAGGTGAGGAAAGGCTTCTGTGAAGAGGTGTTGTCTGCACTTCATCCTGGATGATCAGGAGCCAGCCACACAAGTAATGGGGAAGAGCACAGAGCTGGAGGAGTCAGACAGGCATGCTGATTATCTGGGCCAGTGGAGAGAAACTCTGAAATGAGCATTCTAAAACTGTGGTTCATTCAAAAGTGATAAATGCTTGTCCTTGAATTTATCATTAGAGGTAAACATCCAGAAGGCAGATGCATTCTCACACATGAGACAGCCACACTTATATCTTAGAAGCTCAGATTTGGTCTACAGTTCCTCATCCTGCTTGGAAAGTAAAGGAGGAGTGTGGATGTCTGCAAATACATACTGTTGTGCACCAGGTACAGTCATAGTCCCTGCTGAGTGAAGACTTGTGAGGTATGATTAGGTGAATCAGGCTTACTGAAAGGAGTAAATTATTCTCTGGGTTTTGAAGTTGGGGACAGAGAGAAGCTGAGAAAGTGGTTTGGGTTAACCGAGGACCCAAGTTGACTGTAGCAACAAGCAAGCAAAATTTGATGCCAATGAGTTAAGCTTGGCTGATGCAGGAGTTTTTCCAAGGGACTAGAGAAAGGGAAAAGGATATTGGTGGAGGACATCTGAGGGTAAGCTGAGGCAATTAGATTTCACGGGATAGGCAGTGGAGAGTCTTGGCAGTGCCTAGAAATGGATTTGTTGTAGAGGAGTCACCTACACATGTCTATCTCTCTGGAAAATGATGCCTAGAGTGCTTATTCCCTCCCTCTTATCATCATCATGCCATCCATCCCTCCTCCACCAGTCTGCCCAGACTGGAAGGCTGGGTGCATGCCTCACTTGTCTGGTTAAATATGCTCCTCCTTCCAGATGTAATCAACCCTCCCCTGAGCTCAGAGGTTTATAACATGGAGGTTGCCATGACAACAGCATAGCAGAAATACCCAGAAGAATTTAAACCAGCCATGCCAGAACAAACTAATGTCCATAAATTAGTGGAGATTAGGGACAAACCTCATGCGCAGGTCAGTCTTGAAAGGTAAACAGGAATTCCCATCTGACAGAATACAAAGGATCAGAAGCTCAGCTGGCACTCAGCATATGGTGGACATTGGTCAGGAATTTATTCCTTGTTTGCCTTGTTGATACCTTTACAAAAGTAAAAGTTGCTCTGTGATATTCTTACTTCAAAGCTTTTACTGTCTTCTCATTTCTTCTCATGCTGCCCTGCACTTGTATACTCTTCCTCTTTCTTTTTATCAATGTGTTGCCTTGCAATTTTTCCTGGGATGAAATTTAGTCCTACTAAATTTCCATAGCCCCTCAAACCAGAGATCAGTAAGGGTTACTGGGCCTTCTAACTCCACCTTTCTATCTGGTCTCCTTTTAGCAAAAATGTAACCAAGCCTCAAACCAAAATTTGGAAAGAAAAAAAATTAGTCTAGCTACAGTTATCATTTTCCAAATACTTTGCAAATCTCTCTCCTTCTCTGTCATTCATTCATAAAAATAAATGGTTTGCTTTTAAAATTCTTTTGTCTTGGTGGCTCTTTATAGGAGTTTGGAGGATGGTTCTTAAAGGAGTGAAAAGTGGCCTATTTAAATTCCAATTATTTTGCCCTGAAATGGTAGATGATCCATGATTCTTTAGTAAAGGGGAAGTTGCAATTTATGAAGGTTGCTGCATTTTTTAAAGTAGCTGTTCAGGGGCAAATGCATGCCTATGCCATAAGTCTTACTACTAATACTCACTAGTATTATCTAAATGATTGTAATAAAGCAACTTATACTATACAAAATGGCTACCAAAAGGAACATATGCTTGACTTCTGCTAATTTGAAATAAAAGTAACATCAAGTGAATTATATTCTTTGTGAAAAGCAAGTAAAGATTTCACGTAAGCATTTTGATCTCAGTTAAATCCCTGATAAAGGCAAAATTATAAAATGGGCTAGTAAACCCCTTACTTCTCCATCTCAAATTTCAGTGCCAAACCTCCTTTTCTGTGCCAAATGCTCTCATACTGCCTAAATCCTGGGCAGAAAATAAATGATTCTGATTATTTTAATAAACAGTTGAATGCATATTCTAAGCTAGAATCTGATAAGCCAATGCACCTAGAAGTGAGAATCACTAATACATGTCTATCTCTCTGAGAATTATTTGCCTCCTAAAAACAGTATGGCAGCAATAACAAAAGACAGAAAGACAGCCATACAGAGAGACAGAAAGAAAAAGATATACTGATATGATCAGTCATTGGAGTATTATTTGCAATAGCAAAAGATTGGAAATGTCTCAAATACCCATCAATCCAGGCAGACCTAGATGAAAACTATGACCTAGCACCAAAATAGAATATTATGTAGCTATAAAAAGGAGTGAGAAATATTTTATATGCTGTTAGGAATTAATCTCTAAGATATTTTAAGTGAAGAAGAGTAATTAACTTATCTAAACTTATCTAAAAAGGAGGGATAAGAATACATATATACATATTTGTGTGAGTGTATTCCTTCATCTATCTATCCAAATACATGTTTATATAACAAATATACATATTTATATGTAATAAACCAAAACCTAACAAAAATTTACTCAAGGTAGAAAGACGAAACAGAATGGAGAAGACAGAGAGAAGGTAAATTTCTCTGAATATACTTTCTTTTGTAGCTGCAATTTAGAAGCCATGTAAGTGTGCTATAAAATCAAAAAGTAAACTTAAGTTTAATAAGCAATTCCTAGAAATAAAATAAAAAGAGTACCAAAATGAATTAATAAACCTAACCATATATCAAATTGGTGGCATAACCACCCAGACAATTATTTCAAGTGGCTTTAAACACAATAATTTGTTTATACAGCTCTAGAGAAGTATGCCCTAAGGACAAAACAGCAACAACAAACTGTTGAACAATCTTGAAGTGTTTTTAGTAATCATATTTTTAGGAATAATATTGGTGTCGCCAGTCTAAAGCTATTAGCTACTATCAGATAAGGCAATTGCATAATTTTGTTACTTTTATTAGGAACTAATCTCAATATAAGAGAAACATGTACACATATAATATTACAGAGATTAAAACCCTGGAATCATAAATTTTAATTGGCAATGTTTATATAAACTCATGAAATACGTTTTCTTTGGAAAAAAGATATACCCTGGTTAAGTCCTAGATGTAGAAATAATGATCAATTCATCATCGATTATTTCCTGTAAGTGCGAATTGTGGTCTCAAATATGACCTTTCATATCTGAGAACCAGCATTTATTAGATAAATGGCTGATTCCAGGTCAGGGGCAGGAAATAGAAAAGGTGAGCAAGTAAGCAAGTTATTAAAAGTTATTGTCAAAAGGAACTTTGAGGCAATTTGAAGAGGCTACCACTGGTAAAACATAGGGTAACCTGAGTATTAGTAGCAGCAATGGACTGTAATATATCAGTCATGTGTAAGTCAGTGGGATCATAGTAAAAGACTCTTTTGAGGGTGCTGGTGAAACAACCGGTAATTTTAGAAACTAGTAAATGAAGGAGAAGACTCAAGAACACTTGGCCCCTCAGAGGCACATTTATCCTGCATCCCTAGGTAACCAGATTGTCGATGAGGGCCAGCTTCTCCACATAGAAGTATTCTACATATTAGATAAAAGAGAAATGAGAGAAGTAAAATATAATTTTTCAATCCTAAATGAAGTAATAGATCTTGACAATAATCATCAATGGCAGGTAACATAAAAACATGAGAGACAAGGTGATGTTATGTGTTTCTTGTTGCAAGTGCAAAACACCACCTATGACACATTTTTGCCAATAAACAGAACATGAACCTGATCACATATCTAGACTCAATTACCGGGAAATACAGGGGACAGAGGAATACATTAAATGACACCACGTGGATGCAATCAGCAAAATCCAGAACTTGAGAAACTTTACATAAGACCCAAGTTTTTCAGTGACTACATTGCAAAGAAAAATAAAGAGGAGAAGAAGGAAACATAAAGGTTTGAAAATACTTAGAGACATATCAATCCTTTGTAATGTATAGTCCTTTTTTAAGTTCTAATTCAAAGAGACAACAGAGGAAATTTGAACATTAATTGGATCCTTGAAGATATTGAGGAACTATTCAATTTATTTTTGGTGTGATAGTAGTGTGGTGTGTTTAAAAAAGAAGTCCTTTTAGGGATTCAAACAGAAGTACTACAGATAAAACCATATTATGATGTCTAGGATTTATCCCCTACAAATGCAGTAGAGTGTGCATGGGTAGGGGGAAGGAATAGGGTAGAGATCAATAGAGTAGGGGGAAGGAATAGGTAGAAAATAGGTAGAGTTTGGCTATGAATTAGTAAATGTTGCTATTCAGTATGCATATGTGGGGGTTTGTTTAGTTTACCATTCTCCCTGCTTTTGTATATGTTTGAAATTTCTCATAGTAAAAGAGTTAAAAATAGTATAACATGAAGAAGAAAAACAATTTAACACAGAATAGATAGTGGCAATTTCGGGCCTGGAGGCACCAGGGAAGAATGGTTTCCTGGGCTCTGCAAATCATACATAGGTGACCATATGGTCTGCCTTTGTTGGGCATCCTTGTTTAGGAATTATATTTAACAGATCTATTTCACTGTGCACTACAGTCTTAATCTGCTGATTCTCTAAAAACTGGTGTCTGTAACTGCCTTCACAGCCTTGGGCCAACACCACATGCACTGTTAATCAAGTTTTCTAAACTGCCACAAAGTCTAGGGTCATTGATCCCCCTGGACTCTGCTCAGTGCTATTGATTCCTGCCTGCTGCCCTGTGGTCTTGTGACCTCTCTGAATGGCCTGTGGCCTATGTTTCCTGTCCCTCAAGGAGCACACTTGTCTGCTCTGTGGTTTCCCTCGCAGCAGAGAAAGCAGTGTGATGCCTAATAAAATCTACTGAGCAACAATAGGGTTCAAGGTTGGCTCCTCCTGCAGAGGAGTTAAGTCTTATCTGCTTTCAGCACCACTCTCCCTGTGGTACTCAGCCAGACTTGTTGAAGATTTTCAGAGCAATTGGTTTGCAAGCTGTCACTGCTAACCCTGGATCTAGCCTCAGAGTTGACCTTTCTCCAGGCTGGATTATTTATGTGTATCCTGCAGCCTCACTAGGGAAGTGTGTTTTGGCTTCCAAACAAAGATTACTGTCTCCTATATGACCTCAGAATATTTCCTTGCACATGGCTCTCCACTGGGACACTTTGCTGAAGTTTGCTGACTTTTTATTTTAGTTACTTGAGAGTGTTTCATTCTTAAGGTACCAGGGGCATCTCTTTGGGGATCAATTGTACCCAGTACAAATGGGTTAAACAATGTGTGCTATAAACAGTGGGTATAATTTTCAAAGACGAGTTCTAGAAGTCTTTGGAGCAGTGTATGGTAGCACTGACCAAGATAAAGAAGACATAATATATTTTAGGATTTGGAACCATGACTTAATATTGCTTAGTGGTTAAGATCATGGCCATTGTCAGGCCTGACCTGGCTTTAGATACCATCAGCTCTACCATAGCAGTTTGATTTTGAAAAATTAGCTCCTCAGCTGGGTTGTAGTACTTAACTCAAGAGGGGTAAAGAGCAAAAGAGATATTATGTATATGCTTGCCACACAGTGACTGCTCTCTACAAAGTAATTATTCAAGTTATTTAAAAAATTAATCACAATACATAGTCATAATTCTTTTTTTTTTCAACGTTTATTTATTTTTGGAACAGAGAGAGACAGAGCATGAACGGGGGAGGGGCAGAGAGAGAGGGAGACACAGAATCTGAAACAGGCTCCAGTCTCCGAGCCATCAGCCCAGAGCCTGACACGGGGCTCGAACTCACGGACCGCGAGATCGTGACCTGGCTGAAGTCGGACACTTAACCGACTGCGCCACCCAGGCGCCCCAATCATAACTCTTATAGTGACAGTTTTATTTTACTTTTTAAGTTTTTTAATGTTTATTTTTCAGAAAGAGGAAGAGAGAGAGCTAGCATGAGCAGGGGAGAGGCAGAGAGAGAGAGGGAGACACAGAATCTGAGGGAGGGGTCCAGGTTCTGAGCTATCAGCACAGAGCCCAACACAGGGCCTGAACCCATGAACCCTGAGATCATGACCCAAGCTGAACTCAGAGGATTAAACAACTGAGCCACTCAGGTGTCCCTATAGTGACAGCTTTTAAAGCTCATAGCACTTCATACATACATCTATTGTAACAGTTAATATCTTATACTGTCATTATTCTATTGAATAGTTGCCTAGCCTACTAAATGTCAAAAACTCTCTCTTATTTTTTTCCTTCCTAGTATTTAGTGTTTGCCTTGACATCCAATTGGTATTCAATATTTGTTGATTGAAAGCATGGTTGTGACTATTATCAGCAACAAATGCAACTGTCTTTTTAAAATTAATAAACACAGCATGTATGTGCACACTTGTGTACCTCCACATCTATGATAAAAATATTGATTGTCCCCAGTCACTGATTCATTATTACTTCTTTCAGAAGTGACTATTGAAGGCAAATTCAGGAAATCCCTCCAGATGCTTGCTCCTCCTTTATACTGGAGAGAGCAGAATGTAGAGCAAGGGTGCTTAGAGGAAAATAAGCTTGCTGTTTCAGAAAATGACCTTGCTGTTTTTCACATACATAAAGGCTTTTGAACCATGGTCAGAAGGATATTAACTGTGGGTTTTTTGTTTTGTTTCTTTTGTTTTTTCGTGGTATGTGTGGTACCAAATCTTTTTTATTGACCTAGGATTTTCCTGGATTTTTCTTAGGTGCTTCTGACTTTTTTATCGTTCTTCTGGGCCATCAGATATGGAGCACATCATGTTTGAGGAGTGCCTGTTATGTTAGGGTATAGGGTATATGCATCAGGCTCAGATAACTCAGACGAGTGTCAAAGATATCTTGATTAGGCTTTCTGAACAAAAGTATAATCCTTTGTTAAAATAATAATATGACCATCAATCTATAATTAACTATAGTTACATTGTTATTCACTTAGAGTGAAGGCACTATTTGAAGCAAGATTTAAAGAAATAAATCTACTCTTTTTTTTTCAAATCTACAATTTTCTTTGTGTATATCTGTGTGTGTGTGTGTGTGTGTGTGAGAGAGAGAGAGAGAGAGAGAGAGAGCAAGCGAGCATGGGGGAGGGGCATAATGGGAGGGAGAGAGAGAATCTCCATGTCCAGTGCAGAGCCCAACATGGGGCTCGATCTCACAACCCTAGGATCATGATCTGAGCTGAACTCAAGAGTTGGATGTTTAACCAACTGAGCCACCTGGGCACCCCAAATCTACAATTTTATTAAGGCTTATTCATTTTATTTCTCTAGGGATTTCTTTCTTAGACCATACCTCTCTTCTGGTTAGAAGTCCTTTGCTGACTGATCACACTTCATTGAGCAGAGCTTTGAATGCACCTAGAAGTGCCCTGAGGTGGGTCTGGGTTTAAGTCAAATACTTCTTTCTTCATACTATAAAAATGACAACACTGACAATAAAGAAAACATAGACAATACCTCCATAATCTTTTATTACAGGTACATAAAAAAATATAAAAACATTTTTTTCAACCTCTCTCTTCCAATGTTAGGCATAATACCTTCAAATACTTTAAGGTATCATTCTGGGAAAACTTTAATCTCCCACTGTAGTTTTTCTCACTGTGCATCTATACCTTTAAATACACACACACACACACCAACCACTATATAATAATAACAGAATTTCAATCTTTTCTGACATTTTTGAAACTTTTAGTATTCAGATTACCCTTTGAAGGAAGGAGGCATCTCTGAAGGATGCAGAGACTGCTCCAGGACCATTTCTTGCTGATGCAAGCCAGCAATATGTTGGATGGAGACAGATTTTCCTGAAATTCAGAAAGTCAGCTTTAGTAGCTTCCAAGTCCTTCTCTTCTGGAGACCTTGTTAGTGTAAGTCACTTCTGTGTTTTCTAAAGGAACACTCCTGGTGTATTTAAAATACACCATTTTAAAAGCAAACAAGAAAGTTCCCATATTGCTCTCTCCTAAGACAGAAAAATATTCTATACATCTTGCCAACTCCATCATGGTAGCATTGATTCTAGTTTTTTCCCAGGAGGATGAAGGAATAGACGAACATGAGCATATAATCATATGATTTAGATACAACCCTTATTGACAAGCCCAAGTGACTATTTCAAGGCATTGAAGGAGAAAGTCCAGGGTCAACATCCTGATTAAATATACTTAACTAAAGTCAGAGTTCTACATAAATATTATTATGTGTCACTGCTGATTTTCTGTTTTAGCACAACTGAAAATAATTTGCTTACATTGTGTCTGTCATCCCACTTTGAGTGGAATTCCCTAGTATATGGAATACCAAAAGTAGGGTTGCCTTGCCCCTGAAAAATGGTGCAGTAGATAAAGTTTGTTTTGCTGCCATCTTACCTTCCTTCTCCTTATGTCTTGACTTCCTGTAGTTATTCCTCAGGCTCTATCTTGTGTCCGATTCCCAAGGGCCTCCTTGCTATCAGTTAATAATAGCTTTCAATGCTGTTATTCTTCGCAGAGTTTTTGCATTTTAATAGAGCCCCCAGGGATTAAAATGCCTCCAGAACCAAAAGAGTGAATCTCTAATGGTGGAATTTTAGGTATTTGTGACAGGCATTGTGGGAGATTTTATGGGGAGGGTTCTCTCTGAAGACAAACACCCTGACAGCCTTCAACTCCACTGACTTGGTATGGTTGGCCCTACAAAGGAGTATGGGAATGTGAATTAATCAGCAATGAAATACTAAACTTTCCTGAAAAGAAAACCTTAATCTTTGCTAATTATAAATTAATGTTTTAATCAATATTCCAATTTGTGAATATGTGGCAACATTGGAGGCGTTTTCTACCAGAGAAAATTATGCAATATATCAGGGAAGATTTCTTGAGTGGTAGTGCAAGAGATCTGAGATTGTTGGGATGCAAATGCTTAGCAATCTATGTTCCAGGTCTTACCCTCTTACTTCCGGAAGCAATCACATTGACACAAAGTAGAATCCCTGGATTAACTCCTAGGCACAGGCCTGAAATGCTAATAAACCTCATACTGCACTGTTGTTTCCATATACATTTTGTTCATGGACAAAAAAAAGAATAGAAGCCAGGATATTCTTCTCACCATTGTCCAGTACAAGAGGATGTCAGATTCCTGCACTTTATCTGGACCTCTCTATCACCCTTTTTTTCCCTCCCCCTGCTAAGTAAACAGTGGAGCTTCATCCATTATTCAGCTATCAGAGACTGTCAGGATTTTCTGGCTGTGGAACTTGGGAGTTCTTACATTTCTTTAAAAATGTGGAAAAATGTATTTGCAAAACTGCTGGAAAGGGAAATGAAGAAAGATATCAACTCCTACAATATAATTAATCCTTGTGAGCATCTCCCCCAGAGGGCTAGCTTGAGTTTTTCCTTAGTAATGGGAATTTAGTTTTATTTCTTTCTTTTTTTTTTTTGGTTGTCATTATTCACACTTAACTACCTGTGGCAAGTACTATGGAGGAGAGAGACTATTGTAAACAGATTTGGGGCACAGAGGAAGGAAAGGCTTTGAAACTGTGCCCCGTGAGAAAAAGCACAGAGCAGCTGTGCACGGCTCTACCTTAGAGCTGTAAACACACCGCCCTCCCCACCAACCAAGTGTTACAAATTCTGCTTTTATTGCTCTTGGAAGGTGTTCTGCAATGTTTTCCATGTTGAATGCTGCAGTTTGAAGTCTTTTTTGGAAAGATTTTCCAGGTCAAGAGTTACAGTTATAAGAATATTGAAAGGAATGTAAACTCTTGTGCATGTAAATATATATTTTAGGGCTTTTTATCTTTGTAATCAGGTATGGTGACCTCTATACTCGGAAGTAGAGAACAAACCTCACAAGGAGGGGAGTGAAACACAAGAGGGATGCAGAGATGATTGCAAGAGCCTCCTGAATACTTAAAATGGACCCTGTCTCCACTTCCAGATGATGGTCTCTATAGGCTGCTAAGAAATCACAGAGCCTGAATTGTCTTGTTTCCTCTTTGTTGTGGTAGGATGCAAGGAGCTCTGGACATACAGACAGAAAATTGAATTTAAATTTAGCAATTCCATTTTCTATGCCTTGTAGAGTTGATATCTTCAATCAGGGGATTCACTGAGTCCCCACATTTTGTGAAAGTTTTCTTTTCTTTTCTTTCTTTTTTTTTTTTTTTGTAAATTGTGAAGTACCATTAGAGTGCAAGGCATAAGGATGATGGAGAAGTTATTGTGGTGAATTTAATCACAATTTGCATCAATGAAGCTAGAATATATTGTTAAAGGCAGAAAGAGTGCTCAGAATAGAAATGGGTGAGCCAGTGTTTGTACACAAAGGAAAGGAAACAAACCCATTTCCTTTTTTTTTTTTTAAAGAAAAGTGATTACTGTTAGAGTAGTGCATTACTACTAACTTGATGTAATCATAATTTTAAAAATCATTGAAAAATTTTCTCATGGTAGGATATAAGTATTCAGGTAGAAATGATGATAATAATGATAGCTGACACTCAGGAAGCACTTGGTATATATGTAGGGAGAAATATTGAAAGGAGTAATCTAGTTAGAGGGATCCATAGCTTGTGAACAACTATACATCAGTCACCAACATTATCTTAAAGAGAAGAGGGTCTCAGGGGAAAGTTACAGAGTCTCATATGTTTCAGTACATTTGTCAATGGCAGCATGAAAACAAAGAAGACATCTGTGCAAATCCAGGCAGACTGGACAATAATTGATGAAATGATCAAGATGTAACATAGAATCCAATGAAAACAGATATCTGAGCACTCACAAGATACAATTAAGGAGGCTGGTCTATAAAGATAAATATAATGAAGATTTTTATTTATTTAATTTAACAGGAAGATAAAAACAAAAACTAAAATAAGATGCAAAAAATAAGATAATATAGGACTTAAACCTGAATTTGAATTCATTTTAATACTAATTTGTGTGATACATATTTGTGAAGTATACTATGTTATATATTAGTTATAATATATAAATACTAAGGTACAGGTATCCTGTCCTGGTGGGTACCTGAAAACTCGATTGAGACAATAGTGAATTCTAACATTTGGTTTAAAAAAATGAATTGTGTAAGAAAGGACTGAGAAAGTTTGGTTTAACAAATGTTCACCTGAAATGGAATTGGAGGTTTTTGTTAACAAGAAAGTTTTATTTTAACCAGTATTGTAAATTAGTTACTCAAAAAGATAATGGCTGAATTGATGAATTGCTCAGGTCAAAGAAGAGTCCATTAGTACTCTAAAACTGTCAACCCTTATATGAAAGACTGTGCTCAGCTCTGAGTAGCAGATTCTGACATGGATGGGCTAGAGTAGCCTTCAAGTTTTGAGTAAGGTAATGAAGGATAAGAGTGCAGGTCATAAAGGGGAAATTTGGGACAGGATAACATCCTTCAATGGGTTGTCTGGTATCTCAAAGATTGTACCCGTGGGATATTACGTTATAGAGGTGATTAAGTGACAACATAGAAAGGTTAATGCCATTGAAAGAAGATTTACATTACTTATAATCCTTAGATGAGGGGCATGTCATGTCATGCAGGGCCACAAGGGGAAGCACCAGTGTTGGTCAGGAGGCAGAAAAGAGTGAGGAGAAGCATACATTTTATTGTGTTTTCCATGGGAAAGGCAAGGCAGGACAAAGGAATCAGTTTAGGATTGGCTAGTTTGAATAATTCTAGCAGGGTTTAGGATATAGGGGATACCTCCAGTTGTCTGATTTCTGGCTGTAAATTGATTTAGGGCAGATGAAATATTGGCTTGGTGTGTGAGAGTTGGATAAGGAAGTGACTGGGGGGTGACTAGAAGTGATTGGGATTTATTGGTTTGTTTATGGAAAACATGTTCACAGGTAAGTTTAGGAATTAGCCCTGCAAGGAGCAGTCTACCCCTGGTCAGCTAGCCTTACAACCACAAGATGTTGAAATATCATAAAAATATAGAGAATAAAAAATATGATTAATACATCAGGACACAAGCTGTAGTTCTAGAGGAAGAACTAGGAATCAGGGGAAGAAGTTTTGGGAGGCAGATTTTAGGGAAAAAGTTTTTCCATGAAATAGAGCCATCTAAAAGTAGAACAGATGTCTTTGTCAAACAGGGAATGCCTGAACCCAGATATATTCTGAGCTGGGAGAACCAGGTCATTCATGTTTTAGGTGGGATTCTTTCAACAACTGGGAGGTTGGAATAAGGCCCAAATCATAGATTCTATTATTCTACAGTTAATTGCAGGCCTTGTGTATGAAAAAAAATTATATGGGAACTATTTCTCTTTGTGTTTTTCTCCTTAACTTCTCAGAGATAGAACTAATTTAAAAGGACAACAATTCAGCAATGGGAATAAATGGCATTTTTTTTACATAGTTGTAATAACTGGGGCTCTGACTGGAAGGATTGGAAGCAAGCCACTGGAAAAAGAACCCCTATTTCAGTGCCAGTTAAGGGGAAGCCAAGTAGCCAGACGCCTTAGTTAAAAACAATGGGCTGACCTTGAGTTCTCTTGAGAAACTGGGGATTATAAGATTTGTATTGGCAAAGTCTTTCTATGACGTCATTCTTCCACTAAAATGTATTGGGCCCTTGCTTTGCCCTGTTCATTGGGGACTTTACTGTGTGTCAATACCATCTTTTGCAATCAGCTAATTTATTAGTTATCATTTTAATGTGCTCCCATTAAATATTAAAAGATTCTAATGAATAGTAAGATTCTCAGTTTCCTCTTCCTTAAAATGAAGAGGATGTACTAGAATGATCTATAAGTTTCCTTCTGATTCTGAAATTCTTTGATTCCATGATGTTCTCTAAAAACTCTACTCCTTGGATTAACTCAGTATGCTGTGTGTCTGCCCAGTGGTGTTTTAGGTGCTTTCCTGTGTTAGAAAGTAGGCATATATTGCTCGTATTTATAGCCAAAGAAGCTGAGACTTGGACAGATTAATATGTCGAAAATCACACACAACAAGAGGAAGGTTAGGAGAAACTAAATTTGCCTGTGTAAATCTTTCTATCTATTATAGAGTTCTATACTATAGTGATGAGCATTAATAGCTTTTAGTGAATTATATTGAGAATGCCATTCTTTGTTTAACAGTAAAATTACTGTTCAGCTTGGAAGTATTGATCATTGTATTGGAGATCTGGGAACAAAATATGGTAACCATGGTCCCGTTTCCTCCCTTCCCATTAAGAGTTTGCTTGTTTTTTCTTTCTGGTAGGGCATGTGAGGGGGAAGAGCAAAATGGAAAAGAAATCTATTTGAAAAGTTATGGAAGTATTTCGATTTTTCTTCTATTTAATTAAGTCTTTTTCATTGGTTATATTCTGGATGATTTACTTTTCTTCCCTGTGACTTATTTATTTTATAACTGGAAATTTGTACCTCTTAATCCCCTTCACTTATTTCGCCTTTTTAGGTTTTCTTTTCTCCATAAGTTTAATGTCACTTTTTTTGTTTATTCCAACATTACTTAAGGCAAGAAGAAAATTCACTCTCACTTTTAAAGTTCTGTTTTTATATGAAAGGACAGGCACCTGCTTTGCTTTCAAAATTCATCGGAGCTCAGGATGCCTTTGAAATTGGGTAATTTATGGCTATGAAGGTTGTTTGAGAATTCTGGACATTCAGGATTCAATTAGTGCATTTGAACTCTTATCCAATATTAGGAAACAGGCTATTTCCATTTGCATGGCTTCTGAATACTCATAGAAATTGTATGAAGTTAGATTTCCTTCTCAGACATGGATTGTTATATCTCCATTCATTTTTATCAGCTGTGTGGTCCTCTTAACTGAAGATGTCACTTAACGTGTTTTTGCAATAAAACCCCACAACTCTACTTATTTTAAAATAAACAGGCCAATTATGTGGAGTATGGTTCTTTGTAATGCACAAAAAATCAGGAATGTGGGGCTGTCAATGTTATAAATTCTTCATGTTTAGGCTCAAACATCTGTCAGGACTTTGAATTGTCTGAACATTCTATACTAACCAACATGACTGAAGAGTTTGTGCTGCCATGTGCTCAGAATTAAAACATGGAGGGGGGAACGTTAGATTAGTTATTCTAGAACCTGAGGAATTCAGTATGTAGATCTGCTTTTGCTTCGTTTTTTTTCCTTTTGCCTTTATTTTAAAATATTTTAATGAAAGTTTTCCCCACTCGGTTTCCACTGTTTACTTGTACAAGTGAACTTTGAGGGGTGTGTGTGTGTGTGCATGCGTGAGTGTGTGTGTGGTGTGTTGCATGTGCATGTGACAGTTTTATTGGAAGCAATGTGGGGCAGGTAGGACAGTTAGCAAAGTGGCTAGGCAAATAGGCTTTAAAGTTAGATAATTTTTGGATAGGAATACTTCATTTTTGTCTACTGTAAAATGGAGTAATAAAATTACCTATATCATAATATCTTATGAAGGTTAAGATAATTAATGCATGTAAAGTGCATAGTATAATGCTTGGAACATAGCAAACACCTATGTTTATATAATTAAATGGAAATGTTAGTGAATCTTCTTTATCAATAGTCATCATCATCATCATCATAATAAGCATCAGCATCACCTTTGTTATCTTATTTTAAAATACAAAAGAGCTTTGAAATTCTTCAAATCCTTCAGAAATAAATCTTTCATATTTATTTTCTAATAGATATTTATTGCATTAATAATAAATTAAGAAGTGTATGAGTGTGCATATGAGTATTAGTGTATGAGAATATTTGAGTATGTTTGTGTGTTTTAGTAGATCCAAGTTTTGAAAACTCTATTTGCTCTTATTAGACTTCACTTAAATTAATTGCTTTATCCATTGAACTAATGCCTGGTATTAACACAGAATAATTCTTGTCTACCCTTTTAAATATACAGATACACTATTGAATATGTTGTTACAGTGAATATTAAAATAATGACTATTACACGAGGGGCCAATTTACAGGAGCCCTTAATCATGGCTTCCTACAACTGGGCTCCTGTTGGAAATATATAATTATAGATCAGTAATTGTATCTAATTGAACACTGGAAAACTGAGTGTAGGCTGATAGAAACCAGCCCCCAAGCTCTTTTCAGTATAGATTTTAAGAAATTAACATTATCCTGGGTATAATCTTGCTTTATCTTTGTCTTTTCTCCTCCAGTTCTCTTGACTTGCCATCCACAACCAAAAATTCATAATGGCCAAAATGCTCAGTAAACAACTGCTTTCTCCCCACTGGTTGGAACTTATATTCAATATCCATTGTCAGGTGTTTCAGAATGGCATCTGTTGGAGGACAGGTTACAAAAATCACACAGTCTTTCTTTTTGTTACAAGGTAATAAGCATATGACTGATTTCTCTTTATTTCATGTGACAGCTAAAAGGAAATGTGAGATTTCTCAAGTAGCATAATATTAAACACTCACAGTCAGAATACAAACATTTGCTTATGGTATATGTAGAAGTGTTGCTGTGAACACATCATATAATAAACTGAAAACAAACATGGTCAAAACTTATTCTGACACCAAAGTGCTAATTGATAACTTGGTAGAGTGGAAAGAGCTTGCAGATCACCATTGGAGATCTGGATTCTAGGATTGGTTCTAGCAGCCAGGTGATTAACTGTCACCTTCTTGGGAGTCTCATTTCCTTATTTAAAAAGCAAGAGTTTGGTTGCTAGATAATCTCTGCAGTTCTTTAAAAATGTTATAGCTTGCCTGTGGCATTTTTCCAGTATTTACAATTTTATATAAATACGGTGCTTAGTTTGTGATTCCCTCCTCCTTCCTTCCTTCCTTCCTTCTTTCCTTCCTTCCTTCCTCCCTCCCTCCCTCCCTCCCTCCCTCCCTCCCTTCCTTCCTTCCTTCCTTCCTTCCTTCCTTCCTTCCTTCCTTCCTTCCTTTCCTTCCTACCTTCTTTCCTTCCTTCCTTTGTCTCTTCCTCCCTCCCTCCCCTCTTTATCTTCTTCTACTCACTTTCTTCAAACACAACAATTGAGCATATACTATGTGTCAAGCCTAGCAAAAGGCCAGGATTTACAGAGTGGACATTTTAAAGATTATTTAAATAAAAAATAGTTTTAGGTTCGTAAGGACAATGGAAATGAAATTCATAGCATGTGAGAGTTTGTAACCAGGAACCTAACTTGCTCTATGGTGGATGGATAAGAATAATGGTTTCAGCAGATGACATTTGAGCTTGACTGTGGAAGAGGAGTTAGCTAAGGGAGTGTGATGAAATGCAAGTGTTCTTATTAGAGGGAAATCATATATTATATGAAGGCCCTGAGGCAGGGAAAGTAAGGGTCAGTGGGAAGCCGAAAGAGACTGGAAATAAAAGAGCCAGGAGGAGAGTGGCTGATTAGGTCAAACTAGGAATTCTTATCTTTATACTCAGAACAATGAACAGCAATTACATGATCTTCAAAAAGTTTGCATTTGAAATATAATATTTCAAACATATTGGAAGTTATAGAATGTAATAAACAAATATCTATGTATTGACCACAGAATTTTATTAAATTTGGACATTTTGCCCTAATTTTCTTGTTTTAGAGTAATGTAACACTGTAGATGTACTTATAAAACCTTTAAACATACCTTGTTGATTTCACTGTCTCCTCAGAGATAATCAATCTATAGCATTTGTATCCACAATTCACTTTCAGGCTTTTAACATTCCCACTAAAACTTTACATATAGCCATAAATAATATATAATATGGTTTTGTAAGGTTTGTAAGGTCATTTACTGCTAATGATCTTTTAGTGTGTGACAATACCATTAATATACCATTATTTATTTATGCATATTCCAATTAATAGACATTTAGGAATTTTCCTATTTTTTTTGGCTGATACAGACAATGCTGCTAAGAATATCCTTTTTTAAAAATTTATTTTTTTTTAATTTGTATTCAAGTTAGTTAGCATATAGTGCAACAATGATTTCAGGAGTAGATTCCTTAATGCCCCTTACCCATTTAGCCAATCCCCCCTCCCACAACCCCTCCAGTAACCCTCTGTTTATTCTCCATATTTAAGAGTCTCTTATGTTTTTGTCCCTCCCCTTGTTTTTATATTATTTTTGTTTCCCTTCCCTTATGTTCATCTGTTTTGCATCTTAAAGTCCTTATATGAGTGAAGTCACATGATATTTGTCTTTCTCTAATTTCGCTTAGCATAATGCCCTCTAGTTCCATCCATGTAGTTGCAAATGGCAAGATTTCATTCTTTTTGATTGCCGAGTAATACTCCATTTGTGTGTGTGTGTGTGTGTGTGTGTGTGTGTGTGTGTGTATACACATACATACCACCACATCTTCTTTATCCATTCATCCATTGATGGACATTTGGGCTCTTTCCATACTTCGGCTATTGTTGATAGTGCTGCTATAAACACTGGGGTGCATGTGCCCATTCAAAACAGCATACCTGTATCCCTTGGATAAATACCTAGTAGGGCAATTGATGGGCTGTAAGGTAGTTCTATTTTTAATTCTTTGAGGAACCTCCATACTATTTTCCAGAGTGACTGCACCAGTTTGCATTCCCACCAGCAGCACAAAAGAGATCCTCTTTCTCCGCATCCTCGCCAATATCTGTTGTTGCCTGAGTTGTTAATGTTAGCCATTCTGACAGGTGTCAGGTGGTATCTCATTGTGGTTTTGACTTGTTTTTCCCTGATGATGAGTGATGTTGAGCATTTTTTCATGTGTCAGTTCGCCATCTGGATGTCTTCTTTGGAGAAGTTTCTATTCATGTCTTTTGCCCATTTCTTCACTGGATTATTTGATTTTGGGTGTTGAGTTTGATAAGTTCTTTATAGATTTTGGATACTAACCCTTTATCTGATATGTCATTTGCAAGTATCTTCTCCCATTCTGTCAGTTGCCTTTTAGTTTTGCTGATTGTTTCCTTCATTGCGTAGGACATTTTTATTTTGATGAGGTCCCAATAGTTCATTTGTGCTTTTGTTTCCTTGCCTCCAGAGATGTGTTGAGCAAGAAGGCATCCTGCCTTACATTCAGGTCTTTCACCCATTTTGAGTTTACTTTTGTGTATGGTGTAAGAAAGTGGTCCAGGTTCATTCTTCTGCATGTCGCTGTCCAGTTTTTCCAGCCCCATTTGCTGAAGAGACTATCTTTATTGCGTTGAATATTCTTTCCTGCTTTGTCAAAGATTAGCTGGCCATATGTTTGTGGGTCCATTTCTGGGTTCTCTACTCTGTTTCAATGATCTGAGTGTCTGTTCTTGTGACAGTACCATATTGTCTTGATGATTACAGCTTTGTAATACAGCTTGAAGTCTGGGATTGTGATGCCTCCTGCTTTGGTTTTCTTTCTCAAGATTGCTTTGGCTATTTGGGTTTTTTTCTGGTTCCATACAAATTTTAGGATTGTTTTTGTTCTAGGTTTGTGAAGAATGCTGGCGTTATTTTGATAGGTATTTCATTGAATATGGAGATTTCTTTGGGTAGTACTGACATTTTAACAATATTTGTTCTTCCTATCCAGGAGCATGGAATCTTTTTCCATTTTTTTTTTGTGTCTTCTTCAATTTCTTTCATAAGTTTTCTATAGTTTTCAGTGTATATATTTTTCACCTCTTTGGTTAGATTTATTTCTAGGTATTTTATAGTTTTTGGTACCATTGTAAATGGGGTCAATTCCTTGATTTCTCTTTCTCTCGCTTCATTGTTGGTGTATAGGAATGCAACCGATTTCTGTGCATTGATTTTATATCCTGACTTTGCTGAATTCATGGATCACTTACAGCAGTTTTTTGGTGGAAACTTTTGGGTTTTCCTATAGAGTATCATGTCATCTGCAAAGAGTGAATGTTTGACCTCTTCCTGGCTGATTTGGATGCCTTTTACTTCTTTGTGTTGTCTGATTGCTTAGGCTAAGACTTCCACTACCATGTTGAATAACAGTGGTGAGAGTGGACATCTCTGTCTTGTTCCTGACCTTAGGGGGAAAGCTCTCAGTTTTTCCTCATTGAGGGTGACATTAGCATTGGGTCTTTCATATATGGCTTTTATGATCTCGAGGTATGCTCCTTCTATCCCTACTTTCTTGAGGGCTTTTATCAAGAAAAGATGCTGTATTTTGTCAAATGCTTTCTCTGTATCTATTGAGAGGATCATATGGTTCTTGTCCTTTCTTTTATTGATGTGATGAATCACGTTAATTGTTTTGCAGATATTGAACCAGCCCTGCATCCCAGGTATAAATCCCACTTGGTTGTGGTGAATAATTTAATGTGTTGTTGGATCCGGTTGGCTAATATCTTGTTGAGGGTTTTTGCATCCATGTTCATCAGAGAAATTGGTCTATAGTTCTCCTTTTTAGTGGGTCTCTTTCTGGTTTTGGAATCAAGGTAATGCTGGCCTCATAGAAAGAGTTTGGAAGTTTTCCTTCCATTTCTATTTTTTGGAACAGCTTCAAGAGAATAGCTGTTAACTCTTCCTTAAATGTTTGGTAGAATTCTCCTGGAAAGACATCTGGCCCTGAACTCTTGTTTTGGGGAGTTTTGGTAACTAATTTGATTTCTTTACTGGTTATGGGCCTGTTCAAATTTTCTATTTCTTCCTGTTTCAATTTTGGTAGTTTGTGTTTCTAGGAATGTGTCCTTTTCTTCCAGATTGCCCATTTTATTGGCATATAATTGCTCATAATATTCTCTTATTGTTTGTATTTCTGCTGTGTTGGTTGTGATCTCTCCTCTTTCATTCTTGATTTTGTTTATTTGAGTCCTTTCCTTTTCTTTTTGATCAAACTGGCTAGGTGTTTATCAATTTTGTTAATTCTTTCAAAGAACCAACTTCTGGTTTCATTCATCTGTTCTACTGTTTTGTTTTGTTTTGTTTGATAGCATTGATTTCTGGTCTAGTCTTTATTATTTCCTGTCTTCTGCTGGTTTTGGGCTTTAGTTGCTGTTCTTTTTCCAGATCTTTAGGGTGTAATGTTAGGTTGTGTATCTGAGAACTTTCTTCATTCTGTAGGAAGGCTTGGATTGTTATGTACTTCCCTCCTATAACCACCTTTGCTGTGTCCCAGAGGTTTTGGTCTGTAGTGTTATCCTTTTCATTCACTTCCATGTACTTTTTAATATCCTCTTTAACTTCTTGGTTATCCCATTCATTCTTTAGTAGGATGTTCTTTAGTCTCCAAGTATTTGTTATCTTTCCAATTTTTTTCTTGTGGTTGATTTCGAGTTTCACAGTGTTGTGGTCCGAAAATATGCATGGTATGATCTCAATCTTTTTGTACTTGTTGAAGGCTGATTTGTGTTCCAGTATGTAATCTATTCTGGAGAACATTCCACGTGTACTGGAGAAGAATGTATATTCTGCTGCGTTAGGATGAAATGTTCTGAATATATCTGTTAAGTCCATGTGGTCCAGTGTGTCATTCAAAGCCATTGTTTCCTTGATGATTTTCTGTTTAGATGATCTGTCCATTGCTGTATGTGGGGTGTTGAAGTCCCCTACTATTAACGTTGTTATCAATGAGTTTCTGTACGTTTGTGATTAATTGATTTATATATTTGAGTGGTTCCACATTTGGAGCATAAATGTTTACAATTGTTAGGTCTTCTTGGTGGATAGATCCCTTAATTGTGATATAATGTCCTTCTTCATCTCTTGTTACAGTCTTTATTTTAAAATCTAGATTGTCTGATATAAGTATGGCTACTCCAGCTTTCTTTGTCGATCTTTAGCATGATAGATGGTTCTCCACCCTCTTACTTTCAATCTGAAGGTGTCTTTAGATCTAAAGTGGGTCTCTTGTAAACAACATGTAAATGGATCTTGTTTTCTTATCCATTCTGTTACTGTATGTCTTTTGCTTGGAGCATTTAGTCCATTGAAATTTAGAGTGAGTACTAAAAGATATTAGTTTATTGCCATTATGTTTCTTGCAGAGTTGGAGTTTCTGGTGGTGTTCTTTGGTCCTTTATAGTCTTGTTGCTTTTGTTTTGTTTTTTTTTTTTTTCTTCATCTTTTCTCCCCTCATAGAGTCCCCCTTAAAATTTCTTTCATGGCTGGGTTAGTGGTCACAAACTCCTTTAATTTTTGTTTGTCTGAGAAACTTTTTATATCTCCTTCTATTTTGAATGACAGCCTTGCTGAATAAAGAATTCTTGGCTGCATATTTTTCCGATTCAGCACATTGGATATATCCTTATACTCCTTTCTGGTCTGCCAAGTTTCTGTGGATAGGTCTGCTGCAAACCTGCTCTGTCTTCCCTTGTAGGTTAAGGACTTTTTTCCCTTGCTGCTTTCATGATTCTTTCCTTGCCTGAGTATTTTGTGAATTTGACTATGATGTGCCTTGTTGATGGCTGGTTTTTGTTGAATCTTATGGGAGTCCTCTGTGCTTCCTGGATTTTGATGTCTGTGTCTTTCCACTGGTTAGTAAAGTTTTCCGCTATGATTTGCTCACATAGCCCTTCTACCCTTATTTCTCTCTCTTCCTCTTCTGAGACCACTATGATTCTGATGTTCCTTTTTAATGAGTCACTGATTTCTCTAATTATTAAATCATGCTCTCTTCCCTTAGTCTCCCTCTTTTTTTTTCTGCTTCATTATTCTCCAGAAGTTTGTCCTTTATACTGCTGATTCACTGCTCTGCCTCATCCATCCTTGTCGCCATGGCAGTCATTTGATATTGCAGCTCAGTTATAGCATTTTTTAATTTCATACTGACTAGCTTTTACTTCTTTTATCTCTGCAGAAAGGGATTCTAATCTATTTTCAACTCCAGCTAGTATTCTTATTATAGTGATTCTAAATTCTGGTTCAGACATTTTGCTTGTATCTGTTAAGTCCCTGGCTGTCGTTTCTTTGTGCTCTTTCTTTTGGGGTGAATTTCTGCTGTGTTCTGTGGTTCAGGTTGTGCAGATTGTTGTGTGAATCTTCAAATCAGTTTTCTAGCTGTTAGGATGGTTTAATGTCGAGCTGTACTTCATGAACATGAGATGCAAAAAACTTCCATGCTGTTCTGCCATTTTGGCTCCTCCCCCCAAGAATATTCTTGTATATGGCTTATCATATAAACAGGTTTTTTTAAAGGAAATATGCCTAGAAGTAGAATTGTTGAATTGAACAATACATGCTACTTTCAACAAATTACTTTTCATTGTCTATTTTTCAATCTCGATATATACAATGGTTTAACAGTAAGTCTTGGTATGTTATATAGCATGTACTTGTTCTAGTTCTTTAAATTTATCTTTCATATGAATTAAAAGGTCACCTTGTCAATGATTTGCCTTTTCCTGTCCTTTGTTCATGCTTCTTACTATGTGTTTTTTTCTTCTTGAGTTTTCTGCACCTATGAATTCTAATCCTTTATAGATTGTATGCATAGTAAATAACCTCTCCAATTCAGTGATTTATTTTATTCATTGACTTTTCACTTTTGTTCTTGATGTTTCTTGATATGCAGTAAATTTTAACCTTTAGTTTACTTAAAATGTTGCATAGTTTCATTATGGGTTGTGTTTTTCATTGTCCAAATTAAGGAATAATTTCTCAAGGTGCTGAAAATGAATTTATTATATTATTGTCAAAAGTTTCAAAGTTTGACTTTTCACTTATATCTTTTTTTTATTATTTTTTTTAACGTTTATTTATTTTTGAGACAGAGAGAGAGACAGAGCATGAACGGGGGAGGAGCAGAGAGAGAGGGAGACACAGAATCGGAAGCAGGCTACAGGCTCTGAGCCATCAGCCCAGAGCCCGACGTGGGGCTCGAACTCATGGACCGTGAGATCGTGAGATCGTGACCTGAGCTGAAGTCGGACGCTTAACCGACTGAGCCACCCAGGCACCCCCACTTATATCTTTAATAGAGCTAGAATTCATTTTTGTGTGTAGATATAATTCTACTCGATTTCCATATGAATAATTCATTGTTCTAACACCATTAGAGTTTTCCAACTTTTTCCTTACTGACTTCTATTATTGCTTTTGTCATATACTTGGTTTTCAAAATGTGTGGTCTTCTTTTGCACTCTTTGTTGCATTCCATTAGTGTATTTTTGGATCTCACTGCTACACAGTATATAACAGAACTTTATAAAAATCTTGCATGGTAAGTAATTATTCCAGTTGTTTAAATTTGCTATCCATATGAATCTAAGGATCAGCTTGTCAATGAAAAACACTCTTGGACTGTTAACCACAATTGTTTTGACTTTATAGATTAGTTTTTGGAGATACGATATTTTAAATTTTTTCAGGGATGAATTTTTGCATCCATAAATATTGTTGCTTCCTCATTGATTCCATACCCCTTGTATGTCCACTAAGAATTTTTTTTATACAGTTCTTATAAATTTCTTGTCAGATTAATACCAAGTACTTATAATTTTCAAGGCATTGTAAGGTTAACCAAAGCAGGAATATAATGGAAGGAAGTTAACAGTTGGAATAGGGCAATAGCCCTAATGAGTGTTTCATTTTTAGGCAAACTGGGGAGGGGGCAGGATTCTCTGCCATGTGGGACAGCTAAAATTCAAGAATATCTATAGTATTTCTGACATGAAGAAAGAGAAGCTGAAGTCTATGGAGAGTTAAGGAGGATTTATAGAAAGGAGAGAGCCCACGAGGGAATCCCCAGATTCTGTGTGGAGACTGTCCAAATCTTGCCTGATTTTTGATCCAAATGTACCTGAGACAGAGTTTGAGAAGCTCAGCTGAAGATGAAAGAAATGAACTGAGATTTGAGTTGCCATTTAAGCCACAGAGTTTTCAGCTTCAGTCCAACGGTCTTATTTGCTTTGTAAACAAGTAAAAGCAATACAAACTCTTAAGAGGACCATAACAGAATTCAGAGTCTTCGTAACATAATATTCACAATGTCCAGGATACAACAATATTATTCAAATTTGAAGACATAGGAAAATGTGAGCCATTTTCTAGGGAAAGAAAATAAACAAATACCAATCTCCAGATTTTGGGATTATCAGGCAAGGCTTATGAGGCAGAAATTATAAAAATCTTCAATGGTGTAAAAGAAAATATGTTAATAATGGACAAAGAGAAAAATCTCAGCAGAAAAGTAAGAACTATGAAATATGAAAATCCTAGACCTACTGAGAAATAAAATATATGAACTACAAAAAAAATCACTGGATAGGCTTAGCAATTGAATGCAGATGATAGAAGAAATCATTTAGCTTAAAATTGATCAATATAAATTATCTAATATGAAGAACAGAGAGAAAAAAGCTTGGAAAAAATGAACAGAACCCCAGAGAATATAAAATAATACCACAGATCTAACACATGCATAATTGGAGATCCACAAGTATAGGAGAGAGATAATGGACAGAAAAAATTACTTAAGAAATAATGGCAAAATTTTTTTCCAAATTTTGTGGAAGATAAATTTATACATTCAAGAAGCTCAGTATATCCCGAGTAGAATAAGTAGACAAAAACATGCCAAAGAACATCATAGCCAAACTGAAAAAAAAAAAGAGGAAGGGAAAGTCTTGAAAACAGAGAAAAATGATACAATATATAATTGGAAGTAGTTATTGAAATGACCATTGACTTCTCATCAAATAATGGAGTTCAGAAGTCAATAAAATAACATATTTAAAGTGCTAAAAGAAAAAGACGAAAAACGCTGCCAACCCAGAATTCTACATCTAAATAAAATATTCTGAAATAGTAATAATAATACATAAATAAACATTTTAAGATTAAAAAACTAAAAAGTTTATTGCCAGCCAACCTGGCGATGCTTACAAGAAATGCTTCAGTTACAAGAGACGCCGAAGGAAGTTTGTCATGCTTAAGGGAAATGATCCAGTTCTTTAGGAGGAAATTAAGAACACCAGAAAGGGTTATAAAACAGTTTCATTTAAAACACTGTATTTTCATTTTAATTTCTTTAAAGTACATATTCTTATTTAAGGCATAAATTATAACAATGTGGTGTTTACAAAAATGTGTGGATATGTATGAAAACTATAGCATGAAAGCTAGAGAGGGTGGCAAACCTACCTATACCATTGTAAAATTTCTGTATTATGTATGAGGGCTACAGTATTAGCTATAGTCTTTTGGATTCCCTCTGTGGAAGATCATAGCATCTACAAATAAAGGAAAATTTTGTCTTTTCATCTAATTTTCATATTTGCCTTTTTCCCCCCTGTTCTCTTGATTTGAAGGGAACATTTAGTGTAATGTTGAATACAAATGGTGATAACTGGAAACTTTAAAAAACTCCATGACTTGAGTAAGATTTTTCTAAAGTTTTACCATAAAGTGTAATATTAATATTGTTATTAGTAAGTTATTTAGTTTAATAATTTTCCTAATTATTTGTAGTTTCAAATACAATTTGATAATGAAAAGGTGTTGAATTTTATCAAATGCCTTTCCTTATTGACTTGACAATTTTTCCCTTGTAATCTCTATTTTGTATTGTATTTCTTAAGTTGAACTATCATTTAAATACTTGTATCTCTCTTTGTCTTGGCAATAGTTATATTATTATACCATATAATATTTTCTTAAGCATTTAAATTTGACTTGCTTTGTAAAAATTAATTTTTAAAGGTATTTGCAACATTGCTCCTGTCTCTTTTGACATTGATATTTACCAAATGGGTACCTTTTTATTCTCATATAACTTTGAAACAGTAAAAGAGAAATTATTTGTTGCATAAAAGTTTGGTAACACTCAACCTCTAGAAGATCTGATAAGTTTTGAGATAGAGGTTTGATTACTAATTTAATTTTAAAATGAATTATTGATTTATTCAGTTATCTATTTCTTCTAGTTAATATTGGTAATTTTTAATGTTTAAAAAGTTAGTTAAGTTTTCAAATTTATTTTTATAAAATAGTTTATTGAATTATCTCAATTTTACATATTTCTATGCCTACAATCATGGCTTCTTTTTATTCTTAATATTATTAATTTGTATTTTCTCTTTTTTCTTAACCAGACTTATGGGTGATTTGTCTATTTTATTATCTTTGTCAAAGAACCAGCTTTCTTTCCTTTCCATTTTCTTTTTTAGATGTATTCTTTCCCACCACACGTCTAGATTGAATATTTAACTCATGTATGTTTGATCTTAATTTTTAAAATTAATACAGTTAACACCTTAATTATATAATTAAATATCCTTATGGCTTCATCTCATAAGTTTTTTATGCAGTTAATTCACTATTGTTCAGTTCTAAACATTACCGATTTCTATTGTGAATTCTTGTTTCAACTATAAGTTCCTTTTGTGAGCACTTAAAAGTTTCAAATTACACTTTTTTTGGTGTTATGTTTTAATTTGGTAAAAAAAATGTGGTTTATAGAGTACTAAATCTTTGATTTTCATTGAGACTTCTTTTGTGACCAAAAAATCATCATTAGAAAATAATGATGTAAAAAGAATATATGTAGCCATTTCTTTGGGTGCAGAATTATATATAGTTCTAGTCCTTTATATCCCACTTCTATGTATCCTTATCCATTTTTCCTTAATTTTTCCCTAGTATTAAAATTGTAATAAGTTTGTTTTTAAATAATATATTTGCGTGCCATATTATTTATTTCTGTATTTTAAACTTACAGTTTCTTTCTTTTCTTTTTCTTTTTTTTTTAGATCGTCTCTTGAAAGTAGCATATGGTGGGAGTTATTAAGCAACACAGTTAATCTCTATCTTTTAATGGATGGGTGAATCCTTTTCAATTTTTATTATTACTGATATAGTTTTAACAACCTTTTAAAAACTTTTTTAGACTATCACTCCTTATCAGCTTTTTCTACTCCATTAGATTGATAAAGTTTTACAGATTCTCCCTTTTATTTATTTATTTTTAATTTTTAATGTTTATTTTTATTTTTGAGAGAGCATGAGCTGGGAAGGGGCAGAGAGAGAGGGAGACACAGAATCTGAAGCAGGATCCAGGCTCTGAGCTGTCAACACAGAGCCCGACGTGGGGCTTGAACTCACGAACCGTGAGATCATGACTTGAGCCTAAGTTGGATACTTAACTGACTGAGCCACCCAGGCACCCCAGATTCTCCCTGTTAAGTCTTTATAGATTTAGAAGCTACACATTTCTTTAAGTTTTTATTTTACTTTATTATTTTTTCAAATTTAAGTTTTTGTTTTAATTCCAGTCAGTTAACATTGTATTATATTAATTTTTGGGTGCACAATGGAGTAATTCAACAGTTCCAAACAACACCTGGTGCTGATCACAATCTCACTCCTTAATCCTCATCACCTTTTTCACCCATCCCCACACCCACCTCCCTCTGGTAACCATCAGTTTGTTCTCTATAGTTAGAGTCTGTTTCTTGATTTCTCTCTCTCTCTCTCTCCTCTTTTTCTCTTTGCTGTTTGTTTTGCTTCTTAAATTATCCATTTGAGTGAAACTATATGGTATTTGTCTTTCTCTGACTTATTTCACTTAACATTATACTCTCTAGCTCCATTCATGTCATTGCAAATGGCCAGATTTCATTCTTTCATTCTTTGTTTTTTATGACTGAATAATATTCTAGTGTGTGTGTGTGTGTGTGTGTGTGTGTGTGTGTGTGTGTGTGTGTATCTTCTTTATCCATTCATCAGTTGATGGACACTTGGGCTGCTTCCATATCTTGGCTATTGTAAATAATGTTGCTATAAACATAGGTGTGTATGCCTCCCTTTGAATTTTGTTTTCTTTTTTCTTTTTGTATTTTGGGGTAAATACCAAGTAGTGTGATTGCTGGATCATAGGGTACTTGGGTAATTCTATTTTTAACTTTCTGAAGAAATTCCATATTTTTTCCACAGTGGCTGCACTAGTTTGCATTCCCATCAACAGTGAAAGTGTTCCTTTTTCTCCACATTCTCACCAACATCTGTTGTTTTTTGCATTGTTGATTTTAGCCACTCTGACAGGTTTGAGGTAATATCTAATTATAGCTTTAATTTGCATTTCCCTGATGGTAAGTGATGATGAACATCTTTTCATATGTCTGTTGGTCCCCTATATGTCTTCTTTGGAGAGTTGTCTGTTTATGTCTTCTGCCCATTTTTTAAATTAGATTATTTGATTTTGGGGTGTTGAGTTGTACCAGTTCTTTATATATTTTGGATACTAGCTATTTATTATATATGTTATCTCCAAATAACTTCTCCCATTCCAAGGTTGTTATTTGAGATTTTTCTTGCTTCTTGAGGTAGTACTGTGTTGCTGTAAACTTCCCTCTTAGAACCACTTTTGCTGAATCCCAAAGGTTTTGGATGGTTGTGTTGTCATTTTCATTTGTTTCCATATAGTTTTTAATTTCTTCTTTGATTTCCTGGTTGAACCGTTCATTGTTTTGTAACAAATTATTTAATCTCCATGTATTTGTGGTCTTTCCAGATCTTTTCTTGTGGTTAACTTCTAGTTTCAAAGTGTTGTGGTCAAGGAAAGATTCATGGTATGACTTTGATATTCTTGAATTTGTTGAGGCTTGTTTTGTGGGATAATACATGATCTATTCTGGGTAATGTTTTGTGTGCATTGAATCAATGTGTATTCTGCTGTTTTAGGATGGAGTGTTCTGAATATATCTGTTAAATCCATCTAATCCAGTGTGTCATTTGAAGCCATTGTTTCCTTGTTGATTTTCTATTTAGATGATCTCTCTATTGATGTAAGTGGGATGTTACAGTCCCCTAATATCATTGTATTATTATCAATTAGTTCCTTTATGCTTGTTATTAACTGTTTTATATATTTGGGTGCTCTTATGTTGGGTGCATAAATATTTAGAATTTTTATATCTTCTTGTTGGATTATCTCCTTTATTATTATGTAGAGTCCTTCTTTATCTCTTGTTACAGTCTGTTTTAAATTCTATTTTGTCTGATGTAAGTATTGCTATTCTGGCTTTCTTTGACAGCCATTTGCATTATAGATATTTCTTCATCCCCTCACTTTCAAACTATAGGTATCTTTACACCTAAAATGAATTTCTCATAGGCAGCATATAGATGGATTTGGTTTTTTATCCATGCTCTTACCCTATGTCTTTTGATTGGAGAATTTAGTCTATTTATATTCAAAGTAATTATTGATAGAAATGTGTTTGTTGTCATTTTATTATTTGTTTTATGGTTGTTTCTGAACATTTTCTGTGATCCATTCTTATCTTTACCTCTTTCATGGTTTGCTGATTTTCTTTAGTAATATATTTGTGTTTCTTTCCCTTTATTCTTTGTATATTTATTAGTGTTTTTGATATATGGTTGCCATTAAGTTTGTATATAACTTCTGCACATAGCAGTCTTTTTTTTTTTTTTTTTTTTACACATAGCCGTCTATATTAAGTTGATGGTCATTTCAGTTTGAACCCATTCTTTTCTCTTTTCCTCCCCATGTTTTAGCTGTATGTTTTTATATACAATATCATTTTTTATGAATTCCTTGACTAATTTTTGACAGAAGTATTTTTTTTACTGATTTTGTGATTCTCTCTCTCTCTTTTAACTTTTGTCATTTCTACCTTTATACTGTCACATTTGGTCTTTCTTTTCCACTCAGAGTTCACTTTAGTATTTCTTGCAGGGCTGGCTTAGTGTCATGATTTCCTTTAATTTTTGTTTATCTGGGAAACTCTTTATCTCTCCTTATATTCTGAATAATAGCCTTGCTGGGTAGAATATTCTTGGCTGCAGATTTTTCCCATTCAACACTTTGAATATATCATGACACTCCCTTCTGGCTTGCAAAATTTTTGTTGAAAAATCTCTTATGGGTTTTCCCTTGTAAGTTACTTTATTCTTTGTTTAAAAAAATTTACATTTATTTATTTTTGAGAGACAGAGAGAGATAGAGCACAAGTCAGGGAGGGGCAGAGAGAGAAGGAGACACAGAATCTGAAGCAGGCTGCAGGCTCTGAACTGTCAGCACAGAGTCCAATGCAGGGCTTGAACCCATGAACCATGAGATCATGACCTGAGCTGAAGTTAGATGCTTAACCAACTGAGCCACCCAGGTGCCCCTATTCTTTTGTCTGGTTTTAAAAAATTTGTTTATCACTATAATTTACCAATTTAACTACAGTATGTCTTGGTTTGTGTCTGCTTTTGTTGATCTTGATGGGAGTTCTTTGTGCCTCCTGGATCTGGATATGTGTTTCCTTCCCTAGATTAGGGAAGTTTTCAGCTATTATTTCTTCAAATAAATTTTCTGTCCCCTTTTGTTTATCATTTTGGGTCTTGTATAATAAAAAAGTTATTAGAGTTGATAGAGTCGCTGAGTTCCCCATGTCTGTTCTTGTGTTGCATAATCCTTTTCCTCTCTTGTGCTAAGCTTGAATACTTTCCATTACTTTGTCTCCTAGGTCCATAATTCATTCCTCTGCTTGTTGCCTCCTGCTGCTTTTTCTATCAAGCATGTTTCTCATTTCATTAATCCAGCTCTTTATCTCTTATATATTATTCCTTATCTCTGTTTTAAGAGTCTCAGTCATGCCTTCACTCTTTTCTCAATTTCAGTGAGTATTCTTATGATCATTGCTTTACATTTTTTTTTTTAACCAGGAATGTTACTTATATCTGTTTTGCCTAAATCTCTGGCCATGTCCATGACCTGTTCTTTCATTTGGGATAAATTTCTCTGTCTTCATGTTTTGTCTGCTTCTCTGTGTCTGTTTCTTTGTGTTGGGAAAGTCAGCTATGTCTTCTGCTCTTGAAAGTAGTGAGTTTATGAAGAAGAGGTCCTGGAGTGCGTTGCAGTACAGTGTCCCCTGTTCACCAGAACCTGCCAGTTCAGGAGAGTATCCTGTGTGTGTTGCTTATACCCTGCTGTTGTGTCTGAGTTACTTTTCCTTTCAGTGCAATTGTCTGCACTGACTTTCTGTCTGTTGTGTGCTGTACTTGCTCTCTGTGGTTTTAATAGAACATATCCAGGCAAGTTTTGGGGTGGTGTGCTCACCAGGAACTTGAAGCAGGTTGGCACTATTAACAAATTTGTACTGGGCCACTAGTCCTATAACAGATTCTCCAAAGTGATGTGGTGACTGGGGGATGTGCACCCAGGTGACCAGAGGCATGAGGTTCAGTGTGGTGCAAGGTGATGTCTGAGTGTGGCTGGGACCAGGTGGTTGGTCACCATGCAGAGTCTGATGCAGCACCTGTTGGCAGCTGTGCATCTGATGCCAGGTGGGATGCACAGGCAACTTCAACAAAAATTTTCTTGAGCCCATGGCTAAGACTAGTAGACTTGGAGTGGACAATTCTTCAGGAGAACTCATGGGCATAGTGTGCTGTTAGTAGGTTAGGTACCAAGTGTCTCTGCAGTGCCATGTCCTGCAGTAGCTCTGTGTTTATGTTGGGGGCAGGGGTAGAGGAGGAAAATGGTCCTGCCAGTTCCCTCATTTTCAAGGAAGTTCCCGAACACACTCTGAAATCAGTATGAATATATCTGTCTCCTGTTTGCCCCTGACATTATGCATACCGCCCCTTTTTACGTTGCCTTTCTGTGCAGTCTGCTATCTCTTTAGGGGCAGAGACCTGGCTATCATTTGCCCTCCTGGCTTACTCAGTGCTGAGTCAGCTGACTTTTAAAGCTCCAGGCTCCAAGTCCAACTAGTTTTAAAAACTCACAGAATTCAGCCCCTCTGACTTTTAAAGCCCAGGGGATTAGTCTGCCCTCTGTGAGTTTCCTGGTGTGAGGGCCCATTTCTCTGCCCTATCCAGGTGGACAGCTTCCCCCCTCTTGCAGGAAGCCTCTCCATGCTTTTCTGATCTTCCTAAACTTTTAGATGCAGCTTCTTCTCTATGTTTAGTTGTGGAATTTGTTCTGCTACTCTTCGGATCAGTCTCTGGTTTATTGATATAAATGTGGGTTGGAGTGAGGTCAGAGTCTCCTTACTCTGCCCTCTTCCCAAGCTCCATCTTGGAAGCTACACATTTGGTTTCTATTCTTTAATCAGTTATTCTTAACTTGTAAACCAACATCTTTTTAGTTATAAATTTTTCTAACATAGCATTTCTATCCTGCCTCTGAATGTGATGCGGTCCTTAGCACATATAAACTATCCATAAAATATTCTATCCATCTTGTCTTTGTTTCTTGTTTCCTTTAAAAACAATGTTTTTTTTCTGTTTAATATTTGTATTTACCAAAACATTTTATCTTTTTCTCTGGTCACCTTTCAGTTTTCCTTCATTTTTCCACATTTCACTTACCCTTTTCCCCCCTTTTCTTGAATTAATCATTTAATATTTTTTATTAATTAAAAAATATTTTTAAATGAGGGTCTGTGGGTACTTAACTCTTAATTTTTCTATGTCTTGAATCTTGAATTATAGTTTATCTGGGTATGAAATTTGAGGTTGAGATTTACTAATTTTTCTCAAGTTGAAGATATAATTTCATTGTCTCTGTAATCTATTGTTGTTGAGACGTTCCACTGTAATGTTAAATGTAATTCCTTTATAGATAATCTGTCTTCTCTCTTGTAGCTGTAAACATTTTCTTTTTATTCTTCATGTTCTTCAGAGTTTTACTCTGATATTTCTGGGAATGGCTTTACCATTATTTACCCTGATTGGTACGTGGAATGTACTTTCCACCTGAAGATTAGTCTGAAGTCTTTCTTCCAATTTGGACAAATTTAAATTCTGGATAGTGCTTCTACTTCCTTGTCTGAGAACTTCTGTTGGGTATTTAGAGCTCCTCAAGTCATTCTCTGTGTATCTCAATTGCATAAAATCTCTCTGTGGTACATTCCTTGCAATGCACCACTTCTCTATGTCAGGGCTGGAAATATCTCATTTACTGAGTTTTTTTCAACTCTGTGCTTTTATATTATTCATTTATTTCTATTCAAAATTTTTTCAGTCTTTTAAAATGGAAGTTATTCATTTATCTTATTGGACAAGTCAAATATCTATTTTAAAGTTTGGCACATGACTCCCACAAACTTAGTTTCCTATGGGACATATTCATGTTCTGAACGTTGATTTTGTTGGCTGTCTATCTCAGTATTAGATTTCTTCCTCTGTTTTGGAATTTTGCTTTGCAGGCTTATTTTGTGTGGGAGGCTTTTGTTTTTGTTTTTCTTTTTTCTGTTTCCTTTTGTGCTTACCCCTCCTAGGCCGGTGGTTTTGTGGCTCCCTTTGCCCAGCTGCTCAGGACTCCCTGCTCTAAACCTGGCTTTAGAGGACTCCTGTCCCACAGTGGTACTGGGGACAGTATCGTGGCTTACTTCCTGACTTGACTGGGGACTTCATTTCTATGTTCTGTTTTTTTCTGGACTTGTAGCTTACTAAAAATTCTAGCCCCCAGGGGATGGTTAGCTACAAATTTTAGTTTCTTTACTTTCTTTTTTGAACAATATTGGGAGTGGGGGTGGGAGTTGTTAAGTAATTCTAGCCTGGATCCCTATTTTTGAGTGGAGGAATTTTATCCTCTTTACCCCACTGGACCCAAACTGTAGGCTGCTATGGCCTCCTTCTAGAATGGGCATCCTACAGGCCCTGGCCTCAGCAGAGCAAGAAAAACTTGTGTTTCTCTTATGTTTCTGGATAATATAGAGATTTATCCTGTTTTTAGATCCTCATTAATGCCTTTAGTTTTCTATTTTTCTATATTATCTATTTCTTATCTGTGTTTGGATTGAGAGAGGTATGTCCCATTAATGGGTCTTAATTAGGGAATCAATGGATAGACTTATGTTTTAAAAAGAGCCTTTCTGTCATTGTGTAAAACAGTTTGAGGGCCACAGCTGGAAGGCAGGGAGGCAGGTTATATGGCTATTTTATAGTTCAAGTGAGGTGACCTTAACTTGGACTTGGGGGATAGCAGTGGAAACAAGAGAAGGTCATTGATGCAATTTACATATAGCTGCTAGAAACCACAGGCGTTTTTCATCAAATGAAATGGAGTAGTGTCTCCCTCCAGATATTCCTATGTTGGTATTGCAAATTCCCACGAGAGCTTTTCCAGGTGTTACCCCTCTCATTTTGCTATTACATTGTTTTTTAATTCTTCACTTTTTATTTTTAAATATCCCTTCCACATCCTTCCTCTTCACTGTTTTTATATCCCACATCCCATTCCAGTGCTCACAGTTGCCAGCAGAGTCCAGGGTATGTGTTCAGGAAGAGGATCTGGGCAGGGGTCAGACTGGGGAGGGGCCCTAGGCGGCTGCTGAGTCTCTTCTCCTGGGCTTGGGAGGGTTGTGAGATTCTTCTCAGCCTCCCAGCCCCTCCTTCCATACCACCTCCAAGCTTCCTCTACTGTCTAAAGTCAAGTGGGCTTCTGAGCTGCTGCTGAAGGCAGGGGTGGCTCACAAGCACAGAAGAGAAACTTTCTAGAGGCTCTTCCTCCCTATTCTCAATCTTTCTAAAGGCTCCCTATTTGAATAATGGCGAATTTCTCTCTTTCAATGTGATCCCAATTTCCTATTCAAATGTCTTCCTAAAGAAATCTATCCTGTATGAACTCTATCCCCATCCAATGGCTTCAAAGCAGCTACAGCTGTTGCATTTGGGGAGGGGTAAAATGTAGAGGTAGGTGAATCCTGTGTAAAATTAAATTGTGGCAACAAAGGACCCAAAACCATTTACATCTGTTTATAGACCCTGAGAAAGGATGAACTAAGTAGGGGGGAAATTTAGTACAAAAAGCTGGCATTACATTGTCCCCTCTAATTTACTACAACATCCCAAGTATTTACCAGGTCTTTCAGATCAATCCCTTGTTTTGGACTGGCTTTGGTAAGTTAAACTAGTAAGCATTTAGTAGAGTGATAGGAGATCTAATTATTTCTCATGAAATCTGGGGAACTGGTTAGGTAATAAATAATAATAATAATGATAATGATAACAAATTCAACCACTGAAACATGGAACAAGAACTACCCTTGTATTTGTGTCTATTGGCACCAACATGAAGAGATTCTGTGAGAAGCTCTCATGGTGCTTTCTGTTCCTTCCACAACATTTTCATTCAGATAAAATCAGAGTGCCAGGTGAGAATGAAGGGAAAGGAGAATCATAAAGGGCCACAGTGAAGTATGAAGGATAGAGGAACATGGAGGAAGGGAGTTGATAGACTGACATATTTGCTTGTTTATTCAAAAGACATCCCTTTAATGCTTAGTCCATGCCAGTCTTGTACAAAGTATGGGATGTGATGTGAGCAGAGAAAGCCCTCTGCTTCCAGGACAGGCCCCAAGACAGATACATATTTGTCTGTGGTGGATACATCTAGGACAGGGAATTAAAAACAACATGTGCCCTCTGAAGGTGAGGGAGGTTTGTGGGCTGGTTGGAACACTGTTTCCCAGGTCAGTGGTTCAGCTGCCTGGGAACACAGCCTGTCCCTTCCAGGTGTCTCCTTCCCAAGTGCTTCTCAGCCTGGAATTCAGGGAGGAGGCACATTTTGGTTCTGAGCCAAAAGTGGGGAGCAAGATTTCTCAGAATTATGTTTCAGACCTGGCAAAGCTTCCACACTGATGACCAAAATCAACTTCTCTTTGAGGCATTTCTTTTCTGCTTTTCTCTCTTACAGGTAGGAAAAGAATAAGAATGGGGAGGGAGGGCAAAGAAAGTCATGATGCTGAGGCCGAGTGGAGGGTAGTTTTCAACGTCAGGCACTGAAAACTTTTTTCAGCCCTAGCCGGTGCCCAGGGTTTTCCTGACATTTATACAGATGACAGGCCTTCTCTAGAAGTTAATGCTAACTGGGCTATAAGAACGCTGACAGAAAAAATATATAAGCACGAGCAGCATTATAGCAAAATCAGTGTTCAGTCACTCAGGTGACTGAGTCAGGGCAATCACAAGAAGGGCATTGTAGAAATAACTTTTACTGTATCTATGCCTCCTTCCTCAATATCACCCCTTGTGGCTCTGAATACCTTTGAGATTTTGTGTGTAATTCTTATAATTTTGGTACAAGGACTTATTAGACTGTGCAGGTCATTTGAAACCATCAGGTCCCAGTTAATTTGGACACCCTGCTAAACACGATTACTGTCAGTGTGAGTTAGGCTTCCAGGGAGAATATTAAATAATGGGAATGTCGTTTATCTGTAAGTAATGTCAAGCCTGTAATGAGAATGCATTTTATCGGGTGAGGAAAGAGCTCTTGCCCTTGGCTCAACAAGAAGTCATACTAAACTGCAGCCCCCCCTGGGGTCACTGGACAGAAAGGGTCTTTCTTCACTTGGGTGTCCCATAGACCAGGGTGACCATTGCATGTGCAGCTAGGACCCTTCGAACACTGAATGGGCTCATCATCCCCAGGCTTTCACTGGTTTTCTCTTTAGCTGCACACCCCTGCACAGTTCATTACTGAGGTGAGGAGAAAATGCCAGCCTCCATGGAAATTGTGGAAATGCTATCAGACATTAAGGGTTAATGAATGTGAACAGGTGTGCGATTAGATGCAGCTGAGAATAACAAGGCTCAGCTGCTTGGCTCCTTGGTGCTTATTATAGTCTATCTTTAAAGCTGCTAAAAGAAAGCAAGGGATTCTGTTGCTCAGGTGATTTTTCTAAAACAATTTTTTCTTTTTCACTAAGCATTTTCTTTTTTGCCCATGTAGCTAATAATCCCATTTCTTGGTGGCTCTTCCTTCAGAATTGGTTTCATCATTGGCAGCTCCAGAAGGTTGACTTGCTCATACACAAGTCTCTGCATTGTGAATCCAGAGTGTATGGTAATTGGCAACAGTAAAAACTGGCCCTACCAGCTAGAAGTAATTTACAATCTCATGTTTCTAATCAGTGCTTTATAAGGAAAAGCTTGCACAAATGGTAGAAACTTTTCATAAGCCTTGTCTCTTTCAACAAAAGACACTATATTTTAGTCTCAGAACTTTATTGTACTCTTTTTTGAGTGCTGTTGCTAACATTGGAATTCCTTCCAGTCATCCATTGGATGACATTGTCCAATTTCTTTTCATCATGTGCATGACACCAAAAGTGAAGAGTTGAAGGCGCCCAGAGATTGCCCCCTCTCAATAGGGGCCCATCCATGAACAATGTTTGATGGGATATGGAATGTGGAAAAACACAGCTTTTGTTTTTGGGTATATTTAATTAACCAAAGGTGACAAAGTCTATGTCATATACAAGGTGCTAAGGATTGATTGGACACATAGGAAACTAATTCTTCTCTCAAAGAAATTGTATTTGGAGGGGGGAGACCAGGCCCTATTATGTAATGAATCCTAAATATTTTTCATCATATTACCCTTGTTTTAAAACTATGGAGTCAGAACAAGATTTGGTTTCCCATTGATGACATACCTGGAGCTCAATCCAGGCTCTGGCTCCATTAGCAGATTTAGACACCTAGTTGGCAGTTTCTGCTGTGGGAATTGTCAGCTCTTGCATTTTGGGTTTGAGCTACTCAAATTCACACCATAAAGGAGACCAAAAAACTTGATACTGAATATTCACTTATGGTGAGAAACCAAAGTTCAAAGAAGACTGGGATATTACTTATAACAGCATCACATACAGACATTCCTATAGCTGGGTTCGTTGTGGGAAAAGATGCAAACAGCATGTCTTGCATTTCTCAAAAGGGAAGATGTCTCCTATGGTGTTCAGAACTCTCCTGAACACATTGTACGTTGAAACCTATATTCAACATTCATGACAGGAGGGGAGAAGTGAGGAGGGGCTCTCAGGGAGCTGAATATTAGATTCTGGAAAATGTCCCTGACCACAGTGGTAGCTTTCCACAGCTGCAACTGGATGAACTTTTAATTATCCATTTCAGGGAAGCAGGAAGGAGAGGTTCTGGAGATCACTGCAAACCCCGTTAACTGCCCATATTTCTCCCAACCTCCTTGGTATGGTAGAAGATCTTCCGAAATTAGACTGAAATTTTAAAATGCAAATACTGGGGGCACCTGGGTGGCTCTGTTAGTTAAGTTTCTGAATTTGGCTCAAGTCATGGTCTTGCAGTTTGTGAATTTGAGCCCCATGTGGGGCTCTGTGCTGACAGCTCAAAGCCTGGAGCCTGCTTCAGGTTCTGTGTCTCCCTTACTCTGCTCCTCCCCTATTAGTGCTTTTACTCTCTTTCTCTAAAAAATAAATAAATGTAACAAAATGTAAACACTGGTTGAGGTGACACACTGACATTTATCCCCAGTAAATTAGGATCACACTACTGGTCAAGTACAAATGAGTGATAACAGACTTGCTTTTTAAACTTTCATCTAGGGAGAGGTAGAGGTAGGGAATTCAGGGTAACTCTGGGAATCTGAATGCAGGGAGAAGGATTACCAAGAGGAGAAGCAGAAGAGAAACCTTATATCTGAAATGATGGTGATAGAAACATCGATTGGTTTACTATGTACTAGGCACATACTAAGTACTCAATTCTGTTCAGTCCTAACAATAATATGAAGTAGGGATTATTCACTCCCATTCTACAGATGAGGAAGCAGAGGTTTCAGAAGCCACACAGTGAAAATCCTCAGATTTCCAGGAGGCTCTGTGGACATTTGTGGCATAGTTTCAAGAGTTTATAATTTGCTTTTTTGTTTCTTCTCATTCAGGTACTTTGATACAAAGAAAGTTTTGTACTCAAAGCACCATTAGCTGAGATTTTCCTTTGTACTCAAAAAGCCAAGTTCCTAGCAAGAGTTTAGAGCAGTGATGCTAAGTACCCAAAGAGAGTTGCTGGATGGAATGCAGACATCAGGGAGACAGGCCTAGGCCAACATTCCTGGGAAGCTCCCAGAAGGGCCAAGCTGTGGGTAGGGTCTTGGGGAGAAGAAAGAGGACAGAGGCATTCACATTTGGAAAATGGGGAGGATAAATAGGTTGCAAAAATATTAGAAATTTAAAAAAAAACATAAAGAAATTCATTGGTCCCTTGATGGGAGTAAAGATGAAAGAAAAGAGGGAATTACAGTGATGGAGATTCTGGTATTGGTCAACTAGAGAATGATTCTACTGTCTCTTCTGACTGGAGTCAGATTTAAGCTCTAACTCTGTCCTTCGATCATTACCACCTGTCTCTCTCACACCCTTGGGTACTCTTTATCCATTACTTGCTCTACTTTTCTCCTCAGCATTATCATACTATCTGATAGACTTATTTTGTTTTTGTGTCCAAGACTGTAAAGTCCCAGGGTGGGGATATTTGACATCTTGTTTTTCTTGGCTATATCCCTAGAATTTAGAGCAAAAAAGAACTAAGTGTTCTGTCTCTGTCTCTCATATAGATATAGATATAGATATAGATATAGATATAGATATAGATATATACCCTTAATGTAGATATGTATATGTAAATATATACACATCTATCTCCAGAGCATTGAATCATATTTTATATTTTATATATTTTTTAATTTTTGAAGAAAGGAGGAAATTTACTACAAGTGGTAAATAGATAGTTTATTGTATTAATCAGAAATATTTCCAAATCAATATTTAGGAATAAGGGGAAATAAAAAGACCCGGAGAATAGAAAGACCTGACAAGTTTGTGTAAGTCTTGCATGTCTGGGGCTGCCTGGGAAGAAGGGAGTCAGGTAATTTCATCAATGTTTCTGGCACAGATGCCTGGGGGCAAGAATCCTAAGGACCCTGGTGACTGGAAGGTGAGGAGCTGGTACTGAATCTTGCAGCTGGTGCCTTGTTGCTAGATAAGGAGTGGGGCGTGGGCAAAATTAGTCATATCACCAAGCCTTGATAGAATGATGGAAAAGAAATACTCTAGGAACGTGATTCTGCCAGTCCCTAGAAGGACATAAATTAAGATCTTTGATAAGGAGAAATTAAGAAGGTTTTATGTCTCCTTAAATCTCCTTGTACTGAATTAAAACTACAGAGAAAAGCTTTTAGTGCAAATAAGCCCTACATTTACATGTACTCTTAGTACACTTTGGTGATTTGTTTTTTTATCTCTCTTATTTTCTGGTAAATACATTTGGAATTATACATTTCATCTTTAGTATTACATTTGTTTTATCACATGCATATTGACACACGCATTTTTATTATTCAGTTTTAAGTATTTTCAAATTTCACATAACTTCTTCAAATAAGATATATTTAGTGGTGTTTTTGTTTCTAGACATATGGCCTTAAAAGTTTTTTTTTAGCTAGCATTTTTTGTCAATGATTTCTATTTCTACTTTGTTGTGATAAACAAACATGGTCTATACTGTTTTTTCCTGCAATTTATTGAGGAATGCTGTGTGGTCTGTTACTGGTCAGGTTTTATAAATACCATATGTATGTTTAAAAAATCATTTTTATGTTTGCAAGGTATGATTTTTCATGTCTAATATTTCAAGCTTATTAGTCATGCTGTTTAGATATTCTATATGCTAATTTTTGACAGCTTGATTTATCACTATAAGGATTCTGTTCAATCTCTTTGATAAGCTATAATGTCAGATGCATATAAGTTAGTGATCTATTTTTATTTTTTATGTCTATATTTCAACCTTTGTATTTATTTACTTATTTATTTAAAAACTTTTTTATTAACATTTATTCATTTTTTGAGAGTGAGAGAGACAGAGCGTGAGCAGGGGAGGGGCAGAGAGAGAAAGGGAGACGCAGAATCTGAAGCAGGCTCCAGGCTCCAAGCTGTCAGCACAAAGCCTGACATGGGGCTCCAACACATGAACTGTGAGATCATGACCTGAACTGAAGTCAGATGCTTAACTGACTGAGCCACCCAGGCGCCCCTATTTACTTACTTATTTTTAAGTTATTATTTAAATTCGAAGCAGTTAACATACAGTGCAATCCTAGTTTGAGGTTTACAATATAGCTGATTCAAAACTTGCGCTCCTTAATCCCCTTCATCTGTTTCACTCATCCCACCCTGCTCCCACCCCTCTGATAACCATCGGTTTGTTCTCTATAGTTAAGACTCTGTTTCTTGGTTTGTCTCTCTCTTACTTTCTCTTTTTTTCCTTTGCATATTTATTTTGTTTTTTTAAATTCTACATATAAGTGAAATCATATGGTATTTTTCTTTCTCTGACTTATTTCACTTAGCACAATACTCTCTAGTTCCATCCACATTGTTGCAAATGGTAAGATTTCATTCTTTTTATGGCTGAATAATATTCCGTTGTATATCTATCCCACCTCTTCTTTATCTGCTCATCAGTCAATGGACACTTAGGCTGTTTCCATAATTTGGCTCCTTTAGATAATGCTGCTTTAACCATTGGGGGTGCATGTATCCCTTTGAATTAGTATTTTTGTATTCCTTAGGTAAACAGTGAGTAGTACAATTGCTGGATCACAGGGTAGTTCTATCTTTCTTTTTTTCTGAGGAAACTTCGTAGTGTTTTCCAGTGTGGCTGCACTATTTTCAACCTTTGTATTCTTAAGTTTTAAATGGAGAATATAGTTGTCCTCTCTCTTTAACCCAATCTGAGCTACAAGGTTTTAATTGGTGAGCTGATTTTAATGTAATAGCTTATGTATTTTTATATTTATGTATTAATTACAATAACAAACAATTTTGTAGTGACTACTCATGGTTCCAACAACTTCATAGATGTAATACACTTAATCCTCACATTAACCTTATGAAGTAGATGAAATCTTTTTATAAATGAGGAAACTGAGGCACAGTTAGGTTAAGGAAATTGCTCAGAGTTACACAACAAGGAAATGATACAGCTAGAAACCAGGATACAAGCTCAGGGAATCTGGTTCTGGCTTCACATTTCTAACCATTATGCCATGGTGCGTCTGGGTTATAATTAGAGTTTGATTAGGACCTCTCTCATATTCATGTTTTTTACTTATCTATTATTTTGTTTATTATTTCCTCCTTTAATGCTTTCCAGTCTTTGATCAATTTTGCTTTCTAGTTTGATGGCTGTATATCATATCTACCTGTCTTTAGTACATTTTGTGTTGAACCTAGGGTAAAAACAAGAAGCTATGTTAGTTTGTCAGGTAGGGATCTACGGGGCAACTTGAGCTTGACCTCCTCTTCCATCTAATTTCTGCAACTCTTCAATATCAACCCTCTAGTGTCATTGGTTTTAGTCTCTAGAACCCTCTGCTCCATTTTCCACATGTCTTTTTTGTCTGTTAGTTTTTTGTCTCTTGTCACCTGGAATTTCCTCTTCTCTCTTTTTCAATATTCAAATTCTACCCAGTTTTCAAATGCTTAGCTCCGATTTCTTGTTTTCTGTAGTCTTCCTTGACTTTATATGACAGGGTTCTTAGATTCCTTCTAGCTAGTCTAAGCAAGAAGATTTATTCATGTGTATTAAATAGCTTACAGAATCCCTAGGGGGTGTGAAAACCAGGTCTGGATGCTACACTGCTGGTAACCACCCCAGTCAGGAGATGTAAGAAGGTAGTGAAAATCCCACTGCCACAACCTCATGTCTCTTTGCATCTATGATAATAGGGAAGGGACACAAGAACTTCAACCAGTGTTACCACGGAAGCCCACACTTATGCTACTGCATTAGTAAGAATAGCCCAGCTGTATATGTGATTGCCTCTACAGAGGACAGACTTCTTACGTTGGTGCAGCTCTTTGGCAGCACCTAGACTATCTCCAGAGCCCACAGCTCCAAAGTAGTCTGAGAAATGCAGATTGTAGCTTTGGCTTGGTGTTCTAGAAGGCATTTGGAAAGAGTTGGGGAAGTAAACACATATCTGGAATTATTTGACTATTTGATCCTATATGATTTCTGCCTACTGTGAACTCCCAGACATCTTATGCTCTGGGAGCATAAGCTTTAATGCATTTTTTTTACTTATGTTTTTTGGTTTCTAGTAAAGCTTACTTGTTGTATTCTTTTAACTAGGCTGTTGAAAAAGTATTTGAGGACTTTTTGAACTTTAGAGTACCCAGAAAAGTATCACATAAACAATAAATCTTTGTTGATTCAATAATGTAATTTCTAGAGACTGAGTTTCTAAAACTGTGCTCTGTTTTAAGAATTTTTTTTGTAGGCAAAAATAGGAATTTATAAATCTGAGCACACATATCAAGAATGTGATTATTTGCTTTACAGGAGAATTCTTCATTTGAACAAAACATTTTAAAAGGTTTAGTGCAGGTTTTATTTTTTAAAATGCATGCTTAGAGGACTTAAGATATAAAATGTGTGGCCATTATTTACAGAAAATCATATTACAGGTGACATATAAGTAATGCTTCCAACACCATGTACCATTTGAATATTTAGTAAAAAATTGGAACCGGCAGAAGACCACATGTCTCCAACTCTGACAATAATATATCTGACAAAATTGAAACAGTAATTTAGAATGGCCTGATAACATAAAACCATCTTAAAGATAATTCCTTATATTATCTACAGCATGTTCACGTCTGACCTCTGAAACAAATTTCAATGTAGTTTATCTGGGTATTTATTTAATGTGATGATTTCTACACATTGTTTTGGCTTTTATGTGGCTCTGTATTTATCATACATGCAACATACAGAAAAGATATGTACTAAGATTTGTCTCTTTCCCACTCTCCCATTGTCTCTGCCATTGTCCTACTTTAGGCTCTCTCTCTTTCTTTTTGTCTTTGTTTTTTTTTTTCTTTTTACAATTTGGACAAATGTGATAGTCTCTTATGTCTCTTTGTTTCCAGTCTTTCCCCCCTTTCTCTGTTTGGGAATGCTTTTGACTACAAGTAGTAGAAATACTTGGCCTAAATGGACTTAAGGAAACGGACAAAGGAAAATTTATTATGTCAAATAACTGGGAGTCCAAAGGTAGAACTGGCTCAAGATATAATATTATCAGTAGGTGAGTGATTGCATGAAGAACCCAGGCTTGCTCTGTCCTCCTACTCTGTCCTTAGAACCAGCTTCACTGTGGTGCTGTCTGTGGTGGCTCCTGGCAATGGGAATTGCGTGTGTGTGTGTGTGAGAGAGAGAGAGAGAGAGAGAGAGAGAGAGAGAGAGAGAGAAACAGACACAGACACAGTGAGGTCCCTTAAACATGCAATATGCACCATTCTTTTCAGGCTGATTGGCTAAGACTGAGTCTCTTGAAAATTCCTGGAAAGAACAGTGGTCAAGGGAATGCAATCTATTGACTAGCTTAGACTTACCCTGTGGAAGGGCAAAGACAGCAGTCTCTACAAGAATCGGATGGAACACTTGATTCCAAAAGAATTGAATAAACCAGCAAAATACTGAGGTGGGGGCAGGTTTAAAGGGGCCAGTAAAGAGCAGCAAAGCTCCTGGGGGCTAGTAATTTTGGGAATTAGTACCTCCCTTAAGCCTGAGGTGCAAGGGGAGGGAAGAGTGTTCCTGAAACATAAGGATAGTTATAGCTGTGGAGAGTCCAGTAGAGAGGAGCCTTGGTCCAGCTGCTAGGGCCTCCCAAGGCTGATCCCAAACAGAAGCCAAAGGGCAAAGAAGGCCATATGATGCACAGAACAGAGTGAGAAAGAAAGGAAGGAGACTAGTTCTGGAGGTACAAATGCAGACTAACTGTTACATCAATGGAATATAATCTGATAGATTATATATATATATATATATATATATATATATATATATATATAGTGAAAAAGAAGGGGGAAATGGGAATCGGGTGGCAACCTCTGTGCCCATCACGCCCTGGAATAAGGATTTCATTCTATGCAACAGCCTTCATCAACATCCAGAAGAGCACTGGACTGAGGCCTGGTATGTAGGACTTGTTCTACCCTATAGTTGCTGCATGACCTTGAGCAAATCTCTTACTTTAATGAGCCTATTTCCTCACTTATAAAATGGAGACCAAAAAAAATCACTTTTTAGGGATGTTTTGAGCCACAAATGCAATAATTATAAATTTCTCATACCCATTTCCAGGTTCTTAATTCTCCCCATCCAGCCCCTGAATTGCCCCAATCTGGTATCCAAGCTCAGTCTTTTACTGTGGACTGTCTTCACTCATGGCCTGACACCGTGACCATGGCCCATCACCACCAGCCCCTGCGGCCTTTGGAGAGCTCTCCCTCCCCTCACTTGATTTCCAATGTACACTTTGCCTTCCTTCTCTCAACTGCAACTGTGCTTAGGCTCACACATTGGGGAATGAAGAAATTTGTATAAAACAAAGGGATTTCTTTTTACCAGATGTGAGATGTTTCTTTACTTGAACATCAAGTCTAGTTCCAACATTTCTGGAACACAAAACAAAATGAATTTCAAGCCAATAAATTTTTAAAAACTAGTAATTGTCACTGCAAAATGTCTACAAAGACTGACATTATTTGATATTTTAGTTTCAATTTGATAGCTTATCTTCACAGTGGCCAAGACCTCGTTGATGTGGTTCTGGCTGGGTCCTGCACTACTAACTCTCCCAAGACCCCAGCCTTCCTCCAGTGGGTGTGCAATCCTCTCCCCTTCTCCATTATTGTCAAATCATGTGCCTGTCTTCTCTGATCTTGCTTGTTGTAGAGAAATAACTCTATTTAGAGACTGTCAGTCTGTATATAATTTTTATAAAACTGGATGGTAGTACAGAACTAAAGTCTTGGTCTTCTGCTTTAGTCTAAGATTTAAAAAATGAAGCAGAAATAAAAGATTCCAAAACTATGAAATATTTGAATAAAGCTCTCTACTCTGACCCCTCTGTCTTCCAACTAAATACCCAGTAAACAGACCAAGTGAACCTTGTCAGACAGCTTGAATATCCCTTATCCCTACAGTACTGAATCTAAGGAGAGCTGCATAATGCATTTACATAATTGCACAAATTAGAGATACCTCCGAATGAAAGGTTTCCTGGTGATTCTTCTCTGCCCTTTCATTTGCTGGTTACAAAATTACCAGCTCTCCTGCAGAGCCACAACGTCTCCTCTCCCTGGGCCGCGTTCAGTGAACAATTGCCCTGCTCCCGTCTGGAAATGGCTATCCTGAGACACCTGAATAGGCGACCTTTCCTGGGAAAACCCGAGCTCCAGGGGCTGGCGAGGCCAGCCACTAGGTGTGGGCCAGCCACACCTCCCTCCCCTGCCCCAGGCTTCCCCAACCCAGGTGGCTCCAGGAGCCAGGAGACCAGTGGACAATGCCTGCCCTCCCTCTGTGTGCCTCCCCTACCCCAGCCCTCAACCCCAGAGTCTGCAAAGTAAGAGCCTAAGATTAGGCGGAATCCTGGTGATGCATATTTATTAGATAACTTAGATAGCTTATCTTTCCCACCTTTGATTATAAATTGCCCTTTAAAAAGTTCTGAAAGGTTAACTGCACTGGATTTGCTGGAAGCACCTTCTGTAAATTGAACGTAGTTAATTTTTGAAAGTTTTAAAGCAGTAATTGAAAAACTAGATTCCATTGTAGTTCAAGAGGAGTTTGTTTCTTCTTTTGGGGGTTCTTCACCAGTCAAAAAGGCAACACACTTGGTTTTAGTTGCTGCCCTGACACTAGCAAACCTTGGTGCCCTAACTTGTTTTCCCATTTGACAAATTGCAAAATATAATGTCTACCCCACCTGTGTCATGTGATTGCTGTTAGAATCAAGTAAAATAACTTTATGTGAGTAATGACAGAAATTTATAATCACCCAAAAGTATAAAACAGTGTAGTAAAATGAGCATGTATTTTGGAGTTGGGAACCCTGGATTTAAGTGCTGGCCTATCTACCATGAACTATGTGAGCAAATGCAGGTCAATTCATCAATCTGATCTAATTTAATTTTAATTTGTGAAATGGAGGTGACAATAATAATGCCTTGCCTGCCTCATATTGATGCTGTCAGGATCAAATGGGGCAGGGTAAGTACATGTTCTTTGTAAAACTGTAGAGGTAGTAAATTACAGATAAATTCCTGCTAGGTGCCAGCTATTATGTGATATGCACAATGTGTTCTTTAATCCTCACAAGACCCTTTGAAGGAAATAGTACTATTTTCCCACTTTCTGGTTCAGAAGACTGAGGCTTAGAGAAGTGGAACCACATACTAATCAGTGGAGCCAAGACTGGAATCTCTGGCTCCTGAGCTGGAATTTTTTTTTTTATTTTTACTTTTTAACATTTATTCATCTTTGAGATGACAGAGAGAGACAGAGCATGAGTGGGGAAGGGGCAGAGAGAGGGAGACACAGAATTCGAAGCAGGCTCCAGGCTCCGAGCTGTCGACACAGAGCTCAATGTGGGGCTCGAACTCACGAACTGCGAGATCATGACCTGAGCCAAAGTCAGACGCTCAACAGACTGAGCCACCCAGGCGCCCCCTGAGTTGGTATTTTTATTCACTGTCTACACAGCTGTGGATTACTGTTTTGCTGTTTCTAGTGTTTCAGTAAATGACAATTAAAAAATGCATAGAGGGTGTTATTTTCTTAGAGATGAGAGTTCTTATTGTCGACTTGGTAACACTCCCTTAATGGAGCAACTTTTATATTCCTCAATTATGACTGTACTTCATAAGATGTTAAGTTATAACTCCTTAGGAAACCATGAAAAGAAGGGAGAAGGTTTCGTTGAGCTTCTGTAAGATTTTAGTAAGCAACCCCTCATTAATTAGCTCTACTGCTTGAATACAATTACTGATTCTTCATTGTCAGATATGTGTATTATATTATGAATGTAAATAAGATCTTTGGGAAATGAATTTATCATGTATAAGATTCCTACTTTACAGCAGTAAACAATATCTCCTTTTTGTTGCCCATGGTCATATGTAAAAGGAGGAGGAAAGCAAAGGTAGACACAGCTATGTTATATTAGGAGCTCTCATAAGAGACTTGTCCCAGAGGGCTGAATCTGTAAATTGAACGTGGATACTTGTGACTTGTTTATGTATTTGTTTATTTTGGCCTTGGAGTACTTGCTTTTTTGTCAACAGATGATACTTTTAGAAGAGAAACTTGTCACTCCTCTGTTCTCACCACACTTTCTTTTCTATCTGAAAGATAGTTTTTGCAGGGAAGCAGGGGGTGACTTTCTATGTAGCACAGATCCACTGATTCTGGATAGAAAATAGTAAAGAGCAGAAAAAGGGTGCAGTTTGGACATAAGAATGCAATGATGTAAGAAAAGAGAAAAGGTTTTCCTTCAGTAGAAGTGATTTGTGCTCTGGGGACAAAAACAACCCCCCCCCCCCATCCACTTATAAAGCACCATCAGCACCTTCGACATTAGGGATGTTAGAAGCTCTGGGCTGGAATTCACTTTCTATTGGGAAAATGATTCTGGATGGTGGGGGCCAGAGGGAGAGAAATTACTTTTGAGAGAAGAGCAGAAATCTCTCCCACTGAGAAGAGTTGGCAGGTCTAAGGCTGGAAGATGGCAGTAAGCAGATGGGAGGACTCCATAAAACACCTCCTGGTCAGGATAGACAGTATCCTGTGTCAATTCTAGAGGCATACAATTACCCTAACTTCAAGGTAGTTTATAACTTGACTCACAGTCATGTCCTTAATGAAGAAAGTCTGATCAGAATAGACTGTGGCTGTTACAGTGCTTTCTTTGAAGAAACTGGACTCAGGGCAGGGGTTACAGGCCGGAGGTGGAAGACATGGTTGCAAATATACTCTTGAGAGAAGGTGACTCTGTTGACTTAAAATCTTGGATCAAGCCCATTGATCTTCTTCAGAGTACCGTGCTTTTGACTTACAAGAAGTTTTTTTTTTTTTTTTAAGTTTCTTTACCTCACAATTATATAAGCTATTTTCTTTGTTCTTTGATCTGAGTAGATCTGCTTTGGGTAGAAAAATGAAGAAATGCTCAGCTTAACTTCGAAGATCTACCTGTGAACATTCTGCAGCTATCTCTTTGTTTTCCCTGTAGAATTTGGTAGTTGTATCCAGCACAGGAAATATACTATTGGCTTGAATGAAAGACAGGTTGTCTCCATTTGGGTCTGGTAGTTAATGCTTGACTTTATCCCTAGGGGAAAAAAAAAAAAACAGAAAAAAAAACAAAGGTTTTCTTAATTTATCAAGTCACTGCAGATTTTTCTCACAGCAAAGTGAAGGCAGTAGAATTATCAGATTCAGCTGGTTTTTACAAAGATTTCCAGCTAGTAGTTTCCATTTCCTCACCTGATCTAACTTTCAACCTGGGTTGGGTGTGGCCATACTGTTTTCTAAAGCCATGATCAGATGGTCCCTATTATCCCACGATCTGATACCCACTGAGATACAGTGAATGGATGTTGCCTGATCCCATACTGATCCCATAGTGATCCCACAGTGAAGATCCCATAAGTAGGAGTCTGAACTCCCCTCAGTAGTCCCTGGACCCCCACCTCCTTTTACCTGGTACTTTCAGAACCTCTCCAATATTCCTACTTTGCAAGCATCAGAATTAGGGGAAACCTAAGGTACCTCTATTGCAAGAAGAAGGTGCTTTGAACTGCAGGGAGAAGGGGTAAAGGAAAAGAGAATAAAGACCCTAAAGGCATTGGGGCCTCACAGCTCTAGGGTAGGTTACTTGGAGGAAATACATGCTCAGAGCCACAGTCTGCATTTATAATGCAATGCAGGAAAACAACTAATCTTAATTCTTACCCTTTCCATTCCCTCCACTTTTCTTTTTTTCTTTCCTCCCTCTCTTCCTACCTTTTTCATTTGTTAAATGCAGTTTGATGTTAACAGGATCTCAGAGAGGAGTACATTTATTTTTCTGATGTATGTTTTATAAAGCAGAGATCTAGTTATATATTTCCAGTAGTATTTTCCTTCTCAACACAAACTGACCATCTGTAATCCTGTCATTTATTTATGGATTCATTTGTTCATTTCATTTGTTGAGCATAGACCTTTTTTCCAGTCCTAGTGTTTTTAAAAGAGTAAAAACAATGAGAACTAATATTTATTGAGTATTTTATATTAGCAGGTCCTGTACTAAGTGTCAACAGACCAAAAAATTCACTAAATGGTTCCAACAGATTATTACTGCCTGTTTTCCATGTGGAAATGGAGGTTTAAAGAATATAAATAACTTATCCCAGATCAGTAGAGCCAGGGCTTGCACACAGTAGTTTGATGATAGACTCCAGCTTTGCTGTATGCTATCTCCTTTCTAGATTAGTGGTTCTCAAACTTTAGCTGCATCAAAATTGCCTGAAGTGCTTTTAAAAGTATGGATTTCCAGATTTCCCTCCTAAAATTTCTGGTTCATGAGTCTGATCATTTGCATTTCTAGTGAGTTCCCAGATGATGTTAATGGGAACTCTACTTTGAGAACCACTGCTCTAGTTATATTACCTTTTTGTACCCTCCCTCTGTGATCGAGTTGCTCTAGGAAAGGTGAAATGTATGCTTGCAATTAATTTGCAGCTCAGATTCACAATACCTATAAAAGGAAGAACCAGCTCTCTCAGCTGCCACGTCTGTACCTGTGAAGTCCTCTTGGATTCTACTAGGCCTTCAGTGTTTCCTAAGAAATTATTCTGGCTGAGGGAGCCTGGTGGCTCATTTGGTTGAGTGTCCGACTTTGGCTCAGGTCATGATCTTGCAGGTAGTGAGTTAGAGCCCCGCATCGGGCTCTGCGCTGACAGCTCAGAGACTGAAGCCTCCTTCAGATTCTATGTCTCCCTCACTCTCTCTGCCCCTCCCCTCTTGTGTGTGCTCTCATTTTCTCTCTCTCTGTCTCTCTCAAAAATAAATGAACATTAAAAAAAAAAGAAATTATTCTGACTGCAGAAGATATTTAGTATGTCCCAATGTGCTGGTGGTGGAAGAATTACAAACAATATATGTATCTAAATAATCCCCAATTTGTGTCTGCTCAATATACTAGGGTCAGAGTCTATCTATCCTGGAACATCATTCTGAATCTTGAAAGCAGATAGTAAAAACAGCAGCTGTACAGAGACTGTTTATTTATTTAATCCCTCATGTAAACACAGTGATGATGACAAATCATCACTTGGCCTGTCAACATGACCATGCCCCAGCAGGGGCCTTGTCCTCATGTGAGCCCACTGGCCTTTTCCTGTGTCTGAAAACAGTTTCAAAGAGGAAATAGAAGGGAAATACAAGTAAGGAAATGGTGTTGAGTTGCAAAACATGGATAAAACAATTGGCATGGCAATTCTCAGGACAAACAGGACCCCACTGGACCGTGGAGATACAAACTCTAGAGGGGGCGGTTCTGTTCTCTAGCACCGATGGTTTGTACTTTTTGCAGCCTTGGATTCATCCTGCCTCTAAGGAAGCTATTTACAGTTTTGCACAGTGGGATAGTTTTATGAGCCAACCCTCTCATTTTTATGAGGGTCCCCGGGGTAAAGCAGTTATACAATCTTACACCCGCACACCGACTGAAGTACAAACAATATAAAGTAGGCCATCCAGGCCCGTAAAGCAGGCAATGCCAAGCAGTCGTGATTTAAGTTCAGTTCAGCGGTGACCTGGCTTATTACGATAAGATAGAGGAATGAATAGAGCCTACGCAGGGAGAAAGAGCAAGTGAGTGGGAAATAAATAATTCATTGGGCTCCTTCCAGAACCTGTAAGTTGAAGGGACAGAGATCTTGTTATCAAAAAAAGGACCAAAATTCAATTGCTAGATTGATCTCTCAAATTATTTTCCAGATTGGTTTGGTTAAAGGAAATAACATCACCTTCCACCAAATATTTGGTCAGCACTCCATCACCAACACAAGAAGACTTTCGGATCTTAACATGGCTTTCCATGACACACCAACTTTTCCACAGTGAAACTGTTGAGAACAAGGTCACTGGGTGTGCTTGTATTTACAAATGAGATTGCTAAGCTTTGACTTTATAAGAAGACAGGGTTAATTATGAACTAGACTATGGATCTTAAATTTATCAGCAGGCTAAGTAGCTGGTGACTGCCCCAATCAGAGTCAGCTTCAAGGAAATGAAATGGGACTTATTTACATTTAGAGTGATGCCCAGCTTCTTAATCACCTCAAAGCATTTAAAAATTAACTTTACTACCAGCAGCTCAAGAGGCATAATGAACCCTGGGAGGGTGTTTGCTACTCTTTCTGCCTCCTCTTCTTAAGCTGCCTATTCATTATTTTAGCCTGTGTTCTTTGCCTGTGTCTTTTTGCTATAAACCCTTGGAAAGTTTTTTTTCTATTTCAGTTTTGCTAAATATCTGTGGTTTATTTGGTGAGTCTCCTGATAAAGCAATTTTCTGCATTGCTAATGATCACCAGGGTAGCTGAGTGTATGTACACAGTAAGAGACAGGAATCACTCTTGTAAACTTTTTTTGATATGAAATGTTTCAGTTAAATTGGTCAGTTGTCAAAGGGTTGTTACGGGTTATCCATGCTGGACAAGAGGGGTGACCCAAGAGGCCAAGTTATTACTTTCCACATGAACATGTAGTCATTTTTAAATGAACACTAGTAATGATTACATAAATTTTGGATTAGAAGTGCTAGTCAGGGCACCTGGGTGTCTCAATTGGTTAAGCATCTGACTCTTGATTTTGGCTCAAGTCATGACTTCACATTTGTGAGATTGAGCCCTGAGTCGGACTCCATGCTGGGTATGTAGCCTCCTAAAGATATCTCTCTCTCTCTCTCCCCACCTCCCCCCAAGCACCCCTCTCAAAAACAAAACAAAACAAAAACCCCAAACAAACAAAATGAAGTTGCTAGTCAGCCAATAAAAATGACCAGAGCAGTTTGGGATAATACGTGCGTGTACAAAATGGCATTTTTCATCACGTTACTTTAATACAATCTATAATTCTACTTAAAATTCTTATAATTTAGAACTACAGTCTCTATTTCATAGTTTTTAAAAATTTAAAAATTTTTTTTAATTTGTTTTCTTTTTTTAATGTTTTATTTATTTTTGACACAGAGAGAGAGAACATGAGCAGCGGAGGGGCAGAGAGAGAGGGAGACACAGAATCTGAAGCAGGCTCCAGGCTCTGAGCTATCAGCACAGAGCCCAATTCAGGGCTTGAATGCATGAACTGTGAGATAGTGACCTGAGCGGAAGTCTAATGCTTAGTTAACCCACGGAGTCACCCAGGCACCGCATGTATTTCATAGTTTTGAACTCACCAGAGAAAAACATGATTTGCTGGAGTAGTGTGAGTGATAGTGACATTCTCCTTGCCCTACTCAAGCAGTTGTAAAGATTCATCAGATTTTTGTCAACTGAAAGGGACTGTGCTATATGTAAGCTATTTTAACATTCCATTCTTTAATATTTTAATGTGTGTACCCATTATTTTAGTTTAAAAATGGCAATTATATAAAAAAATCCCTTTAAAATCATTACATTTTTCTTTTTCTGTAATAATTGACAAAGTAAAACTTTATTTTGAAGAAATTTACTGTTTTCTAGAAGGGATTAATGGAAAAAAATGGACCTAGGTGAAGTATTATTAAGAGTGCTTTTTTTGGTTATAGAATAAAGAAGAAATATTTGCATTTAAAGGATTGGGTGCTTTATATTTAGGAATCCTTCATGATATGAATTTGGATAGAAGGAGGCCCTTCCTTCTTGCTAATTACAGCAGCTGAGAGGCAAAGTTGTGGGTTCTTGAAGTTTCAGCTTTGACACAGAAGCAGGTTTACCTAATGTGGGACAGGATGGAAACCTGAGTTCTGAGAGGCCATTCTTGAAAAATGAGCAGAAGCCAGTGACTCTGACCCTGTGTCTTTATTCCAAGCAGAACACCCTGTACTTAGTGCTCATGTTGTGCCAAGTCGGCTGGAGGAAGATTGGCGGCTACACCTCTTGGGCTTTCCCATAACAAGATGTTCATCTCTTGAGGCTATCCTGGTGAGTCAAGCCGTGCATAAATCCATTCTAATTAAATATGCTACTCTCTAGAGGCAGATGCCTTCATTATAGGGACTTATTTCAGGGGAATATAGATATGTGCATATCTATATTTTAGTGATAGACACTAGTGTCTGTTTGCAAGCAAGCGAATATACCCCCCCCCCCTTTCCCCTCTCATCTTACATCTTGCTATCTAGAGACTCACACAAAACAAATCCCTTGGGATTAAACATACTTTCAAATATGTGAAGCCAAACCCTTCTCAGACACATGCATCTTTCCATTATGAGTACAATGAGAAGCTTCCTATAACTCCAAATTTAATGGTGCCATCTCTAATTGAAGCACCTGGCCCAATTAGGAATTAATGAGTGCTTTCTGATGATAAAGATAATGAGTGCTTTTAGCCACAACCAAGAAGCATTACTTTTTTTTTTTTTAATATAGTCCAAAGAAGAAAAACAAATCTACAAGTAGTGGTCAAAATTTTGTCCTTTTCTTGCTTGTTTTTAAAAATCAAGGTTACACAAATGTTACACAACAAGTTATACCCAAACTCCAAACTGACTCATTAACCAGAGTGCTGCAGAAATAGAGGAAGTAAGAGAAGCCTCTAGAAGCACATTACATGCTGGGGAACAGATTTGCTTCTCCCTACTCTTATCGCTCAGAGCCATAGGTAAGCATGGGAAGGTATCATGAGCAACAGGTGGCAGGAATATTCAGGTCAGCTTTGTTTCCTTTCCGTGTTTATTATATGATGATTGAAGAAGAGTGAAGTACTGAGTCACCAGACCCTTGGAAAGTAATGTCACCCTCTAATTCAAGGATTTTGTTATTGTGGGACACCAGGTATTTGAAAAGACAGCAAAATGAACCAAGGGGTGGACATTAAATACTTTATACATGTAATCATATTTATAAGACTTTTGAGTTATTCAAAAGCAGACTTTGACTTTGACATGGAGAAGTTTACTTTAAAATTTTTTTAATGTTTATTTATTTTTGAGAGAGAGAGAGAGAGAGAGAGAGAGAGAGAGAGCAGGGGAGGGTCAGAGAGAGGGAGACACAGAATCTGAAGCAGGCTCCAGTCTCTGAGCTCTCAGCACAGATCCCAACGCGGGGCTTGAACCCACAAACCATGAGGTCATGACCTGAGCCAAAGTCGGATGCTTAACCAACTGAGCCACCCAAGTGCCCCTGGAGAAGTTTACTTCTTAAATTTGTGTCTGTTAATTTGTTTTTAAATTTATTTTATTTTCAGAGAGAGAGAGAAAAAGAGAGAGAGCACATGAGCGGGGCAGAGGGAGAGGGAAAGAGAGAATCCCAAGCAGACTCAACACTATCAGCGCAGAGCCCAGCACAGGGCTTGATCCCACAAACAGTGAGATCATGACCTGAGCCAAAATCAAGAGTTGGACACTTAACCAACTAAGTCATCCAGGTGGCCCTGTCTGTCAATTTTTATGTTTTCAAAATAATTATGAATTACATTAGAGAGACTTACACTACTTAGGTGAAGAAAAAACTATTATTATTATTATTATTATTATTGGTGCAGGTCTGCTGTTATATTTCTAGTATAGTATGCTTATATAGTAGTCTAGTATGCATCTATGTAGATTATAGCAGATTTATTTGCCTTACATTGATGACATTCCTGCTCTTATGTATTCTGATGGTATGCAGTTTCTTTAAATTCTTCCCTGGAGACAGTATCCAGAAACTCATAGTCAAATTGGGCTTTATTCAATATTCTTATGTTGGGATTTCCATGGGTTCAGTAAAGGCCTTCCTTTTGGTTCACAGAAATGATATTTCTGGGTTCTTGACAATGAGGATGCATACTGAAAGTCTATTTCAAATTGGGACAATAATCTTTTAGTACTACATGCATTTTTACTTTAAATTTTATGAAATTTGACCTTAACTTTAAGGAGAATATCCTTTGTCCTCAATTAAAATAATGTCTTTTAATAATTCCTATTTCTGAGTGTCCAAAGTAAATCAACACCAAAATAATTCTAATGAAATAACTTCTTTAGTAAATAAGGGGATGAAGCTTTTGATCAAAACACTAGGGGATCATGATTTCTTTTAATTTACTGATGCTGTATTAAAAATGTCAAACCCTACCCTAACATTACAATGGAATGTCTATTCTCTTCCAGATGATATGTGGTACATCAAAGTATATCTTCAGAATCTGTTTTGAATTTTTGGAGGGAACTCCCTATGTGCCTTTGCTGAAATTCTTTGTATTTTAATTGAGGTATAATTGACATATAACATTGCATTAGTTTTAGGTGTACAAAATGATGATTTTATATATGTATATATACATATACTGAGAAATGACAACCACAATAAATACAGTTAATATCCATTACCACACATAATTACAGTTTTTTTCTTATGATGAGAATTTTTAAGATCTACTCTCTTGTCAACTTTCAAATGTACTATAGTGTACTGTTAACTATGGTCATTATTGTAGATATTACATCCCAGGACTTATTTATCTTCTAACTGAATGTTTGTACCTTTTGAACACCTACACCCATTTCACTCACCCCACCCCCTACCTCTGGAAATTACCAGTGTGTTCTCTGTATCTATCAGTTCATTTTATTGTTAGATACCACAAAGAAGTGAGATGACAGTATTTGTCTTTGTCTGACTTATTTTACTTAGCATAATGCCAAGATCCATCCATGTTGGGTGTACACACACACATGTGCGTGTGTGTGCGCACACACACACACCACATTTCCTTATCCATTCATTCATCAATGAACACTTAGGTTACTTCCATATCTTGGCTGTTGTAAATAATGCTGCTATGAACGCTGAGGTGCAGATACTTTTTAGGTAGTATTTTTTGTTTCCTTGGATAAATACCCAGAAGTAGAATTACTGGATCACATGACAGCTCTAATTTTAGTTTTTGAAGAAACTGTCTTCCACAGTGACTGTACCAATTTACATTTCTACCACCAGTACACAAGGGTTCCTGTTTCTCCATATCTTCACCAATATTTCTTGTCTTTTTGATAATAGCCATTCTGACAGGAATGAAGTGATATCTCATTGTGGTTTTTTTTTTTAATTTCTCTGATGATTAATGATGTTGAGTACCTTTCATGCCGTGTGCCTGTCATCCACCTGCATGCCTTCTTTGGAAAAATGTCTATTCAGATCCTCTGCTCAATTTGTAATTGGAATTTTTCCCTCTAGTGAGTTGTATGAGTTCTTTATATATTTTGGATATTATCCCCTAATGAAATACATAATCTGCAAACATTTTCTCCAATTTCATAGGTGGTCTTCTCATTTTGTTGATGGTTTTCAGTTGCTGTGCAGAAGTTTCTTAGTTTGATACAGTCCCACTTGTTTATTTTTGCTTTTGTTGCCTTTGCTTTTAGTGGCAAATCCAAAAACATCATCCCCAAGATGGATGTCAAGGAGTTCACCCCTTATGTTTTCTTCCAGGATTTTTATGGTTTCAGGTCTTATGGTCAGCTTAATCTATTTTGAGTTGATTTTCATGCATGGTAAAAGTGGTCCAATTTCATTGTTATGTGTGTGGCTGTCCAGTTTTCTCAGTACCATTTACTGAAGAGACTAACATTTCCCTATTGTATATTCTTGGCTCCTTTGTCATACATTAATTGACCATATTGTGTGGTTTTATTTCTGGTCTCTTCATTCTGTTCCATTAACCTATGTGTTCACTGTTGTGCCAATACCATAGCGTTTTGATTATTATAGCTTTATGATATAGTTTGAAATCAGGAAGCGTGATGCTTGCAGTGTTGCTTTTTTTTTCTCAACTGATTTGGCTACTTGGGGTGTTGTGTTGTTTCACACAAGTTTTAGGGTTCTTTGTTCTATTTCTGTGCAAAATGTTATTGGAATTTTGATAGAGATTGCAATGAATCTGGAGATTGCTTTCATTAGTTTGACTTTATGACAATATTAACTCTTGAAAACCTTGAGCACAGAATACCTTTCCATTTATTTGTGTCTTTAAAATTTCTTTCCTTTTTTTAAATAAAATTTGAGACAGAGAGAGACAGAGCACGAGCAGGACAGGAGCAGAAAGAGGGGAGACATAGGATCTGAGGCAGGCTCCAGGCTCTGAACTGTCAGCACAGAGCCCGATTGGGGGCTTGAACTCATGAACCATGAGATTATGACCTAAGCCAAAGTTGAACGCTCAACCAACTGAGCCACCCAGGTGCCCCATATTTCTTTCCCTTGTTAAAAATGCCTTATGGTTTTCAGCGTAAAGGTCTTTCATTTCCTTGGCTAAATTTATTTTATTTTTTTTGGTGCAATTGTAAATGGGATTGTTTTCTTAACTTTTATTTCTGATAGTTTGTTATTAACGTATAGAAAAGCAAATGAGTTCTGTATATTGATTTTGTATCCTGCAATTTTACTGAATTTGTTGATTAGTTCTAACAGTTTTTTTGGTGGTGTTTTTTGGATTTTCTCCACATATCCTCTGCAAACAAAGGCAATTATACTTTTTCCTTTATTATTTCTTTTTTCTGCTAATGGATCTGGCTTGGGCTTCCAGTAGTTTATTGGATAGCAATGATGGGAGTGTGCACCCTTGTCTTGTTCCCGATCAGGTTTTTATCCTTCAGTTTGTTAAAGTGGTGTATCACATTGATTGATTTGCAGATGTTGATACATCCTTGCATTCCAGGGATAAATCCCACTTGATCATGGTGTATGATCCTTTTAATATTATTGAATTTGGTTTGCTGATACTTTGTTGAAGATTTTTGCATCTATGTTTTATGGCCCTTTTCTTGTGGTGTCCTTGTCTGGTTTTCATATCAAGGTAATGCTGGCCTTGTAATATGAGTTTAGAAGTGTTCCCTCCTATTTTCAAGGGAGAGTTTGAAAAGGTTGGTATCTATTCTTTTTTAAATATTTGATAGACTTCATCAGTGAAGCCATCTGGTCCTAAACTTTTGCTTTTTGGGGGAGATTTTTGATTACTGATTTGGTCTCCTTACTAGAAATGGGTCAGTTCAGATTTTCTATTTCTTCATGATTTGGTCTTGGTAGGTGTATGTTCCTAGGAATTATCCATTTTTTTCTAGGTTGTCCAATTTGAGCAGGAAATGAGGGTTTTGGGAGGTGAGTGGATCATAAATAGCATTAGTGCCCTTATTAAAAAGTCCCTAATGGGTTCTCTGGCCACCTTCTGCCATGATAGGGTACAATGAGAAGTCTGCAGCCCAGAAGAGGGCCCTCACCTAACCATGCTATCACCCTGATCTCAGGCTTTCAGACTCTAGAACTGTGAGAAATATATTTCTGTTATTTGTAAGCTACTCAGTCTGTGTTTTGTGATAGCAGACCAAAGACAGTTTTATTTGTGGTTAAGTGGATAAGTGTCATTAGGAATAAACTTTTGTCTCAGGAGTAATACATCCATGGTGAGCTTCAGCTGATGCAATAGGAAAGTTATATTTTAAAAAATGGAACAAAATTCCAGAGATTGACTTCTAAGCCATGTCCTGCCAGGTTAGGCAGACTTTGTAATCAAGTTGGAGATTATTTTAATGGAGCTAAGTAAGGAAGAACACCATTTTTTAAAAAGTTTATTTATTTATTTTGAAAGAGACAGAGAGTGTGAGTGGGGAAGGGGACAAGAGAGAGGGAGAGAGAGAGAATCACAAGCAGGGTCCACGTGGTCAGTGCGCAGAGCTGATTTGGGGCTCGATCTCACACCTGAGCTGAAATCAGGAGTCCAATGCTTAACCAACTGAGCCAACCCAGGTGCCCCAGAAGAACACCATTTATAAGGAAATATGGTGCTTATCCTTGAGAATCTTCGAGTCTAATGAGGAGATGAAACAAATAGACTTAAAATGACTCAAGAATGTGATCAAACAACATGTCAGTAAATAAAAATATTATGTAATGAGAATCTAAGAATTATCCTGATTTTTTTTTCCCATAAAAAGGACTGACTTCCGATTCTGGTAGAGAAGGTCCCTGCTCTACAACCACTGTGGCTCTAAAAGGTAGTTGACTTTGAAATAACAGAAAGGCAGACTGAGTTCTAATCTTGTCCCCACTGCTTGCTAACTGGATGAACTTGGGAGAAATTTCTTAGAGTTTTTAAGCCTCAAATTTTTTAACTCTAAAATGAAGCCAAAAATAATAGTCTCTCTTTAATAGGTTTTGTAAACATTTATAAACTGTAAGGCTATACTGGGTAGGGCACACATACTTGCCCCTTCTTCAAGGCTAACTGGAGAATGCAGGTTCTGGGCATGAGCTTATTAGAACGTCTGAAGAGAATCAAGCTTAAATGGCTAGCAGGTACAAAGTAGGTGCTGTGGGTTAGCTGGTTAGAGCATTTCTCTTAGGAATCAACTGCTTGTCCTTGCAGGGACTCCACATACAGTACATCTAGTCTCAACTTGGAGGTCTACTCAGAGCAGAGGTTTTCAAGGATTCTGGCAGGGCCTGGAGACCCTTACAGTGGGGGAGGTGGGCCAGAACTGGTCAAGTGAGATAATTCAAGGTAGAAACCAAAGATAATCTGCTTTTCTCTTAGGCAGACACCCTGGGGACAGCTTGCCTCTGTCCTCAGGAATTACTCCTCGAATTCTGCTAAGAAGTTTGTCCATGAGAGTAGGAAACAGCACTGAGTCTTGATGTAGAGCAACTCAAAATTCCTGACTCAATGACTGGGGAGGAATAAACTCCCAGGCTCAGGCCAAAATTCCAACTAAGCTCTGGGAAGGTCTGTCCTGAGGCTTATCCTCAGACATGGGTGTCTGGCTCCACCCTTGTGGGGAAATGCTTTGGACAACTCTTCTTTGTGGCTTTGGGGCATGGAATACCTGCCAATTCCTCTCAGATCCCCTGCCTTATGCTGATTTTCCATCTCTTTATGACCTTATTTTTGTGAGACTTTGTCTGATATAAACTCTCCTGGCCCTGGCTGATTCTTGGATTTATTTCATAACTGTGGTCAATATCAACTTTAAAATAAGAGAATGTAGCTGAAAGCACCAATGTCACCCAATTGCCAATTGAGACAAGAAATTCCAGAAGGTGACATTGGCTTACTTTTGGCTCTAAGGATCCAAGCTATACAAAGTCTGTTTTCATGAAACAGGTGTGATAAATATTTCCCTTGAGTGTATAAAGGATTCTCAAATCTGCCTTCTTTCCTGGTTGAAGGATAGGATGGGGGTGGCAGACAAAAGGGGATCAGAGGTGTGGGTCAGGGTCATGGTGGATAAGTGGGGCTGCCTAGAGCAGGACCAGAATCTTGTTTTAGGGGATGTCCCAAATAGAGTGGTAACCTTATTTCAGGAAAGAAAAATTCCGTGAAGCTCCCCACAATAGTCTCCCTCGGAGAAGCAGCTGTCTGTGGGAGGTATCAGAAGGCTGCACAACAAAGACGCCTGGCCCAGTTTTACCATGGTCTAACCTCAGTGTGAGGGTACATCTTCTCCTACTGTTTGTTTCTTCTCTTGCTCACTCTGGTTAAATAAAAAATCAACTTGGCAGGAACATTATGTTTCTATTTATTTGCTAGAGTGCTGGGCACACAGAGCATACCTGATCCATGTTAAATGGTAATACTGTGACAACAACAAGGCAAAGACTGTGGACCAGAGGTGGCATTTAGAAAACCAGTGGCAAGTAGGAATCTGAAAATACATACACTTTTGGGCAAAGCACTCACCTTTGCCATTAAGTAGGTTCAAAAATATAGTGTGTCCTGTGACAGATTTAAATGGGGCATTATTCATAAGTGGTAAAGTATGTGCAAATTGTAGTGAAATCAAGCTGTGAGGACAGGAAATAGCATTCAGAGGAGCCCAGTGGTGTGGCAGCCAATGAGCAAACTAATGGAGCGATGGATCCCAGAGCAGCTCAGAAGCTGCCAGGGTAATTATCCCGACCTTGTCACCTTAGCCAGTTTGGCACCTGGGCCGAGACTGCAGGTGGAAGATGCAACTGGGAGTGTTGGCTGGAGACTGTCTTTTCAGGGCTGACCTTTGTTCTTTGTTTGTTCTTATACCAGCTGTGGGATGGTGGCTCTTGTTAACCAAAGCACAAGATAGGAAAGTAATGACTTTTAAAAGAGATCATTCTGATTAGCTGTGAAAGCAGATTTGCTGCCATAAGAGAAAATGAATCAGTAATTTGAAAATGAACAATGCACAACTTCTAACATCCTCAGTAGAGCAGTTTGGGTCATTTGCCTTTATTTAAAAGGCCACACATTAGGAACAACATGTCTGCAGAAGTTGAGGTGAATTTCTCCCAAGTGCTGGGCAGTGTATTTTCCTCAGACCCTCAACAAGGCAATGACCAGAGTGGCCCACAGCACCTTGGGGACTGCAGCATGGCTCTGCCATAAAACAGAAGGGACAGGAGGGCTGATGAAGTCCCCATGGTGGGGGCTCAGGACACTGGGGCCCTGCAGACTCTGCAAAGGTTGCTCTTTTATCCTACCATTCTCAGAGAAGAAAGGTTACCTCTGGGTTCCATAGTCCCTAGGGCATCTTCTCAGCCTTAGAGGGGCTTCTGGGAGGGATGAAGGGTAGTTTCCCACAGTGCTTGGAACATGACAGGCTTCTTGCTTTAAGAGCTGGATGGGAAGGTTGTGTGGCAGGATATAAATAGTTTGTAGCATGGGGTCTGCCCCAGACTACCCCCAGCCCCCTAAAGGTACTGGGGATCCTGGGTTCCCAGCCTAGCTCTGATTAAGTTCCTCTGGCTGTTGGTCTCTAAGAACTGAGGATCCTCTGTGGCATAAGTGAACTTCTGAGGCCTTTGGAGCTTGGCTCCCTTTAGCCTTTTGCTTATAGTTGCTCCACTTTAGCTCATCCTGCAGTAGATAATAATAATTCCTCACATGTGAAGAGAGAACACTTAAGAATTTTCAAAATCTCCTTGCACCAGTATTTCATCTTCATAGCCACCTTGTATAGTAGATATTATGTCTGTTTTAAAGATAAAAATCCCAAGAGAGAGAGAAGGGGGAGAGCTCCCCTCAGTGAGTCTCATGTGGATGAGTCACAGCTTGAATCCGGGCTTGTAGCCACTGGCCTGCTGCTGCTGCACTGGGGCCCTGTCTTCAGGAGGCCCTGGACACTGTAACCTGGACAGTGCAGCATGGTGGCAAGTCTGGGCTCTGCAGCCTGGCTGCCTTGGTAAGAGTCCCAACTCCATTACTGATCAGCTGCGCAACTGAGACAAGTGTGTTCACCTATGTGCATGAGTTTTTCATCTGTAAAATGGAGCTAGAAATAGTGCCCATCTAGTAAGATTGTACCCAACACAAACTTGTTAGTACAAGTAAGTTGCCTATAATAATGGCAGCTACATTTGTGCATTAATTCATTTTATCATCATACGAACACTAGAGGACAAATTCCCATTCCCATTTTAGAGATGAATACACGGAGGCACAGAGAGACAAAGCAAACTCTTAGTTGTAGAAAGACCAGGAACATTGCTGTTAACTATGACACCAGACTTCCTTCTAAAACAAAGCTTAGCTCCTGGTAAGCACTCAAAGAATGTTGGCTGCTACTGTGGTTGCTATAGGCTCAAGGTGGTAAGATAGAAGGGTCCCACCACCCCAGGTACCTCCTCTACAAGTCAGTTTCCTGTGGCCAAAATACCATGGTCAGGACTTCAGTTTGGCTGAATAGGACTTTTGCCCTCTGTTAAAATGAAAAACTCCCTGGGACAGCTGACGTTAAACCTCAAATTGTTTTGCATTTCAGTGACTGTGAGGCAGGTTTGATGGGGGACAGGGAGAGCGATCTTGAGGACGTTGCTCAGAGAGGTAATGAGGGACATTGCCGTTGGCGGGGCGTGGTAGGTAGAATGAGGTGGAAATTTTGAAAAAAGGGAAGATGAAGGTTCATCTATCTTACAATTTTTGCCAGCTGCTAAAATGATCTGTATCGTACAACCTCATTAGAGCTCATTTTCTGAGCGCTCTTCTCATGAATTGTTTTAGTGCCGTTATGTGATGGCAATCACAGACTAATAGGGCTTCTTTGACAGATGAGTATTCAAAGTGCAGAGAGGTCATACTTGACAGTAAAAATCCAGTGCTAGCACCCCAGAATCCTACCTCTCTGTGTGAATACAGTCTGCTTCCCTGTGCTCTAATAAACTTTACAAGGAAATATTGCCTATGACCCCAGTAATAAATCAAACACCTCAGTGTTGAGTTTCGTTCTTGGCCTCAGCATGGGAGTAAGAGTTAGGGGCTCTTCCACACCAGTTTTGCCACCATAAGTCAAGTCTGTCTGGTGGAGAATTTGCTATTTAACTTATAGCTTCCAATCTCTTCTCCTGAAACTCAGGTTTAATGATGTCTCCCTGCCTCCCAGGTATGTAATGAGGGTTAATTAGATAATGTTTGCATAAGACTTTGAAGATGAAAGCGCCATATAATTGTTATTACATATCATCTCTTCCAAAAACCAGGAATGCTTCTACTTCAGGGAACACTTGAACGTGTTTTTACATGTATCACTTGCTTTAGGATAAAACTTGTCAGGCATTGGTGAACTAATGATATTGTGTAGAGCACAGAGGATCAAACGGTCATAACAAATAATAGGCACTAAGAACTCCTTGGATTACCAGGAAGCAGCTGTCAGTGGGCGTGGTGATGGAACAGCCCACCCATTCAGTTGCTAGCTGGCCGCAGTGCTCAGGTAACTGGATCCCAGCACACGGGAACATGCATCAGTAGAGAATGTCATGAGACAATAGTCCAGAAACAGCTGAAACAGACAAGAGGGACAAAAAGTGACATCTTGGAAGAGCTGGGGTGGGGCATGTCATGAGAGGGGGTTTACAATAGAGTGAAAGACCCTTCTTACCATGTTTGAAAACTATTTCAAGAGTTTCCTGATTGGTTTCTTTGCTTCTTGTGCAAATTCCAATACATCAATCCATGTTCCTTCCACTGTCAGGATATCTTGTATTTTTCATCACAGCATTCTATGTGTTGTAAATCTTCAGTACTATCTACTTGCCCAGAAAGTTAATTTAGTCCTTTTAAACCTTACTATTACCTTCAAGACCCTCTATCATCTGCCTCCTTCTGATGTTCCTATTCTTTTCCCTCACACATTTCCTGTGTGGGAACCCCCTCCCAAACTAGAGCAGGCCACACCACCCTCAGGAAAAAGGCCTCTCCCCTCCTTCAGCACCTTTATGTATATACAAATCCTAGACATTTAACCCAGTTCCTAATTCCTTTCTGACTCTTTCTCTGTGCAGATTCCAAAAGTTTTGTTTTTTCCAGTCAATTCTGTTTGCTCTTCAAACCTATAGCATCTGTCTTTTTTTCTTATATTGGTACATATCTGTTTATATGAATATTTCCTATGTTGCTATTTGGACTGCAAATTTAGAGATTTACCTTCACACAGAGTGCTTGGTCAGCAAGTTTTAAACTCCATAAGGGGAAGATCTCAATACCTTACAAAGTACCTCACATATAGTAGCTGCTTATTCCAGTTATCTACTGCTGGGTAACAAATAACCCAAACTTAGTGGTATAAAATAATAACAATTGTTTATTATTATTATGATTATTATTATTATTACTACTTGTGGTCCTGAGGTTGACTTGGCTCAGGTAGGAGGTTCTTGCTTAGAGTCTCTCATGTGATTGCAGTCAGATGGTGACTGGGCTAGACTGATCTCAAAGCCTTCTTCACTCATGTCTTTGCCTGGGCTGAGAAGACTCAATTGGAGCAGCCAGTGCTTTTTAGGTTTATCTCTCTATCTCCATTTGGTTTCTCCATGTGGTGTTTCCAACATGTCTGTTTGAGGGCAGCTTGACTTCTTACACAGTGACTCAAGTTTAAAGGCATATACCCCAAGAGAATGTTGCAGAACTGCATGCTGTTTTTCTAACTTATCCTGGGAGTCAAGAAGCATCACTTCCACTGGCTCTGTTGGTTAATGACATCATATACCAGAACATATTCAAGGGGAGGGGAATTAACTTCCTTGGTGGGGAGGAAGTTTCAAAGAATCTATGGAAATGTTTTAAAAACCACCAAAGTACTCAATAAATACTTGTTAAATGATTTACTGATTGAATGAGTAAATGAATGTATGGACATTTTTACTGTTTCCAGTGTGAGGGATAGGAAATATAATAGTGGACTGAAAATTTCTTATTATTTCCTTCAACACACCAAAGATATTTGTTTGTTTTTTAACATGTTTACAACTCATGGGAAAATATGATTTTCTTTTGTCCTTCTCATTAGACCATGTTATGGACTCAAATTAATGGTTATGAACTTCATTTCTTTAGATATTATTTTCCTTCTTTTGTTGCCCCAGAAATACCCAATAGCATTAGCTTTAACAAAACGTTTATTTATTTATTTTGAGACAGAGTGAGAGAGAGCAAGGGAGAACAAGCATGAGCACAGGAGGGGCAGAGAAAGAGACAGAAAGAGAATACCAAGTAGGCTCCCTGTGCTCAGTGCAGAGACCCACATGGGTTTGATCCCATGAACTGTGAGATGATGACCTGAACTGAAACCAAGAGTGGGATGCTAATCCAACTGAGCTACCCAGGTGTCCTGTAACAGCATTCACTTCAATAAACCCTTACTGGCATCTGAGAAAACAAGTGTCATAGTCCCTCATTGGTGCCTATTCTTGCTTGTTCATCTCGTGCTATTAACCACTTTGCTGGGGCCAATTAAGCCAGGTTTTAGAAACTTCTTCCAAGCTTCTAAATTGCTCTGAGATCTATTTTAGAGTAAAGTGGTTGATAAAAGAACAACAACTTTGATGTTGAGAAGATGCAAAAATATCCTCTTACTCCATACCACCTTAGATCCTCTGTGTCTAGGTGCTTATGTGAGTGCCTTAAAACATCTCTTAGCTCCAGATCTTCTTCTTGATGATGAAGAAAAAAGCTTTGGAGGCCCTGAATTATAGGACTCTTTAAATTTCAATAGCTAGAATGGGAGTTTGTGGAACATGAGAATTTCCATCTGATTTTCTGTCTTCCCCATCTCCAAGCCTGAGCTAGCATCCTACTTGTGTGGCTGGAACACCTCAGAGGAAGCCATTCTAGTCAGACTACAACTCTCTGACACTGTTTGGTAATATTGCTTGTTTGCCTACTGTGTGCCAGGATCTAGTAGAGATGGGATACTCTGTTAAGGAGAAAACAATTTTTGACCTGAATTTTGTGGAATAAGATGGCTTCCAGGTCAAGGAGTACTGGGGATTGACTGCTGGGTTGAGGTTGCTACAGGCCAAGGAAGGACCTGGCTGAATTTACGGCACTGTGAACAGGGCCTGAGTCCAAGTGAAGGCAGATCCCTGCAAAGGAGCAGAATGTAGAGGGGGGATAACAATAATAATTGAGGCCAGAAGGAAATGCTGGGATCTAATTGTGAAGGGTCTTGGAAACCTGCTAAGGGCTTCATTCTTTATTCTTTATCCTTTAGGAGGTGGAAAGCTGTGTCAGGCAGGAGGAATTTTAACAGTGACAGAATAGAGATTACTCCTGAGATTTGGAATTATAATGCTTGTAGCAATGTGGAGGCATTTCCCTGTTTGAAAGGGAAAGAAAATCGAGCAAGTTTGAGAGAAGTTGAAAATAAATGTGAGTTTTCTGTTTCAAGGCTTTGGGAGGCTGACAACACCACTTGCAGACCAAGGCACATGGGGAAAGGAGCAGAATTGGGGGAAAAGGAGAGTTCAGGGCCCCCATGGTGGATTTCAAGTACCTCCAGAAAACACATTCCTCCTGAGGCCAGAAGGTATAGAGGTATTTACTTTAACAGTGTCTTCCCCTATCATTTTATCACATTAGAAGACTTTTGGCATTTATCATCCCCTTTAGCTTTTTTTTTTTTTCATTATTCCTTTAGACTTGGGTACTCAAAGTGTGGTCAGACCATCAGTTCCAGGAGCTGGTTAGACAATCTCCAGTCCCACCTCAGAACTGCCAATCTAGAATCAGTGTTTCAACAAATCCCTAGCTGAGTCATATGCATGTTACAGTTGGAGAAGTGCTGCCTTAGAACTATCTCATCCTCCACCTCCCTCTCGGCTCACATCTCAAGTTACCTTATTAGAACTCCAAACTCAAAATGGTCTTATCTTCATTTGGGCATTCTGAGTTCCTGTTATGGATCACTACTAAAATGGGAATGGGAAGCCTACTGCTGACTTCCCTTCCTACTGCTGGTGGTCCAGGTGGTTCATGGAGGGGGAAGCTTGTGTTTAAGATGCTGGGGCAGCATGGTCAGTAATCATGACTTCTAATAGGTGCCATGAGCCCCATGGGCAGAAGGCATTGCTCATTTTTAAAGGCAATGTTTTATCCATGAACATGTTTCTCCTAGGTGAAATGTCTTCCTATTAATCCTCATATAATTGGGACAAATGCTGCTGCTAAGAATATCCATTATTTACCTTATGTTTTGTGGTTCCCACAGAATGCCTGTCTTTGTTTCTCTGTATCTCCAGTAACTCATCTCAATGGTGTGGACTGAAATATGTTAGCTTCAGTTTTCAGACAAACTTATTCCTTACTGAATTTAGGTTTTCTATAGGCTTCTAGGCTTTTCTTGACTTACATAAATGGATGTGTTGCTTTTTACTAAGGAACTACTTCTTACCTCAGTACTGACCTGCTGGCCAATAGGGTAAATAAAATTATTTTATTGTGACTTTTAGTAGGGACTCAGTTCCTGCAGTGTGTTGGGTGGGGTTAAAAATATTGATTGTCATCCATGAAGGCCAGCTGAGAAGGCATTACATTTCTTCTCTTCTACAATACAGCTGAGAGATGAGCTGTTCTCTTTACAAACACTCACAAAAAAATACCTGGATCTGAGATTCCTTATATGCCAATCAATAGGCTTGATTATTTAGACTAGATTTATTCTATAACATAGCTAGGAGGATACAGGAAACTGAGATTCTGGCTACTTCTTTCACAAATGACGGCAATGGATGTGACAGTTTCTCCCTTGATTAAAAGATCTGGATGTAATAAATGATGCTACTGATTTGCTTGCATAATCCCAACAAATATCTTATCCTGTATCCAGAATTCCTTGTAATGAGTAGAAAATGGCTTCTATGTCACTTTGGAAGTTAAGAACTTTTAATATATAATGACAAATTCTCTGTATAAGTTACATTCCATTTCTTGACAGTGCATCCTATCACATACCCTTTGTGGGTTCTATTTTGAAGAAATTGAGTTGTCTAAAAAATAAAAAAAAATATTCTGATTTTCTTAGCATAATTTCATTTATGTTATGTTTTAAATGACTTTTCTTTTTATGACATATCTAGCAATTAGAATTTCATGATTACTTCTTAAAATATTGGCTCAGGATCATTAAAAACAAACACCATTAAAAATAGCTTATTAGCTTTAAAAATAGTATAAAAATTTAACTAATCATATTCCCACCACACACACACACACACACACACACACACACACACACTCACTCCCACTTTCACACACAAAGTGTAATTCCATGGCAGGCAAATGAGCTGACTGTGTAGTGATTTAGCATACGGTCCTACTTCTTACATCTGTTTGGATTTAGCTCATTTCCCTGGTGCTTAAGCTGTTAGCTCACATGCAAATACCTGCTTGGAGGGGACAGAGGCCTGTGCTGCTTTGGGCCTAAATTGATTGCTGAAGTTACAGGATTGAAATGCCTCAGGTAAAAAAATTCAGTCAAAAGAAAAACATGAAGTCGACAGCTATGTAAAGCATGCTGCCTGACAGCCAGGGGTGCTGCAGGAATGGAGGCATGCTGCAAATAAGGTCAGCAGAATTAACACTCAATTACCCCTTGACTATGAAAGGCTATCAAGGGGGGGATGCCAGTCACCCAAAGAAATTTCTGACTTCAGTGAATTTGTAGGTTAACCCCTTTCTTTACATTACCTGTCTGTAAATTAAAGATAGGTAATTTACTTTCTCTGCTCCACCCCATTTTAACTGTTCTCTTTATTATTTGTAACTGTTTTGGCCTCTTAGTGCACAAAATTGTACTAATATGACCAACGCTGCTCCTTTTTTTGTATCCATTAAAGTAATTATTCCAGCCTCAGACCTCCTTTTCCTTCCTTTGTTTCCCAACTGCATCACCAGTTGTCTGGTTTCCATAAGGTACTCATTCTCATATGTTTAGTGGACATTCTCCTTCTACATATGAATCTCTGTGAGAAATATATTTTTCAGCTCTGTCTTTGGTAATTAATCATTTCTTTTGACCTCTGATTAATATGGATGCATAAAACACATTTTAAAAATATTTTCCCCTCATTTTGCTATTACACAATCTTTATAATATCTCTGTCTTTACTGAGTTCTCTGGAGGTACAAATCAAGAAATTCCTGTGCTATAGGGCATCTGCTAACACAATTTTACGACATATTGCTAGATTACCCACCAAAATGCTATAATACGTATTTGCATGTGAAACTTCCTATTTCCTCTCATGCTTGCTGACATTGGCTATTATCTGAATATTTATTTTTTGGTCAGTGTAGCTCTAAATCAATGTCTGTGTTTTGGAATTTTCGGGTTATCTACCAGTGAGGACAAACATCTCTTCATATCAGCCATCCCATTTGTATCCTTTTTTTTCCTGTTGGGTTGCCTCTTGTTTTACTGATTTATAGGAGTTTCATAAATATTCTGGGTATTAAACTTTTCTTGGTTATATACATTGGAGATATCTTCTCCCCATCTTTCACCAGTCCTTTAACTTTGTCTGTAGTATATTTTGTGGAGTAGAGATATTTAATTTTGATGTAATCAGATCTTCCTATTTTTCTCCTTCCAGGTAGTACCTTTCTGGACATCCTCAAAAACTCTTCCTTGATCCCAGGATCATAAAGCTATTCTCCCCCAATAGTTTGTTTTATACTAAAGTTTTAAACCCATCTGAATATTCTTGTTTTTAGAATAAGATGGGGATATAACTGCATTTTCATTATGATGAGCTAATTTCTCCAGCACCATTGATTACGTAATTCATGTTTTCTCTGTTTATGTGTGATGCCACTTCTATCATAGCTCAATTTTCATATGAGTATGGATCTGTTTTTAAACTCTCCATTTTGTTACATTGCTCAATTTTTAAATAACTGGACCAGAAATATAATCTTTTAATCATTATGGCATGTACAGTGTCTTAATGTCTGGTAGAGTAATTCTACCTACATTGGTCTTGTTTTTTCACAATCCAGCTGGAATTTTGATTAGAACTGCATTAGTGTAATATATAATCCTTGGTACCTTTTTTTGCCTTCTACCTCTGCACATGTGGAATACTGTCTCCAAACAGCACATGAATTCTGCAAAGTTAATTTTGAAAGGTCTAAATTTCTAGAAAAGGAATGAATTTCTGTGCTAAATCAAGCTTTCAAATTCTTTAGTAGAATACCTATGTGAAGGTTTTGATAAATGCTTCCATCATAAATCCTGATTTATTCATATATGCATGTACCGACTTGCCAAACAATATTGAGCCTCTTTTGTGTATCTAACACATACTAAGTGTTGTCAAGACACATTTCCAAGCTTCTACGTCACTTACCTGTTTTAGGTGAACCAACTACACTCCTTGGTTATAGGGAACTTAACTAGTGCTTAGAAAATGAGATTTTGGGGTTCCATATTTTGTATTTAAGAACTATGTTTATGTATTTTAGTAAATAACATTGACACTGTCATAATTAATGCTGTCAGCTTTGGATCCAAATATTGGCAAATATTCTATGGAAATCTGGAATTTGGTCTCCGTTCTGCCACCAACTAATAGGCTAGTTAGGTGATCTGAACCTCTGTTTCCTCCTTTATAAAATTTGAATTTATGATTCTTTGACAAGTGTGGAAGCTTAGATTATACATGCAAAGGTATCTGTGGGTCTTGGTGGTGAAGTGACTGGAATTGAGTGATTGAGTGGAATAACTTCCTGAGGGAGGCAGATATGGAGCAGAGTGCTGAAGAAGAAAGGGGATGTGGGTACTGAAGAATGAATGAGGCAGGGATAGTGGCAAAGAAATGCAACCACACAGGTGGGGGGTGGAAGGTAAATATTTCTGGTTGAAATATATATGAGCTGAGTTTGAAGGTCAGTGGGAGGTGAGAGTGTCAGTTTTTGGTAGACCTTAAAATAGTTAATATTAATATTATGATTAAAAATGTGTGCCCTTTGTCTACTTACACTGTATAAAGTGAAGTCATATGTTATCCATTTGATCTTTAGAATCCCATCCTTACATATATTAAGTATTCTTAGCTTTATTTTGCACATGAGGAAACTAAGGCACAGAAGTTCAAACAAACTGACCTTCATCTTGACAGACTGGGACTGGCACTTGGGCCATATGTTTTCTGACTTCAAAATGCCTGTAATTTCTACTTCATCACAGTGCACAAGCCAGAGGTTTAATTTGATGAGAGAAGCATCTAGGAAGGGCCTATAGCTCCTTCTAAGGTTTCTCTGGCTGTCTTAAGCAACCAGTGGTCTGATGGAAGCCCCCTTTAAAAAAAAAAAAAACCTCAGCTAAAGCCAGTTGTTGAGATAGACCCTGCTATCTTCAGGGCTTTCCACACTCTTTGACCACTCCAGATCAGATAGTCAGTGAGGGGCTGAAAACAAACCCTGGAGTCCTCTCTTCACATTTGAGTTTCTTCATATTTGTGTTCACATTTGTGTTGCAGCTTCCTGATTTCACAACACAGGAGAGTTCAATAAGTGTATAAATGACGCATGTTTGGTTGAATGGCTAAGATGGACTCCTATCCTTAAAACAGCATTATGAAAATGGATGGAAACAGACTTGGAGCCAGGCAAGGCTTCCCAACCATTTGGGAAGCCCCTGTTTCATTAGCGTAAGCTATGCTGGGAGCTGGGGATCAGCACACTTTGTAGTCTTAACCAGGGGCTCAGGGCTTGTCTTGTGATTTACTGTCCAGGATGCACTTGGGAAGCTATGTGTACTTTTTGTTTTCCAGAAGGGTGGTGTTGATAGCACTTTCTTAAAGCTAGCAGGGATTTTGTCTGTGTTCATCAGAACTTTAGATACCTTGAATTTAAATTTTAAGATAAAAATTTTCATTTTTCTGCCCTTCTTTCAAACTCATCATTCTTTTCAAACAACACTAATTTTCAATAACTTAAGAAATAATTTTCCAAGAAAATAAAAGAAGAGGGATTCTATAATTTGATGCTTTATAGCTTTAAAGCATTAAAGTTTCTAAAATTTGTTATGTTGGTATTGTTACTATTTTGCTTATCTTTATATTGCCAGAATAATTGCTGAATCTCCCAAGTCTCTCAAGGGAGAAAGAAAAAGGGAGCATCTTTGTTTTCTACCATGAAAAGAAGACATTTCATGCTGGTGACCAAAGGTGCAATTTTAGTATTTTGTAGTATGAAATTTTTCTGTTGGCAAACTAGACTTTTGGTAGTGTGATAGGCTTTAAAAAATTACTGGTGCCCATTGGCAGAGATTCTTATTTATTGATATCAAAATATACTAGGTGATTTAAATTCGCTACCAGGGTTGAGAGCCACTGATGCCTAGACCATTCCCCACCTGAAGACACTTACTTTGTTAAGAGCTACATGCAAGAAATAGACCAAGTAGGACATTTTTGTTAAAGACTTATTATGAATCTTATATTTTATTTTATTTTTTATTAATGGGATCATTTTAGATTTACAGAAAAATTGCTAGATAGTATAGGGAATTCACCATACTGAAACCCCCTATACATAGTTTTCCCTATTATTAACACTTACTTGTTAAAATTAATGAACCAATATTGATACATTATTATGAACTAAGAACTATTCAGATTTTTCTAATTTTTATCCTTTTCTGTCTTAGAATCCCATCCAGGATACTGCATGACAATTATTCAGTCAATGTTCGTCTTAGCTGTGACAATTTCTGAGACCTTCTTTATTTTTTTTATGATCTTGACAGTTTTGAGGAACACTAGGAACTCTACTCTTGTAGAGTGCCCCTTTATTGGAATTTGTGTGATGTTTTTCTTATGATTAGACTGGGATTATAGGTTTCAAGAAGGAAAATCACACAGGTAAATTGCCATTTTCATCATATCTTATCCAGGGTATATAATATCAGTTGTTGATGTTGACCTTGATCACCTGGCTGAAGTAGCATTTGTCAAATATCCTCACTTTAAACTTACCCTTCCCCCATTTCTTGTACTATACTATTTGGAAGGAGGTCATGAAACAGCCTACATTTAAAGATCAGGGCATTATGCTCCCCTTCCTGTAGGGCAAAGTATCTACATAATTTATTTGGAATTCTTACACAGGACGAGATTAGTATATTCCGTTTCTCCATTTAATAATTTACTCATTTATCAGTATGGGCTTAAGGATATTTATTTTAGACTTTGGATTATAATTCAATGCTACTTAATTTAGTTATCCAAATTGTTATAACTTTGGACATTGGGATTCATTCACTTGGTTCCTGTCCTTCCTTTTGACATACCCTGATTATGGGATGTTTTGTTTTGTTTTGTTTTGTTTTGTTTTGTTTTGTTTTGTTTGAGTACTTTATTTTCTGGCACTACAAGATGCTCCAAGTTCATCTTGAATATTCCTGCCTTCATCCTAGAATCTTATCTCCATAGTGTCCTGGTTCCTTTTTTTGGAGAATGGCATTGGAACACAAGATCTGGAAGCTTATAGTTGTCTTTAAGACAATTGGAGTTCCATTGGGTAAAAACTCTAACTTAATCACCATGGTTGGCTATTATGTTATTCTGGTTAACTGAATACTTTTATTACCATTAATTCACTCATGCTATGACATTTTGGAGGAAGAGATTTGCCTTTAATTGCTCTTCAGTTTATTCAGTGTAACTTTTGGTATTTGTGAACAACATGCCCTCAGACATGTTCAGAAAGTGGAAATAGTTAGCTTGGGCCACTTACACTCATGGTTTACTGTATTATTTATTTTCCAGTTTGCTTTTATGTAAATAAAACATATTCTTTTTCTACTTTCCTCCACCCCCAACTATGACTCTTCAACAATGATGACGTTTTGAGACCTTTGACTACAGAGGCCAGAAAACTTGTGGTATTATTTTTGACTCCTACCTTACATTTTAGTAAAAAGTAACATCATTTTAGTGCAACATGTTGCTACTCAATGAGTAAAATCATTTAATTGCTTGGTCATAGCTCTATGAAAATGTATACACAGAACTTGAAGAAAATATACTAAAATGCTGAGTGATATTGGTTTCAAATGACATATGTGACTTTTTTCATTCCATTTTTAATAGAAAAACACTAAACTAATTTTTAAGAGTCTATATATAGGCATCTATGAGACCAGTGTTGGCCTTCTTCTTTACAAAGTTCCATGCAGCTATCCTGTCAGTTTCCATCAGGGGTTGCTTTTCTGGCAACTTCTGTCTCCCCCTCTGCCTTCATCAACATCATAGAATTCTGCAAGGCTGGAAAATTTATTTTTTATTATTTTTTAATATAATTTATTGTCAAATTGGCTTATGTACAACACCTAGTGCTCATCCCAACAAGTGCCCTCTTCAATGCCTATCACCCATATTCCTCTCTCCCCCACCTCCCCATTAACCCTCAGTTTGTTCTCTGTATTAAGAGTCTCTTATGGTTTGCCTCCCTCCCTATTGTTGACCTCAATCCTCTCAGTATAATTTTGCATTTTCAAAAAAGAATTTATCAGGTAAATTAATGACTAACTGGTAGAATATATAAAAAGAAACTTATATTTGGGAGTTCATGCATGCCCTTTGCTGTTCTCAAACCCACAAGTAGAGGAATTTATGCCAGGCACTATCAATGACTGCCTGTGACGTTGGACAAATTATTTTACCTCTGGGCCCTTATTTCTTCATGTTAAAAAATTAAAAGTTTGAACTTGATATATTGCTAAAGTGATTTACATATCAAGACATGATATAGTCTTAATTATTTATTTTTGGTTTTGTTGCCTTTGCTTTTGGTGTCATATCCTAAAAATCATAGCCAATATAAAAAATAAACAAGTGGGACCATATCCAGTGAAATGTTTCTGCACAGCAAAGGAAACAATAAATAAAATGAAAAGGTAACCTATGGAATGAGAGAAAATATTTGCAAACTGTATATCTGATAAGCAGCTAATATTCAAAATATATAAAGGACTTTTAAAATTCAATAGTGAAGGGGTACTTGGGTGGCTTGTGTCAGGCTCTGTGCTGACAGCGTGGAGCCTGGAGCCTGCTTTGGATTCTGTGTCTCACTCTCTCTCTGCCCCTCCCCTGCTCATGCTCTGTCTCTCTTTCTCTCTCTCAAAAATAAACAAACATTAAAAATTATAAAAAAATAAAAACTATAAGTTATAATTCATTCATTTCCTTAGTAGTATATATTAAACCCTTGAAGACAAACTATGACATAGCTGGGCTGATTATTTTAAAGTAGATTGATCCAATTTGATTAGTCACATAATGGAGTTTTGAAAAATCATCTACACAATAGCTGATTTTATTGTGTTTCTACTTTACCTCAGCCAAAAGGAGAAGGCCCAGGATGGAACATACAGAAGTTTTCTTTTGAAATGTGTGGATATCTGAATGTTCCCTGAGGATTCTTCCTCTGGGCTGGGGTCAGGCAGGGCCAGAGTACATACATTCTCCAGGGTCATCTTCACTGTAGCTTGTGCAGACAGCCATCTGGTGGGTTGAACTGAATGAGGGGCTCTAGGAAGAAGCCAGTCCCCAAATATCTTCTTAACTTTCTGTTCTCAGGATGGGATTTGTGCATTGTTCCTTTGTGTAGTCAGTTTTTTTTTAAAACAGATCCCAGTACACTAATAGATTCTTTTAAATAAGACTTAATAGATTGATACAATATCTTATGCCCTTACAAGAAAAAAGGAAGTTTGCATCTTACTAAATCATAAGAACTAGCCATTGATATGTGGCAATGGCATGCTAATGGAGTAATTGGGAAGCCAGCAAATATAAAAATTTCACCTGCGTTCTAAATTTTCCCAATGCTGGTCAGTTAAACCTACACCTAAACAGTTTGGGCATTCATATTGATATGATGCCACACCCATATCATACAATATGCTTACTGCTTTCAGAGAGAGTGTGAAAAAATTCTGTATACATGTTTGTTACTGTGGGGCTCACATGAAGCTGTGAGGTCTTGTGGACTCCACTGTAGTTCCAGTGTCCCAAGGTGAGGACCAGAACTTGAGTTCCTTAGTCATGTAGCCATTCATCCCCTAGATGAAAAATCTTATAGCAACTCCAGGGGGCTTCATTTTATGTCACAGTGACAGTTTTCAGAATTCCACACTCTGGTCAAGCTTTTCAGATGACTGCATCACTGCCAAGTTTAATTTAAATGGGGCCACTTATGGACAAAAGAAAGATTGAAAGATGGGATGTCAAATGCTGGCTCTGCTCACATGGTCCGGTTTCAAGCTGTTTATGCAAAATAAGTACATGACCTCTGACATTTCATCTAGGAATATCTTGGGCACTCACTCTTGTTTAAATGATCTAATTGATGATAAAGTCTCAGAGAGGAGGCTCCTGATGTACCAATGATTTGCTGGTGGCCTGTTTTCCATCCAGGTGCTACTGTATATAATGGAACTAGTTTTACAGGCCCAAGTGTTCTGATTTATCCTTCCAAACTGTTTCAGCCTCACAATTGACCTTCCTCGGTTGGTCTGATGTGATTAATACCGAAGTCCTGGTAATAATTTGTGGTGTATGACCTAAAGGGAAAATCTTATTGAGTTAATTTCATAGAAGGAAGGCTTGAGGGAGGAAAAGTGCTCACTCAGTCTACAGGCTAGAGAGATCCAGTAAGTCTGGAAAATGTGCATTTGCATGATTAGAGAGGAGACTGGTGAACACTACAAAATAAATGTGAATGCTATTGGGTTTTGAGTTTTAAATCTAAATATTGAAATGGAGTTAAGAGGCGCCTGGGTGGCTCAGTCAGTTAAGCATCCAATTCTTGGTTTCAGCTCAGGTCATGAATGATCTCATGGTTCATAAGTTCAAGCCCTGTGTTGGGCTTGGAGCCTGCTTAGGATTCTCTCTCTCCTTCTGTCTATGTCCTCCCCCTGCTTGTTGTCTCTCTCTCTCTCTCGCTCTCTCTCAAAATAAATAAATAAATAAATAAAAGTTTTTAAAAAAAGTTTAAAAATAATAAATGGAATTAAGGTAGAAATACATTATCAAATTTTTTAAATCTTTGTTTATCCTTTTTTCCTGTAAGGAAAAAAAAATCTAACTAAAAGAAACAGAAAGCAAACAAGAAAAAAAAATAACCCCATTTCCAGTAAAGGAAATATGCAGCGAGTAGTTACAGAAATGTCTGTAATTGTTTTAACTTTTTAAGGTTTATGGCACACATTTCCAGACACATTGCTTAATAATGATTATCTTGGACAGAGTCAGGTTTTTCTTGTCACTGTTGGCTTCTTTCCATGAAGCAAACATCTGGGGGGAACATCTTAAACTGGATCCTTTACTTCCTAAAAATAATAAAACACAGAGTTTTACATCCTTTTTATTTTCTGAGACTAAGTAGATGTCTGTTCTTATATTGCATACGTAGTTTAACTAGGGATACATATCTATAAGAAAGTTTCTTTTCAAATGATTATTTGAAAAAAAATTTAAAAATCTGTTAATAAGTATTTGAACTTGTAGTAGAATGGAGAACAAATGCCTAGTTACATGCCCCAAATTTTAAACTTTCTCTGGATGCTTGACATTGTGTATCTATATGTGTGTGTGTGTGTGTATACAATAGATTACAATATTACAGTTGGTTTTTAGCATAAATCAAGCCTACCCCACAAGCAGCACTTATCATATGAGTGAATAAAAGTTTTAAACTTGTCAAAGTTTTCTTGAATATGTGGCACTGTAATTATTTAAGCCTACACATTAGAGATTTGTATCAAGTTTTGGGGAAAAATGAACCATTTGGAACAACAAATTTCCAGGTAAAGGAGATGTCATTGCCATGCAATGGATAGAAGTCCCCAGCTGTCTATCTGAAGACGGTGGCAGCTGCCAGCTCTTTGGTCTCTTAGATTTCAGATGGACTGTCATAGACATTCAGATGGACTTGAGATATCTTTTACACAAAAGCAGGTGTCGTATGTAACAAAACCCAAAACCAAGACAAAAACTATGACTTGGACACAATTCATAAACATTGCTTTTATGTTTTTGCTAAAATTGCCTTTGTAGTTAGATAGTGCTGGGGGCAGGGTTAAAAGTTCTCTTACACTGATGTTAAATTAACAGTTATAAAATGCTCAAAAATTGATAAGGGGTTACATTCGTTTTTTAATTTCTTGCTCAATAAATAACTGAAGGATTTTCTAGTTGGCAAAAATGAAGAACTGATCAAGATGCTGTTATTGATTAATTTTTAAAATATTTATTTTTGAGGCAGAGAGAAAGAGAGAGAGAGATTACAAGCAGGGGAGAGAGAGAGGGAGACACTGAATCTAAAGCAGGCTTCAGGCTCTAAGCTGTCAGCACAGAGCCCAATGCAGGGCTCAAACTCATGAACCATGAGATCATGACCTGAGCCGAAGTTGAACGTTCAACCAACTGAGCCACACAGGTGTCCCAGATGCTATTATTAATTAATAGCAGTATCGTTATCAATAAAATTATGATTTTAGCTTGAAAATATTTTATTAATCTTTTGTAAGTCTCTGTAATTTACTGAAGCAGATAGTTGAAAAATTAAAGACAATAAAATAATTGCTTTTTCTGCATAATACTCATCATTCCCCCTGAGATAATGCTTGTTTTGAGGGTGTGAATAATGAACTGAAAAAATAAAACAAATGTTTTAGAGTCCATTATAGGTCAGTCACTTGCAATGCATCCTGTGGGGTATGTAGCATTACTCTCATTTAAAAACAAGAAAGGATAGGTTCAAGTGTGGTTAAATTGTTCACTCAAATTCTCACCACTAACAAGCAGCAGTCCTGGAGGTCTGAACCCACACTTGTCTGACTCTGAAGCCTAACTCTGACATGCCAACCAGACGGAGCATGAGAAATATTTCCTCTATCATCAACACTCTGAAAGAAATTCAACTATTAAAGTCAAACATAAGCTACTGTGCATTACTTTTCTTCCAGGAATCTCAAATTACAGATGAACAATCTGGTGTGATTGTTACTATCTCATGCCTGTTAAATAGAGTCACACAGTCTTTGGGCTAGTCAAGAGAGGAACAAGGCAGAGCCAAGGGACATTCCCATACAGCATTAAAGACATTCTCAGAAGCATGTTGAAAGGAAGATTATGCGGCATCCTCTACTTCCCAGCAGTAAAGGTACAATTTCTAGGCCTAACAATCACCCCTTTCAGACTTTTCTGAAGCTGTGGTCTCTTCCAAAATGTGAAAAATTACATAGTGTAGTGGGACATAGTTTACTCTTTCTTTATGGACTGTAAAAGTTTCTTTTCAAAGCTTTATAGGGTCTTAGAGGGCAATGCCCAGCTGTCTAATTTCAGCACATGTGAAAGTTTGAAAAGTAACAAGACAAAGTGTTTATAATGTGTAGATTAGACCACAAACAATAGAAAGTTATAGTAAGCTAGTATGACATGTGCAAAGCAAAGTCTTCTCAGTGTTTATATGAATCAGGTGCACTGTAAATAAATTCAGTAATCTCAAACTTTTAATTCTTCATCCTTAAACATTTTCATCATCTATTGTAGCCAGTACTGTGTGTATGTATATGAGTGTGGGTGTGTGTATGTGTATGTAGGTATATGTAGTGTGTGGGGTTTTTGTGTGTGTGTGTGTGTATGTGTTTGCGTGTATTTGTGTAGGAGTATGTGTCTCTTTGTGTGCATGTAAGTGTGTATATGTATGTGTAATGTGTGTGTGAGTATGTGTGTGCTGGATGTAGGTATGTGTTTGTATGTTTGTGTACTCATCCTGCCTTGCTTTACCCAGGCACCCTCTTTGAATTCAGAGGACCTAACAGATCATCTCCCAGACTTTTTCAAGCATTTCCTGATTTTTGTTGCATAAGGTCATTACATAGGAAACTATAGAACCTACTGTTTTCCCATAAATGTTGAAAATTCTACACACAGGGTGGATGGAGCACAGAACTTGGATTCAGAGACCTGACTAGAGCCTCACTTCTGCCACTAACTCATCATGTCAGTCTGACAAGGTTTCCTTTTCCCCAGCCACAATATGGGAGGGTGACAAAGAGGCCAAAGGTCCCACCTAATGTAAGCATCTCACCAAACATCTTTGTGTGTGGTGGGTGGGAGAGAGAGGAAGCTGTAAATTCAGTAGAGTAGTGATTGTGCTAGCTCTATAGCAGCTGCTAGGTCACCCTGGTGATCCTCAGTGACTTTATACAGCTCAGAGTTAAACTCTAATTTTATGAAACCTTATAAATTTACAAAAATGACCCATAACACCTTCTGTGAAAACTGAGATGCTGCAATCATACCCTAAAAATGCACTAAATGATTACATCATTTTCTGTGAATTTAAAGTTTAAAAATAATTAAAAGTATTGAATAAGTAATGTTATTAATTATCATTAAACAAGAAAAACTATCAGCAAAATATAGCGTATTCCAACTCTTATAAAATATGACCCAGAAATAAGTGAGAGCATTGAGGACCACACGGAGAAGACATTTTGGCTGAAAAGTGTCCACTGGCACAAGTTTTTTCTAGTTTTATAGAAATAGTGGTAGTCTTTGGTAAAATTTCAAATTCTTCACAGGAAAATAAAAATCGTACTGAGATTTGTTTTCTAGCCACAGTTCGTGATGAGGTCATCAGAGGCAATGATCCCCTTTTAGCATATTTTGGCTCTGACACACAGGTTAACAAAATAATAGCATTTTACAGAATTTTAAACTTTCAAAATGATCTTGCTATAGCAGGTGCTCAAAAATATTAAATTTAGATTTAATTTATTTTAGGGTGTTGTCAGTGTTAGACACTGCACTGCTAGTTATATAATAATTAAGGTGTATTTCTTTGTTCCAATTGTACAGATAATTAAATAAATTAAATCTAAGTGATACTGTTTGCTTAGATCACTAAGCACCTTAATACCTAATTTAAATCCCCAACTGGTACTCATAGTACATATGTTTTGTAAATTATTTATTTTGTTCATCTTTTCTTCCATTTTCCTTATTCATGTTATTTAAACCTGTTTAGCTACTATAAATCACCTCAGTTTCTTGTTTTTCTTTATTTTCAATTTTGTTTACAAAGGAGGGAAAATAAAACTGATGAAATAAATGGTATATAATGGTAGTATTTGCCTTAGCTATTGTTCTGTTGCTAATATATGACAGAGCCAGGGCTGGAACCCAGGCTACCTGCTTCCCTTTCTTAAGGGCTAGATTCTAAAGGATATTACACGTAGGATTACTCTTTTAAAAACTGCAATTCTACCTTCGAATAATTTACAAACTAGTTGGTGAGAGAGAGAGGAGAAGAAAAATTAGAAAACAAATAAACCCATGGACCAAGAAGCCATTCAGTAGCTTTCAAGGGCAAAGAGGATGTGATGTCAGGTTTGTTCTTTTCCTCCCTTCTTCTGTCAACCCCCTTGAAGTTTGCAGCCTTGAAGTTAGAGACCAGAACATACTTAAATGGAATTAGAAGAGAGAAGGCAAGTCTGGCCATGCAAAGCTCTGAATAGGGGGGAGTTTCTTTCAAATGGGGTAACTTGGTTAGCAAGTGGCACTTTTCTAGACATCAAAAGGCAGACAACAGTAGGAAAAAAACGTGCCAAATGCATTAACCAACCTAATTGAACATATTTTGTCAACATGCTATGTGAGAGCTTCTGCTGTAGACACCAGCTTGGACCCAGTCAGTGCAGCTATAAACTCAGAATGTGTGAAGTCTGGAGTGTCGAGATACTTCCTTGAACCACACCACAGATCTGGTGTCATCATTTGTGATTGCTCCCTGTAATTTGCACCTATGTGTTTATGCAGCTCTGTGTATATCAGGCAACATGATTTTCAGTTTATTGACATTCTCCAGAGTGAAGAGGAGGGAGAGATAGAGAAAGAATGAATAAATGAAAGAAAGAAAGAAAGAAAGAAAGAAAGAAAGAAAGAAAGAAAGAAAGAAAGAAAGAAAGAAACTTAGAAGGTGCCTTCCACATAGGTGTTTATAAAGTCTATGCTGAATATATAAATAAGTAAATGAGTGAAAAGTAAATGAAGAAGCAAATAAAGTAGATACTCTTGGCTAAGGGCCTGATCCAAGAATTTTACAATTGTAAATTACGATCGTACAATTTTTGTGAGAGAGGGATGATCCTAATTTGGTCAGAGATATACCTGATCCTTTTAATGCCCCAGTGCTGTATAACAGTTTTAGGGATGTAGCAACTTGGAAAGCTATGTCCTTTGATGTTGTTTTTACTAGAGACAACCAACATGATATGGACAAGTTATAACACTCCCTTTAAAAAACAGAGATAAATCTGTGGTTTCAATGAATTAGCAAATAGACACATATTGCTGATAAGTATATTCTGGATTGGAAAGAAGTGTAAGACATGAATTCTGCATTCAAGCACAGACCAAGCTGAAACTCACTAGATAATCAGAGGAAAGTACAAAGCAGCAAGCAAGCAGTAAATGAGGAATTCATATTTGTTGAAAGCTATAGAAAGTCAAAAAGTTTGCAGCAACATGGATGAAACTTAAGGGCATTTTGCTAAGTGAAATAAGTCAGATAGAGAAGGACAAGTACTGTATGATCTCAATTATATGTGGAATCTTAAGAAATAAAACAAAACAAAATGAAATTAAAAAACTAAGCTCATATATACAAAGAACACACCGGCAGTTGCCAGCGGTACGGGAGGGAGTGGGTGAGATGGGTGAAGGGGGGCAAAAAGTAAAATCCTGCAGTTATAATATAAATAAGTCTTGTGGATGTAATGCATGATGTAGAGCATGATGACTAAAATTAATGATACTATATGGCATATTTAAAAGTTGCTAAGAGAATAAACCTTAAAAGTTCTTATCAGAAGAAAAAAAATTTGTAACTATATATCAGGATGGATGTCAACCGGACTTACTGTGGTAGCCATTCTGTAATGTAGTCAAGCTTTGAATCATTATGGTTTACATCCTGAAACTCACCTAATGTTGTATGTCAATTATACCTTGAAAAAAAAGTCAGAAAAGAGAGTGTGTAAGTCATTAAATCACCGGTAGCATCTGAGTGGGGCATTAAAAAGGCAAAGGAAGAGAAGGGGTTTTGAGAAAAGCATTTTAGGGTCATGTCAGGGGTAAGCCTAAGGGGGAAGCTCTGTGGGGAAGTAATGTAAACAAAATAATAGAGGAAGCAGAGTAAGACCAAATCATAGTGGCACATGATTCTGTATGTTTTGCTGCAAAAAGACAATTTGTGGATTGCAGGCAGCCTTGAAAGACCACATATCATTAACAGCACCACAGCTAATTCTTTGTTATTTTAGTAACATGAAACTGAAAAAGAAGTGAAGGGATGGAGCAGACCCCAATTCCTGATTTAGTCTCAGATTACACAAAAATTTTCACCTATCTGACCAAGTTTTTTAAAACATAATAAAATGGATGGGTTTAATTATTGGCCATATCTCCTTGACAAGGAGACAAAAGAACCCAGGAATTCTAGAGGAGTGGAAGGATCAGAGGAGGGTTAAAGAGGGGGAGTTGATTGTGAATCTGGAGAAATTAGAAGCCAGAAGATGGATTTAAACATTCCTGCAATCCACTATCATCAGTGAGTTTTTCCTTGGCCAGTATATTTATTTCTTCTGTGGTGCATTTGTTTCTTCTCTCATCTGATATTTATTTTACTTCAACTATGGGAATTCACTGCTCTGGTATTGATTAGGGATATTCCAATGAATAAAAGAAGAACTTTCAAAGGTGCTAGGGACTATGGGGCAATTGAGATAAAGTTACATATTTTGCTGTATCATAATTGTTTATCAGGTGAAATATAGAGGCATTATTTGGTAAGTGAATTGGCCAGCTGGAGCAGGCATGAAAGTCCCTTATTCAGGGAAAGTTAAATAAATGAATCATGTGTAAAATGTGAGTGATTTGCTTTCTTATAGAGCCAGGAAATTCAGAACTTGCTTCCTTCTCAACTCCCACTGAACTTCCCTTCCCCCCAAAAGACAGGGCATTGGTTGGGAGTGGGCAGGGGGGAATCCTACCAACCACCTGTACTTTTGTTGTCTTGGTTATGTCTTGAATTTAGAAGAAAGAGTAATGAAGACTTTGAAGGGTTTATCATAGTGGGCAACAGGAACCACACAATTTAATCTGTTGTCCCTTTCCTTAATTTTTAAATTACAATTCTTCCACTTCAAATGGACTTTGATCTCTTTTCTAACCAGTCTTTGCAGAAATACAGTCTGGATAATTTGTGTCTAGTATATATCCTATTGATACAAATGTCAGGTGTACATACACCCACTTATTGGGTTAGCCTAATTTATCATTACTGGATTTTCATGTCTAGCCTAGGGCTGGGTTGTAAGAGAGACAAAGTACTTCCACATTTCCTTCTGCTTGCCAAAAATTTCTCCACGTCATATTAATTTGAGTCTTTGATTTTTTTTTCAAATCTTGCTTACCTTTATTTGTGAACTGAATTCTGTTTGTATGCTTATTTCTATTTTTTTCTGAAAGACATTTTATAAGGTATTCCTCATTTTTGTTAGGATTTACAAATTATTTAAGGTAGTATTCTTTAATCAACCAGAGTTCAGTGTTTTAAATTGTGTTTTATGAACACACGTTGCTGTCAAAGCAAAAACCTAATGTAATACTCCATTGTATTTACTAGCAAACTCTAGTCAAACCATCATGCTCTTGAAATAAGTAAAAAACCTACTGAGGGACCCCCCAGTCCATTTCATTGCTGAGGAAACTGATGCATGAGGACACTGTGTAACTTGCTCTTGATGGTGGAACTGAGTAGGCTGAACTGGACTCACTTGCCTCTCACCTACTATGTGAGGCTCTTGCTGTGTCAAGCTCTTTTTGAGGCTCTTCCCCGTTAAGTGACTTCTGCAAGTTCCTTCCTGCTTTTTGTGCTCCAACAATGCTGGGTCTGTTGGTTCTGTCTTGCTATGTCAGAAATAGGAGCAGTACCTCATGGATGCATGATTATATTCTGAAAGACTTACGAGGCTTCCTCTGGATTTTTCATATAGCACGGAGATGGTTTTTAAAAATTGTGTCTCAGCTAGTACTCTGTGCTTACCTCTAATGTGGTGCAGTCTACATGAACTTCCATTCCTGATGCCTATATACAGTTCTTGCTTGCTCTTCAATTCCCTGCTGATACATATTTGGAGAATGTAAGGAGGTGAGATTCTAGAACCCAGTGAGTAGGCATGTGTGGACATGCTTTTCCCTGAAATTTATTGGCCTCAGGTAAACGGTCAAATGGTTAACTACAAATCTGATTTATATCCTGACTGAGACTGAAAATGTTGGGGGTTTTCCAATACTGTGAGTTATGCTTTGTGTGTTTGTTTCCCCAGCAGCACTGACTTTCCTGACTTTATTTTTTGTCTTGACTCTATCTCCACTCATCAAGTGGTGACCTTGCAGTCACCCAGACTCGCCCTTGGTGATGCAAACCTTTCTCTTTTGCTCACCATGGGGAATAGCGTCGCTGTACTCCATCCATCCATGGTGTTGTACACCTTTCTGGCTTAGTTTAAAATTCCTTATTGATTAATTCTACAATTAAATGATTTACTTTATTTTAAAGATTGAGAGGATATGATTTTAATAGGAAGAAATTTTAATAAGCTCTGTGTGTAAAAGCAAAACAAAATATCAGTAACAACTGCTTTTTCTCCCTGACGTGTTCATGGAGTATCTTCTAACCAAATTATGGATGTGGTATAAGCTAGAATTTGCCTTCACAAATACCTATTTTATAATAATTTTCCTCCAATTTTACATGATATTTATTCACTAAGAATTAGTGTAACATGTAACTCCCTATATGTCCTTTTGCAGCTGACCTATTTCTGTAATTTCTATAAGGTTTTTGGTGTGCTAATTTCCTATGACGTAGCACAGGGATGCACTTTCTGTAGCTGACATTTTTCCTCACACTTGCTTGGTGAGAGGTCTCACTGAAAAAATGACATTCTAAGTATAAGATAATGATTCTTTCACAGAGGCAATTCTGGGATTTAACAATGCATGGCAGTTAGTTAGGGACTAAAAAAAGATATGTTGAATGAATGTGTAAATATAAATTGTACCAGTGCAAGCAGAGGTACAGAGACTGGACATGAGGGCATGTGTAGGGAATGATGAGAGCATTTTAAGGACAGGAGTGAAGAGGAGAAGTAAGACTGGATAATTGTGTGCTCATTTCTAACTTCGCTCTTCCCCAGGCACCACCCACAAACACCTCTTCCTCCACTCAAACCCTCCCATTGAGACTTAGGCCCAGATGGCTCTATTAATCCAATGTGTTAGATGATGTCTGCCTCCCATAAAATTCTTGTTCACCCTAGTTCTTTGTCATGTAATTATATATTATGTTGGACAACTTTCATAGTGAATGGTCAAGGGAGAGTGATGCTTATTCTCAACTCTGCTTGTTTCCAGGAAGAAGGATTTTTCCTTAAACACACTGGCCTCTTGCCCTGAGAAGTGAACCTTGGATGAGAAAGAAACTGGGTGCTCATAGCATGGCCCCTTCCTCTCTCATTCTGTCATGGGAGCCAGGTTGCTCAACACATTATTCCTTGCTTTGCTATTTGAGAAGTTTTTTGAGGACAACTTTGACATGAAATCCTGTGTTTTTGCACTGTGTCTATGAGTGGGTGATTTTGTCTAATTCTGGGAGTTTCATATTAGGGGGCCCATTATTGCCATACACCAAGGACACATTTTCCAACCCAGCCATTCTCAGTAATGAAGGTATTATTTTGATTTTCATTTTCCTGCTACTTGCCTGTTTCCTAATTGATTCAGAACACAGTTATGGTAACCCCAAATAAATATTTTACCTCTGCAATGAGACCACAAACACAAATAAGGATGTCCACTTCTTGGTTCATTCACTCTTTTATTCTTTCAGCAAATATTTATGGGTTATATATCATGTCCTCTGTTGATAGATGGTTTTTGTTTCCTCCTTAGTATTAGGGCTACATGATAAACATGTTTAAGACTCAAATATTTGTTGCTGTTAAGGAATTTGGACTTTATTTCATAGGCAAAGGAAAGTAATCAAAGGTAAATGAGAGAACATCAAAGTCTTCCTTCTCTCATCCTCATCAGAGATGAGGTTTTAAATCTAATGGAAATAGGGGTCACATTGACTTAACTGCACATTCATGTGTAAATAATTGGTCCTTTCCTACATTCAGGTTTTGCTCATATTATGATAAAGATGCCACAAAATAAATCTAAGGAATGGAGGAGTGTTGGGTGGATGCAGAAAGAGTAGGTTAGGAATATTTAAATACATAGATAAGTAAGTCTCACCAGAGGGTCGTGGCACACTTAACACATAGTAAGTGATAAAAAGGCCTTATGTCTGCCCTTTGCCATTTCCTTTTCTCCTTGTGAGGTATCCTAAAAATCATAATGAATAAACAAAAACTCTGTTATTGGTTTTTACACTCCTTTTCTCCTTAAAGACATAGCACTAGTCTTGCCAGGCTGTTCATCTGGAACAGCCCAGCTCTTTTGATGGATAGTCCCAACTAGATTTAAAGTCTTAAATTTATTATATCAAGATATGGATTGTAACATCTGATACTTCACAGTAAGGCTATAACCTGGAAGTCTCACATCATTGAGTTTATTTACAACAGAGAAATGCAATGTGTCAAATAGTTGCCTTCAAGATAAATGGAGCCAGTGATGAGGGAAGATCATCTTTTTTCTTTTGCATGGGAAAATCTTAGCCCTGCTGGGCTATGTCTGGGAAAAGATTCCCAACCAGGCTCCCTGCTGCTAGGAGGGCTGGCCTAATCCAGGACAGAATTCAGCTCAGAGTATATGGAAATGGAACAGACAGACTCTACAGGCAGAGTCCTTGGGGCTCCACCCAAAATCTGGAGTCAGACATCACATGTCACTGAAAAATAGCTTCTTTTTACCAGAGACATCTCATGTAATCAAAACCAAAGCCTTTGTGGTTCTGTTCAGAATGGTGTGTGACTTGTCACAATGTGTTTGCAAAGTCAGAAGGAGCTTTAATGAACATGTGTGTGTTTTATTCCCCAGCCACATCCACCTCCACAGCAGGGGTTAGCGCTCAGTGTGATATTGGTTTTCACCAGCTGTTTGGAGATCAAGACACATGACAGGTGGGTAAGGCTGGCAGACTCAACAGCTTGCTTTCTGATTGCCAAGAAATAGATTGGCTAGCTACAAATGTTCTGAGGGGTTGGATGCTTTAATGCATGGAAGGAAGTATGGCCACCCTGAGAGGGAAAGACATCAACATATCCTAGGTGTGCTTGGGTGGTCCCAATTTCAACCACTGTAGGCACTTTCAGACCATGGGACAGACCAATCCAACCCTGTTCAACCCCATGTATCAGTATACATGTGTAGGTTGATTAAAAGGCAACAGACAACACCTCTTTCTTCCAAATTGAGCTCAGTTGCCACAGGGTCTAAAATTTCATCATTAGGAATTCGGTATTTAGATCTTGAAGATCTTGAAGTCTTTTGTAAAATTTTTAGGAGTGTCTGTTAAAACAGCTGCTTTTATAAGTTATGAGGTTAGAACTCTTATCTCAGGGTGAGTAGGTATCAGGAGTGGAAGAAAGTCACTTAAATCTTGGTTGATAGGGCAATGGAAGAGAAACTCAATTTTGTTTAAAGTCTAGTCCATGGGTATACCTCATATGGTGTCATGCTAATTTATTTGCTGACATCCTTAAAACATATAAAATTGTTGTTATTGAGATAAAGCAAGATTCTTTTATATTAAAAACACTGTATATTTTGTTTAAAAACGTTAGACCATATGTGGTGCCAATAGAAAACAGCACTCGTTAATCTCTAAAACTCCTTGTAATCAGGGTAGTTAATGTTAAGATTTCTGGGTCATTGATATTAGGAAGAATTGGGAAAGCCTTAAGTACTAGAGGGTATGGAGTGACTGATTGGAGAATAAAACAAATGTTGTAAAACTCGATTTCTGCTATTATATCATTTCTGTTTTTTGTTTCTTTACTACAAGGCAAAAATAAACTGCACTAGAGTCAAAGAGAGTTTGAAGAAACCTAACAGGCTTCCTCTTACTCAGTTGGAAGTAATTAGGTCTCTCTTATTGGACATACATGATCAAGGGCAAGTGGAAGCTCTCTAAAAGGAAAAAAAAAGGAACATCTACCATTGGATGTGCTCCTGTTGGAGGAGATAAATTTAGCAGGCTTTAGTTGACTCAAGGCCAGGGAAGACCAGGGTAAATGGCCACCAAAATGGAAATGTCAACATCTTTTAGATTAGTAAGAAATCCACATGTTTTCAGTTATGCAAAATGACTAAGTTCTAGAGATCTGCTGTACAACATAGAGCCTACAGTTAAGAATACTGAATTGTACACTTAAATGTTTGTTAAGAGGGTACGTCTCATGTTAACAGTCTTTACCATGATTAAAAAAAAGAAATTTATCTAACTGTACTTACATGTTTGATTTTTGTCTAAATTGTTTCTTAATTAAATATTGAATATTCTTTTTAGGATAATTTTGATAGTATTGTGTCCTACATTCTCAAATTCAGATAGCTGTGTCTGTGGGAAGAACTATCTGGACTTGAGAAATCATGACTTACCTGTTGACACCTTATGTTGACTGTGGTATGAGGACATTGGAGAAAATTTAAAAGGCCAAAGGGGTTAGATACTAACCCCTTAGTTGTCACCACACCATTGAAATTGCCCTTGCTAATATCTATTGCCTCCTGTTTGCCAGATCAAATAGAATTTTGGTCTTTCGTTGACCTTTCTGTGACATTGACACTGTGGACCAACATGCTCCCCTTAAATTCTTTTCTCTATTTCCTTCTCTGATGGCACTTTCAGCTAGTTCTCCATCCCCTGTGCAGATTGCTTCTTTTCAGGCTTTTCCACAGGCTTCTTTCTTGGTCTCTTTGAATATTGGCGTTCTCTAAGCTTTTACTGCTGTTGAACCTTTTCTCTTTCTAATCCATTGTCCCAAGCAATCCTCCATGTACCTGTGGCTTCTCCTGCCTACTGTTCAAGTCTGCAGCGCCTTCGCCAAGTAAATAGGGCCCTCAGTTTTATGCCATACCTTTTTGTCTGACTTTCAATTTTATTTTTACCATTTAACTGTGTCCAAAATTACACCACTTTCATGTTATATGCTGTTCTTTGTACAACTCAGGCTGTTCACTGTCGCCATGCCTTGGTTTGTGTGTCCCCACTGCCTGGGGTCATTATCTCCCAGTCTCCCATACTCCCCACCCCCCCACCTCTTCTTGGCCTTTTCTCCTGGTGAACTCCCACCGAGGAGTTCCTTTGACTTCATTTGACAGTGTTAGTCATTGTTATCTCTCTTTGTCATTCCCTCTCTACTTTTTGTTTATCTATAGATTTCCGCACTTATGCTGAATGCAATTTTTATGTTTCCTATTAGATTATTACTTGTGCAAGATCAAAGACTAGATCTTATTCATTTTTTTGTAACTCCTGTCTTTTCCAGTGACCATATTGACATACATAAGCAACTTAATAAAGAGTTGTAAACAGAATTTATAAAGCCAATTCTTAATTCTACAAAATGGCTGACTGCATGGATCACAATTTGTCTGACTTTTCTTTTTCTCATCTCATACCCTTAAATTTTAAGGATAATATTCTGTTGACCAAGCAGCTAAATATGAAGTCTGAAATGACGTATTTTCAGATGCATTCATTCAACTAAAGAAAGAATGACAGAAGTGTTGTCTCTGAGTACCCACTGTTTATTCTGTAAACTGGATGAAATTAGATCACCCTGGTCTCATCACATCTCATCTGTATGGGTTCCCATTCAACATATCTCATGTGTTCACTTAATCTAAATAAAATTCTCACCCCAACCCTCCATCTCAGCTGATAACCACACCTTTTACTTTGCTAGGAATATAAATGTCTACTTTCAGAAATAGAGCATCAACTTCCTCTCTGTCCAATATTCCATCTCAAATTTGTTTATAATACATCTTTTTCTCCTTTTCTTAAAATTTTTTTAATGTTTATTTATTTCTGAGAGAGAGACAGAGCATGAGTGGGGGAAGGTCAGAGAAAAGGGGAGACAAACAATCTGAAGCAGGCTTCAGGCTCTGAGCTGTCAGGACAGAGCCCGACATGGGGCTTGAACCCACAGACTGAGAGATAATGACCTGAGCCAAAGTTGGACACTTAACTGACTGAGCCACCCAGTCCTCCTCTCTCCAGGAGAGAAGCAGCGGGGGTCCAGCCCCTCTCCTTCTCTTCTGTTGTAGAAAAAGGTGTACCTTTCTCCTCTGATCCCTCCCCTCCTCATCCTTCTTTCTTCTCCCTCTCCATCTCTTTCACTTCTTCCTCTTTCTCCTCCCCCTCCATCTAAACATGTACTTTTACTTCTTTCTATTTTTTTCATTGTCCCTTGCCTTAATTTTTTTTTAAATCTGTCAACATAGCCTTCTTTGCTGGTTCTTTTCTTAGTTTCAAACATATTAAAATCTCCTTTATCCTAAAAATACTTCACCTCAAATATGCCTACCTTTCAAGGTATCAGCCCAAATCCTACTTCACAACTGCCAAAGTCAGTCTTTGACCTAGGACAATCTGCTTTATGCCTCATCACTCTTGCTGCTTGTCTTGTTGGGTCCCTTAGCAATTGCCCTCTTTTTAGGCCTCATCTTCCTTATCTCACTGTGAATCAGATACTGTTGCTTGCCCCTTTCCCTAGTTTTTTGGGTATATGTTCTCTTATTTTCAGTTTTGGCCTTTCTGACATTCAGTTGTAGCTTCTGTATTAGTTAGTGAGGGCTACAAAAACAAAGTAGCACAGACTGGGTGCCTTACACAACAGAAATTAATTTTCTTATAGATATGGAGGCTAAAAGTTGAAGGATCAAGGTGTCATCAGAGTTTGCTTCTCTCTCAATGAGAATCTCTCATTGGCTTATAGATGCCCATCTTCTCCCTGTGTCTTCACATGGTCTTCCCTCTGTGCATGTCTGTGTGTCATCTCCTCTTATAAGGACACCAGTCATATTAGATTAGGGCCCATGCATATGACCTCATTTTACCTTACTTACCTCTTTAAAGGCCCTATCTTTAAACACAGTCACATTCTGAGGTGCTAGGGAAGCTTAGACTTCAACGTATGAATTTCAGGGGTTTACAATTCAATCTACAACAGCTTCCATTGTTGGCGTCTCCCTCTTTGCCTCTTTTATTTGTTAGTGCTCTCAGGAATTGTGTCAGACTTATCTTTATGCTCTTTCTGCAACAGTGTTTCTCAAAATATGGTCCCAGTAATTGCCTGTACTTGTGGTTACAAATAACTTATCCCTTAGCCACATCCCAGACCTCTTGGATCAGAATCTCTAGGGAATGGCCCAAGGACTATGCCTCTTATTGGATGATACTTGCTTCCTTTAAAGTCTGAGAACTATTATTCTGCATGGTCCCTGGTCAACCCATTTACTGCCCTGGCTTTAGTTGCTGCCACTTTTGTTGATATCTTTCAATTTAGGGTCATTTACTACTTTTTAAGACTCAAATACACTTACTAACTATCATATGGACAGATCCACCTTGATGTCTTATTAATATCTCAAATTCCACATGTCTAAGGTCAAATGCTTTATCATTCTCCCTAAAGTTGGTTCTCCAAATATTGGAACTCAGCTAATGGCATTTCTATCTACTTATACTTCAGAGCTGGAGATAGTAAAGTTATTTATTTCTCCTTTTGATTTACCTCCCCCTCACCCCACCCCCATAAAATTTGGGTGATTCTTCCACAGAAATATCTTTTCAGTCTGCTGCTTCAGTCTGCTGGGGCAATTTTTTAACAACTCAGACACCCAGGCTCCAAGGCTCTTCTGATTCACTAGGATGGGTAGAGATCCTAGTTATTGGGAGGGTCAACAACTCTGGGAATACCTAGCAGCTGTATTCTAGCCAGCAGGATAAGAAACAAACTTCTCAGTTTAGCTGCTTCTCCATATGACTTAACCTCCCTCTTCTGCCTCATCCCCTGTGCTTACTTTCATGTCCACATGAGGCAGGACTTACTAGGCTTTTCTCAATATGACAAAACATCTCACCATAACTTCGTAGCTTCTTTTACCTGAAATCTCTTTCTCTATCATCATCAACTAGAAATCTCTTATTCATCCTTTAGAGTCCAATTTAGATATCCCCTCTTTGGTCAAGTTCCCCCAGCCCTTGGTGCCCGTAAGTGTGTCAGTCATATTTCTGTAGCACAATTACTATATTGCAATGCAATTTAGCTACACATATGCATATCTATCTTTAAAAAAGAGCAGAAAATCCTCAAGTATCTAGTATCTAGTGACACATAACAGAAACCTAGTAAACGTTTATTGGATGAATAATTTGGGCCAAAATTTAACATCCTGGTGTCTGATCTTATAAGGATAGGAGCCACAAGAGCTTCTTGCCATGAGAAGAGCATGCTTATATTGGAACAACATTGTAGCTATGGTCTAAGAGTACAGATATGCTCTGAGGAACAGGGGGCAACCAGAACCCAACAGGCTACAGCTCAGGATAGGACTCTAGACCCAATAGAGTAACCAATGTCCATCAGAAAAGGGATTTACTATCATAATTAAAGGATGTGGAAGTTCATGGCAGAGGATATTGTAAACATGTTGTGGTGGATTAAAAATATTCACAGATTATTTGAAATTCTTTCCACTAAGACTTGGAGTCCGTTTCCCCACCACTTGAATCTGGACTGACTTTGTGACTTGCTTCGCTGAATAGAACACTGTGGATGTTTTATTTCAGGACTTCTGAGCAAGGCCTCAAGAGTCCTTGTAGTTTCTCCTCTTGCGCCTTGGAATGCTTCTACCATAATGAAAAAAAAAAGAGCCCTGCCTAGCCAACTAGAAGATGAGAAGCCATATGAACGTGTACCAAAGTGCCCTAGCAGACAGCCCCATGTAGTTGCCAGGTATGTGAGTGAGGTCACCTAGGATGAGGAATCCCCTGCTGATCTGCCAACTGACTGCAAATGCATGAAGGAGCGCAGCCAATAATACATGAGCAGATCACTACCTCAGCCATCCCAGCTATACTCCACTCTCACTCTCAACCCCCAGAGATGTGACCAGATAAATGGTTGGTTATTTTGCACTGCTAAGTTGTGGGATGGTTTGTTATGCAGTAATAGATAATTTATACACAGCTTGATAGACATAGTAGTGGTATTTTGGAACACTAATTGCCCAAATAATAAGACATCTTCTAAAATCTGTAGAACATCAGAGCCTGCCCCATCTAGCATGACCATGTTTTCAATGATCACCTAGTGCCTGGATGTGTGTTATGTAGAAATGGAGGTTGTCACTGTCAGATGTGTTAAAATGTACCTGGAATTGTAAAGGCCTTTCAAATTTGATCCTTTCCTGAGAATTCTTTAAAAAAGTGATTTTCAGATTTCTCTTTTATTCTTAATTTCTTATGTATTGTTGTTTTAAACAGCTTCCTAATGCCATACAAACCTTGAATCATGTGTGGGAATAATTTATAATCATAGCCTTATCTCTGAATCTTCAGTTCCATGAATCCACAGCCATGATGATGAACTGGTGACTGATGGGTAAACACATTGGCAGGATCTGTAAGGGCTTGGTGATGTCTGGCATGAAGTGCCATATGGTTTTCAGGACCCTGCTCTTGAACAGATGTAGTGTTAACACCCTGCTGTACTTAACCCCTATGATGGCTTTTGTCTGTCATCATATCTCAATGTATTTCAGAATTCAGCTTCTGTTGTAAGTTTTTCACTCCTCTCTTGAAAAGATTTCATTACATTTTCCATGTTTTAATCCAAACAGCCAATGCCAAAAAAAAAAAAAAAAAAAAGACAGAGAGAGAGAGAGAGAGAGAGAGGGAGAGAGAGAAGAAAGTACAGCTGTAGTGAGTCATTAAAGTGATTCTTCCAGCTGTTTAACTATTATGTCTGGCCCCATAGCAGCCTCTAAAAGGCTAAGAAAATGTTCTGCTTAGACTTTCTAGGGTGAGAGTTTACAGATCACTGATTTTTCTTACATTAATAAACCCTTATTATCACCTCTTGGAGCAATGGAGCAGAGGAACATAGGGAGGAAACAAAGGATAAAAATGTTTTAGTATAGTAATAAAAATCTTGAGTACTGGAGTCAACAGACCTGGATTTAAATCATGGCTCAGCTGCTGATTAGCTCAGGACACTGTGAAAGCTATTTAACCTCTCTGAGTTTGTGTCTTTATCAGTAATATGAGGATACTATCTAAGTTATAGAGCCAACTTGAAGTTTAAATGAATGGATATAAATTTAAAAATGCACGTAACTGGGGTAGTCAGTGATCTAAACACAGAACTGTGTTATTTTGCCAGTCTGGAGGCTTTGCCTGCTTCCCCCTTTATTCCTTGGCTGTCAGGCATGGGCTATGCATTGTGCTTTCCCCAGCAGTTGGGGTGTCTAGGACGAGTGCACAGCAGGCTGCAGTGTTGAGCCAGATGGCCCAGGTGTATTGCTTTCATGAAATTTACAACACAGGGGTATTTACACCTGTCACAGCTGTCACTCATTACAGATGGATCAGACGGTGTTCCCTGAGAGGTGAGCATGGATCTGTCACAATCCAGCTCTGCAGAAAAGCTGGTTTTCTTCCCTGCCGTCTTGCAGTGTTGGGCAGATACTTTCCTGCCTTTCCCAGACAGCAGCTGTAGCAACCAAGGAGGAAAGCCCTATTTTGTACTCCCCCCTCCCTAGTCCCTTGCCATCCTTGGGTACTTAGGGATTGGGAGGAGGGTGTGTTCTTCCTTTAAGAGAATGCTGGGCTGGTAAGAAAATAACCCAGGGGTTGGAAGGCAGGGCACAGTGCTAGGGCTGGTCTGGGACCAGAGCCAGGCAGTTTCAATCTTGCTGCAAGTTAGCAATAGCCCCTTCTGCGAATCACTTAACCTCTCCAAACGCCAGCTTCCTTCTGTGATAAGAAAAAATAATAAAAGTTTTGATAAGAATAACCTCCAAGAAACCCACCAGCACTGTGTACCTCTGACTTTATATTAGGAGAACTCACCCTAAGTTGCTAAATTAAGATATCAGAAATAAGAACAACAGCAACAGCAAGAAAAAGAAAGCAGGTCTCAGTGACACATTGAGCACTTGGCTTTGCCTCCTATTTATTTTCCGAAGCCATCATTATGGCTGCAATTTAACAACTTTTGGTTTTGAATTGGATTGAGGGAAATCCAAATTAATGGCAATTCTTTTTTTTCTTATTAAGTTTTAATTTTGATTCCAGAGTAGTTAACAAACACTGTTATATTAGTTTCAGGCATACAATACAGTGATTCAACAATTCTATACATTGTTCAGTGCTCATCATGATAAATGTACTCTTAATTTCCTTCACCTATTTTACCCCCTTTCCCGTGACCATTAGTTTGTTTTCTATAGTTAAGAGTCTGTTTCTTGGTTTGTTTCTCTCTCTCTTTTTTCCCTTTTGTTTTGTCTCTTAAATTCCATATATGAGTGAAATCGTGATATATTTTTTTTTCTCTGACTTGCTTATTTTGTTTAGCATAATACTCTCTAGCTCCATCCACACTATTGCAAATGGCAAGATTCCCCTCTTTTTATGGCTGAATAATATATTCCATGTATATATATATATATATATATATATATATATATATATATATATGAAATGGCATGTGTGTGTGTTTATGGAATGGCATATATATATATATGCCATCTTGTTTATCTATTCATCTATCAATGGACACTTGGACTGTTTCCATAATTCGGCTATTGTAAATGATTCTGCAATAAACTGAGGGGTGGATATATCCTTCTGAACTAGTATTTTTGTATTCTTTGGATAACTGCCCAGTAGTATAGTTACTGGTTTTAGGGTAGTACTAGTTAAAATTTTTTGTGTAACTATTTTCCACAGTTACATTCCTACCAACACTGCAGAAGTGTTCCTTTTTTTCCACATCCATTCCAACACCTGTTGTTTCTTGTGTTGTTGATTTTAGCCATTCTGACAAGTGCAGGTGATGTCTCATTGTATCTTTGATTTCCATTTCCTTGATGATAAGTGATGATGAGCACCTTTTTATGTGTCTGTTGGCCCTTTTGATGTCTTCTTGGAGAAATGTCTGTTTGTGTCTTTTGCCCAGTTTTGAATTGGAATATTTTAGTTTTGGGTGTTGAGTTTTATCAGTTCTTTATATATTTTAGATACTAACCCTTTATGACTTTTTATTTTGATGTAGTATTAGTAACTTATTTTTGCTTTTATTTCTCTGGCCTCAGGAGACATATCTAGAAAAATTTTGCTATGGCCAATGTCAGAGACATTATTGCCTGTGCTCTCTAATAGGACTTTTATGGTTTCAGGTCTCACATTTAGGTCTTTAATCCATTTTGAGTTTATTTTTGTGTACGGTATAAGAAAGTGGTCAACTTTCATTGATTTCCAAGTAGCTGTCTAGTTTTCCCAATACCATTTGTTGAATAGACTTTTTTTTTGTTTTGAATATAATTTATTGTTAAATTGGTTTCCATACAACACCCAGTACTCATCCCAACAAGTATCCTCTTCAATGCCCATCACCCACTTTCCCCTCTCCCCTATCCTCACCATCAACCCTCAGTTTGTTCTCAGTATTTAAGAGTCTCTTATGGTTTGCCTCTCTCTCTCTCTGTAACTTTTCCCCCCGTTCCCCTCCCCCATGGTCTTCTGTTAAGTTTCTTAAGATCCACATATGAGTGAAAACATATGGTATCTGTCTTTCTCTGACTTATTTCACTTAGCATAATACCCTCCAGTTCCATCCACATTGCTGAAAATGGCCAGATTTTATTCTTTCTCATTGCCAAGTAGTATTCCATTGTATATATAAATCATATCTTCTTTATCCATTCGTCAGTGAAGAGACTATCTTTTTCCCATTGCATGTTCTTGCCACTTTCGTTGAAGATTAATTGACCATATAATCGTGGGTTTCTTTCTGGGATTTCTGTCTTGTTCTACTGATCTATGTGTCTATTTTTGTCCCAGTACCATACTATTTTGATTACTACAAATGACAATTCTTAACAGAAACATTAAATCCTTTTGTCCATAAGTGTGAGAAAACATTTCACATACTGACAAGAGAGAAATAATTGGTAGTAGCATACATATTCAGAAAAATATTATAAGATTGCTTTACTAGGAGTTAGTTGAAGTTAACAAGAGGGAGAAACATTTATTAATTTGAAAAAGAATAAACTCATATCTATTTTCTTATCACTAATCATTGATTTATCTCAGAAGAGGATGTATTACAGAAATACATTATAAAAACCCAATGTTCCCTAGAATTATTGACCAATCATAAAGATTTGGAAAAGCCCAAGGAATTTATCCACTCATATATTGTTATGTTATTGAGGATTTTGACCACAGGAGAGGAGCTAACTCTAATTATCAATTGGGATGCTATTTAATATTATATTTTATATCACTTTAGGAAATAAAGTGAAGATAGATCTCAATATTACTCCATCAGAGGAATATGGCTTCACTCTTCACAGAAGTTGAACTTCTAGTGATTTGTGGTATGAAAGCTTTCTGACATCAAGAATAGTAAGGTAGTGTGTCCATAAAAATGAACAGAATCCATAAAACTCATGGTTATTGGTATATATGTGAAATGACATTCTCCAGTGCTTTTTAGCCCCTTACTTCCCTTATGTCCAGTAGTGTTAGGATATGATGCAAGTGGCTACGGTCCACCAGACAGGGTGGCTGTAGTCTCATTTAGGAAGCAAACTGGAGGCTTGGCCATGAGGCTGTCATAACTTCACCCCTGCCCTGATAGCAAGCTGAAATATCACAGATTTCTTTTGGGGCCTTTGCTCCTGCATTAGGGATACAATATAACTGAGAGATCTCATAAAACACCCTTTACTTTATCCTAGAGTCATTTTTCATCCAATGCAATGCTAGAAACATCTTAGGAGAACCATCCAGCCTATTCTCATGCCTGTTTCCACTTTAATTTTTGGGTCTACATTAAATAAAATGAATGACATAATATACATTTGATATGTTTGTATTCTTTTATCCTTAGACTTTCTATCAGTGAAGGAATAAGTTAAACAGGGCATTTGGTCGATGATGATTATTGTGGATTGATTGGTTGATACTTATTCCCTTGAATAAGTATATTCATGGTGTATATATATATACACACATACATATGTGTTTGTTTTAGAGAGAAAGCATGTGCTCAAGTGTGCTTGTGTGCTTGTGTGCATGTGCACACATGAGCATGGAAGGGGCAGAAGGAGAGGAAGGGAGAGAATCTTAAGCAGACTCCATATCCAGTATGGAGCCCAAGTGGGGCTGGATCTCAGGACTGTGAGATCATGACCTGAGCCAAAATCAAGAATCAGTTGCTTAACCAACTGAGCCACCCAGGTGCCTCTCTCAGGGTTTTTTAAAGCTGGTATTTTATGACTTTGGAGATGAGTTGAAATAACCTAAATTCATAGACGCAGACAACTTCTGTTTTTCACTAAGCAGTAGATTAACTTGAGACCTTCCTTTGTGAGGACAGTCAATGGTAAAGGGAGCTCTTCTACTTTTCAAAATTTTCATATCCAAATGGAATTTGGTTAATTAGTGACATGATTTAACAATTTAGAGACAATTATTGATTATGGGAAGACTTTCATTGTTTGGGAACCAGCCTCTTTCACATGGGTAAAGCAGCTATTACATATTGTATCCTTACATATGGCTGCTTTCTCAACTGGCACTGATTTTGTTTATCATGGTGATTGTGTACTACACTTTGACTTATTTTTTTAAAACTTTATTTATTTATTTATTTTGAGAGAGAGAGAGAGAGAAAGAGAGCATGAGCAGGGGAGGGGCAGAGAGAGGGAGAGAGAATCTCAGGCAGGCTCCACACTTCCAGCAGGGAGCCCGACAGGGGCTTGAACTCATAAACCGTGAGATCATGACCTGAGCCAAAATCAAGAGTCAGGTGCTTAACCAACTGAGCCACCCAGGCGCCCCACTCTTTGACTTATTTTGATGAACTCACTGATTTTGGATTGGTCATATGCTGTTTCACATGTGTTTATTTGCATGCTTACTTAGTTATATTTAGACTTATTTTTTTCATTTTTGATTAAAAAATTAGTATTTTAGTTACTAATTAAAATATACACACAACTATATATAATTATTAATCTTCTTTATTATTGAAAGTTCTCTAGGAAAAAATAAATTTGATGTCATAGATATGAAACTGTTAGGACCCTAACACATTTCCTTCATTTAAATCAGCATTTCTCAACATTGGTACTGTTGATATTTTTGGCTGAATAATTATGAGGGGCTGTCTTGTGCAAATAGGATATTTAGCATCATTCCTGGTTCCTGTCCACTTGTAGCACACTCCTTTCCCCAGTTGTAACAATCAAAAATATTTCTAGGCATTTCCAAATGGCTTCTGGTAGACAAAATCACCCCCTTGTGAGGAATTCTGATTGAAACAATTATATTTATATTATCATTTGATAACATGCAGTTTCTTAGAAATTAAATTCTCAGATTATAACAGTACAGTCTTTGGAATGCTTAGAAACATATTTTAATAACATGTACAACTTTATCATCAGTACTAACATGAAAGTAAGATATTACTTTTAAATATGTATTCAGATTTTGTCGCTGGAACTTAGCACTCTACTGCTCTAAAATTTTAAAAATTAAATCTTCATCAATCAGGAAAATTAAGACTCATTATGTCAGATCACTGGGTTTTTTAAGTTTTCTCTTTCTTCATTTAAATATTATTTATTATAATGTCAAAGTCAATTTAATAGCTTATACCATCCCTTCAATTTACTAGTTCAAATCCATGAAGACAGTCTAATTTATTAGAATTCTCTTCAATATAAGCATAAATGACTCTGTGTAAGAGTTTGAGGCATTGTCTTATGAAGGACATGCTAGAGCTTTAGGCAAGCAGCTTTGGGAAAACCACGTAACTGCTCAAAAGTCTTTGTAGATCTTGACTATATTTAAAAAAAATTTAATGTTTATTTATTTTTGATGAGAGAGAGAGAGAGAGAGAGAGAGAGAGAGAGAGAGAGAGTCAGAGTGTGAGCCGGGGAGGGGCAGAGAGAAAGGGAGACACAAAATCTGAAGCAGGCTCCAGGCTCTGATCTGTCAGCACAGAGCCCAACATGGGGCTTGAAGTCACGAACTAGGAGATCATGACCTGAGCCGGGGTCAGAAGCTTAACCGACTGAGCCACCCAAGCACCCCAATCTTGACTATATTTTAAAGAGTTCAGGTTACAATGAACTTTGTGTTCATTGGCTGGCACTCTGAATTTTAGGATGCTCTTGTGAGGACAAATTTTCAATAAACTTCTACTGTTGGTCTATTAACTAATTTTCACAAAGGCATTTATGTTATGGCTGGCTTCCAAAGTGATGGCCTGTTCCTCCTCCTACCAGGTTCTAGGCCCTCTATTTCCTTTAGACCTCACCCTTTTAATATCTTCTTACTTTTCATAGAATGCTCTCTCTTCTTGGGCTGCCTTTTCCTCCCAGTCATATTTCAAAACATCATTTCCTACCTTCCCTGTGGAACCATCTTGAATATCTTTAATGTCAATCTCCTCTTCCCCTGACTGCCTACAACCTCTCAGCTCCCCTCCACATATAATTTCCTCTGTTTTATTATGTCTCTGCAAAATTCTTTCACCCAGAAGTCTGGGCATTCCTGGAGGGAACTTCATCTTTTTTTAAATTCTGTTAGCTTTGTCACTTAAGAAAAAGTTTTTTAAGTTTATTTATTTATTTAGAGAGAGAGAGAGAGAGAGAGATAGAGAGAGAGAGAGAAAGGAAGCAAACCTGTGAGCAGGGAGGACAGAGAGAGAGGTGAGAGAGAATTCTAAACAGGCTCTGCGTGCTGTAAGCACAAAGCCTGATGTGGGGCTTGTACCAGTGAATTATGAGATCATGACCTGAGCTGAAATCAAGAGTTGGATACTTAACTGACTGAGCCACCCAGGCACCCCAAGGTAGCTCTGTCACTTTATAGAGGCTCCCTATACAGGACTGTCCTGTTATGCACACAACTGTTTTAAACTCCACACCAGTTTTCCTTGTCTTTGCTATATAGGGCAGAGCAACGTTCTCATATTAATTCATTTCTTTGCTTCTGAATGAAACTCTTCATGTTACACAATTTGCACAATGATTATAAAGCTAGTGATCTTTATTGTTTCTGTTTGATTAAAATTGAAGCAAACTTTTTCTCCCTTTCCCTTTTTGGAGTTTATCCTACTGTAGAAGAGATGCTGTGGAGAAATTCCAAAGTGATTGTAAGTACTGCTAACATGGATTAGTCTGAACCAGACCGTCACATTCTGTTAGTCATACTAATGGAAAGAGAAGGGCTTTGATATTCTTGGTGCAATATAAGATGATACCAGACAGAACCTTGCATACAGATGATTGTTTAATTCTTTTTGTAATTTAGTAGAGACAATCTGTCTTTGTTTTTCCTTCTTATTGCCTTGCTTTTTGAAGATAATTGGAGGGAATAGATCTGGAAGAAAATCTAGGCAAATAAATAAATAAATAAATAAACTAACGTAAAAATAAAAACTACACAATTAACCTTAGCCTTAAAGAAGTTCATTCAAAGAGAAAAATATTGAAACATAGGGAAGAAATGCAGATTTCTGTGTTCATGGAATATGGCGTTATAGCTGCTGACCCACAGTCTAAAGGAGAGAGTGACAAATATGGACATATGTGTACCTGAGTTGTTTTCTCAAAGGCTGTATCTTTCTGGCTTTGCTGAAATTTTATGTCTTTGGTAACTTTGGCTGATGAATTATAGGAGAGGAAACTCTGTGGATGTTGGAGAGTTGGGTAAAAACTGGTAACTAAGTGGCTTGTGGGCTTGAGGCTTCTCCTTTTTTCTTTCCTCCCTAAAGGGAGTCCTGGAAAAGGAATGTGGTTTGACTAGGGAAACTGAGGCCAGGTCTGACCTGCTGCTTCTTGCAGTTTCAAAGAGCCCCACTCCCACCCTGGCCCTACCCTAAGGCCAGTCTAGACCAGTTACTGTAAGTCTCTGCATTAGAAATGGAGCTGTCACAGCACTAGGGAATGGCTGTTTTCTTAACATTCCAACTCAAACACAAAGTGCTAGAATTTCCTCAAGGTGCACGAATACTGGTGAGTGTGATGATTAAGATTAATGACCAAACCCCCTCTTAAATTTCAGAGGTTGGTTAAGCATCAGGAATTTGGGGTTACACTATGACTCATTGCCAAGATTGTGGGATAAATTATTTTGAATGAAAATACAATTATCTTTTCTGTTTTATTTTTTTCTCATACTTTAGCTCTTTCTTCATCACATCATCCAGCTGAATTGAGCCATCTATGACCTTATGCCTTACATTCATTCTTCTTTGAGAATAGACTTGAAGCAAGCAATCAGTGGTGAAAAAAATGGAATCACTCTTCACTGTGCACCCAACTTCCATTCTTTCCATGTGGGTACCTCCTCTTCATACAATAATGTAATTCTCGGGAATGCAGTTCCCCCAAAAGTAGCAACTGAAATAAATATAAGTTAAAACCAATTAAGTAAAATTTAAGGAAAGTCTACAAAGAGTAATTAAGGGAAGCTTTTTGAGGATATATAGTTTATCACTGAAAAGAATCATGCTTTGCCATAATTTCTTCCATGGCATGGACAGGCTGTCAGACTGAGAGCCCACTCTTGAGTTTAGAATAGCCTCATTCTTCCTGAGGTCTTACATCATTTCCTACAGGTTGGGTCTTCAGATTGAGTCATTCTGGGCACAGGAGAGGTCTCCTGGTTCTCCTGGCTTGGAGAAAATTTGATTACACAAGTTGACCAAAGTCCAGGATTTATTTCCCCAGTGCTCTCAGAACATCCTGTGCCTCCTTTACTGTGGTTCACATCACAATTTATTCCAAATGCCTACTCAGTTGTTTCTTTCCCTCACCAGACAGTGAGCTCAGTGAGGTACAAACCCAACATTGCTCACATTTAGCTTCTAGACTATTTTTGGCACTAAATAGTTGCTCAACAAAATTTATAAAATAAGTGTCTCACCAGTTTGGATCCAAACTTTCTTGTTTCTTTGGAAGATTGCTTCTAGAGCCATGTCCGGATTTGTATCAGGGCTGAGGGTGTTCTGCTGTCTGGATCCCTCTCTAGGTACTATATCCATGCTGGGAGCTGTCCTTTAGCTGAACTGGTTGTCATTGCTGTCTTTTGGTAGACATGTTTAAGCTGATATACTCCAAACTCCAAGTAGCACACTGATATCTATGTTTACAAGAGGTTGGGAAGTTTGACGACATTGGAGACTGAGTGGTGTCCAGGAGGCTGGAGTACAGGGAACTCATACCACCAATCGACCTTTCCTTCATTTCTCTCTTCCAAGCAGTCTACAAACTGAGATCAGAGACACAATCCAGTTGTACTGTGTCCCTTTCACCTAATTATGTTGCATATCTATGACTTTCCCCTTCAAAAATTAACTTCCAAGACTTAAAGCACCAAAGAACCATCCCAATGGAAGCTGATGGTAAGACATGGGTATGTTTAGAAATTGCAAGTAATAGTGGCTCTTTTTGAAGTGTTTCAAATGTAAACTGGGATTCAAATGCACAGGGCTCACTGTCTTGAAGGACCTGCTCCCCTCCCCCACCCCAAAAGAAGGGAGATTATGAGATGCAATACTTTGCCTTAAAGAAAGAGTGACTGTTGTTCAGTGTATTTCTATTAAGCACATAGTACACATTCACACACACACACACATACACACAGAGGCTAAGCATGTCCTGAATACTGTCTCTCAACTGTTTGATTCAATGATTGTTATTAAGCAGTAAACCCACACCAACTGTACAGTCATTGTGTTTCTAAAAAACGTAAATGTCACTTTTTTGGTCTTTAAAAATTATTAAGCAGAGAGAAAGATAGCAATTTCCAGTGTTTGCTTGGATGGTAAGATGCAGGAGAATTAGCATTACTCTTGAGAGCTGCCATTGGTTAGCTGGAGGGAAAAAGGATATCAATTATACATAATCTAAGAAGCCTCTGCATAATAATCAGGCCCAGTAGGGGCTTTGGGGCAGCTTCGTTATTCTCTTGTAAACACAAGAGCCCAGATAGACATGTCAGTCAGGAGTAGCGGCAGCAATTCTTCCTTTTTAACACCTTCACATTCTATTGCTTCAATATGCAAACAAGGCTGTTTAGCTGAGGGTAGAGCCGGTGCTAATGAGCTCCCTGCACTAACCCTGAAGTAAAAAGGTTCTGTTTCACAGCTGCTCAGAGACAGCTCCTCTGGGCATGCTCAGGTATTGGAAAATAATGCCTTTTAAACAGAGAAATGCCAATCAGGATTTTGTGCATACTTTCCCTTTTCTCTATGTGCTAATGCAATTACCTCATAACTTGTGAACTTCCAGTGCATTTGTCTGGTGTTTTCTCTCTAAATGATATATTTGGAATGTGGATGTGGAAAGAAAATGCTTGCAAATGCATGCAGTAAGTGTAAAAGTAAGCACTTTTTAATTTCTAGAGGATGCTACTTTGAAGCTAATGCTCACATTTCCGCCTTAAAAGTGGACTGTTCTTTTATCTTCTTTATAAAAATATATAATTATTATTCTTTTTTCCTGGGGTCACTTAATGACACAAATGGACAATGCAGATCAGGACAGGTTCCTCAAGCTGAGGGTTTATGACCCAGCCTCTGTGATTTGGGAGCCATAGTTGGTCCCGGGCTGTGGGCATCACTGCAGCTAGGCGCCTCCATAATTGGCTGAGCAAAGACACACAGGGCCGAGGAGAGGGGGCAGGGAGGGAGAAGGTTTCTCATATCAGTTGACAGTTTCAAATCAAGATACAATACATGATGGCTTTTCAATACCCAATTATTCTCATGAATAAAGAAATCTTTTGCACAGAAATATTCACCCAATCCCCACTGGGTTAATTTACCATCTACAGAAACCACTCAGCTTTGCTGGCTAAATGGCATAGTATGTGATTTCTTGTGTAATTATAGGACATCCTTCTTCTCACCATTAATTCAATCTCAGGGCCATGCCTTCTAGGTGCCTGACATTGGAGACAGGGCCTGTCCATTGTGCCTGATAAATGGATGTAATGTACAAGCACAAATATCCTCAACTCTTAACCAGTGTTTTAACTCTTTACTCATAAAAAGAGGTGCTGTATTTCCCATCCCTCTTAGTTAACCAATCAGTGGGCAGGTTCCTAACTACTGTCTCCATTTATGACAGTACAGCCAGGTACTACACAGTCAGCAAGAAAGCCTTTCTACTGGAATATTTCAGCATTTAAATTATTTATTACGTTAGCTTTATGGCATATCACAACCTATTTGAGACAGGTAGTGTGAACTCCCTTCTGCCACAAGGAGGCTCATTAAATGGCCATCATGACTGGTCAGACTTAATTGCTTTACACCAAGTAGTTCTCTGTCATGATTCAAATTCCTAGCAAGGCAGCTGACCCCAATTCTCAGGGTGATTTGATTCACCCCTAACTTGGAAAATGAGAGCAGGCTAAGAGTTCGCTTGCACATTTTAGCATCGGGTTAAAAATGTGCAAGCTGGTGACTTACTGTGTAGGAAAGAAATCGTTGGCAATTGCATGTGAAAGCAGTTAATTAAATTTATAATCGTTCATTTTTGTTAATTTGTTTAAATTATCATAAAATTGTTCAAGTTATTTTGAAGGAAACATGTTTATAAAGCTAGCTATGTTATACTGCTTTATAAACTTGTTTATGATTAGAACAGATTAACAATGCTATTGTATTCAAATTCAAGTGCTAAGTCCTGGCTATGACTGCTTGTACATCTAATATTCAAAGGTCATGCCATTTGTTCTGAGTAAGATAAAGATATTAAGCCAGGTGAATTTTAGATTTCTAAATTTTGTGTTATTATGGTATAGTTCTTAAATTTGTCTTCTGCTTTCTTGTGAGAAATAGTATAGTGTATGGATTAGAGTGCAGACTTTTGAGGTAGACTCCTTTTGAGTTCCATCTCTGTGACTATACTGGCTGAGTGATTGTGGTGAGGTTACTCAACCTCTCTGTACCTTGGTTTCCTCATCTATGATATAGGTGTAATAATAGTACCTAGCTCATAGAGTTCTTGAAAAGGTTGAATGAATGAGTACATATTAAATCCTTAGAATTCAATTCACAGTAACTATTGTTGTTATTGCTCACTGTTTTGGTGCTTTGCCTTAGAGCCATTTATATGGTAAATACATCTAGATATGTTTTCACACATGGTTACCACCATATAGTAGTATAGACGTCAATTTGCTAACCTAATGCTAAGTAAGCAGTTTGTCTTTCTGTCAATTTACCCAATCTCTTTAATATTGATAATTAGAAATCTGGACTGTACTAAAGTTTGTACTAGGGTGAAGCACCTGCCAACAGATTCATCCATTGCTTTACCAAAAGCTCTTACATGGCTAAATGAACCCCAAGGTATTCCTGCATAGTTCATATTTATATCATTCATATATCTCTTATATTGCTAGGAACTCCCCGTAATGCACTACTGGAGTCATTAAGCAAAGAATAATGGTGGGTATTTTCAATAGCTTAATTTTCTCTTGTACTATAAAGTGAATTTATCTTTTGATAATATGTTGTTATTGAAAGAGAATCTTAGCAGAATAGTAATTACAACAATATAAAATATACTCAGATCTGTTCTGAAGGAAGCAAGTAGTTTCTCAAGACAATGCAACCTAAATGAATTGTGGCATTACTCTCCATTTTTGCCATATCCTGGATATGAGTGGAGGAATAGATGAATCTTGAGAAACTAGTATAAATTGTTGTTAAAAAATTGTTTTTGCTTTTCATTAAGCTGCCATTTACTCTATAATTTGAGGGCTTGTTATGCCCAGAGTGAATGTGGCATGTTGAACAACCTTTTCCATAAAGGCGAATCTCTGACAGCCTTATAATTAACTGGATGGTAAAGTAAAGGTGTATTGAGATTAACATACTTTATTTCAAATATCAAAGGGAGAGAGGGAGGGAAAAGAGGGGAAACATTTATGTTTTGCATTTTGATTAGCTCAGGGAGCTCCCCTTTAACTGGAGGATGGATATAGCAGGAGAGTTGAAGAACTTAGAGTACAAATGACTATTTTTGAAAGACATTTTCAAAAATAAGACAAGTTGATTCCTTTGATTTTTTCTTTCCATCCTCAGATTTTGCCACAAATCTGGTAGGTAAGGGGAAAGACGTTATCTTCTAGTATGATTGCAGTCAGGGCTTGTGTCATGGATGTACAACCTGACTGTGTCCTGTAAAACTCAGAAGATTCCCACATTTGGTTGAAGCTCTATATCACTGTCTCAAAATTCTTTTTAAAAAAAAAACTGTTTATTTTTGAGAGAGAGAGAGAGAGAGCCCAAGCAGGGTAGGGGCAGAGAGAGAGAGAGAGTGACACAGAATCCAAAGCAGGCTCCAGGCTCTGAGCTGTCAGCACAGAGCCCAACACAGGGCTCAAACTCACAAGCTGTGAGATCATGACCTGAGCTGAAGTTGGACGCTTAACCAATGGAGCCACCCAGGTGCCCCTTAAAATTCTTAATAATATTTTGAAAAAGGAGCTCCACATTCATTTCATACTGGGCTCCACAAATTATGTAGCTAGATTAGGTTGCAAACAAGATTTGGACAATATCGACTTTATTGCAAATTTTTTTTTCTCTAAGATAACTAGGATGAATGTTTGCATAAGAGAAATGTTATTTTTTGAAATATTCCATTATTTATATTCTCTTACATTTAAGCCAACTTCTCTCTTTGTATCTCTTTCTTCCATTAAGGATGAGCCATAAGACAGGGATTAGGATAGAGAGAGATATGAAACAAGGCAAGGAGAACTAAAGGAGACCCTATCACTTCAATGTGTGGAGAATGGTGGTGAGAATGAAAGTGGTGGTGCTTTTAGAAATATCACATAAGCATGAAGGAGCACTAGAATACCAGGCAAGCAGCCTGCTCCCCTGGACATGGCCTGGGGAAGATTGACAATACCTATGAACACCTCAGACTTTGGGTCAGGACCCAACTAACCTAGTGTGGGGTTAATGAGTGGATATGGCAGCAGGAGGAGGCCAGAACAATGGGCCCATGGCAGCACCCTTGGCTCCCCTTTGCATGTACATGATGTGCAGAGTATTCAAACATTTGTGTGTGCTCTACTGAGGGGATGCTGAGCTGCTGAAGGGTCACTGGATGTTGGAGGCTGGAGGTCAGAATGTAGAGGCTATAATGTATGTGAAGGACTCTGAGACTAAAGGCTCAAAGTTGGGGCAATGCACTCATAGGAGCCAGAATGTCATTCTTCAAGGGGAGACAACAGTAGCCACATGCCTCAGGGTTATAAATCAGGGGCAAGACCAGAGAAGACACTCTCAGCAAAAGACACCAAGGATCCAGTGGACACATGGCTTCCACACCATCTCTTCTCCCATGATGCTGAGGACTACATGAGCCAAGATCTAGACCTTGAAAAAATGACCTTGACAAAGAGATTAGTTACCACAAGGAATTCTTTGCATATTGAATCATTCTGAGTTTGTAAGATTGTCTGTATAGATCTATCTGCTCCCCTGTCTGTTCTCCTCTTTAGCAAGGGGTTTGAAGTGGAAGATTAGGTCTGCTATAGAAAGAAAGAAAAAGAAAGAAAGGAAAGGAAAGAAAGAAAGAAAGAAAGAAGAAAGAAAGAAGAAAGAAAGAAAGAAAGAAAAAGGTATACTTTGTATACTTTGTGAAAAAATGTGCAATACTGAGGTATTTTAATTAATAATAAAATAAGGAGTTCTGGTCTCTACTATGTGTGTTCAGTAAACTTTTTATAATGTGTTACATTATCCCATTTCATTTTTCTCTACCTTCTTTTTCATCCCTCCTCCCATATCCCAAATTCTGGAAATTGCTCTGGATGCAAGAAGAAACCCATAACCTTCATTTGCTCCTCATTTTAAAGGGAAATAGGCTTTGTATTTGTTTGGACTATAGTAGGGGAAAGATTTACATATGTGAGTTTTTTGGTTTCTTCCAAATATATGCCCAGTTATGCCTGCAGTATTTTCCCCTGTACACCTGGGGCAATATATGTATGATATTACACAAGACCACTGGTTCTCAACTGTGCTGCACATTACAATCACCTGGGGAGCTCTTAAAAGTACAGATGTCCAGGACTTGTTCCATTTCAATTAAATCAGAACCTGGGGTGGGGAGTTCAGGGGCAGGCACAAGCATCAGGAGTGTTTTAAACTTCCCAAGAGATCCCAATATGTAACTAAGACTGAGAACCAGAGTTCAAGAGAGCAGTGCTTTCCAAACTCACTTGATTATAGGAATTACCCATGGTACTTTTTAACTCATAAATTTCCCAGCCTCTTCCATAGCAATTTGGATTCAGCAAGTTTAGCTTTGGACCTAAGATTGTGTATTTTGAATATATAGACAGAAGGAATTAGAAAAAGAAGTTGTTTAGAATGGGTGAGAGAGATTTTGGGGGTTGGTTAAAATTTCTGGAGGTTTTTTGTTGTCATTTTTTGAAAGGGACTAAATAAGAAAATGAAGAAAAAGAATTATTATAAATGTGGCAATAAGTTATACATTTGGATTCTATTTTTATATTCTAAGAGAAAAACAGTGAAGAATTGTTGTTACTTTACACTTTCTTGTGGAGGAGGACGATGTTTTGCTGAATTAGACATCTCTCCAAAACTGGACTACATGGGTCTCTATATTCACCTGGGGTTATAAGAAAAATGGAGGGAAATTTATCTTGGGATAAAGGATATAGTGAAGAAGTTAGGGGCTTGAGGAACACCAGGAAAGTTTGAAGCAGCTCCTGAGGAGAATGGGGGAAGGATCTCACCAAACACATAGAATAAGTTAACTCAGTTGTGTGAGATAATAGGTGAGATGGGATAGCATCCGTTTCTAAAAGCCCCCTATATGATTGGTTTTGTGGCTTTATTCAGCATTTCTTAGCCATACAAATGTTGGAGTGGAGGGAGGAGTGAAAGGGCGGGCCTATGCCAGCTGACTCCTCCTCCCCTTGAGTAACTTCCCGCTCACTCCTTCAAACTTCCGGATCAAAACACGCCCAGCGACCTGCGTAACAGGACTCCGACCCTTCCCCAGCCAATCGGCTGAGGCCACAGCCATTACCTCACCAACTGCCCCTAGGCCCCAATAAAACCTTTGTCCTTTTGAAACTCACTCTCTCTCCCTGGCATCTCACTGCTGCGTAGGTGCAGGTAGGGGATTGAGCTGGAGCTAACTCGAATAAAGGCTCTTTGCTTTTGCATCAGACTCAGCTCCCTAGTGGGCTTTGGGGATCACGAATTCTGGGCATAACAAGGAGAAAGCTAGATTAATGACTAGATGGAATTTTTCAAAAGGGTAATGTAGAGCATACGAGCAAGAGAACTGAGTGTGCTGGAAATATGATTATTTTGCGATGGTTATTGCTTTAGTATTGCTACACTAATGCTATATAACAAACACCCATGATCCTCGACTACATGCATCAGGAAGTTTTATTGCTCATGTGAATAGGATATGGGTAGGTGATACTGCTGACCTTGTCTGGGTGGGCTCCTTCATACGTCTGGGATTTGCTGGCTGCTTCTTGACCTTGGGTGTCCTTAGCTAGAATGACATAACGAAGGATAAGAGCAAAACAAAGCTATAGAGCAGAATGTGGACACAGTGCAGGTGAAGAATGGGTGCCATTTTTGCAGTCTACTATAGTAGCTGTCAATGAATTCTTAGCATCCTTTGAAATCATACTTATAAGGGAATAAATATTTTGTTAATATAGGATCACATATGGAAAAAATCAATTAGATATTTTTTTCTTTAAAATGCTTAATATTACTGTTACCAGTATCTGATCAAAACTCGTTTAATCACCATCAATGACTCTGAGGAGCTAGACCAAGAAATACTAATTTTTATCATTCCCTTTTTTTTGTGACCTATATGTGTGCTTATATATTTTAGTGATCTCGACCACAATTCATTAAGCATTTTCAAGACATAAAATGTGAAGGTTAAAATTAAATTCTGCCTTTATAAAATAATTTTTGGTATTGTTTCTCTCAGGACTTTTATTGGTTAAAAATGTGCTAAGACATGCAAAAGAACTCTGTATTTTGTCTTCACTGAGAAAGTGCCTGCAGTGAACTTTTTCTCTACTTAAGCTAAGTAGTTAATTAGTTCAAGGTACACCTGATATATGCTCTTAGAATTTTCTGGTAGCAAATGTTTATTACAATGGTAGTCACATTGGTCTTGCTTAGATTTGGGGGGGAGGAGTTACAGTAATTTGAATATGCCATAAAGACCAGTGTTGAAACATATGATGATAGTTGAAGCATTTGGCTACCTAACAAAAAACACCAACACTTCTTTCATAGGATGCTATCTCATCTTATGACATGTTGTTTTCCACCTCCCTATGCACATTTAATTTCTCTACAATCATCACTTTTCTGGGGACCCTATTATATGATCTCATAACATCTTACACTTTTCAGTTATAGAAATTGCTTATAATGTTTAGTGTGGTGCTTTGACTCTCCCTGATGCATTGTGAAATTCATATGGGTAGGGCTCTATGGGTTTTGCTCTCTGTGAACATCTCAGCAGTTAGCACAGACTAAGTACTCAGTGACTACTGTTGCATGAACAAGTGAATGAGGGGATCCTTTGCAAAGATAAAATAGGTAACTGCCAGTCTTGAGTGATTTGCAGCATTCTGGGGGTATATTTGCTGTCTTTGGTCAGATCCCCACAAAGATTTCTCTAACATTAAGCTCTGGGATCATTTGAAAAAGACTAGCTGGTCACAAATCCTGAAAGAAAGATGAAACTTTTCCTCAGGCCCCAGGTGCTCAGCTTACTTTACTATATCTCCTTTGGCTTTGCCAAAATTGAAACTGGAAACCCCATTGAATTCTTGCTCCTGGTTCTCATATCTTAGGGTAGATCTTAACAAAACCTCCTCCCTTTTCAGTTTTAGTCCTGGAGAGCCAATTGGAATAGAACAGCAGTAATTTGCATCTCTAAGTTTTTGTAACTGGGTGCATGCCATTTTTTGAGACCCTGGCCTCAGGGTTGCAAAGTTCCCCTGCAGGCCTCTCTGAGTCCTTGCCAGTCTTTAGTCTGGATGGTTCTGCTTCCCTGAGCCCTAGGGACTTCCATGTGATCAACATTGCCTGGGATTAGTGATAAAACGCAAAGCACCAGGGCTTTTACTTTGTTTTATTTTTACCCTTCTTTTGCAAAAGGAAGAAAAAAACATTTCCCCATGTGTTTTATCAAACAATGTACATATATTTTTTTAGTCAACATATTTAAAGGAAGAGAAGAGAATCACCCCTTCCCATAGCCTCTTAGCTTGTAGAGAGAGCCTTTTTAATATCCATGCTTTTAAAGATATGGGGAAACATACAGCTACACCGAAAGTTTTTTCAGTTCTCAGAGATTTCTTTGCTAATCTGCCTCGAGCACTGGCCTAAGCCTTCATGGAACCCTGAGTGAACATTACCTGAATGAAGCCTTAGGAGTTTCTGACTAGATCTGCATTCATACAACTGTCGTTATTCTGCCTCCTTTTAAATCATAAATCAGCCATTGACAGGTTTGCAACATAAAGTCATGAGTAACTCTCCCAGGTATTTAAGCCTGGAAATAAGTAGAAATAAACAAAAGATAGTAGCTTTTGAGGCAAATACTATCTTTAAGCTAAACCAGAGTCCATTTGCGCGAGTGTTTTTCTAGGGACTTCATTAGTGATTTGGAGGAGGCCAAATACTTTCAGATCTGTATGTTTTATTTTCTGACATTTTTATGCAGAGAATATCCAAATAGGTGTCTGTTAAGGAGACTCTCTATGAGCTATAAAAGAGCAAAGGAGATGGGCTAGAAGGTTTTTATTCCTATTCCTCAACTTATTCTTAGTCAGATATCACTGCCTTCCATAAATAAACACCCAGAGAGAAATTTTATCTTCTAGGTGAATAGTTGGAGCAGATAGCCTAGAGATGGATAGTAGGGTGGTCCAGAGGTGGGGGTGGATAGCTTCTGGCCATCTCTTATCTTATCCAAACTACAACCACACTATTTTATTTTTATATTTTGGGAGAAAGAGGAGGAAAAGGTTAGTTATTATTTAATTAAATCTGTCTTTTTTGGTGATGTAAACAATTGGATTTCAAAAGAATTGTCTATTAGGTACTTTTCCTGAAATGACTTCAATGTGATGAAATCCATGTGTATTATTTTAATATCATACACTAGTAATTATCAGCTGATAAAATAGTTATGTATTTATTATAATATTTGCTAGGTCTTGTAGGAAATATGTAGGTGAAAAAAATATAATCCCTGCCTTCAAGAAACTTCCAATTTAAGGAAGAGAAGAAATACACATATAAAGAGGTAACTTTACTAAGACAATTAGGACCATATGTGTGGTCCAGACAGTAAGTATGGTTTAAGGGCAATGCATGGATCTTACAGTTCTGCTGACTGTTTTTTCTATGCTTGTGATCACCGACAGTCTGTGGCCTGGAGCTTCTGTAAAAGTGCTAATCATAAATATCATATTCCTGTTTGTAGCAAAGCTGTGAAATTCTGCACTAGCAAAGTATTTCAAAGTTCCAAATGAAATCCCTTGAGGTACTGTGTGAAAAGGACCCATATTTGCTAAAGCTACTTGGAGTGAAATTCAATGTCTGGCAAAAGATCCCCTCTGGGTGAAGTATGGGAAGTGCTGTCCTGTCTCTCCCTCTCTCTTTTATTCCCATTCCCTTTTTGTCTCACCCTTCCCTCATTTCCCCTGACCCCTTTGCTCACTTTAGTAGATTTCCTAGTCTAATTGGGATCCTCTACAAGAGAGGGTCAGTGAAGGCTGGAGGACAAAGGAGGGATATTTTGAATGAAGGCAGAACCTTATTTGCCATTAAGTGAAATTTTGTATCTAAAAAATACACTACTCCATATCAAATTCACAGCAATTAAAACTCAACTACATCATCTAACTATACTAAGCTGAGTATAATAACTCTTGGGATATAGTTTTGAGTATTCACATTATAATTGCTAAATCATAAAATGAGTCAATTCACACTGGGTCTGTAGGGCATTAATATCTAACAGTGAAGTTCTACCATGGTGGGAATTCCACTCAGTTCTTCTTCTTCCAAGAAGCAAAACATTTCCATTAACCCTTGAAGAATGAAATACACAGGAACTCAAGTAGTCAGATTCTAGTGGATACTGAAATAATTTGTACAAGGGAATATATGATTAAGATGATTGGGCTGTGCTACTGCATGAGTGGAAGGGGCTGAATCCATCGCAAAAGGACAAGACTGGATGATGGGCATGTGGGTGGATTCATTTTGCTTTTAGGACCTTGAAAAGAACATGGTGGGAGAGAAATAAGGAACACAATGGATAGGTATATATCTTAAGGGAGGGTAGGATACCTTTTGGGTACATTTTTAATAGGCAATTATAAAAGCTAGCATTAAGTTTTAGAACTTTGAAGTCTAGTAATGAAGCAAAATATGGGAAAATGAAGTATAAAATGTAACTCTTATTCACACCACTGATGCTGCAGATAAAATTTAATCTCTTCTTTGTTGGGGATACTGTTAATATAGATGTTGGTTTTCCTTATGCAACATTTTATTACATTTTTCATAGTTATAGGATGAGTATGATATTTTTATTTCACAGTATAATTTTGTTGGTGTTAGAATTTTGATATCCTCTGGGGAGGAATGAGGAGTTTGGTCAGTGGGGAAATCATTTTTCATGTTACCAGTCATATTTGTGTCCAGAGCCCTAGGCATGAGGGAAACCATAGTGATCTCAGGACTAGGAATGGTTGACTCTCAACTGAATCATCATCACTGAAGATGTAAAAAGCTTTACTTTTCTAGTAGAAAGTGTATGGTTCACTTGATTGCAAGATTTTCAGGCAAACTAAAGTAGATGAACTATGCAGGTAATATGGAATAGGTGTGTCAGTTTGGGGTGGGAAAGGCAAAAACAAGTTTGTTTCCCTGAATGGCTTCAGCTTTAATAAGCGTATTGGGCCAGCAACCACCCCTGTTTACCTGAGATGAAATATTTAACACTTGTTTATTATACCCCTCACATCTGGTTTGCCCTCTTGAGTTTATTAAATTTGGGTCTGGGTTAGACACAGGACTAGTGGTTTAGTCTTGTGTCAATCTCTTCCATGAGCTTTGTGTCCAGCTTTGGAGAGAGAGAGCCACAGACTCTGAGAATCCAGTTAAATGACATTCTCAGAAATAAGATAAATTCAGAGCTTCCCTTCACTGTTGTTCTAGTCCTTGGGGAATTTGCAGAGGAGGACTTACCTTCTAGGTGCTTGACTGTGCGAATCTGGTGATAAAGGCATAACCAGAGGCTCTCTTCTGTTCCCACTGAAGTTCCTAAGGTGCAGGTCTACCTGAACTTGACCTCCTGAAGGAAAGCTGACATAGACGCTCCGGCCTCAGTGTCATTATTACATGTGAAAGAATCTGGATACAGGCCCTGTCATAAAAATATTCCACCAAAAATGGTATGAAACATCTTTAGCATATAGAGCATGACTCTCAAGGCAATATATTACCCCCAAAGGGACAAAATTTAGTTTTTGGGGTGGAGCAAAAAACTTAGATATTCAGTGTTGTATGGTCCTCCAAGGGGCTGCAATACATACAGCATATCTGTGGTATTAAAATTTTATGGTGTGGCTGAGATTGTGATTAGGGGAAAAAATGTCTAAAAAGGCTCCTTAAGGGGGCAAGACTGAAAACCAGTTAAGAAACATTGGTCTAGAAGGAGATATGATTTTACAAGCTATAGCATTAAAATATATTTCCTAACACTTCTGCATAGAGCGTTAACATAATCCACTACTTTTTGAAAGAAAATAGGACCCAGGAAATTTTGATATTAGAAAGAGTCCAGTAACTGAAAGTAACAGTAATAAAAACCTTTAAAAATAGTTTATACCATCTTTGGAGCACAGAAATCTTACTGTCTCCAAAGTTTTGCCTTGAGCACATTTAGAAGGGGAAAATATTCATATATTAGAAGATGGACAAGAACAAGTGCCTGTAATTCTCACTGATGTGTTAACCCTGAGGATACAGTGAGACTGTCTTGGTATCCATGGAAAAACATAGATCATCTGACACATGTTTCTCACTGTATGGGTTTCTGAAGTACATAAATCTTGCTGTGGATATAATGCATTTAATCATATATTGGTAAACAATGGCAATTGAGAATGGTGCCTCTGTTTTATGATGTGGTGTAATCCAGGAGATCTGTGACTGACATGTTTATAGGAGTTACTTATTATTATTATTTTTTGATGTTTATTTTTGAGAAAGAGAGAGACAGAGCCTGATCAGGGGATGGGCAGAGAGAGAGGGAGACACAGGATCCGAAGCTGGCTCCAGGCTCTGAGCTGTCAGCACAGAGCCCGATGCGGGGCTCAAACCCACAAACCACGAGATCATGACCTAAGCTGAAGTCAGACACTTAACCAAATGAGCCACCCAGGAGCCCCAGGAGTTATTTTTGATGGTAACTAAACCTTTTAAAATATTGTCATTTACATTTCCCATAATTATTTTTTTAAGTTTTTATTTGAGTATAGTTGACATACAATGTTACATTAGTTTTAGGTACACCACATAGTGATTCAACTTCTCTATAGGTTATGCTATGCTCACCACAAGTGTAGCTACTGTCTGTCACCATACAACACTATTATGATATCATTGACTATATTCCCTATGCTGTGCCCTTTATTCCTTGACATTTTCATTCCAAAACCAGAAGCCTGCATCTCCCACTCCCTTTCACCCATTTTGCCCATCCCCTAACTCCCTCCCTTCTGGGAACTGTCAGTTTGTTCTCTGTAGTTATGGGTGTGATTCTGCTTTTTGTTTGTTTACTCACTTTTTTAAAAGATTACATATGTGAGTGAAATTGTATAGTATTTGTCTTTCTCAGTCTGACTTATTTCACTTAGCATAATACCCTCTAGGTCCATCCATATTGTCACAGCAACCTAAGAATCCATTGACAGATGAGTGGATAAGGAAGATGTGGGAGGTGTGTGTGTGTGTGTGTGTGTGTGTAAGAATATTTCCAGAATTCTTTTGAATGGTCATCTGTTTTCATTTGGTAGATGAAAACATGGTAGATGTTGACTAAAATCTAAAAAGTTTATATGATAGGCAACATATAAACTTTTTAGATTTTAGTCAACATCTCCCATTTCTCTTACACTTAATAATAGAATTGCATTATTTTTAAACACATTCCTTAGAAATAGTTACATTTCTAGAGGCTATGATGCTAAGTGAGTTGCTGAATTTTATCTGCAGGAGTTCTAACAGGTTCTTACAATGAATATCTGGGAACAATCTCCTCATGCTTCTAGCAGGGAGAAAAGTAACAAAAGTATTTTGAAATACACCATGTCATTCCATTCTTCTTAACAAGGCCTGCCCTTGGGAGAAAATATTTTACCATAGCCTAAACTTTTGGGATTTTGCCAGAGTCTAAGCAAACTGAGGGAAGATTCTAAGAAAGAATAAAAGAGAAATGCTAGGTATAAAAAACACTGTAACAGAAATGAAGAATGCCTTTGATGGACTTATTAACAAACTGGACGTGGCTGAGGGAAAAAAAAAAAATCTCTGATCTCGAGGATACATCAATAGAAGTTTCCAAACTAAATATCAAAGAGAATAAAGATAAAAAATAAGGAACAGAACATCCAATAACTATGAGACAACTATAAAGGTGTAACATACACATAATGGGGATATCAGAAAAAGAGAGAAAGGAACAGAAGAAATATTTAAATCAATAATGACAGAGAATTCCTTCAAATTAATGTGAGACACTAAACCACAGATTTAGGAAGCTCAGAGAACACCAATAGGTTAAATGCCAAAACAAAACCAAAAACAACACTTCCCCAAACCCAAACTATATGTAGGCATATCACATCCAAACTGCAGAAAATAAAAGATTTTTTAAAATCTGAAAACTTACAATTCAAAGGCAGAAAACACCTTACCCATATAGAAGCAAAGGTAAGAACTACATCTGACTTCTCAGAAACCATGTGAGCAAGAAGAGATGGAAGTGAAATATTTAGTATTGAGAAAAAATAAAAACCCACCAACCTGGAATTCTGTGCCCTGTGAAATAATTCTTCAAAAGTGAAGGGGAAATAAAGACTTTATCAAACAAAAATTGAAGGAATTTGTTGCCATTAGACCTGACTAACAAAAACTGTTAAAGAAGTTCTTGTTAGAGAAGATTGATTATCTGTCATTCCAATTTCTATTTCGATCCACAAAAAGAAAAGAAGACCATTAAAGAAGGAATAAGTGAAGGTAAAATAACTTTTATTATTTTTCTTACTTTCAATTGTTCTAGCAGATTGCAGTTTGTTGAAAATAGTAATAGCTACAATGTATTTGATAATTGTAGTTTATGTATATAACTGAAATAAAGAACAACAATAATACAAGGTACAGGAGGGGGAAAACAATACTCATACAGTGGTGTACTGTTCTTTGAAAGTTGTCTTGGATTAGTTGGATTACATATATTGTAAACTATAACCATTAGAAAAATTAAAAAATGAGAAAAAGAAAAGAAATACTGATGTGTTAACAAAGGAGAGAAAATAGAGTTAAGGAAAGCCATCATTTAAAACCAGAAAGGGGAGAAAATGTGGAAGATAAAGATGGAAACAAAGAACAAGAGCAAGGAGTATAAAAACAGTAACAAATGTTGTAGTTAAACTATCAATAATCCCTTTAAATGTCAATCATCTACATATACCAATCAAAATTCAGAGATTGTTAGTGTGGATCAAAAAACAAGACCCAAGTTATATGTTTCTACAAGAAATGCACTTTATATATAAAGACACATGTAGACTACAAGTTAAGGGATAGAGAAAGACATGCCATGCTAACACTAACCAAAAAAAATTGGAGTAACTATATTAATTTCAGACTTCAGAGCAAGAAAAATTATCAGGGATGAAGAGGGGCATACATAATGATAAAGGAATCAATTGTCTAAGAAGACATGACAATCCTTAAAATGTATGGAACTAACAGAACATCAAACTATGTGAAGTAAAACATTGTAAAGAGAAATAGATAAATCCACTATTATAGTTGGAGACATCGGCACCCCTTTATTAGAAATGAGTTAGCAGGCAGAATATTAATAAGGGCATAGTTGACCTTAATAATGCCATCAGTCAGCTGGGCATAATTGACAATTTATAGACTGCTTCACCCAAGTACAGCAGAATACACATTTTTCTCAAACCCACATGGGACATTCACTAATACAGGGTACATTCTGGGCTATAAAGCATACCTTAGTGTATTTAAAAGAATAGAAATCATACAATGTCTGTTCTCAGATATAATGGAATTGAACTAGAAATCAATAAGTAAAAAATGGATGGAAAATCCAAAAGTATGTGGAGATTAGCAACACACTTTTAAGTAACACAAAGGCCAAGGAAGAAGTCTCAATAAAAATTATAAAATATTTTGAACTAAATGAAAATGAAAATACAACTTATTAAAATTTGTGGTATACATTAAGAGAAGTGGGTAGAGACAAATTCATTGCATTGAAAACATATGTTAGAAAAGAAGAAAGATCTAAAATCAATAATGTAAGTTTCCACCTTAGGAAACTAGGAAAAGAAGAGAAAATTAAATCCAAAATAAGCAGGAGAAAAAGAAATAATAATAGCAGAAATCATTGAAATTGAAAACAAGAAGTCAATAGGGAAAATCAACGACCAGTGTTTAATTTTTTGAAAAGGTCAATAAAATAAAAAAGCTTTTAGACATTCTCCTTTCTTCTAGACTGAGAAAAAAAAGACACAAGTTACTAGTATCAGAAATGAAAGAGGAAATATCACTACAGATCCTATAGTCATAAAGAGGATAATGAAGAAATACTATAAACAACCCTATGCCTATATATTTGATAACCAAGAATAAATCGACCAATTCCTTGCAAGACAGAATCTGCCAAAACTCATACATGAGGAAATAGAGAATCTGAATAGACCTATATTTATTTTAAAAAAACGAATCAATAATGCATAACCTTCCAAAACAGAAAATACCAGGCATGAATAGGTTCACTTGTGAATTCTATTAAACATTTAAGGAAGAAATGGTACCAATTCTTAACCATCTCTTTCAGAAGATAGAAAAAGAGGGAATATGTCCTAACCCATTCTACAAAGTCAGCATTATCCTAATACCAAAACCAGCCAAATGAATTATAAGACAAGAAAACTACAAATATTTCTCCTGAACATAGATGAAAAATTCTCAGTAAAATATTAGAAAATAAAATTCAACAATCTATGAAAAGAATTATGTGCCACAACCAAATGGGGCTTATCCCAGGTATGCAAAAGCTGATCTAACACTCTACAATCTATTAATGTTTTTCATCACAGAGACAGGCTAAGAATAAAAATCATGTGATCCTATCAAGATATGCAAAAAAAATATTTGACAAAATCCAATACAAATTTTTGATAAAACCTCAGTAATACAGGAATGCAGGGCAACTCACTCAACTTGATAAAGACTATCTACAAAATCAAAAACAAAAACAAACAAATGAACAAAACATCCTATAGCTAACACCATACTTAATGGTGAGAAACTTGAAACTTTCTCACCAAGGTCAGGTACAAGGCAAGGATGTGTCCTCTTACCATTTCTTTTCAACATCATTCTGGATTTCCATCTAATGCTATAAGACAAGAAAAATAAATAAAAGCTGTACTAACTGGGAAAGAAGACATAAAACTGTCTTTGTTTGCAGATTACATGATCATTTATGTAGAATATCTGAAAGAATTGACAAAAGAGTGCTAGAATTAATAAATAATTATAGCAGGGGCGCGTGGGTGGCTCAGTCGGTTAAGTGTCCGACTTCAACTCAGGTCACAATTTCGTGGTCCTTGATTTCAAGCCCCGTGTCGGGCTCTGGGCTGATGGATCAGAGCCTGGAGCCTGCTTCTGATTCTGTATCTCCCTCTCTCTCTGCCCCTCCCCCATTCATGCTCTGTCTCTCTCTGTCTCAAAAATAAATAAATATTAAAAAAATTAAAAAAATAGTAATTATAGCAAATTTGCAAGATACAAGTTAAATGTATAAAAGTTAATATCTTTCCTATATAACATCAACAAATAGAATTTGAAATTACAAACAATACCATTTACATTAGCATTTCTAAAAATACTTAGATGTAAATCCAACAAAATATGTACAAGATCTATATGGAGAAAATTATAAAACTCTGATGAATAAAATCAAAGAACTTAAATAAGTGGAGAGATATTTTATGTTTAAGGTAGGAAGACTCAACATTGTCAAGATGTCAGTTCTGTCCAACTTGATGTATAGATTCAATACAATCCAAATCAAAATCTCAGCAAGTTATTTGTGGATATCAAGAAAGCAATTCTAAGGTTTATATAGAAAGGCAAAAAACCAAAATAGCCAACTCAATATTGAGAGAACAAAGTTAGAAGACTGACACTACCTGACTTTAGGACTTACTGTCAAGTTATAGTAAATCAAGACCCTGTGGTATTGGTGAATGAATAAATAAACAAATTAATGCAACAGAATAGAGAACCCAGAAATAGACCCACATAAATATAGTCAACTTATCTTGATGAAAGTAAAAGAAATACAATGAGAAATTCTTTTCAAGAAATGCTGCAGGAACAACTGGAAATTCACATGCAAAAAAAAAAAAATGAACCTAGATAATCTAGATAAGACCCTATATCCTTTAGGAGAGGACATTCAAAATGGATCATAGAGATCCACAACTATAAAATTCCTAGAAGAAAACATAGGAAAAATTTAGCTAACGTTGGGTATGGCTATAATTTTTAAAACACAACACCAGAGACAGGATACATGATAGAAATAATTGAACTTTATTTAAAAACTTTTGATCTGTGTAAGACACTGTCAAGAGAATGAGAAAACAGATTGGGAGGAAATATTTGCTGAAGATATATCTAATGAAGGACTTAACCAAAATATGTAAAAAGTATCAAAACTCCACAATAGCAAAAAAAAACTCATTTAAAAAATTCTGTAAAAGACCTGAAAGACCTCACCAAATAAAACATAGATGGCAAATATACTATGAAAAGATGCTTCACATCATATGTCATTAGGAAAATGTGAATTAAAACAATCAGATACCACTACACACTTATTAAATTGGCCCAATTTCAAAACACTGATAATACCAAATGCTGTTGAGGAGGTACAGCCATAGGAACTCTCTCATTCATTGCTAGTGGGAATGCAAAATGGTTCAGCCACTTTGGAAGGGTCTGGTAGTTTCTTATGAAAGTAAACATAGTCTTACCATAGTTCCACCAATTATTCTCCCTGGTATTTTCCAAAATGAATTGAAAATTTATGTCCACAAAATACCTGAATATGGATGTTTGTGGCAGCTTTATTTATAATTGCTAAAACTTGGAAGCAACAAAGATGTCCTATAGTAGATGAATGAATAAATGAACTGTGGTATGTCTAGACAATAGAATATTTTTTAACAGTAAAAAAAATTAATTATGAAAAAATACAGAGAAAATTTAACACATGTCACTAAGCAAAAGAGGCCACTCTGAAAAGGCTACATACTGTATAATTCTACTACATGACATTCTAGAAATAGTAAAACCATGGAGACTAGTAAAACTAGTAAAAGAACTAGTGGTTGCCAGGAATTAGGGGGAAGGAGGCATGAATATGCAAAGCACAGAAGATTGTCAAGACACTGAAATTATTCTGTATGACACTTTAATACTGAGTACATGCCTTTATATATTTGTCAAAATCCATAGAATATGCAACACCAAGGGTGGGCCCTGTTGTAAATAGACTTAGGGTGATAATGATGTATCTATAAAGGTCAACAAATGTACTACACTGGTGTGGGATGTTGATAGTGGGGGAGGTTGTGTCTGGGTAGGCACAAAGCATATGGACACTCTGTACTTTCTGCTCAATTTTACTGTGAACCTAAAACTGCTCTACAACCTAGCCTATTTGAAAATGTAAATTAGATGTCATTCCTCTACTGGAAATCTAATAGAATATATGAACACACAGACTTGTATGCAAATATACTAGCCACTTTAGTCATGATAGACCAAAAATGGTTGGGGGAAAGGATCTTTTGGATCAAAGAACCCAAAGAACCAAGAAGAAAGTAATAAAACAATTAGTGTTCAATTTTGGGATATTGGAGATATTCAGCCTAAACCAGAATCATCGCTGAGGATGTTCCTCCACTCATAGGAGGCAAGAGGACCTCTTCAGGCTTGGGCACCATCCAGCTGGCTGCTGAGATTAGTCCTCAGAATGAAAGGTGCAGCCCCATTTGGACAGGGAAATTTGTTGTACTTTCTGTATGTGAGAAGCTGAGCATTGGCATTTTAGGCCGGGGGTGTAGTTTGTTCTCTCTCCACATAGTGCATGATTTGCTTTGCTATATTTTGGTTCTTGTTGGGCTAAGTGGTTGTTAGAAATCCCACTCGTCCCTTACTGGGACTGACAGTAGCTTTTCACAGTAGCTTTTTCAAACTTGGCTTTATCTTTGGCCTCTCTCTTAGTTTTGCCCTTCACAGTTAATCTTTTGTCAAATATTTCCTGACATTTTCTAGTTCATTCTGTCCCTCTTCCTCAGCCACAACCAGCTAAAGCTGAGCCGAATATACCACTATTAACTCTAACTCTTCTCTGCCTTCTAATTTATTTTGCAAGCAGAAGCAAGCATCATATTTTTCCTGTTGGTATTGTTTATGTGCCTCTAATTTAAATGTCCTGGAGCACATCCCAATAACCTTTGGAATCAATTCAAACATAAGCATATGACCACTGTCACCTCTTTCTCTTCTCCTCCTCTTCATATTCCCTTCCCTCTTCCACAAAGCTGATTTGACTCTCTCACAGCTAATGTTCTATTATCATGTAGATTCAGTCCTTATTATGCCTTAAGCATACTGCCCATCAAATCTAGTGCACAGCATAGACCATTCTGCATGTCCCTGTAGTGTCCTTTCACACTCCCTAGTTAGTTGGCTGAGAAGGTCACCCTGTAAAAGTTATTGTAGTGGGTTGTCTCTGGAACCTCAGGTTGTGACCTTATTTGGAAACTGTCTTCACAGATGTAATTAGTTAAGATGATGTATTAGCCTATTCAGGCTGCTGTAACAAAATACTGCAAGCTGGGTAGCTTATAAACAACAGAAATTTATTTCTCACTGTTCTGGAGGCTGGAAGTGTGAGATCAAGGTGCCAGTATGGTTGGATGAGGGTCCTTTTACTGGTTCATAGCTGGTGATTTCTCTCTGCAACTTCATGTTGTGGGAAGGGCTTGGGAGCTCTCTGAGATCCTCTTTGAGAACACCTCCCTCCTAATACTATCACCTCTGGGAGTTTAGATTTCAATATATGAATTTTAAGGGAACACATTCAAACCATACCAGACGAGGTCACACTGAGTTAGCCAATGATTTGTCTCCTTGTAAGAAGAGGAGAGGACACTACAGATACTCAGAAAAGAAGGCCACATGTAGACTGAAGCAGAGGCAAAGTGAGGCCACCACATGTTAGGGAACACCAGGAGTCACCAGAAGCTGGAAGAAGCAAGGAAGGATCTTCCCTTGAATCTTTTAATGGAGTGTGGCCATACCAACACCTTGATTTCGGACTTCTAATGCCTCCAGAACTATAAGATAATAAATTTGTTTTAGACACCAAATCTGTGGTAATTTGTTACAGCAGTCCTGGTCATCAAGGTGTAATGAAGTGAACATGAAATGAATCCTGGAGTAGATTTAGGTTTTAATGTATACACTCTTATTTACTTTTTAACCTTGTGCAAGTAACCTAACCTCTGAACCTCTGTTCCCTTATTTGTGTAAATAGAGATAACCATATATATGTTACATGGGAAGAGTGAGAATTCAATCATGTAACACATGGAAAATGCTGTGGGAGATTTCACTTTCCTCTTTTCACATTCCTACTTCAGTCTATCCCAAAGATGTAAGAGGGAACACTGGAAATGATTGTTTTCTCTCAACCTCCATACTTATTCCTCCTAATTCACTGGTCATCTACCTAGTCAGCAGTTGACATTCATTCCCCGATGGGCTCAGCACTTGTGTTGAAGGTGAGAGCAGGCTTTCTTGCCTTCTTTCCCACTTCCGTTTCCTTGGGAGTAGTTGGCCTCTCTTTCTCTTGATTTCCTTGGCACCTGGGCATGTGAGACAGGCCTGGGTTCTGCAGCCTACCGCTAAGTCAGACTTCTTGGAGTCTGATAGGTCTTTGTCCTGTCTCTATAGACCTGACCAAGTAGGCTGATTCCAAAATAAAGATTCAAGAAGCTACCTAGCCTAAGCCGTGTTTTCCAATCCAGGTTTACCAGAGATTCCTGCAATTGGAGTTGTGGATTCTTGTAAACTGATAATGACTGGGATTTATTTTTGTTTATCTCTATGCTTCCCCAATTAGACTTCCATCGGGGAAAAGACCTGAGTGATGTTGTAAACCCCAGACAGCCAACAAAGTGCTCAAGGAATGCTAATTCTTTCATATCCTGTGCTGACTTGTTCCCTGGAAGAGTGACTAGAATTTATGAAGGTGTACATGTAAATATATAGATGGTAATGATAACACCTGTTCATTTAACCTAAAAATGTAAAAGGGAAGAGACTTGATGGGAGGCTCACTCATCCTGCAAACTTGGAATTACCAATTTATCTTATTTTCAGTGGACTGGTTTCTCTACCATGCATGTCACAGTGAGACCCTGGATAATGACTAATGGCCTCAGCAGGTGAAAAACGCCTTTATTCATGAACAGAGGTTCATTACACTGCTCCTGCCTACGCTGAAAATTTTGCTGGCTTCAAGTAAAAGATTCTGTGCTGATAAATCCCACTGGTAAGAGAAAAAGTTTGTGTTCTCATAATGTGCTGGAATTTCACAACATGTACATTCCACAGCAGGACTCAGACTCTGAAAAGAAAAAAAAATAAATTTATGTACCCATAAAGGTAATGTTATAGATTTTGCAAAATAAGTCTGTCTTTTTTACCTTACATTTTTTGCTAGTCCTGCTCCCTGCAGCATGCTCCCTTTTTACTTCCCAGACACCCAGCCTCTTTTCCATTGGTACCCCAAACAGCACACATGAGGTTGTGCCAGGTAACAGCAGCCCTCTCATATCCACAGCAGATGCTGTAGATTCAGCCTTACTGCAGACTCTTGAGGCCACCTCTTGGTCATTTATACACCAACTAATTTAACAGAGCTCATCTTGGCTGCTGTACCAGTTGGGTACTGTACTCTAGATCTTGTTCTTATTTAAGAGTTAGGGTTTTGTCCTGCAAACTCTCTCATGGAGTTACCACACAAGTCATTTTTTCTAGACCTTTCTCTCCTTTCCTCTACCTTCTTTCTCTCTTTCTCTTTCCTCCTTTCTCCTCTCACCTCTCCTCTTCTTCCCTCCTCTCTCCTCTCCTCTTCTTTTCTCCTTCTTCCCTCCCCCCTTTTCTCTCCCTTTTTCTCTCCTTCTCACTCTTCTTTCTTCCATTTTTACTTGGAATGCCTGGAAGGAATGAGGAGGCCCAGGGAAAGGGCAGGCTCAGTAAATTGACAGGGTTTTCAGTAAAAGGGTGGTTTTCTAATCTAACCAGTTAGGCTTCCTGCGTGGATGCGGAGTTTTAGGAGTTTGTAAATTAGAAAGTGATGTTACTTGGCAAATGACAAGGGAGAATGAGTGGAAAACACTGGCTGCCAGTCTGACTGGTAAAAGCATTAGGTATGGGGATCAAACATGAGGTGGTGATTTGGATGGGTCTGTGCTTGAAGGAGAGGCAACCCTCCAACAGAGACACCTGAACTTAGGTAAATAGAGGATGTTGTTTGGAAGTGAGAAAATTGAGGAATGACAAAATGGTGTGATTATATCAAGGTTAAGATGTTCTCAGTGATCAAGCTAGAAGAAAGCTCAAGTTCAGGGGTCTGGGTTCAGTCAATATCTTCACTCAGTTCATCTTACCTGTTAATGGAATATGAATTCGTCAAGTCAATAATATTTATTAGACTCCAACTGTGTGTGGAGCAGGTTCTAGGTATTTTGTGTGGAGGTGTGAGTGTGTGACTGTGGGAGAGGATGGAATAGGGATGAGTCTAAGAAGCTGCAACAGCATCTTTGGGCACTTGGATGCTGGTGTGGAAGTGAGACAAGTAATTAAGAACAAAGAGAATACATGAGTGCTGCCCATAGAGAACAGGGGAAACTTCTGGTTAGGTGAATTAACTGAGCTTGTATTTACATAAACCATATCTTTCTATATTTACCATATTGGAACTTAAAACAGAAAAATGTGTGAGATGGGAGAAGAAGGACATAAGGAACCCTTGTCTAGAAGCCCGGTTACAGCCTCCTTCTCTTTGTGCCATGCCAGCCTCACAAACAGAAACAAAGACAAAACTCTGTTTCTTGGTCACTCTCACCAATTCTCTTACTTTAGGTCCTTGGCTTGCTCTGTCTCTGTCTCTCTCTTCCTTGCCCTCTGTATTGCCTTCTCTGTGTCTCATTTCCTCTTTCTCTTTAACTCTCACATGGTTCCTCCTCCCCTCCCCCTTTTCTTTCTCTTCCCACCTTTTCCAGTTCTCTCTCACCATATATGCCTATCTCTATATGGATATTTCATACTGTTCACATGTACAAAGTGTGAATATAAAGTAATAACATTTCATATCTACACACAAAAGTCATGCTCATATATACGTATATGTATCCATGGCATATGTATAATTTATAAGAAATGTATGTCAATACTGTACTCACCAAGTTTAAGAAAGAATAGTACTAGTAACTTTAAAAGTTCCCATGTGTCCCTTTCCAGATACATCCTTTTCATTTCTGCAGTCACACTGTCCCTTTTTCATTTCCTATATTGTTTGTGTCTTTCCAAATATTTTCTTTATATTCCTTGCCAAATTTGACCAATATAGTTGTCTTTTCAACAAACCAACTTTGTACCATTAAAAAAAATAGATGAAGGGGATTAAGAGGTAAAAACTTCCACTTATAAAATAAATAAGTCATGGAGATTAATGTACAACATAGGGAATATAGTTAATATTGTAATAATGTTAAAAATACTTTTTATTGCCTTATTTTCTCTTATTTTTATTCTTTCCTTTTTCTTCTTCTTTTGAGAAGCGTTATTCTAACACAACTTTTTTTAAAGAAAAATGTTTACATGATATGCTCAGCTTGTTTATTTTTAATCCTTCTTTTTCAAATGTATGTGTAAGACTATAACCCTATGTGATTTTAAATATATCTTACAGCTTTTAGAAGTAGTATTTTCTATCACCATTCAGTTTTAAGTATTTATATTATTTTTTCTTATTTGACACATGAGTTATTTTGCCATGTTTTAAAATTTCCTCGTATGTATATGTACATATACACATTTTAATGTTACATTTTTGATTTTTTTAACATGATAAATGTACTCCTTAATCCCACTCCCTATTTGGCCCATCCCCCACCCACCTCTTCTCTAGTAACCATCAGTTTGTTCTCTATATTTTAGAGTCTATTTCTTGTTTTTTTTCTCTCTCTATTGTTTCCTTTGTTTGTTTTCTTTCTTAAATTCCATGTATGAGACATCATATGGTATTTGTCTTTCTCTGACTGATTTATTTCACTTAGCATTATACTCTCTATCCATGTTGTTGCAAATGGCAAAATTTTATTTTTTTAATGACTGAATAATATTCCAGTGTGTGTGTGTGTGTGTGTGAGTGTGAGTGTGTGTGTGTGTGTGTGTGTGTGTGTGTAATACCTTCTTTACCCATTCATCTATCAGTGGACATTTGGTCTGCTTCCATAGTTTGGCTATTGTAAATAATGTAAACATCAGGATGCATGTATCCCTTTGAATTAGTGTTTTTGTATCTTGGGGGTAAACACCCAACAGTGCAATTATTGGATTATAAGGTTGTTTTATTTTTAGCTTTTTGAGGAACCTCCATATTGGTTTCCACAATGGCTGTACCAGTTTGCATTCTCACCAACAGTGCAAGAAGATTCTTTTCTCTGCATCCTCATCAACGCTTACTGTTTCTTGTGTTTTTGATTTTAGCCATTCTGGCAGGTGTGAAGTGATATATCATTGTAGTTTTGATTTCATTTCCCTGATGATAAGTGATGTTGAGCATCTTTTCATGTGTTCATTTGCCATCTGGATGTTTTCTTTGGAGAGATGTCTGTTCATGTCTTCTGCCCATTTTTTGATGGGATTATTTGTGTTTTTTGGGTGTTGAGTTGTATCAGTTCTTTATATATTTTAGATATTAACCCTTTATTGGCTATGTCACTTGCAAATATCTTTTCCCATTCTGTAGGTTGCCCTGTAGTTCGGTAGATTGTTTCTTTCACTATGCGGAAGGTTTTTACTTTGATGTAGACCCAATAGTTTATTTTTGCTTTTACTTCCCTTGCCTTGGGAGACATATCTAGAAAAATGTTGCAATGGCCAATGTCAGAGAGATTACTACCTATTCTCTCTTTGAGGATTTTTATGGTTTCAGATATTACATTTAGGTCTTTAATATATTTTGAATTTATTTTGGGGTATGGTGAAAGAAAGTAGTCCAGTTTCATTCTTTTCCATTTGGCTGTCCAGTTTTCCAATACCATTTGTTGAAGAGACTGTCTTTTTCCCATTATGTATTATTCATTCCTACTTCGTTGAAGATTAATTGACCATATAACTGTGGGTTTCTTTCTGGGTTTTTTGTTCTATTCTATTGATCTATGTGTCTATTTTTATGCTGGTACCATACTATTTTAATTACTACTCTTTGTAAAATAACATGTAATCTGGAACTCTGATAACTCCAGTTTTTTATTTTTCAAGATTTCTTTGGTTATTCAAGGTCTTTGTGGTTCCATACAAGTTTTAGGATTGTTTGCTCTAGTTCTGTGAAAAATGTTGTTGGGATTTTGATAGGGATTGCATTAAATGTGTAGATTGCTTTGGGTAGTATAGATATTTTAACACAATATTGTTCTTCCAACTCATGAGCATGGAATGTCTTTCCTTTACTTTACATTGCCTTAAATTTCTTTCATCAATGTTTTAGTTTTCAGAGTACCTCTTTGGTTAGGTTTATTCCTAGATATACTATTACATTTGTGTAATTGTAAACGGGATTGTTTTCTTAACTTCACTTTCTGCTACTTCATTATTAGTGTATAAAGATGCAACATATTTATGTAAATTGATTTTGTTATATTATGACTTTACTAAATTAATTTATCAGATTTGGTGGGTTTTTTCGTGGAATCTTTAAGGTTTTATATACATAGTATCATGTCATCTGCAGATAGTGAAATTTTTATTTCTTCCTTACTGATTTGGATACCTTTTATTTCTTTTTGTTGTCAAACTATTCCAAAAAATACAAGATGAAGGAAAACTTCCAAATTCCTTCTATGAGGCCAGTATCACCCTGATACCAAAATCAGATAGAGACACCACACAAAAAAAATAAGAATAAGAATAAGAACTACAGGCAAATATCTCTCATGAATATAGATGCAAAAATCCTCAACAAAATATTAGCAAGCCAAATCCAACAATATATTAAAAAAAAGTCATACACCATGATCAAGTGGCACGTTTGCATCATGATGCAAAGGTGGTTTAATATTTGCAAAACAATCAACATGATACATCACAACAGTAAGAGAAAGAATAAAAACGATATGATCATTTCAATAGATGCATAAAAATCATTTGACAAAGTACAGCATTTATTTTATCTAGCCTCAGATGATTCTCTTACTTCCCAAAAAGTTAAACATTTTTTATTTTATTTTATGTTTCTTTAAATATTTCACCCATCATTTATAGGTTCGTTATTAGAGGATTTCTTCACATATCTATCATGATATCTAGGAATGGAAGTCCATTTCTCAATTCTTATTTATTTATTTATTTATTTTTATTTTTTTAAAATGTTTATTTATTTATTTATTTTTGAGAGAGAGAGAGAGAGAGAGACAGCACGAGTCGGGGAGGGGCAGAGAGAGAGGGAGACAGAATCCCAAGCAGGCCCCATGCTGTTAGCACAGAGCCTAACAGTGAGGCTTCAACTCATGAACCATGAAGTAATGACCTGAGCTGATGACGGATATTTAACCAATGGAACCACCCAGGCACCCCTATTATTGTTAAGTTTTAAGAGTTCCTTGTGTATTTTGGATAATAGTCTTTTAGCAGATGTGTCTTTTGCAAATATTTTCTCCCAGTCTGTGGCTTGTTTTCTATTTCTTTTGATATTGCTTTTTGCAGAGCAGTTTTTAATTTTAATAAAGTCCAGTTTATCAATTATTTCTTTCATGGATTGTGTCTTTGGTGTTGTAGCTAAAAAGGCATTACCGTATCCAAGATCATCTAGGTTTTCTAGAGTTGTGTTCTAGGCTTGTGTAGTTTTGTATTTTATATTTAGGTCTATAATACATTTTGGGTTATTTTTTTCAGGGGGATGTAAAACCCGTGTCTAGATTAATTTCTTTGTATATAGATGTCCAGTGGTTCAAGTAGCATTTGTTGAAAAGACTTTGTTTTCCTCCTTTAATTGTCTTTGCTTCTTTGTCAGAGATCACTGATTATTTTTATGTGGGTCTATTTCTGGCTCTCTATTATGTTCCTTCAATCTATTTATCTATTATTTCACCAATCCCACATTGTCTTGATTACTATAGCTTTATAGTAAGTTTTAAAGTTGGATGGTGTCAGTTCTCCAACTTTGTTATTCTCTTTCAATATTGAGTTGGCTATTCTGGGTCTGTTACTTCTCCTTATAAACTTTAAAATCAGTTTGTTAATATCCACAAAATAACTTAAGACTGTGATTAAAATTACACTAAATTGCGGCACATGTGTGGCTCAGTTTGTTGAGTCCAACTCTTGGTTTTGGCTCAGATCATGCTCCCAGGGTCATGGGAGCCTCATGCTCATGCTCTGTGCTGACCGTGGAGCCTACTTAAGATTCTCTCTCTCTCTCTCTCTCTCTCTCTCTCTCTCTCTCTCCTCCCTCTACCCTCATCCCACACTTGCATGCACTCTCTCTCTCTCTCTCAAATTAAAATATAAATAAATAAAATTGACTAAAACTATAAATTAAGTCAGACAGAACTGACAGTTTGACAATACTGAGTCTTCCTAATCACAAACATGGAATATCTCTCCATTATTTAGTTCCTCTGGTTTTGTTTATCAGAGTTTTGTAGTTTTTGTTATACAGATCTTGTATATATTGTGCAAGATTTATTTATACCTAAATATTTCATTTTTGGAGATGCTGATGTAAATGGTATTGTTTTTTAATTTCAAATTCCACCTGTTCATTATTGATATGTAAGAAAGCAATTGAATTTTGTATATTAACCTTGTATCCTGAAATCTTGGTATAATTGCTTATTAGTTCCAGGAGTTTTTTGGTCAATTCTTTCAGATATTCTACATAGACAATCATGTCATCTGCAGAGACTGTTTTCTATCTTCCTTCTGAGTTAGTATACCTTTTATTTCCTTTTCTTGTCTTATTGCATTAGGTAGAATTGAAGAATGATATTGAAAAGGAGTGGTAAGAGGGCACATCCTTGCCTTATACCTGATCTTAATGGAAATGCTTTAAGTTTCTCATGATTATGATGTTAGCTGTAGGTTTTTTGTAGATAGTCTTTATCAAGTTGAAAAAGTTACACTGTACTCCTAGTTTCCTGATAGTTTTTATTATGAATGGGTGTTTTTTTTTTTTAGTCTGTTCATATGATAGGTTACATTAACTGATATTTGAATGTTGAACCAGCATTGCATACCTGGGCTATATTTGCTTTGGGCATATAATTTGTTTTTTGGTGTATAATTCTTTTTATATATTGTTGGATTTAACTTGCTAATATTTTGTTAAGGATATTTTCATCTATGTTCACAAGAGGTATTGATCTATAGTTTCCTTTTCTTGTAATGTTTCTGGTTGGTTTTGTTATTAGGGTAATGTTGGCCTCATAGAATGAGTGAGGAAGTATTCCCTCTGCTTCTATCTTTTAGAATAAATTATAGAGAACTGGTAAAATTTCTCCCTTACATTTTTGGTAGAATTCACCAGTGAACCCACATGGGACTGGTGCTTTCTTTTTTGGAAGTTTATTAATATAGATTCAATTTCTTTAATAGATATAGGCCTATTCAGATCTTCTTTTATATAGTTTTGGCCAATTGTGTTCTGCAAGGAATTTGTCTATTTCACATTGTTTGTCAAGTTTGTGGGCATAGCATTGATCATAGTATTCCTTTACTATCCTTTTAATTTCCATGGTGTTTATGGTGATGTCCCCTCTTTCATTTCTGATTTTAGTGATTTGTACCTTATTTTTTTCCTTATATAGCCTAGCTAGAGGCTTTTCAATTTATTTGATATTTCCAAAGAACCAACTTTTGGAAATTTCTTAATTTCATTGATTTCTGCTCTGATTCTTATTATTTTTTTCACTATTATTTTAAACTTTACCTATATTTAATTAGATTTTTTTCCTTTCACTGATTGCTACTAAGCGTTTCTCATTATTACTGTGCCTTTTGCAATTTGATTATGATGGGAATTGGTATAGTTTTTACTTTTTTTTCACTTTGGGTTTACATTTTAATCAAATTTTGAGGTTACACTTTTTAATCAAATCCTTTAAATTATTTGTCTTTCTTCACTCTTCCACCTGTCCTCAGGAACCATATATGAGGCCATTTGATGTTGTCCTAAATATCATTACTGCTCTGTTCTTATATTTTCAGATTTTTTGTTAATGTGTTTGATTTTAGATAGTTTTCTTTTTTGCTATCTTCAAAGTCACTGATTTTTTCTTCTTTAGTGTTTAATATGTTGTTACTCCCATCCAATGATTTTTCACTCCAAATATTTTGGTTTTCATCTCTAGAAGTTTCATTTGGGTATTATTTATATTATCTATTTTTCTCCTTGCCATGTATGTTTCTCTCTACCTTTTTGAGCATACAGAATATGTTTTTAATAGCTATGCTAATCCTTTTGTCACATGTATATTTTCCTGGTCTGTTGATTATTGTTATTATTGAAATTATTATTATGATTAGTTGATTTTTTCACTTTCTGATTATCTTTCTGCTTATTTGCATGCCTGGCAAGTTTTGGTTGGGTTTTGGTAAATGTTGGATATTTTTCTGTATTCCTTTAACTATTTGGGGCCTTTGTTCTGGGACCTGCTTTTGATAGTCGGGAATCAATTTTATTTTTTGAAAAATTGTTTTTAAGCACTTTTAAGGTAAGTCCAGAGTAACCTTTTGTCTGGGACTAATTTGTCAATGCAATACTGTTTTTCAGAATTTACTTGATGGCCCATCTATTATACAGCTTTTCACTATGATACAAATGTAAACCATTCCTGGCTCTATGTGTACTCCAGGTATTATTCTATCTACCTTTTTGGTGCTTTCCTTTATGGCTTCAATAATTTCTCTACATGTATGTGTAGATAGTACCAAGCCAATGACTCAAGTGGACCCCTCTTCAGATATTTGGAGCTTTCATTTTATGTATCTCTCACCTCTTTGTTACTCTACTATGTAAATTCTGTCTACCTTAGCCTCCCCAAATTCTGAACACTGTTTCCTCCAATTAGTGAGACTGCTAGACTTTGTTTTGATTCTCCTCTTTTGCAATGACAGCTGGCAACTCTCCAGGCAGTGAGCTGGGGCTATTCCAAGATTCATCTCATTTGTTTTCTTTCATTCAGGGATCACTGTCCTGCACTCCTCTTGCCCAATGTTTGAAAACTGTTGTTTTATACATCTTTTGTCTAGTTTTCTATTTGGTTAAGGCAGGATAGTAAGTTTGGTCCTGTTATTCCATCATGGCCTTAAGCGAAGTGCTATTACTCCGCATCTTAATGCTCATTCTTCCGTTCTTCCATGCTTCCAGTGCTCTATATGTAAGAAGACACATATTTTTTTTCACATTAGGATAATACTGTATTTTCCATCCACTTAAGAATTATGAGAATTTGTACATGTTATTACTTATTCTTACAGGGTTTTCTTTTTTCGTTCTGATGAACATCTCTTTTGTTGGCTGTGCATCTTAAATTCTCTGGAATATATAGGAGCATCCTGTCCTTTCTGTTAATCCTGCTCTCTCCTTCCTCTCTCACAACAGTTATTCTTGTTACATCAAAGAATGTAGATTTGATCAGGGATTTCTGCTAGGCAATACAATGGATATGTTATGCTAACAGTATATCAATAGTGCCCTATATCTTTGTTAGTTTTAGCTCTTTATCAAGATGCTTCCAAATTTTGACTTCAGAACAATAAGGTAGATGCTACTTTACATAAATTGCAGTTGAGGAGATTAAGATTCAATGAACTTAAGTTGAGAGGCAGTATAGTGGTGTGAGAGTCTGGGCTCTGTTGTCTGAATCTTCCTTGCTTTGAATTCCACTTCTGCTACTTATTGGCTTTGCAACTGTCTGCAACTTATTTAACCATTTTGTGCTTTAGTTTTTTGATCTATAAAATGAAGCTAATAATAATGTTTATGTCATAGGTTTTTTTTTTTTTTTGTTTTGAGTACTGATGACTTTACACATGTTAAATTATTAGAGCAGTGCCTAAAGCACATTAGCTCCTCAACAAATGCTTATTATTAATTGACTCCTCCAGGGTCAGGCATGAAATAAACATCGTTTTAAGTTCAACCTTATTCTTCTAACTTGAAGTATATACTTTCCCCTTTATATGAAGTTGATGTGACTATATAAATTATGATTATTAAAATCTTGATGAATTTTTAAAATTTCCTTCTTGGTTGCTAAACTCATAAATTCAGTTTAAGCTTCAAGTCAGACTGTATAATTCTGAGTTATACTCTGATGAGAGATTCCTTGTATACCACTCCATTAAAAATTTCTGAAATAATTTGTATTTTTGTTGTCCTAAGGATACCAAATATTTCTTTGAATGTCTTTGATACCAAATTAACTCCATTTTATCTCATCATGGCTGAGAAACTCATTGTATATCACTAGAAATACAACTATCACACTTCCTTGTAGAAATTAATGTTTAGTATATAGACTTGGTAAGGGAAATGATGTCAAAACAGGATGAATTTGAGAGTTCTAGTACCTCTGGGTTTTCATGATACCTCTCCCTTTCTTTTATTAAGAATGGGCAAGGGGCGCCTGGGTGGCTCAGTCAGTTAAGCATCTGACTTCAGCTCAGGTCATGATCTCACAGTCTGTGAGTTCAAGCCCCCCATCGGGCTCTGTGCTGACAGCTCAGAGCCTGGAGCCTGCTTTGGATTCTGTGTCTCCCTCTCTCTCTGACCCTCTCCCACTCATGCTCTCTCTCTCTCTCTCTCTGTCAAAAATAAATAAATATTAAAAAAAATAAAAAAAAAAGAACAGGCAAGGCAGTGGAACTGTCCATTATGTGTACTATGTCAAGATAAAAATTGAATTCATTAAACTATAAATTTAACTTTTCTGAGACTCAAGAATAATTTCCATGGGGTCCTCGAATTGGACTGGTTTAGAGCACTAATTGATTACCAAAATTAACAAATCAAATATTGTTTGAAAAATATCTGATAGCAATGTTGGCTTAGATTTCGACTGTTCATATATTTAGAAACTATATTTAATTATTTTATTATTTTTTTAATTAAGAAAAAGGTGATCAATATCTTCCATCCTGAAGGAAGTGGGAGGTGGGCCAAATAGTCCATATCTATTATCTCTTCTATGATTTTTTCTTCCCCTTCAGATGTTGCAAATAATTTTTGATTGTGGAAAATACCATTCTTTGCTAATTTCACGGTAACAGAGAATTTTATTAACCCTCTCTTTTCTTTAGAAAACAATTAAAGAGAAATTCTTCTCTTTTTTTCTGTTTCAGAGTAGGATTTTCATCTGTGGGGATAAATAGCCCTTGGAAATCTGCTTCTTTAGCTTCTTTCTTACTTAACAATTGTACCAGCATGTGCAGAAAGAGAGTCTCTGATTACCTTTGTCTGCTCTTCCTCTGTCCTCTCTAGGGCAGTCATATTTTGCCTAAAGACTGAGCTGGAAATTTTTCTGTTTTTTGCCAGTTATACTTCTACAGTGATACAGGGAAGCATTCTCTCACCTTCTAAGTTGTCTTAGTGCAGAAATGGGCATTGTAAGTATGCTGACACTTCTCCAGGATGTGCAATGGTTCCATTCACTCCCTTGATTAGTTCTGTTGGGAGTGGACACTATTGCTTTGGTGCATGTACAGCCTCAGGCATACAAAAGAGCTATGGAGCTATATGGAACTTCAAATACTCAGGTACACCACCTACACCAAGAAAGGGCTCTTTAACCTATACTACACTATTGGTATTATGAGTAGGGTCATAATGACGCATGGGTCAATTCAAATCATCAAAGAATAGATGTAACCCATAGTTTGAAAACTCATTTGTGAAGATGACTTGGGATAAATCCCTTTGGTGGGATGAATCTCTTGGGAAAATCTTCAGTAAACATGGGGTCAGTTCTCTTAGTTCAGGAAACATATGATCTCTTTAAGATTGCTTTATTTTTTACAAAAGACACAGGCATAGGAAAATAGAAGAAGGCAGAAACCACTCATCAGAACACACTACGTGTTATGTACCAGGGCCTCCTCAGCATTTTGGGACATGTGAATATAAATAAGACCTGGTCTGTCTTCATGCACTTTGTAGTATAGTAATAGAGAAAAATGTGTAGGAGAGTTGGGTTCCTTCCCCTTCATGTGCAGTAGAAGGCCTGATCTGATGTGCTTCTGGGATACTTCTTTCAGTTTATGGAGACTCACTGGGGAGCTCTGAACACCCAACAGGGCTTAACCTGCATCTCTGTCAAATAAATGGTGTGTACAAGTGTTGATTGGTGGGGGCAGTTCTGCTGGGTATGCTCTAGTGCTGTATGCATAGGATTGCAGATATGGGTTGTTTTGGGCTGAGAGGACAACTTATTTAATTTCTTCCCTCCTGATCCAGAAGTTACATGGTGTTGTGTTCATAGAAAGCCCCCAAACCCCCCAAGACACTACATGGTTTATGCCGGGGGTTTCCAAATGTCCTGTCTTGTACATTTCCAGAAGAACTACATGGAAGAGTGTGTAAAATCCCCCCTTTATCCTTGAGTTTCCTTGTTACCCAAATTATTTGGGGTTAGGTATTTCACTTCTTGACAAAGCTTTAGTATTTTGTGAGCCAAAAATTCAAAATTGAGGTGGAAATATTTTTCTATCATGGGAAATTACTCAGGATGCTATAAAAATGTGTTTTGCTTACGGCAAAATTTGCAAACCTTTGCTCATTGAAAAATACTTATTTTTGTTCGGTGATGAAGCTGGAAAAAAGTCAATTTTTCCCATTTCTCTCCAGGTGGGTAATCTTTGAGGATTGTACTCCCACTCACTGCATGTGTTCCATTTTCCTCTGGGGCTATAATTAGACCAACAGGGGTGAACATTTTAGTAGAAACATAAAGACCTAGGAAGATAGGTACTTCACAATTGCACAAACCTAAATCTGAAGTCGATTCTTGGTGCACTGCCTTCCTTTTCTCACTCTTGTTACATCTTAAAAGTATAAACTTATTGGTAGATTTATACAAACTAACACCTACAGCTCTCTGAACACAGTGTACATGAGCATTTGGGTGAAAGCATGTGGTGTCTAGTGCCAGCTGATCCTTGTCTAAAAGCCTTTTGCTATTCCAATTGGTGGGACAGCAAGTAGGTTAAAATATTAATTATACAACTGCCATAACTTATCAGGAGAAATTAGAAGTTTCTTAATTCAAACAGCTGCTAATTAATTTGCCTTTCCCAGTTCTAAGAAATAAAGCAAAAGAAAGAATTAGCATAATCTGAAGCAAATCTGACAAAAATAGTTGATATTTCATTTGTATCCTTTGAAATAATGTTACAGTGAAAATAGTTTGTATTGTGGAATTAGTTATCTAGCAATAATTAGTTTTAAAGGATAGCTGGTGTGGCTATAAAAATTAAACAAAAATTTTTTTGTTTCATTAACAAGAGAGTCAACATTTAGGAGTACTGAACATTTCAAGATTATTGAGCCTTGTGACATGACATGATAAAATGATCAATATATGTTCTGATCAATATATGTTCCTTTCTTGGTACCTGCTCATTAGGGAGATTTTATTTCCAAGTCTATCACCAACTTCAGCAATTGTTCATGTTAGAAATAGAGGAAAATGATACAAATGATGATTTCTTTAAATTGAAGTATAGCCAATATACAATGTTACATTAGTTTCAGGTGTACAACACAGTGACTGGACAACTCTATATGTTATACTATGTTCACTACAAGTGTAACTACCATCTGTCACCATATAATGCTATTACAATACGACTGACTATATTTTCTATGCTGCATCTTTCATTGCCATGACTTATTCACTTTATAACTGGAAGCCTGTATCTCCCACTCTGCTTCACCCGTTTTGCCCATCCCCTCCTCTCCCAACCCCTCTGGCAACCACCAGTTTGTTCTCTACATTAATGGCTCTGTTTCTGCTTTGTTTTGGTTTTTAGATTTCACAAATAAGTGAAATCGTATGGTATTTGTCTTTGCCTGACTTATTTCACTTGGTATAATGCCCTCTAGGTCCATCCATGTTGTTGCAAATGGCAAGATCACATTCCTTTTTATGGCCAAGTAATCCATTTTATATATGTAAAACATCTTCTTTATCCATTCATCTATTGATAAATACGGGTTGCTTCCATATCTTAGCTATTGTAAATAATTCTACAATAAAAATAGGAATGCATATATCTTTGCAAATTAGTGTTTTCATTTTTAGGGGAATAAATAGCCAGAACTGGAATTACTAGGTTGAATGGTATTCTTACTTTTAATTTTTTTGAGAAACCATCATGTTGTTTTAGACAGTAGATACACCAATTTACATCTTCTCAACAGTGCACAAGGGTTCCCTTTTCTCCACATTTTTGTCAACACTTATTTCTTGTCTTTTGGATACTAGCCATTCTAATTGTTGTGAGGTGATATCTCATGTTTTTTATTCGCATTTCCCTGATGATTAGTGATGTTGAGCATCTATTCATGTATCTGCTGGCCATCTGTATTTCCTTTTTTGGAAAAATGTCTATTCAAGTCCTCTGCTCATTTTTAAATTGGATTGTTTGCTTTTGGTGTTGAGTCATATAAGTTGTTTATATATTTTGGGTATCAACCTCTTATCAGATATATCATTTGCAAATATCTTCTCCCATTCAGTAGGGTGCCTTTTTGTTTTATTGATGGTTTCCTTTACTGTGTAAAAGCTTTGTATTTTGTTGTGGTACTAATAGTTTATTTTTGTTTTTGTTTCCCTTGCCTGAGGGGATCTATCTAGAAAAATATTGCTAAGGCCAATGTCAAAGAAATTATGCCTAGATTTTCTTCTAGGAGTATTATGGTTTCCGGTCTCACATTTAGGTCTTTAATCCATTTAGAGTTCATTTGTGTGTATGCTGTAAGAAAGTCGTCCAGTTTCATTCTTTTTCATATAGCTGTCTAATTTTCTCAACATGATTTATGGAAGAGGTTATCTTCTCCCTGTTTATATTCTTGCATCCTGTGTCATAGATTAATTGACTAGATAAGTGTGGGTTTATTTCTGGGCTCTCTCTTCTGTTCCATTGATCTCTGTGTCTATTTTTGTGCTAGTACTATACTGCTTTGATTTCTGTATCATTGTAGTATATCTTGTAATCTGGAAGTGTAATACTCTCAGCTTTCTTCTTTTTTGTCAAAATAGCTTTGTTTATTCAAGGTCTTTTATGATTCCATACACATTTTATAATTAATTTTTCTAGTTCTATGAAAAATGGTATTTTGAAAGGTATTGAATTGAATCTGTAGATTTCTTTGGGTGGTATGGACATTTTAGCAATGTTAATTCTTGCAATTCATGGATATGGTATATCTTTTCACTTATTTATATTATCTTTAATTTCTTTCATGAGTGTCTGATAGTTTTCCAAGTTATGTCTTTCACCTCCTTGGTTAAGTTTACTCCTAGATATTTTAATCTTTTTGACACAATTGTAAATGGAATTGTTTTCTTAATTTCTTTCTGCTCTTTTGTTATTAGTTTATAGAAATGTAACAGATTTATGTGTACTAATTTTTTAACCTGCAACTTTACTGAATTCATTTATTAATTCTAATATTCTTTTTTGGTGAAGTCTTCAGGGTTCCTAAGTATAGAACCATGTCATTTGCAAATAGTGAGTTTTGCCACTTCCTTACTAATTTGGATGTGTTCTATTTCTTTTTCTTATTTTATTGCTATGGCTATGACTTCTATTTTTATGTTGAATTAAAGTGGCAAGAGTGGACATCTTTTTCTTGTGGTAATGTTTAGAATGCTGTGTGTGTGTGTGAGTGTATATGATGTGTGTGCATGCAAGGTGTGTGTGAGCATGTGTGTATGCAAAATAGATACTGCAACATTCTCTGTGATGATGTGTCTATGGGATTTATGTTTCTGGAAACTCCCACCTTTTTAAGATATTTATGTACTCTCTCCAGTGCTTCTGCCTGGATTTCTATCCTTAAGGAGGAATATCCTTAAAAAGAAAATTTTCTATGGCTGAATCATTTTAGGGTTGTGCGTGTGTGTGTGTGTGTGTGTGTGTGTGAAAATTAATATGATGCTGAATCCTTTAAAAAATCTTATATTCAAATGGCCTTTTAAGTAAAATGCAAAGTATTTATTTTACCATAAAAGATAAGAGATGCTTGTCTACCTAATTTTATGCCTGCTATTTTTTATACATTCCTGAGATTCACATTAGCTTCTGTTTCCAGCCAGCAATGCCATCAAAAATGCTAAGAGTCTTAAGTGTCAAAACATAACACCCATTACTTTTTCTTTCCAGTTCAGCAATTGAGAATTAAGAACAAGGAGAAAGATAAATGTAGGTCTAAAGTCAGCTTCCTTACTGATAAATTCAGTTGGAGAATGTGGCTCTTGATTTGTGGGCAAAAGCGTTTGTTCAAACATCCGAAATGGATTAGATATACTTATGCCCTTGTCATTGGTGGCCTTGGGCATCTCCAGGTTGCCACCTGGAGCAGGCTGCAACTGCAAGGTAGAAAGAGAACCAGCATCATATCCTTCGTAGGCAGGCTGGCTTTCAGGAGGCTGAACAGAAAACACTGTCATCACTTTCCTCTACTAACTCATTAGAAAAGTCACTAATAGGGGCGCCTGGGTGGCTCGGTCGGTTAAGCATCTGACTTCAGCTCAGGTCATGATCTCGCGGTCCTTGAGTTCGAGCCCCGCGTCGGGCTCTGTGCTGACTGCTCAGAGCCTGGAGCTTGTTTCAGACTCTGTATCTCCCTCTCTCTCTGTTCGTCCCCTGTTCATGCTGTCTCTCTCTGTCTCAAAAATAAATAAACGTTAAAAAATTAATAAATTATTAAGAAAAGTCACTAATAGCTAGATGCAAATGAGCTGGGGGACAAGAAAGGGGGTAGGGAGGGCAAGTCCCACTCAAGTGCCTCCTTGTGGAATCATGAAGAGTGGGGAATAAATGTTCCTCTCTAAGAGGAAATAGAATTGATTAATTCTTTGAACCATAATATGCAGTAAGACAAGTGATTTATGTAGACACTTAGTTCTATAGTTGGTATATTTATCTTTGATAGGATATAGTTCTTTTTACCAAGATAGTCTTATTTGTACCTGTTGACCTGATATAGCTGTTAATAGATCTTTTACTCTTAATCCTGTTTCAGTGTGGATGATAAATTATATGGTCCCCATAGCTACTGGGGATGAAGAGGTCAATATATTGAATCTCAGATACCCTGAGAGTAAACTCATACTTGTGTTATTCTTGGAGTTTCAGATTATTTTCCAGGATATTCATTTGGTGGAATTTCATATTAGTGAGAACTGAAACTGTTCATCAGTGTGAACAATAATGACAGTGTTTGTAGCAATGTGAAACCACCACTTCCCGTGTGACTTTGGTGAAGACCTTTCCAGACTGCATATAATGTCTTTCTGGACCAGACATTTTTTCATTTCAGAGATGGTGATTTAAAGAGAATTTCCTACTTTTCCATGACCACAGCTGCAGTATTTATTGACAGGTTTTGTCTTTTATGACATAGGGATTATGATGGTATTAAGTCTCCAGAGAGCAAGGCATTCCTGGGGGAAGGGAAGCATAAGAAACAAACTGAGGAGTGGGGGATAGAGGTAGAACTTAAGAAGACATTATGAGTTGTTCTGAAGAAGTGATATTTACAGCAGGATATAGAAAATTATTCTGGCCCCATAGCATGGGACGAAATGGCAATGTGACTGGAATCCGAGGCAAACTATTTGCCTGCTCTCTCTGTTAAACTACAAGAGGGCAAATTGTTATCAGCAAGACTGCACATGGTCACATATATTGCCCCTGGTGTTGAGAGGAAAATTTAAAAATCTCTATTAAAAGTGTTGCAATTCAAGATCAGAATTTGAGTTTCTTCTATTAATTGATGAAAATTTGCTAGGCGCTGTCAGAAACCATTTCTTAATCAAGGCTCCAAACTAAAAGAGGTGTTAACTAGATAGCTGGGCTACTATTCTTAGTAATCTCTATGCTGACCTGCTGTGTTGACATATTAATTTCTTACTCAGCATTTGAGAAACATGTTGGCTGCAATTAAAAGCTCTGCAAGTCTGAGGTGTTATATAGAGAACTAAGATAAAAAATTAAGCATTCGTATCCTGCACATTTCTTTAGAATATGTGACATTGAACTAAATTGAGGAAGTAGGAGAAAGTGGTAAGATGTCAAGGAGTATATTTGCATATAATCATAAACTTTAAGATCTAAAAGGATTCCTAAAGATAATTTATTCCCAGATTTTGCTTTACTAATGAGGAAACAGAATCAGGGACCCAAAGAAAGATTAGTCACTAAACAAAGGAAGGAATAAGAGTGAAAACCAAGAGGCGAAAGAAGATGTATTAATAAATAAATATTGTATTCAATATGGTTATACCATAGAGTGTGATAGAAGGAGGGCAGAGAGAGGTAAATTGGAAGAGATATGCAGGAACCAAATCCAGGAATAGAAGGTCTTAGAAGCCATGCCACAGATTTGGGAATTTGTCCTACAGATGCACTAAAGAGCAGGAGAAAAGGAAGGTAAAAAGTAGTCAAAAAGGGGCTGCATTTGGAGGGCTAAGTGAGGACACATGTTCTCCCCCTCTTGACTCCACTCCCCTTTAAAAATGTAAAATAAGTCTTTAAAAGAATAATGCAAAGAGAACTGGAAGGTTAGAGAGAAAGTTATCTTTGGATAACTTGTGAGGAATCCCTGGAAGCTGGAAAGGGTTGAGGAAGCAAAGCCTAAAACATGCATGGGGGAAAACAGGTGGCAAGGTAAGAGCAGTCAGCTCTCAGACATTTTGGGAAAACAATGCCACGTGACTGCAGACAAGACATACATCAGTCATCTGTACTCATTAACCCAGCTAACCTGGTTTTTCAGTCATCATGATAAGAAAGGATTATTAGGTGTTTAAGGAAAGCCAACGTGAGGAACGGGGGTGCTGACTACTTCCAGAGAAAACAGAAATGATTCAGTGAACAGAACTGTGAAAAAAGGGAATTATCAAGTACTTACTATGTGCCAGGCACTCTTCTAAGAACTTCTCATAAATGGACTCATCCCTTAATTCTAAACTGTAAGAGGTAGGGACTATCACTAGCCCATTTTTAATTTTTTTAATGTTTATTTATTTTTGAGACAGAGAGAGACAGAGCATGAAAGAGGGGGGGTCAGAGAGAGGGAGACAGAATATGAAACAGGCTCCAGGATCTAGGCTGTCAGCACAGAGCCCGACGCAGGGCTTGAACTCACAGACCATGATATCATGACCTGAGCCGAAGTCAAATGCCTAACCGACTGAGCCACCCAGGTGCCCCACTAGCCCATTTTTTTAAATAAAGGAAATGAGTATCAGAGAGGTTAGTCAATTTGCCTAAAGCCACAGAGCTAGTAAGTAGTGGAGGAGATTAGAACAGACTGTTTCTAAAGCCTGTGTTCTTAACTGTTTAGAGAAACACTAAAAGATAATTTCCATAAAGGGGAGACCATTCTCAGCCTTAAGAATGAGAAAATATGGCCAGTACTGTGCACAATGAGTAGCAAAAGACCAAAGTGAGAGACCACCTGCAGAAAGCATGGGTTTTCAGGAAAGATGGAAACAACTTACCTACAGAGAAATAAGAATCCCAGTGGTGTCAGAGTTCTCATTAATGAAGACAATAAAGCCCTTTCCAAAAGTGGGTCCACCTGGCTGACTGAGAACATACCCCTTCTTTACCTCCTTCCCTGCCAAAAGAGAGGAAAATATATTCAACCTTGAATGTTTCACATGGTAAGTTCATGAGGAGAAATAAAGACAATTTGAAACAGGCAAGAACTCAGTATTTACCATACACTAACCATCTCTGAAACAAATATTCAATATTCAATAGTAGATGGTATTGAAATGAAAAATGAATTTAAGAAATGATGGTGGTCACAGTAGTGATCAAAGAAGTACAGAAAAGATAAAATAACTACTAATGCATAATATAAAGACAGTAAGCAGCAATTCAGAACTAAAATCAATGGTATTTATCAACCCAGGAGTGGTGAGGAAAGGGTGAGTATAACAGCACACTAAGTTTCCTTCTGTTTCGAAAGAGAATAATGAAATAAGCATACTTATTTTAGTGTGTAAAAATTTTAAGAGCAACTATTAATAAAACAGTATTGGACTTTATCACTTCTAGATCACTCGAGGGGAAAATGCAATAAAGAAAAATTGATCAATACAACCAAAAGCAAGAAAGTAAAAGAAATAAAAACAAAACTTAAAAAGAAGGGACAGAAATCAATAAGAATGAATGTTAAATAGAGAAACTGAGATTACAGAATTAAGTTCTAATTAATGTGAATTAAATTCTGCTTCAAAAATTATCACTTTCAGACAAAAACATGTCAAAAAACTCTGTAACAGAAAAAATGGTGAAAATAATAATAAAATGTGTTTCTCTCAAATTATAGTTCAATCTTATGAACAAATGTGATTGCAGTACTCAAGATATTTAATCCTAACTTATTAAAAGAAAAATTGTACTTGATTTTGATGTATTGAATTCAGGAATACAAGGATGGTTCAACATTAGAAAATATATTATTGTGACTATAATAAAGAGATAAAAGAAAGCATCACATTCATATAAAATAGTTGTATTCTCTTCAATATAGTACTTTTTTCCTACCTATTTACAGGGTTATTTATGTATTCTGGATATTAACCGCCCTCTGATATTTACCTTGCAAGTGTTTTTTCTTTTTTCTAATATCCTATATTTTGAATAATTTAGAATGTTACTGCTTGAAGACTAAAAATATTTTCTGGTTTTTAGATCTTGTTGAAAATATATTTTCTTTTGCCTAGGATTTCATTTTTAAATTCTCTTGTATTTTTCTTCTACTACTTTTATAATTTTGTTTTTCTACATGGCCATTTGTAAAAACAACAAACTGAGAACAAACTAAATGTCATTGGTGAGATCATGGTGCATTCATACAATAGGACACTCAGTATAAGTTCAAATGAATAAGCAAGATTATATGAATGTGTGGAAAATATGAATTGAGAATTATATTAATGTAATCTGGAAAGATCTCTAAGATATGTTAAGTGAAAAAAACACAAGGGAATACTATGTGGCAACGAGAAAGAATGAAATATGGCCCTTTGTAACAACATGGATGGAACTGGAGAGTGTTATGCTAAGTGAAATAAGTCATACAGAGAACAACAGATACCATATGTTTTCACTCTTATGTGGATCCTGAGAAACTTAACAGAAGACCATGGGGGAGGGGAAAGAAAAAAAAAGGTTAGAGAGGAAGGGAGCCAAAACATGAGACTCTTAAAAACTGAGAACAATTGAGGGTTGAAGGGGGGGGGGGGCGTGGAGGGAAGGAAGGGTGGGTGAGGGGTATTGAGGAGGGCACCTGTTGGGATGAGCACTGGGTGTTGTATGGAAACCAATTTGACAATAAATTTCATGTTAAAAAAAGAAAAAAGCAAATCATAGAATGAAATGTAATAATTGCTTAAATGTGAAAAGATGTCTTTATAGAATACAAAGGCACAAGGAACATTCAAAATGATACTAAAAAGTGGTCACTTGTGGGAAGGTGAATTAAATTTTTACTCTGTTTTGGTATCAAGAAGATAGTATTAGAATAAAGAATAAGGAAGAGGGAAAATAAAGATAGGGACAGCTGTCCTATGGGAATCTTAAGAGGTTCTTTTCTGGCAGCATCAGATTGGAACCAGGCCACTGTCCTCTAGTCACATACCTCTCTGAACTTAGCCTGCACAGCCATAAGAGCCCTGGACTGATAGCCAGCATGGTGGGAGTACCCAACTCCTCCTCTGTCACATGGAGTTCATGAACTCAGTTGACCCTTGGGGGGGAGGGGGTCAGCATAGGGCAGGAATCAGATCAGTGGACAGAGGTACCTTGTTCAAGAGACCTGGGTTCAAAACCTGACTCCACCCTTCCAAGTCTCTTTATCCATTTCTAGGAGAGGGACAACAATGTATACCTGATCAGGTGCACATAGGGTGAATGTGATACATTTCTAGCATAGTGCCTGGTAACTATTTCTTCTTTCAGATTACAAAATGAAAGCTTTTAATGTTCTTTGTGGTTCTAATGTTTCATGGATCTTTTGAAGTCGTGGAAGGTAGTTGGTGGGATAGTTCTTTTTAGTCATTTCCATCAGGTACATGAAGAGCATTTATTATGGTAGTCTCTCACTGAGGCCCACTAGATTAGATTATGTGCTATGGATTAAAATGGATTTTAATTATGGACTCAAATGAGATCCTGGTGTGATTCATCCAAGGCAATGTTAAGACTTTATTTTTTTCTAATAGTTCTGATAGAAAGAGTGGAAGGTTATTCTTGGAACATGAAAAAGGCCTAAATAGCCACAGCTGGTTTAATTACAACTAGGAAGAGATCAGAGGGAAGAAAAAAGATGAGGTATATGATTCCATAATATGCTAATTAGAAATTTTCACATATGTTGATTTGCAAAATACTCGTCAATACATATCAGGTATTTTTGCAAAGATCTTGAAGAGGAAAATTACACTATTTTATGAGCCTCTACTTTCTCTGAAGATAGTAACTTTCCAAACCACACTGGTCAGGGATGGAAAAACAACCTTCTGCAAATATTCTGCAGTCAGGTCTTTTCAATCTTGGTGAATGAAATGAATGTGCTGATTAAGGGCTCTGTAGGAAAGTGACATGTGCAGAATTATAATAGGAAGGTGGCAGTGATTCAACCGTTGGGTCATTTACTTTGGCAACCATTTAATGCAGGTGACAGTGCTGTGGTAGAGGGAAAAACAGAGTCATCCCAGTTACATTCTGCAGCATTTCCTTATTTCTCCATTTCCATTCCTTATATAATTTTGCTTTTTACTATAGTTGTTTGCATATTTGTCTCTCCAATAAGGTTCTTAGCTGCATGAAGGCATAAATTCGACATGTATTCATCTCTTGATCCTGTAGCACTTAGCACAACACATTAGCACTTTGCACTAATAGCTACTTAATAAATGCTTGTGGAGTTGAATTTTTAAGGGTTTGGTGTCCTGTAGATTTATTCCATAGATTCTAGTTTAAACAGTTGGCTGTAAACATAGGCAGATATGGGGTTTGGATTTTGTGCTTGGTCTGAGAGAGTTTGAAACTGACCCTTTTTAAAATCTATTGATTCCCAATTTTTATTTGACAGAAGTGCATGAGTGCATTTCTGGTCAGGGGCAGTAGTTGGAGAGCAGCATCTGAGGTAGTCTGATTTTTATTTTTTTTTATTTTTAACTTTTTTAACATTTAATTACTTTTGAGAGATAGAGCATGAGCGGGGGAGGGGCAGAGAGAGAGGAAGACACAGAATCCAAAGCAGGCTCCAGGCTCTGAGCTGTCAGTGCAGGGCCCAACGTGGGGCTCAAACCAACAAACCCCAAGATCATGACCTGAGCCAAAGTTGTAAGCTCAGCTGACTGAGCCATGCAGGAACCCCTTTAAATATTTTTTTATTCCTTATTCACTCAAGTATGAACTCATAACAACATAGCTTATTTATTTATTTATTTATTTATTTATTTATTTTAGAGAGAGAGCACAAGTGTGGGGGGTGCAGCAAAGAGAGAGAGAGGAGACGCAGAATCTGAAGCAGGTTCCAGGCTCTGAGCTGTCAACACAGAGCCCCATGTGGGGCTTGAACTCACAAACCACAAGATCATGACTTGAGCCGAAGTCAGACACTCAACTGAGTCACCCAGGCGCCCCAGAGCTAATCTGATATTTAAAAAACTCCAAAGAAGAAAGAATCAATCAAAGGAGCTGAAATCAGGTCTGGAGCTGACTGATTCTAATTTTGAACACCTCTAGGTATCAGTAAATCCTTCTTTCTGTCTCACTCCAATCTCACAAAATACATTTTAATCCCCTCTTTTCTTCCCTTTTCTCAAGGGAGTGATGGGCTCTGGTCACTTTACTATATTATGTCAAAATAGCATTTATGCTGTTTACTGTGGCAGCAAGATTACCTCTTAGCCCCTGGTAAGGTCTGTTTTTCCCATTAACTGGTGAACTGCAGAGTTAGAACCCATCAAGGTAGATTACAGTTTGAAGCTCTGCCGTCAGTATGTGCCTGATTAATTTCTTTAGCTCTGATATTAGTCCAGAGGCAGAGAGGTTCAGTTGGGTAAAAAACATTAACCACCTCCTTCATTTGGGGCTGATTGATTGGTAGCTGAACAGAAGGCATTTTTTTTTTTTTTGGCCCAAGATTAATGGAAATTCCACTTCAGATGCTCCCACTGAAAGCATAAGCTTTGTTGTACTCATGCAAGGAGGGGGTGGGGTGAAGATCAGGTTTCTTTTCTTAACTGTTCTTAACAGCTTTTTCAGAATTTTAGTTTTCCCCTTCTCTCAGCTAGCTGAGAGAGCTGGTGACAAGACACTGACTTTGAATTGGGGGATGGGATTGAAGGCTGATCGGCTTCTTCCTCAGTCAATGCATTAATAAACAGTTCAGAAAATAACATGTCAACTCAGATTTCCTCTCTCAGCAGTGAATAACATTTCAGAATACTTTGGAGGTGCTCACAAGTGCAGTGCATTATTTGTGATTGGTCCCCACTTCCCTCCCTAGCATGCAAATTCATTTCCTCTTCCTTTTCCTAAGCAGGTTGTAATGTTTCCTGCTTGCCTGAGTATCATTTTCCAAGGGAGGGATCACATCTTTGTCCTGTGTTTTAGCCCTGCAGTATAAATTCTTGATGTAACCATTTAACAGGACTGAAATTTATGTGAACCAGTTAAAACTTGGGACAAAACAATGAGACAATTTAAGCCATTAAAAGTATGTTACCTAATAGCTGAATTATCTTCTAATATTAAGTGGCTACTTAAATGTCAAGCAGGGTAAATTTCTGTTGCCTGCTACTCAGGCTGAAACTAGAAGTATTTAAAGGGATGCTTATTACTTTCCAGGAAGAATTAAACTTGAAATCTACATTGAGGTCAATGTATAATAATCATAGCTAACATTTATCAAGTGATATCAATAAGGCACTTGCTACTTATGTGCATTATCTCATGTAATCCCAACAACAACCCTAAGAGGTAGGTGCTATTATTGTTACTATTTTGCAGTTGAGATAACTCTAGTTTGGAGAGTTAAGTAAATTGACCCTGATTATATCACCAGGAAATAGAGAAAGTGGGACTTGAAATGAAACCTAGTAACTCCAGGTGAAAATAGTAAGCCACTGTGTTATATTTCCAGATAGACTGCATGGTTGAAACACTCCTGTTGACTACCAACTGCTTAACAGCAGCATCTAGATATTGTTTTCTCAATAAATGTAGTTGGCATCAGAATTACTCTTCTCATCCTAACATTTTCTTTTATTTAGATTCTAGAGTGTCTGCAAATACATTTCTGCCAATGGGTAGGTAATTGTTTTAGCAGAAAAACACTTAAGTTACCTCATGGACAAGTAGGAACTTCAAATTGGACTTGAAGAGTGGATAGGGTTTGCAAAATTTAAAAGGAGTGATGATGGTAAGTTGAGCTATCTGCTGCCGTAAGATACAGCCTAATAGAACTGAGACTTTCAGCATATCTTCAAAAGGCAGAAAATAGTTTTCTTCTTAAGTGAAAGGGAAGCATTATTCATTTAACTCATTGAAATGAATTTTACTGTAATTTTCATTCGTGGCCCTTTCAAATGCTTCAGTTGTATATAGCATTATGTGTGAATATATATCAATTTTTGTTTTTCCAGCATTTGAACACCCTTCTGCTTTGAGGCTCTCCTTCATCATGCAGATCTTGATGGTAGGGAGGGCCAAGATTCCCAACAAAAGCAAAAGGAAGGGACAAATAATCCCTTTTCCCCACTTCTTGCCACCGGTGTGACCTGGACTTGGCCAATCAGATGGTCCTGCCCAACACTGTGAGGCTTTCCGTAGAAATTTATAGCAGTGGCGAGTGTCCAGGGGAGGCAATACCAGCACTGGGACCATAGCCATACTTTCTGGTGCAGACTTGGCTGGGTTCTGGGCTACTAGGTTTGCTCAGTTTTCTGCCAATATTATTTCCTAAACTTCCCAGAATTTTTTGTGAACTGCCACTACCCAATATTTAATGCATGTAAATCCTCACCAAGTAAGCCACAGTTGTTGTTTTTTATAACAACATTATTGAGGATCATTCATATACCAAATAATTTTTCACAGTTGGCTTTTGATCTATGTGCTCATAAATCCCAACTGGTAAGAAATGTGTAACTGGATTTTAAATATACAATAGAACTGTAAAAAAAAAATAATACAAATATCATTAGAGAACATCTGTGAAAAACAGAAAAAATCATCCATTACCACAGCATTGTAATATAATTACTACACATTTGTGGTTTTAAAACTACTTTTTTTAACCTATACACATTTCCACAATTAATCTCATATCTTATCCAGCTTTAAAAAGATACTTATTGGGACCATAGCTCTTTCAGAGATTATAATTGGCCATGAGATTCTGGGAGATGTATTTGAAAAGTGTGTAATAATAAAGAGACAGGATCAAATATGCTGTCTCCTCCACTTAGCATTTATTGAGATAAGCATGAGCCAAATAAGAAAAGACCTTTTAGCAAATAAAGATCAATGCGTATAGAAGGTTCTTCATTTATACAAAGATAAAAATGTAAGGGCCATGAGAATAGATCAGTTTCTTAGGGGGAAGCTGTGTGGCAAAAGCCACACATGATTTACGCTGATACATACATTCAATTTGTATGATCACATTTAAATTATATTATGTAGATTATGTACCCATGTGCTGGATACAGGAAAATAATTACTGAACAGAGTTTCTCTTCTCAAAGTCTTTACAATCAAGTTGGTGTGATAAGATGTGTAACATTGGACAAGTAAAGAACATATTATGAGGCATAGACATAAAAGCAGTAGGTAAGGGATAGTGTGATGTCATTCTTACGTTATCCAGGAAGGACTCCTTGGACTTAAGGGCACTTCAGATGTGTCTGCTGAAAAATGAGCAGGATTTGGGTGGATGAAGAGAAACAGGGAGAGCAAATTGAAGGGCCAAAATTAACAAAGATACTGTAGCAATGGATTGTTACTTTGGTGGGATGTTCTCCCAGACTAGCTTCAGTTGTGTGATAGTGATCACTTGGATCAGTAGTTCTCAAACTTTATGATACTGAGATCCCTTTACATTCTTTAAAATTATTGAACATGCCAAAGAATTTTTGTTTATGTGGGTAATTTCTATCAGTTTGTGTTAGATTTGAGAAATCAGAAAAATGAGAAATTTTAAAACATTTATTACTATATTTAAAATAACAATACTAAATCTCTTACAAGTTAAAATAAATAAAATATTTTCATGAAATACAATTACATTTTCTAAAACAAAACATTTTTGTGAAAAGAGTGACATTGTTTCTGCAAATCTTAAAAGAAGACAGCTGGTTCTTTTATCTGTGTCTGCATTCAATCTGTTGGAATATGTTGTTTTGGTTGAAAAAGCTGAAGGAAATCTGGCCTTACATAGATATGTGGTTAGAAAGGGGAGAAGTATTTTAATAGCATTTTCGAATAATTGCAAATATTCTTCTGTGATATTATACTAGAATTTGACAAGAAGTCACTTCTTTTTTTTTAATGTTTATTTTTGAGAGAGATAAAGAGCGAACAGGGGAGAGTAGAGACAGAGGGAGACAGAGGATCAGAAGTGGGCTCTGGGCACACAGAAGAGAACACAATGTGGGGCTTGAACTCCCATGAGATCATGACCTGAGCAGAAATTGGATGCTGAACCAACTGAGCTACCCAGGTGTTCTGATAAGAAGTAATTTCTTAAAAGTTAGTTGCAGTCATAGAATCTGAAACCAAGTTAATAAACGTTTCATATTCTGCTACATTATAATCTATTGGTCTATTGTAGACTTAGGGTGGATCTTATGCCTGTGTGTAATTCTGTGACTTCATGCACTGGTCACTTGGAAAATATTAGTTTGTATCGATCTTCCATATACTGACATATTCCATTAAACAACATCAAAAGATCACATTTGTTATATCATTCCTCCATCTCTTCAGAAAAGTCTCTAACTATTGGGAAGCTGTCAAGCTCATGGTGGCAGACACAAGTTTTGCAGCGTTCTCGTTTTCACTTGAAAGCTAGATTCTTATCATTGGCAAGTTCTGTCAGTCCTCTCCCTTGAGCTGACAAGGTCATGTCATTCATTTTAGAGACAATGCCTGACAAATACCCAAATCTGAAGGACTATTGTTTGTCTGTCCATAGTTCATTCAGGTAAAAATCTATTCCTTGAAAAAGTGACTTGTTCAGTCCACAAATCAAATGAATGCACAAGTACTATCCCAGCTTTGGTATACAGCAAAAGTGATTTGTGCATGCTTCCTGTTTTGTCATGCTAAATATTAAAAAGACATGCATTCTTGTGTTGAGATTGATAAAATTAATCAGTTTACTTCTCTATCACACTGAGGACATTTTTAAGTTCTTATGTAGCATTGACTTTTTTTTTTTTTCTGACTTTGTGGCAGTGAAGACTAAAATAACCGGCCACTACTGCCTTTTGGAGTCTTGATTTGTGTGAAGGTGTCAGTAGTTCTATCCATCACTGCTTTTTATCATCAGTGCAAATGTCAGCAGAAAGAAAAAGGCAAATAATGTCTTTGTGTTATTATGAAAATAGTTTTGACCACATGTCCCCCTTGAAAGGTCTTAGGACCCTCAGGAGTGTGTGGAATGTACTTTGAGAACTAATGATCTAGAGTTAGAAGGTATGCCTATATACCAGGTATTATGCTGTGATTTAAATGTACTAACTTATTTAGTTCTCAAAGCAACTGTCTTTAGGAGATCATACCACTATCCCTACTTTACCCATGAAGGCACTGAGGCCCAGAGGTTACCCTTCCAAGGTCACACAGGTGGGACACAATAGAGACATAATCTAGCTTTAAGCCAATTGGTATACCTGCCTTGCTTCTGAACCGAGTTGGATAATTGCCATTCGTTCTGAACCCATGGCTGGTTATAGGCAGCTTGAGTCTCACATTCATTGTAGATGGTTCTGGTATCACCAGTGTCCTGATAGGAAAGAGTAACCAATGAGAAAGGCATGGGAATGTGGGAACCTCTTCCAAGTTCTATCTGCTAGATACCTTCCACTGCCTTCAGGATCCACCCCCCACTCTTTCCCTAACCTTGCAGTTACCTGCAGTCTCTGATAACAAGTGCCAGTGTGCACCTTTATAAGCCTGAACCTGGAGAGGAAAAAAGGATTGTGAGGAGGAGTTTGTCTGTAGGAACTTTGGTGGAGGGAGGCTGTCAGTCAGCCTATCACCAGCCTAGAAAAGGATCCTAGGGAATGTATTCACCAACCTCACGATTCTCCATGCCTTCAATTTTCTGTTCCACCTTACTGAAGGAAGCCAGAAAGCAGGAGTGTTCCCTGATGCAGTGGAAGGTGTTTGATTGGCATATCTTATATTTCAACTTGGTATTAAGTTTTTCATGTTATTCATATAGCTAGAAGATAAACTGGTATTGGTCAACAATTGTGCTGATGACCTACTTTAGATATCACAATGATTCTTACTGGCCTGATGGTGAGTAGAACTTTCTCTATAGGCCTGGTGCTGGCTCCTCATTTACAGGGCTTGCATATGGTAACACACTTTTTCCCCTTTCCTATCTGTCTGGATTGAAACTATTGTGTCAATAGTTTGTGTCAATTGCTCTAGGATGGAGAGCCTTCAGCTCCCTACCTGAAGTAACTAAGTGGGAATGGCAGCTGTTACTTTATTTCTAGATCCTAGCTTCATGTGTCCATTTGTCTGATATCTTGTCAGCTCTCTCTCCAACTGATTCCAGGACTTCAATCTCAAATGCTTTTTGCACTGCTCCCCAGAATTCTCCAGCCCTACTGGTGACCATCACTTAGTATCCACACCTGTTCTTTTTGGAGATACAAACATGAACTAATTAGTCTTTAGTCAATAATGCAAATAAAGAAGAATTGCAGGAGTACATACTTGAAGCACTTTGCCACATGGCCAAGGGGCTGAGTCATCTATGCACTGTTCAGATACATCCACTGAAGGTTACTATGATCATTAATTTTTGTGTCATCTTGGCTAGGGCATGATTCCCAACCATTTGGTCAAACACCAGTCTAGATGTTGCTGTGAGTGTGCTTTTTAGATGTGATTAACATTTAAATAAGTAGACTTTAAATAAAACCAATTACACTACAAAATGTGGATCAGCCTCACCAGCTGAAGGCCTTAAGAGAAAAGACTGATGTCTCTTGAGAAGGAAGGATTTCTGCCTCCAGGCTGCCTTTGGACTTGAATTTTAACATTAACTCTTTCCTGGGTCTCTAACCTGTTGGATTGCCCTGTAAATTTTGGGCTTGACAGACTCCACAATTGCAGGAGAAAATTCCTTAAAATAATTCTCTCTATATATACATTCTGTTACTTCTGTTTCTCTGGAGAACCCAGACTTAAATGGACCTTGATTTATGTATTTGGAATCTGAGTATACAGGGAAAGGTATTCAAGAACACAACCTGGTTGGCTAAAAATGTGCAAATCTCTTAAGCAATTATAGTGGTTAGTTCATTATTTTTAGACCTGGCTGCACATTAGAATCAACTACAGAGATTGAAAAAATACTGATGCCCAGGCCTCACTTCAGATCAATGAAGAATCTCTCAGGAGTGACCCTGGCAGTGGGATTCTAAAAGACTCCAGGGCAATACTAATATGCAGCCCAGGTCAAGACTCAGTAACTGTAGGCAGTCTCTGGGAAGAGTTGAAGGCAGTTCTGAGAAAATACAAAGAGAGCCCTTCTTCCTGGGGCATAAAATGCAGCCACCTGTAAGGGACAAATTAACCAGGAACAATACTCACGCTGATTACACCTCTTCACCCCTAGCATTCACCACCAGCTCACTGGAACTTTCAGTTTCAGGAAACTATAATTTATGGAATTTCTTTGAAGATGCCTCTGTGAATAATGCATATCTGTCTACTGTCCATCAAATGATTTTGTCATTCTGAGTGGGTATGACCAATATGAATAGTCAGAATTGAGCTCCTGCTGGACATGAAGGAGGATCACCCTTCTATTCATAATTATCTTATGTCATTGGAAAAGAGCTTTGCCCTGGATTCACAAAAGACTTTGGCTTGACACGCTACCTTACCGTAACCATATGCTACTGTGCAGGCTAAAAAAATAGTGTCTTTGAACACTGACTGGAATTATATTCATTTCCCCCCAAGATAAATAGATTCTATTGAACATATTCATTTTTCAAAGACCACTCAGTATCAAGGAACATGCATCTGATCTTTAGGTGGGTGGTGCTGTTAGAGCCAGATGAAGTCAGTGGAGGCAAATTAGTGAAGGTTGTGCCCCAGGCCTAACCTCTCCTTGGTCTAGGGGCCATCCCATTGTTGCTGTAAGGTTCCCTCTGCTAGAACCTTGGCCTCTAACCCTAATTTATTGAGGTGAAGCTTGAAAGTGGAGCTATTTTTACCTTTTGGGCACAATGATAGCCAGCACGGAGAAGGAGTGTGCTGGGCAGCAAAGTTGCAAGGGATGTGAGTATTTGCCTTTGTTCTTTGTGCATGCATTTGCTCCCAGGAACTTTTCCCACCAGGTGAGGTGCCTGGCCTGGGGAGGTGACTGTGTATATTGTGAGGACTTTGCCAAGCTACTGCCTCCACCTGCAATGATGCTACTGCCCACCTGCAACAGTGGTACCACTTTGCAGACACAGTCACCTTTATGACCTCATGCTGTTCTCGTTTTGTTCAGGCAACTATGAATATCACCATTTGTGGGCAAAGAAAATCATAAAGAAATGATGACATCCTGTCGGTGCTTGTTCTTACATGATTAGGGAATGGAAGCCCTAGGGCTGGAACCCCGTCCCAATTCCTATTCTAACACTTTTAAAGCCAATGCTGTATTTATCTGCTTCTCTTTACCAGGAAAGAGGTGTTATTTGTGCATACCTTTGAAAAGAGAAGGAAAGGTTCTTTGGAGAGAGAGGAAAGTTGGGAGCAGCTGCCAGTGTCCCTGCTTTGGGTCCCTGTAAGCAGGTGGTGTTCCAGGGGCTCCTCACACACAAGGCCCCATGAAAGGTGAAGAGAACATGGCACTGCCCCAGTGCTCACAGGCCCTACTGGGCAGTGGATGAGTGGAGTAGCTCCTGGAGTGCCTGGATCCCTTGTTATCAGGGAAAGGCCCGAGAAGGGCCAGGTCTGGAGAGTCTCCATGGCTGGAAGGGGCCAAGGGGCCAATGAGAAGCTGACATTCACTGCAGCTCTGGAGCACATGGACTGGATGATTGCAGGCTGGGGTGGTTGGAGGGAGGGAACTAGGGGGAGGCAAGCCTACCCCAGAGAGATGGAGGCCCTGTCTGGAGGCCTTGTGTAGTGGGTGGCAGAACAGTTTGCCAAGAGTGAAACTGGGTGCACGTTTGTATGGCTCAGAAGTATGGGACAGTGTGTGTTTTCCTATGTAATCTGATCAATGTTTATTATTACAAAAACTTTATCTTTGACATTAATAAAAGGAGAACAAGTATTCAGATGATAGGAAGTCAGTTCACCTTCCCTCAGTCCAGGTCACATTGTTCCAAAGCCTGACCTCAGTGAGTGTGTCAAGGGGGTCTACACTTCTGGCACGCCACAGACTCCATCAGCTACTATCATCCCCCAACAACCAATGTGAACTGTTATTTTGCCTTCCAAACTAGCAATGAAAACATGGTATTACTCAAGGATAGTGAGAAATTTTTTTTTTATGAAAATGAATGTTTAAGGATGCTCACTGCAGTATTATCTATGGTGGCAAAATCTGAAAACAAGCTAGGTGTTCAAATAGGAGAATAGGTTAACACACAACCCTACAGTGAAGTTTTTAGAAGTGGTGTTTCAATAAATATTGAATGGCATGGAAAATGCTCAAATTATATGGTAAAAGAAATAAGAAACAATAAATAATATAAGAAATAATATGGGGCACCTGGGTGGCTCAGTTGGTTGAGCGTCCAACTTCAGCTCAGGTCATGATCTCACAGTCCATGAGTTTGAGCCCCACGTCAGGTTCTGTGCTGACAGCTCAGAGTCTGGAGCCTGTTTCAGATTCTGTGTCTCCCTCTCTCTGCCCCTTCCCACTCATGCTCTGTCTCTCTCTGTCTCTCAAAAATGAATAAACGTTAAAAAAATTAAAAAAAAAGAAATAATACATAAATTGATATAATCATTGTTTCCAACATCATAAAATGTACACACATACACACACACACACACACACATTTATACACATTTATGCATAAAAAACCTTTTAAGGGAAACATCAAAATATTAGTGATTAGCTCTGGAGATTATAGGATTAGTTAATGATGATTTTCTGTTCTAATCTTTTACTTTTCTATATTCTTAAATTATCTACTTTGAACATATTTTTATTACTAGAATAAACGCAAATGTTATTAACATACACAGAAGATCCCCATAAAGTTTGTTCTATTAGTTTTAGTTAGAAGCAAGATGAGGTAGAAGAAAGTCAACATGTTTCTTGCATCTGTCATTCATTCATTTGTTCAGCATTTATTGAGAAACTAGTATGTCCCAAGGTTGTACAGCATTGGGATCCAATGTTGAGTGATGGGAGATGAAAATAGAAAGGTTGATCTTGATCATGCAAAATAATTAGGGCTTTCTTTTCTAGGTCAGTGTTGTTCAAATTGTGGGTGTCAAAATCCAGTCACAAGTCGTGAAATAACTTGGTGGGTTATAACCTGTGTTAAAATAAAAAAAAAAGAATACAAAGGACTAGAATAGAAAATATCAGAGTATATCACCTATATTAAGTATTGTTTGTGAAATTTCTTTTTATTAACCTAAAAAACACTTTTTATTCTGAAGTAACTCTAGATTCATGGGAAGTTGCAAAGAAATGCACAGGGAGGTCCCAGGCACCTCACTTCCAGCTTCCTCCAATGTTAACATTCTAAACACAGTCCTGCAATACCAGAAAACTGACATTGGTATAATCAATAGAGCTTCTTTGGATTTCACCAGTTTTGTACACATTAATTTGAGTGTGCACGTAGAGATCCATGTGATTCCATTGCACATGTAGTCTCATGTATTCACCACCATAATCAAGATACAGAACTCTATCATTACCATAGGTCTCCCTTAGCCACACCTACCTTCATCCCTTCCCAGCTCCTGCCAACTACCAATCTATTCTTCATGAAATATACTTTTTACTTGTGTGAGTGTGTGTTCATACATGTGTGTCAAGACATAAAATGTACTTCTGTGAGTTATAGTAAAAAAAAAATTGAAAGATACCACTGCATGCTACAGAAGGATTGTAGGCTGGGGTGGGGAAAGCATAGAATAATCATTTTTATTTTAGAGTTCATTCTGACAAGAGTATTGAAGACGAATTGAAAAGAAGAGTGAAGTGTGGGCAAAGAGGCCAGCTCTCTGCCTCACCTGCGATGCGTTATCTAGGAATGATATAGACCAACTTTCCTTCAGTTGCTCAATCTTTCTTTCCTTTTCCCTTCCTTAGATCATTAAATATGATCTATATAATATGACATCTCTGTTGTATAATTTATTATATGCATAATATAATATATGAAACTATACCCCTTTATGATATATAATAATAATAATAATAATAATAATAATAATATGACATTCCCTGCTAGCCTTAGCAATTCTGTGCTACACTCCTCAAAATCTTATGTCATATAATGACAGCTATATACCCACTAGTTAATTAGGATGGTGACATGGTTAATTAATTATATTTCACAATAATTAATTAATTAATTAATTATTTCCAATTATTTATTTTTCATGATAATTAACTCCATCCATGTTAGTGATAGTGATATTATGGTTCTGGTTATTGTTATTTGTGTTTGATTTCCTTCACTATTCTTTTATTCTACTCTGTGAATTTTTTAATTCAAAATACTGAGGTTGGTTGATTTAACTCACCATTATCAGTAAAGTTTGTCATTATCATTAAAGGGTAGCAAGCAATTTAAACAGTCATCGTTACTGAGGAAGTTAGGACATGAGCCATTTCACAGACAGCAGTGAATTTCAGTTCTGGTTTATTATGTATCTACTCTTAGTTCTTTTTTGCAATTTGCATTGGAGGGGATGAATAGAAACATGGGATGTATAAAGGGAGTTTCAAGAGTACTTTGTAGGTGAATGATGTGAATACTTACACACCACATTGGCTTTTTTTGTTTTTTTGTTAGTTTTCAGATTTCATGGTGGGTGAAGCCACATTTGGAGGACAAAGACAAATATGAACAAAATGGACAGGGCCTATCTAGGTTGAAATCGCCACTAATTAGATGGTATGCAAAAATCTAAAAATAAAATGCTCGGGACTCAGATTTAGTGCATATACAGGGTGTTAGCTGACACACTAAGGAAGAAGACATTGGCAGTCTTAGGAAACCATGGTGATCTTTAACAAAGCGGCTAGTGGGAAATATTCTTCAGGAGTCAGTCGTCAGTGGTCAGTATGAGAATCATAATATTTTCTGTGTCACATCATTGTTACGGGTATAAAATCTACCATATAAAAACAAATAAACAAACAAACAAAAAACAAATCTACCATATAAATGTTGTCTTTTTTTTACTACCATCGAAATACTGTTGATTTACTAAATACTTCTGCTTTTCTTTTATTTAAATGAGCATATCAGAGGTAGGGTGGGAGATGACAGTACTACAAAGGCATTCAGTTCCTTTCCCTTTATAGAAAGGGCTCCAGAACTACACTGTGCACGAGCTACATAGCCACATTCCAATTCTGTTTCACGCCCAACATTGTTTCAACTAATTCTTAAGTTCCAGTCTCTACCAACTCATCTGGTAGATCCCTGCTCTACAAGGGAGCTCTTTGATATTTCTAAAGCCTATTGTCTGTAAAAAGACATTTTTCTTTGCCTTCTTGCCTTTTGACTCTGAATCCATGGTGAAATTTTAAGCATTTTCTCATTAAACAATGACCTGGTCAGAGTGCCAAGATTTGTCTTAAAGATGAAACTTTGCTCAGCCCTAAGATTTTTGGAGCAATGTAACCCTGACTTCCTCACAGTCTGCTGGATGGTCTCAGGAGCCTATTCCTTCTTTGGCAGGAAATGGAGAGAAGGTCATCCAGGAGATCTTCCTGCATTCTGGTCTGGGATTCTCTTTAAGTGTGGATTTGCAAAAGGAAAAAAAATCAGGGTGTCTTGTTTCTATATAGACAGTGCCTTGTTTTTACAGACTGAGCAGCATTATTCCCTTTTTCTTTCCAAGATATTGGGTAATCATTTAAACATATTAGTTAATAGAAAATGATTGGTCAAAAGGGGCTGGATCTTTTTGGCAGAATCTGTAGCTGTGCTCTCCAAATGCTGGAGTTATGGTAAATTGGAATTCTTTCATTTGTCCGGAGCAACTGGAGACTATGATTCTGCTATAGGTGAGTGATACCTCATCAGAGCCCTAACCTCCCATGTGGTCAGCTCAAGTGGGAAGCGAGGAAACCAGAGGGCTGGCAATTATCCTGTTTCTGGGAGTTGAGTTGCCAGTTATTTGAAAAGATGGGAGTAAAAATACCAGTGCAAAGCAATAAACACAGGAAAACTGATGATTTGGAAGGATTGTCAGCGTATTTACTTCAGATAAGCTTTGAACTCAGATGGTACATTAGGCTCTTTCTTTTTCTTTTTAAAAAATGTTTTCTGGAAGAAATGTCAAAAAATCCTAGTAGGGGAGGATTGTGAAGACAGACCCTGGCTAACAGGTGAAGTTCTTAGGCCTCCTGATCCATTGCAACTGCCAGCCCATCATGGTTGAGGAAACACTGATGTTACTATCAGACTGGGGAGGTGGGAAGTTATGACACCTGTTAGCCCTGTGCATGCAGTGTTCTGCTGTTCTTTATCTTTAAAAAAAAAAAAACTATTAGCCTGTGATGGCATGAGGAAGGACTATGGGGTGTGTGAAAGGGAACTCATTGACGGCTTTGAGCAGAAATGGGATGACCTCTGTTGTATCAAACTAACAGACACTGAGTATGATGCCTGTGACTGGGTTATATGGTTCACTTTCCAGACAGGTGCAAATACCCAGAAATAGTAACTAAACTCTGTGCCGAATTGGTGCACTTCTGGGTGTCCCTGGACTCAGAGCTTGTGATGCTATCTTAATGAAATGTGGAAGTCAGGATAATCAAATCTTTAAGCTGTGTCCAATTTCTCTTAAGAAGAGAGATAGCCTGAGGCAAAACACCTCAGGTTTCAGGAGGAAGCAGCTAAGTATGTAAGGGAGGATCATTATCATCAGGGAAAGGAGAGGTGACACTGAGCCTGTCACTTCCCTTGCCCAAGCAACCTGGGGCTATATGAGGGAGGGGTAATGAGCCTATAACCTTTAAGAAGCTAGGCAAAACATCCCCCCCCCAAATATCTTAAAAATGGAGCCAATGATGAACTGAGGAAAAGAGCAGAGTTTGGGAAGAGAAGCTTATATTAGCTGGATAATTGAACTAAGTTTTACTTTGAAACTTGAGTGTGTGTTTTTGTATGTGTGTGTGTGTGCACATGCATGCATGTGTATTTAATGTTTGGTCAAACAAATGTGCCCCAAATTATTAAACAGGCTCTTAACTACAGAGAACTGAGCTTTGCTGGAGGGAGGTTGGTGGGGGATGGGCTGAATGGGGGATGGGTATTAAGAAGGGCACTTGTGATGAGCACTGAGTATGTAAGTGATGAATCAACTGAATTCTACTCCTGAAACTAATATTACACTATATGTTAAATAACTGGAATTTAATTGAAAACTTGAAATAAAAAATGTCCCCAAAGTGGTACTAAGAAGGCAATTATGTAAGATTCTTTGTGTTCAAAGGACTTTATGTACAAATTTGCTCTTTTAAAGGGTACATCATTTGAATATTGGCTCTAGTGCATTTTTATATTACTTTCCAACTTTTGTGTGCCCAATAAATATTTTTCTCTATAATCAGAATCCATGCATATGTGAAATACTCTCGCATGTAAATCACATTCTATTTTAATTTGGGGGAAATATAAAATTTTTATTACAAAATAAACAAAGAAACTGTTAAAATGAAAAAATCTGGTAATATAAAGATTCAAGAATCATATCATGGTAAATTTTACCATATGTGAAATAGCCCTCTCTTGGTAAGACTCGGCTTTCCTCATTGGTTTCTATTTTGTACAATGTTATTTATATTAGTACATTGTGCTTTTTTGTATTATGATCTAGAAATACCATGCCTCTCCCAGTTGATTTTGAGAGGTAATCTTCTGACCCAGTCTCTAAGATAAGCAAGCTATCTAAAACCAAATATGTTTAAAGTTATAAAATAGAAATAGGTCAAAAAATAGGATGATGGTACATTTCTTTTCTGTGAATGAATATATATCACTAATGCCCATGTCAATGCATGTTTGATTACTCTTTTTAAGTGACTTGATTAATAAAGATATCATTTTCTCCATTAGCTAGGATGGAATGAGGAGTTAGGAAATATTTATATAAAACTTAAAAATTATCATTCCTTCAGATGAAATATGTTAGCATGCCTTGGGTAACACTCATATCATGAAATTGTTCTAAATAAAGCCCAAAGAGAAATCTTTGGAGTGTCTCAACTTAGAATTTTGAAGACCTTTTAGTTTCAAAGGCATCCAAGTGAAAATGACCTTTCCATTGAATAATCATCCATTTGTCTTCCCACAACCTCCGAACTTTTTGGTCTTCAGTTCCTTAACACAGACCACATCACTAAATACTCCCTCAGCTCCCAAGCACTTGAGCCTCTTGGGCCCCCCTATCTCAACGGTCATTCTTACCATGTAAGAATAGTCTTCCATTTCTCACTCTTTCTTCAATACGAAGGTCAAAACTTAAGGTCCACCCTCTAAAAAAATACTTTCCTGTTTACACATTAACTTAGCTTCTTTTTGATCTCATTCCTACAGAAACTAAATTTGGTCACATTGCTCCTAGCATGTTGTGAGCTTCTAGAGGGGGATTTGCACTATTTTATATTCTGTACCTGTTGAACTTGGCAGCTTTTAGAAGTCTATGATTCATATAGGGCCATACTTAAGAGTGATGATTTTTCTGTCCCTCCCCCCAACCAAATCCCTCATATTTGTGCACATGTAAAATCAAGAGTCTCACTACATGAACAGTGGAAAGGGGACAGTATGTCTCACATGGGTTGTCTGAAAGACTTCTGGGAAGAGGGGTGTCACCAGTGGGGTTTATCAGTTGATTGTGTGTGTACTTCTATCTCCAGCAAAGCATGACCTCCTTCTTCATGGGCAGACTCTCTGTAAACTCCATGGATAGAGTCACTATCCAGCCACAGGCAAGAGCAAAAGGTCAAAATCCCCTAGGCTGAACTGCCTCTCTCTGCTTCTTATCCTATGGCTGCCTCTGATGACAGTCTGCCACTCAACAGCATTTCTAAAATGGCATTGTATAATTAAAGAATTCACTGTGGAACATTTAATAATTTAGGATATTGCCTCTAAATCTGGAGGGGCTTATATGTTTGGGAAATATTAAATGTTAGCATAATTTGGCAATTCCAAAAAGTGTATGTGGTAAATCAGCAACTTCACTGTCTTCACCAGCATTGCTCTGCAGGTGAAATGATGTTGTAAACATGGCACCATAACATGGTGTTTCATGTGGGGTGGAGAGAGAACAAGGTGAGACTGACAGATGCAAATTGTAAAATGGAGTTGTGTTCTTTTAGCCTCTCTATAAGATTGTGTGTTATGAAAAGAATATTTGGTTTGAGGTCAAAAATTGCTTTAACTACTTGTATGATTTGGGGCTAGCCATCCAACCTTTCTTTTCCCGTCTCCTTATGTATAAGATGGGGGTGAGAATAGTACCTCTTCAAGTTAAATAGCAGCTAACAAGTTTAAGAGTTTATTATGTGTTAGGCACTTTTCTAATAGCTTAATAATGTTAACTTTTTTCGTCCTCAAGCCTACATGGTCAGTATCATTATGATGACTATTTTACAGATATGAGAGGTGAGGTACAGACAACAACCAACTCTTAAGTGGTAGAATTATAATTATTCAGGACATCTCCTCCAGAACCAGGAAGACACACTGGTTCTCCAACACTGGTTCTTCACATCCTGTGAACCATCTACACAGGATGGTTGTTCAGGTCAAATTGCTTCTCATGGAAAACACAAATATTAGATGTTACAGCATTCAGGATGATGTAGGTATAAACATATACCATTCTTTTGCTGGCTAGTGTGTAATTGTGTTTTGAGGAGTTTGATTTGATCCATGTCCTATTCAGATTCACAGAATAATAAACCACATATTAATAGGATTATAGACTTCCTGAAATGTAGGCTGAAAAAGCAAAAGCTATCTGAACATTGGAGATCAAGGTTAAACCTTTTTGATTACTCACGTTGCATTTTTTTTTTTTTGTATTAGCTAGGGACAGCTTGAGAGGCAGTTGGGGTAGAGTTATTAATAACAAGGCTTTGAACACTGGCTTTGCCACTATTATCTTCAGGATAGTAGGAATATCACTTGGTCTCTGTGCCTTGGTTCTCTTTATAAAATGTGAACAATAGTGTTACCTTCTTTACAGGTTGTGGTGAGGATTAAGGTAATATGTGACCAGCATTTGGAAGAGTATTTGGCACACAGTGAGCTCTTCCTATAGAAATTAGCTATTATTATTTAGGCTTTTGCAGAATATACTTTTTTTTTTCAAAATTAGTAGAAATCGCATCTAAAATAGGCAGACAGTGGCAGATTTTTCTCTGATAGTGTGCATGTGAGGAAGGGAAGTATGGGGAGACAGAGAGTGAGTGAGAAAATATGAGAATATATAGCATACATAAACTAGACAAAAACTCATAGAGACAGACAGTGGTGACTTGGCAGGGAAAAACATGAAAATGCATTCTGGGGACTATATGAAACCCCCAGTGGGAGATCCGTAAAGGAATCCTAGAAGGCAAATGGGCCCCTGGCCTCTCTCAGGACAGCCTGGTCCTCACTCAGACACAGGTAGGAGCTGGTTTGGAAGGCAGGTGTCTGCCACAGGCTAGAAACTGGGGGAATCTGATTCTAACTCATTCTCTCAGCGCTATGGAAGCTCTATTCTATTGCATTTTTCTTTATGTAAGCCAACATTTTTTCAGGACAGATGTTCAGGGCCCTCTAAAATAAGCTTATTTTTCATAGCAGGCATAATCTGAGATGAGCATATCTCCAGATTCAGCAGAATGGCTTCCGTGTACAGCTGGAGCTTACATTTCTTAGCATGTTAGCAAGTGTCAGAAGTACTCCTCAAAAGATATTCCTTTATTAGCATCCTCTTTTTAGTAGTTTGGATTCAAGGCATTGAAATATCTTCAATCACACCACATTTAAGTAAAAATAAGGAAAACACATTAATAAAGATGCCATATACCATATATCTTTGAGGATGAGGAAGAAAGTCAGCTTGAAATAGTGAACCAGTTGAAAAGCATGTCTTTGGAGAAATTTAGAATTTAATTGTTTCCAGTACCAAAAGAGACAGATTCTCATGAGTTTTACACCATGTGAATCAGTTCTGACTCTTGATTTTGGTTCAGGTCATTATCTCATGGTTTTTGAGTTTGAGCCCCGTATTGGGCTCTGTGCTGACAGTGCGGAGCCTGCTTGGGATTCACTCTCTCCCTCTCTCTCTACCTCTCCCTTGCTCTCTCTCTCAAAATAAATAAATAAACTTAAAAAAGACCCACATTAAACCATGTGAATCTTACTAGACCTGCTTTACTGAAAGTACTGATTTTTAATTTTGCACAATTAATGTCTGTGAAAACTATCACATTTTAAATGCAACCTTATTTATATCATCAACTCATTTAAAAGTTTAAATTATTCATCTTAATCATTATCACAATTCTGGAGAGATTCAAATTAATATGCTTTTATGTTTTTAAGAAAGGTGTCAGTGCTTCAGTGCAGCAGATGTTTTAAAATAAACAGATGAAGCATTATACATGATTAGTTTTCTGAATTGCCAAGCTTTTCCTTAAGGTTCTGTATGTGGTTGGGAGAAAGGGTGAAGGCCCAGTGGGGGTATAAAATAGAAACCAGTTTGAGATCATACTGACTGGATTCAGAGTCCTAGTTCTATTACTTTATAGCCTTGATATCTTAGACAAGTCAGTAAACCTTCTGAGCCTTAGTCTCCTCATCTGTAAGGTACAAGTTTTAAAGTAAAGGTGAGAGAGTGTATATAATAAATATATAAAAGACAGTGTATATAAAAAATAGCAAGCTCAGTTCTTGATATCTGTTACTCTAAAGATGGTGATTTTTATTAGTAGTGTAGTGGTTTTATAATCTTCCCACAAATTGTTTGATTCATCTCCCTTCAGAAAGTGGAAACTGATTGTCCTCCCTCTGGATGTGGACTGAACTTAGTGACTCATAATTAATAGAATGTGGTTGTAGTGATGATGTGTAATTTCCAAGACTAGGTCCTAAAGAGGAGACTTTTGCTGTCAGCTGCCATGTTGTGATGATGTCTAAGCAGTCTGTGGAGAGGTCTGCATGGAGAAGCCAGCATCGGAGAGAAACAGACCTCTTGCCAGCTTTCAGCTCCAAATTGCTGGCTATGTAAGTGTGCTGCCTTAGGAGGGGATTCTCCAAATCAGTCAAGCTTTCAGATGACTGCAGTCCTGGTCAACATCTTATCTGCAGTCTCCTGAGAGATCTTGAGTCAGAACCATCCTGATTCCTGTGAGATGATAAGTGTTTCTTATTGTAAGTCACTATATTTTGAGGTAATTTGCTACACAGCAAAAGACAAATAGTACAGTAAAGATAGCAGCAAAACATCCCAGAATGGGATGAAAATCCTAAATTAGTTAGCAGCCTCTGCCTGTGTCTAGGCAGTTGCAGTTGATGCTAAAAATCAAAGGGGTGATTAACCTGCTAATCTATCTATTTGTTTAGCAAATGTACTAGGTGCTAGCTTTGAATAAGGCCTTTCATGGGTCCTGGGAGCCATGTGAGCTGCAGGAACTAGGATGAGTTACTAGGAAGAGACCAAGGCTCCCAGTGGTCTTTATGCTCCAGATCTAACCAAAGTCTTAATGTTACCTCCTCAGGATCTTCTGTTCATCCACGTCTCTCACTGCCACCTCCCTTATGCACACCACAATTGTCTCTTCCCAGGATCCCTGGCTTCCTGCTTACATTCTCATCCTATTAAATAATGTACATCTATAATTATGAATTATAAGTAGCTAGAATGAACTATGTACATGAAATCAAATTATTTCCCTGCTTAGAACATTATGGTGTCTCTCCATTCACTTTGAAAACAGTCAGACCTTTTCTGGATTATGAGAGCCTATATGATTTGAATCTTAATTACCTTCCTTTTTTAATACATTATCTCCCACCACTCTCTGTTGGTTGATTATGTTTCAGTTACACTAGCCTTCTTTCTGTTCCTCAAACTCACTGTGGGATATTGTCACAGAAAGGGTCCCAATAAGTCACCTTTCCCTGTATTCATGTTCTTCTGTGGCCCTCCAATATTAACTTTGACTTGATCCTGTGACTTATTTTGACCTATGAGACAAGAACAAAATTGACATAAGAGGAGGCTTGAGAAACACTACACATTGGACATTTTTTTCTCCTTGGGTGCTTGTGGAAGAAGCCTGAATTACCCTGATGTTTCATGAACAACACATGGCTCAGTTCCCTTCATTATCTCTGCCAACCTTCACTCAATCTCCAGACATGGAGTGAGCCCTATACATGAGTGAGTTCAGTGGTCATGGGATGCAGTGCTATAGCTGAGCCCAGCCAAAACTGCTAACCTACTGTGACAAACACATGATGTGTTAAGTCACTAAGTCACTAAGCAGTAGAGAACTGCTACACACCGACCTTATTCCTATCCCTGGGTCCTGATACTAATTGTCCCTTCTGATTTGTACGTTTTCTTCTACATCTGCTACAGAGGGCTCTTTTTGGTCAATTAGATCTCAGTTTAAACCTCAGGATGTAAAAGGCCTTGCCTGACCACTCATCCCAAAGGGGTCTTATAGTCAGTCACTCTCTGTCATGTCATTATGTTTTTCCTCAAATCATTATCTCCTGTTTTCTTGTTCACCATATTTTATCACATCTAAGACACTGTTGGTTGTAATACATTCCCATTTCAGAAATTTTGAAATGTGGAAAAATGAGTGCTTTGAATTGATGAAATACAATATTTGATTATGTATTACTTCCTGTCTTCCTGAGAATATAGGCTTCATGAGAGTAGAGACCTCCTACTTGGTCTTGCCCCCCTTTAATCATTCTCTACACTAGAGTTAAAATAAATTTTCTAAAACACTAATATAATCACACCACTCTTCTACTTAAAATGGTTAACTGGCCCCTCCTCTTAGGATAAAATCCGAGATGCCTACATGGCTCCAGTACCCTTAACGATTGGAATCTTGATACATTCATCCAGATTCAGACCACCCTCTGCTTTGCTTTTCTCCAGCAGCACCTATCTTCTGTCAGGTCTTAGACCACATAATTCTGGCCTCAAAGCCACTACCATGCTGACTCTCTGCCAGTTGTTCTTCACCAGCCTCTCTGCCTGACTGCTTTGTGCCAATCATCCATCCTCAATTGTTACACCCTCTGTGAAGCCTTCTCTGCCCCTCTCAACGGACTTAAATTCCTCTCTCACAAAACCCTACACCAATAACTATTGTAATAATTATAAAATATTTGTACAATAATTTATTTCATACATGTATTTAATACCTACTATGTAGCAGACACAAATTTAGGCACTGAGTTCACAGAAGTAGATGGAAACAACAAAAATATACACCCTAATGGAGTCTATGTTTCACTGAAGGCAAATAGTCAATAAATAAAATGGATATAGAAGAAGTAACATGTTAATTAGTGCTTGGAGAAAATTAAGGAAGGAAAAGGGAAATAAGAAATCCTAGTGGTTAAGGGGCTGCAGATTTACATAGAATGCTCATGAAAAGCTCCAGTGAGAGGATGACATTTGAGTAAAAACTTGGAGATAAGTAGCAGATATTTGGGGAAAAACAGTCTGGGATTGAGAATAGCAAGTCCAAAGGTGCTGAGGCAAGATCCTGGTCACTGGTGATGAATTTTAAAAACATTTCATTCCATAATTTTCACAGTGCACTAGTGGAAGAAGTAGAGAAAAAGCAGTTTATTTTTCCTTTAAATACATGAGCCTTTACGTGAAGATACAGTCTCACAGAATAAGACTAAAGCACAGGCAAGTTGTACTTGTGTCTTGCGAAAGAGGCAAGTCCAAAGAATTGGTTTCTCAACTCTTTATTAGATTCTGTGTATGCAGAGGGAGGAAAGAGTCTGGTGGAGTCATCCTGAAAGGGTCCACATAGAAAGTAGGTCTTGGTTGTCAAAGGAGGAGCAATTCTTCCACCAGTGGGACCCAGCAGAGACAGCAATCTAGGACCTGATGTAGGTCCTGCAGTCTTAAGTGGGCCTTGAGACACAGTCACTGGGCCTTCTCTCACATAGAGCCAGCTGGATATACTCCTAATTGGGAGAGAATGGCCAAGCATCGGGGATCAAACCAGCCAATATCATCTGCAGGAATAACCTAGATACTTATTGAACTGTTTTCTTCTCATCAGTGGGGTCTAAGTACTGATGCTGAGGCTGCACACATGCACAGCCCATAACCTACCAATCCTTTTTGAACACATAACTAAAAGCCAACTCCTCACATCCATTTCAAACATAGAATCGATGCATAAAATGATGCATTCTAAGCAAGTTGCATCAGTTAACTGTACATCTTAGGATCATAGACATCACTTTGGAGTCTGATGACTGAAGAACCTGACTACAAAGCAAAAGGAGATTAGCCAACCTAAAACCTCACCAAGACACCTGGGAGGAAAAATAATGAACTGAATTCATGTCAACATATACATAACAGATATCTAATAATTTCCTGAAAGCAGGTTTTGTTAAAAGTGGGAGAGAATAGGAGAGTCCTGAGTGTTCAAGTGTGAAACTGACATGGAGGAAAAAGGGAGGATGCAAAACACAACTCTGTCAAGTTCTAAACTTTATTCAAGAACTCGCTTAATTTGGCTGTTTCTTTTCTCAGTGGAAAGGGGATCTTGGCCCATAATGTTCTTGTCAAGATTTATTATTTACCAAGGCTTCAAATTCATTGCTTTTTCTCCAGATAAAATATATGATATTTTTATGATTCTGTTCAATATTTTGTTCATTTATTTTATATGTTTATATTTATCCAACAAATAATGATCATTGCCCTGAAATCAGTTGTATCGAGATGGACATGTGAAGATCTTTTCCTATGTATCAATGGTTTCTAAATTTGTCTGTGTAACAGAAAAGACAATACATAAATTTAATAACTTAACCACTATAATGTTATATAATTTAAAAATATGAACAGCTGTAAGTTAGTATTCTGCTGAACATCCTTCCAGAAACTATTTTATTGCTTTCTCTCTTTCTTTTTCTCATGTTTGTTCATTACCTAGGTAGTTTTAAATACATTCCTAATAGGAAGATACAGACTTCCCCATTATAGATATTAAACATATATATGATTATAATAAATCAATTAAAAATCCTGAAGCCTTGTACAAAGGATGGTTTTGTTAAATTCTTAATGTAGTCAAATAATAGAGGTTTAGATTTTAAATATTTTTGCTGTATTAAACACCATCATATTTAACATCTTTGTGTATACATTTTCCAGATGTGGAATTATTAAACTATCCTGTGTAAGGGCTGCACTCACCAACATTACACAAATGCCAGCTGTGAGGGAATGCATGCTATGTATATCATGGCATTTTGTGATTCAGGTAAAGTTGATTATTATCATTTTGTTGATTTTGGGTTTCTGTAGATGTGCGATGCAGAAATTGGGGGAGGGGTTAGTTATAGGAATATTTGTTCTGTTAAAGTCTGTTGCTACTTCTAAAACAACAACTTCATCTGAGTAGACAAAGAAAGAAAAAAAAATATGCCTTATTTTAGGCATAGTCCCATGTTTAATTTTGAGGCAAAGCCCCTAAGAGTGCTGCAAACAGCAATGAATGGTGTGGATCAAAGATCTGTTTCCCTGTATGGTGGAATACCAATTTATGCTCTATTTTGCTAATGAAAATAGAATTGGCAAACAAAATGAGCATCTAACAGGGTATTGGGCTCAATACTTTACAGTATTTCTTGTTTCATGCTCATAGTACTCTAACAGCAACTACCTTGAAGTAGCAGAGAAGTTGAAGTCACTGATTCAAGCAGGATTTGATCTAGAAAGTATCTTGACTATAATACCTTATAGATATGAGGATGAAAATAAACTTGTAAGGAAATTTTAAACAAAATAAATTTTATTTGAGTAAGATATTAACTCATAGATACCTATATAATATTTTTAAAATAAGGTTCACATTAATTTGTTATTTATTCAATTATTCAAAAATATTTATGAGTACTTTCTATTTGCCAAGCACTGGGATGTACAGCGGTGACCAAGGGATACATGGACCTTGTCTTCATAAAGAGATTGGACTGTGGAGGGGACAAGCAGGAAAGCTGGCTGCCACAGGCTTGGGGGCTGAAGCCACTCAGGGTTTAAAAACAAAATGTAGTCCTGTCTAAGAATTCTATTGGGAATATTAGACAGCTATGACATGCAAGGTTCATGGATTTGTTACTTTTTTTTTTTTTTCTAACTGGCCTCATGGTATGACCAGAATTTCAGATAAAGCTTAGAAAAACATGTAACTTTTGGAAACTTGGCAGTTTCTTGAATTTAATGTTTCTCATAATTTATGAATCTCATGGGAAAGTTATTTATCTCTAGTTTCTGGGATTTGCTAGAACTTTATAGAAATTGTCTGACAGGCAGCTTTTGGAGAGAAAAAGATTTGCAAAGTTTGTATTTTGATGTTTTTATTAAAGTCTCTTGACACCAGATTTCCCAGCTGATGAGCCAGATTCATTCAGATGGGCTTCAGTGTGAAAATTGGGTGTGTCCCATGGTGACGCTCATGTCCAGCACTGCCTCATCAGAGCACCCTAATGGAGTGGCCTTGTCACTAGGGCACCAGTGATCTTCTTGTGCAAGGGACTATTTCTGTCTTTGCTCCCTATGCATCTTCAGAATGTGCACTGCCTGACACAGAGTAGTCGCTCAATGATTATTTGTTAAATGAGAGAAGTGTATATCTGGGAAAACTTCAAATACAGAGAGATAAGTGGAATGTTATTAGGTTGTCTGCCAAGGCAGTCCCCTTTCCATATTACAAGTCCCTTTAATCTACTTGTCTCATAGATGTGTAGTATCTGGATAAAAGGCCACCTTAGGTGAACATTATATGTTGAAATGGCTATGATTTCCATGATCTATGCTATTCTTCAATGTCAAGTCAGACCTTTCAGTAAATGGCATCACCATTTCTCAGGATATCCTAGAGAAGCATTTGAAACATGTTTTGAGGAGATGAGTTTGTTGTTAAAATATAAAGTGTGTTTCTGTATGTTTATTTCAAAGAGAATAACAGAGGAAGGATGGTATGTTATAATTATCTTTAATATTGCACTTCTTCAATTATAATTTATTATAACTGAAAGGAACAAGCTCTGAAACCTAGATTAGGGGCTTTTCTGATTTGAGCTGCTGGTCTCAGAGGTATACACATGGTATGTGCTGGATCTGAGCAGAGAATGCTTATATCATGTCAGCAGTCCAGGAGATATCCACAAAACTGTATGGTATTCACTATCTAATTCCTTTCACTTCTTTCAGTGAAGACACTGAAAAAGCTGATTGTAATCTGAGAATACCTCTTTTAAAGAAACATCAAGAGAGTTAGTGCTACTAGAGAAGCTAAAAGATACTAAAGTATTTGTTACAAGTGAGGAAAGCTTTAAAACAATGTAGAATAGGAATTCTATTTTCTACATGTAACACTTGGTGACCTCTCCCCTACCTCAAAAGATAGTGAAAGAGATCTGATAGGGATGGCAACTGTCACTGGTTATGGATGTTACACTTACTTTCTAATGGTAAGACAACAAAAGGCCACACTCTGTGGGTATTCAATGATCAGACAAAACCATTGAGAAGCATGAGGGTCTTACCTGAACATTGATTCAAAGAAGTGTTCTAGCACTGGAAAACACTTAACAATATGTAGAGAAAGGAAACTTGGATTGATGTTTAGGTTGTCTACTAAAATGATCACAAGAGAGGTATAGATGGAAAGCTATTCTGCACACTAATTTTTCCCCCAGCAATTATGGTATTGGTTTTATAGTGTATCTTTCACCTAAATCTTAGGCAGCATCTGTAAAACTATAAATTCTTTCATCAGAATGCCTGGAGTAATTGTAACACTGGTGTATAGATAATTATTGAAGCTTTGTGTGTAGGGATATATGTACAATTTTATCACATTAACTTTAATTCAGTTGAATTCAAAATTATACACTAGGAAGGGTGATATGTATATATATATATATATATGTGTGTGTGTGTGTGTGTGTGTGTGTGTGTGTGTGTATTGGTGTGTTATGAAGCTAAATAAATTATTGAACATGATATGTGAAATGTGTTTTATTCAGTATGATGGGTATTTTATTCAGTATGATGGGTATCATTGTAGGAAAGTAGAATAAGGTAAGCTTATATGTCATTTGATTTGAATATTTAAAATTTGTGTAATGTAAGTGATTTTTCTTATTTGCTGTACAAATTATTTTTCTGCTCATACTGTTTCTAGTGGTATGCCAATATATGTGCTATAAGATAAGTATTTTTAAGAGATATGCCTCCCTAATGATCTAATAATAGTCATTTCAATAAAGGTATAAATAGATAGACATAATTATGAATAATATCTCTAGAACCTTTATGAGTTGGGGAATATAAAATAGGATGAGGTCCATCAGCTGCAAAAGCAAAAATCCTAGGAAACATAATTATCTATTAACTATGTCTTTTGCTGTGTTATTGATGTATAAGGGACGGGGACAGTGGAAATGATTCCATGGAATAATTGGAGGAATGAAAAATGTAAGGTAATTGTTAAGGAGTGTGTGTGTGTGTGTGTGTGTGTGTGTATCGAGATATCTATCTATCTATCTATATCTATCTATATCTATATCTATATCTATATCTATATCATCTATCTATATCTTATCTATATCTATATATATTTCTATCTATCTATATCTATAATCTATCTATATCTATCTATATCTATACTTCATTTTTCCAATTATAGTTATTTCATACTTTCCCACATGATGATTAATGTAAATCAGCTTCCATTTATTAAATACATTGATCTTGTTTCAAATTAATGTACAAGATTTGTGATTAATTGTGAATCAGTCTTATTAGATCTGAGTGTATGAATATGATGTAGTGTACTTATTTTATTGTTTTAATTTTTAAAAGTTTATTTTTATTTATTTTGAGAGAGAGAGAGCATGAGCAGGGGAGGGGCAGATAGAGACAGAGGGAGAGAATCCCAAGTAGACTCAGTGCTGTCAATGCAGAGCCTGACATGGAGCCTGATCTCACAAACCATGAGATCATGACCTGAGCCTTAATTGAGAGTCTGATACTTAAATGACTGAGCGACCCAAGTGCCCCTACTTATTTCTATTTTTAAATGTAGTTATACTTTTAATGTGCTTTTGGAGTTCCTTCCTAATACCTTTTATTATGGTGCTTTAGTCTGTAGCAAGTCTAAAGTAATTAAGATTTTTTTTCCCAAGAGGAGAGGAGAGAAGTAACAATAATTCCTTTCCTGAAGAGTTTCTTTAGTTTAAAATGATTATGTGAGAAAAGAGAATTGAAGAATGTATTTCACATAAGTATTAAACAGCTTTTAATTAATTACTTTATGTCAGAGCATAGAAACATATATTAAATCTATACATTTATAGACACGTTCTTCTCTAGTAGTCTGTCAATTAGATGTTTCTTAGTATTTACAATTACAATTAAGAAATCTAATGTTAGTTTGAATGTCTTTCTCATCTAGGTAAACATTTTTTTTTGTAAAAAATTAGATTCTTTTCTTTATAGAATTTTGACAAGAAAATATCTACATACATATTTTATTTTAATTTAATACACTCTTTTCTTTGTGATACTTGGGGTTCACTTTTGTCCTGATACCCCAAGTTCATCGTCAGCTCAGGAGATTTTCTTTGTGACTATTTCTTCTCTATAACTTTCTTCATTCTCTTCTCCTTCTAATAAGTCAATATTATATGTTTTGGATTCATATTTCTTAAGCTCCCTTCTGTAGTTTCTATTTTATTTTCTTTTTAAGTTCTGGAAGAATTGCTCAAGATGAGGTTCCAAATCACCAATTCAGTTTTCTGAAGCAACAGTTATGCAATAATATTCATTTATTGGTTTATAAATTCTATCAAGTACATTTTTAAATCCCAAAAAGACTTTCTGGTTCTCTGATGATCCCTTTGGCACAACAACCTGTTCTTTTGTGAATGTGATAGCCTTTGAAACCAAGATTCACAGTTCTTGTTTAAACAATAACTTGACCTATTCCTTAATTTTCTGTTTATTTTTAAAGTTTTAATTTAAATTCCAGTTAGTTAACATATAGTGATATATCAAGGTGTATAGCATAATGATTCAACACTTCCATACATCAGAACAAGTGCATTCCTTAATCCCCATCACCTATTTAAACCATCCCCTCATCCACCTCCCTCTAGCACCATCATTTTGTTGTCTGTAGTTAAGAGTCTGTTTCTTGGTTTGCCTTTCTTTCTTTTTTCTCTTTGCCCATTTGTTTTTTTTCTTAAATTCCATATATGAATGAAATCATATGGTATTTGTCTTTCCCTGACTGACTTATTTTGCTTAGTATAGTACTCTCTATCCCCATTCATATACTTGAAAATGGAAAGATTTCATTCTTTTTTATGGATGAGCAATATTCCATTGTGTATATATATATATATATATCCCACATCTTCTTTATTCATTCATCAGTCAGTAGAAACATGGGCTGCCTCCATAATTGGCTAATGTAGATAATACTGCTATAAACATCAGGGCACACATTCCCTTTGAATTAGTAGTTTTGTATTCTTTGAGTAAATGCCTAGTAGTGAAATCGCTGGATTGAAGGGTAGTTCTATTTTTGAACTTTTAAGGAAACTCAACACTGTTTTACAGAGTGGCTGCACCAGTTTATGTTCCCACAAACAGTGAAAGAGGATTCCTATTTCTTCACATTCTCACCAACACCTGTTATTTCTTGTGTTGTTGATTTTAGCTATTCTGACAGGTGTGAGGTGATATCTCATTGTAGTTTTGATTTGTATTTCTCGGATGATGATGAATGATGTCGAGCATCTTTTCATGTGTCTTCTGGCCATTTGCATGTCTTTTTTGGAGAAATGTCTATTCATGTCTTTTGTCCATTTTTAATTTGATTATTGTTTTTTGGGTGTTGAATTATATCAGTTCTTTATATATTTTGGCTATTACCCCTTTATTGGCTATATCACTTGCAAATATCTTTTCCCACTCTGTAGGTTGCCTTTCAGTGTTGTTGATTGTTTCCTTCACTGTGCAGAAGCTCTTTAGATGTAGTTACAATGGTTTATTTTTTTTTAATTTTGTTTCCCTTGACTCAGCAGACATATCTAGAAAGAACTTGGTATGGCCAGTGTTAAAGAGGTTACTGCCTGTGTTCTTTTCTAGGATTTTTATGGTTTCAAGGCTCACATTTAGGTCTTTAATCTATTCTGAGTTTATTTTTGTACATGGTGTAGGAAAGTGGTCCAGTTTCATTGTTTTGCATGAAACAATGGCTTTTCATTGGCTTGCCAGTTTTCCCAACATGCTTTGTTGAAGAGACTGTCTTTTTCCCACTGCGTGTTCTTTTCGATTTGCCAAAGATTAATTACTATGTAGTTGTGGGTTCATTTCTGGGTTTTCTATTCTGTTCCATTGATCTATTTTTGTGCCAGTACCATACTGTTTTGATCACTACAGCTTTGTAATATAATTTGAAGTCCAGAATTGTGATGCCTCCAGCTTTGCTTTTCTTTTTTAAGGTTGCTTTGGCTATTTGGGGTCTTGCGTGCTTCCATACAAATTTTAGGATTGTTTGTTCTGGTTCTGTGAAAAATGCTGTTGGCATTTTGATAGGGATTGCACTAAATGTGTACACTTCTTTTAGTAGTACAGACATCTTAACAATGTTTATTCTTCTAATCCATGAGCATGGAATGTTTTTCCATTTATCTGTGTCATCTTCAATTCCTTTCATCAATGTTTTATAGTTTTCAGAGTATAGGTCTTTCACCTCTTCGATTAGGCTCATTCCCAGGTATCTTACTGTTTTTGGTGCAATTTTAAAGGGGACTGATTTCTTAATTTTTCTTTCTGCTGTCTCATTATTGGTATACAGAAATTCAACAAATTTCTGTACACTGATTTTCTGTCCTGTAACTTTACTGAATTTGTTTATCAGCTCTAGCAGTTTCTAGGTGGAGTCTTTCAGGTTTTCTACACAGAGCATCATGTCATCTGCAAACGGACAGTTTGACTTCTTCCTTGCTGATTTGTATGCCTTTTATTTATTTTTGTTGCCTGATTGCTATGACTAGCACTTCTAGTACCATGTTAAATAACAGTGGTGAGAGTGAGCATCTCTATCTTGTTCTTGACCATAGAGGGAAAGTCGTCAGTTTTTACCCATTTAGGATGATATTAGCTGTGGGTTTTTAATATATGAACTTTATTATGTTGAGGTATGTTCCCTTTACACCTACTTTGTTGAGGGTTTTTATCATGAATGGATGTTGTGTGTCGTCAAATCCTTTTTCTGTGTCTATTGAAATGATCATATTGTTCTAATGTTTTGTTTGTTTACCAGGAGTGTTTTTATTGCTTATTTTGTTTGATTACCCTCTTTAAGGTTGCTGATTTTTTATCAATGACCAAGTGTCTATTTATTTATATTTATAGATCAATAATTAGGTTGATCAATATTAAGGGCCACCAGGAATTTTACAGATCACTGTTAAATTTCCCTTTGAATATGGGAGCTGACTTTGGAGATCTTCATTTAATTCATTCAACAGGCATTTCTTGCATATAATAAATTTGTGAGCTATTGTGAGCTAAGCACTGTTCTGGGCACTTGGGAAACAATAATTTTAAAAAAAGCAACAATACCTGGCCATGAGAAACTTATATTACAGTGGGGAGAGAAAGGCAAGGCAAAAACACAGAAAATACAGATGATGGGTGCTATGGGAAAAATAGAGCAGGGTATAGAGGATTGGAAATGCTAACAAGGAAGGGAGGTTGCAGTTGTAAGTTGAACAGAGGATTCAGAATGGGTCTTATGGAAAGGATGACATTTGAGCAAGGACCTGCCTGAAGCAGGTGAAGAAGCAAGCCAAAGATGAATCAGAGAAGGAGTGTTTCATTACAAGGAAACAATGGGTGTGATGAGACCAAAGCTGGGATGTGCCTGGAATGTTCCAAGAACAGCATGGAGGCAACTATGACTGCAGTGTTTGGGTTGAAGGACAAAAAATTGGTGATAAGGTCAAGGAGTGATGTAGAACTGAATAATCTGGGGTTTTGTGAACTTTGGTTTTTAGTCTGATTGAAATTGAGAACCATCAGAGGTTTTGAGTAAACCAATGACTTAATTTGATTAATATTAAGAGGATCACATTGGCTGCCATGTTGAGAATAATAGCAACAGGGCAAGAGTGAAAGTAAGATGATGACCAGTTAGAAAAGGCTATTGCAATTATCCTAGGGGAACAGTAATGATGCTGGGGCAAGGTAGTAGCAATGCCAGCTGTGAGAGGCAGTGGGATTCTAGATGAATTTGAAAAACAAAAAAAGGATCTGGTGGCATATTGCACATAGGATATAGGAGAAAGATAGGAGTCAAGGATGACTCCCAGATTTCAGGCCTAAGTGTCAAAAAGGAGGAATAACTATTATTGAGACAAAGTTTTAGGGAGAGATCAGGAGTTTAGTGTTGTACATGCTATATTTGAAATACTTGTTAGATATCTAGATACAGACAGGCATTTGGATGTGTACATGTGCAGTTCATGGGAGATATCCAGGGTAACGATAGTAGTTTGTGAGTGACAGGTTTAGTGCTGGTATTTAAAGCTATGAATTCACCAACAAAGTAAGTGTAGGAGAAGCAGTCCAAGCACCAAGCTTACAGGCTTTTCTTGGACCTTCTGATTGGTATGTTTCTGTTTAAGGTATGTGGGAGGGGAATATGCTGATAGGCCACAGACTCCTTCAAGTAAGGAAGGAAGAATTTCCCCTACAGGTGGAGCACATTGGGAGATATTTCTTCCATCTTTGACAGGTTTTTGCTCATTTGGCAACAGTGGTGTGAAAAGGCTAGTTAGGTAGAAGACTACCTTGTGTGTGTCTAGACTTACTGTCCATGTAAGGGGTCCACTGTGACAGATTTATTTCCTGAGAGGAGCAGTTTTGTTGATAGAAACATGAGAAGTGCTGTAGTTATCCTCTGTGTGCACAGAACATAGCATGAACTCAGCCATCAGTGCTTTCAATGGGCTTGCGGAGTTCCATGACGTGGAACATGGAAAAAGTGTTTTTTTGTTTTGTTTTGTTTGTTTGTTTGTTTGTTTTTCTGGGGTTTGGTTAAGAAAATGCATTCATTTAACTTATTTAGAGGTCCCCTCCTTGCCCTGAATTGGATCTTAGGCCATTAGTTTATATAATTAGGTGTCTGGTAATATCATCGTTTTGTTTTTATTTTTATAGAAATTATACGGTTTCCAAATCATTAATATAATCTTAATCCATCTATTTTTTCCCAGTGCTATAATGGATGTGTGTGTGTGTGTGTGTGTGTGTGTCTGTGTGTGTTTGCATTTGCATGTGTACTTACATGAGGATGTGAGAGATACCATTCAATAAGATACGGGAAAATTAGAAAGGTGAATATGGATTTGTCTTGAAGTAGAAGCCATTTAAAAAGTTTCATTGTGTTTCAAGGAAAGATATGTTTTAATTACTCTTTAAAATTTTTCTCTAAAGGCACATGAGATTATAAAATAACCAATCATAAGAGATCCAAGTAAATATTTAAAATATAATTTATATTTTATTTTTAGTCCTAGATGTTAAAATGTTAATAAAAAACATCAAGAAGCTTAAAGTCTCTGGAGTCATTATAAAGCTACAACTGTGTAAACAGCTTGATTCAAATAATATCTAAAGAAGAGTTAACCTTATTAGATATAGTTCTAACAGCAACAGAGCAAAAGGCATGGCAACAATTGTATCTGAAGATTAAACTAGAGAAATGCTCTCCTTACAAAAGCTACAATTAAATGAAACTTTACTTGGTGAAATTTTCATTTGTAATGCAATATTTCTTCTTGTAGTTTACCAATATGGCTTAATTTTGGATCTATAACCAATTTTGCTGCCCACATTATAAAATGAAAAAGCAATTAAAATGCCAAATTCAGAAAACCAATGCATCAGACCATAGGGACATTTTGTGATTGATCATATTATTTGTGATGTGGCAGATATAATAAAGCTGGAGTGGAAAGGAGACATATAATTTTGTGCATACTAAACAAGAAAATAAGGTGATATAGAAAATCCCTTTCTACTGTGCTTTGATCCCAAATCATAGTACTTAATTTATATTTGAAATAATTTCCATAATTAATAATCCCACTCTTTCAAAATAATATACCACACTTTAGTTGGTTTAGGGAATAAAGTTATTTCCAAAAAAGTTTTAAGGAGGTTACCAATAAGACAAAAATAGAAGATATACACTATATATGCATTTAATATACTGAATTCCAGAAAATGGATTGTATTCTTAGTATTTCTATGCCGGAACCACACTGTTAGCCCCCAAATGGAAAGTTTACTGCTGTTTGTAGGTTTGACTAAGACATTTGTTATATAACTAGCAATATCTTTTGGCACTTTAGTAATTAAGTCCCCTTGGAAAAGAGTCAAATCTAGGCTTCTTCCAATATTTTATTTATTTTATAGTACTTTTAATGAGTTATTATCCAGGGATGCTGTTCTGGCTATTTTCCATTGGGCACAACCCCACCTAACCTGTTCTTCTGTGTCTTGCTGTGTACCAGGATGGTTGACCCCAATGGACCATACTACCTGAGTGCCTTTGTCAGTGCCAGGTAGTGAGGTGCAGCCAGTGGGAGAGGTCAGCTAGAGGCTAGAAGGAGAAAGAGAGAGAAGTGGGGGAATTTACCTCTTCCTCCCTGTTTCTGTAGTTTATATTTGGAAGTGGCCATGTCACTCCACATAACTGCAGTTTCTGCCCATTCCTCCTCCACAGTTCCAGCCCTCACAGGGATTTGGTCACATTATCCACTGCCCATCTGTGCCCCTGCTGCTCAAAAGGTGGTAAGATCTTCCCTCAATTCCTGGGTGTCTCAATCTTTTGCAGTTGCCCTTAACCCTGTGCACACTTCTGCAGTTGTCTTATTAAAATCTCTTCAATTGAGTCATCAGAGTAGAATTCTTTTTCTGCCGTCACCCTGCCTGACACAAGCACAATGATGCTGATATGATCAAGCCTGTAGGCACTTACAGAGATTTGAATCTATTCTGTGATGACTTCTGTGCTGCTTGGTAATAGTGATAGCTTAGTTATGACAATTATAAGATAATGGCTTTATAAGATAAAGACCTGCATTTTGAGACTAAATTGGGTAAGGATGCCAGTGTACAGGCAGTAGGTTTAAGAAAAAGAGGGAGGTGGTGGCCTCTTGACCAATAATCTGACTTCCCCAGTCTGATTGAGCATTCCAGTATTCAGTCCAGACCCCATAAAAGGAATGTCATTGTGTTTATTTCAACCTCTGAATTTTCTTTCCAGGAAAATTTTAATGCATCATCTAGATAGCTAGAGGATGACCATGAAAAAAGGGTTCTTCTTCAGAGGTGAAATCTTGAGGAGACAGCAAAGGTAAATGAACATTCTATGTATCAGTGGAAATACCTTTTGGAAACTATACTGTTTTTGCATAAGAGCTAAAAATTGGCAGTTACTTCTGGGTCTTGTATATTTGGTTGCAGGGATATTTCTTGAGATTTCTAGATTCCTTTTTCCTAGTACCTAGTCCATGTTTGCCTCCACAGGTAAATTTCCTCTCCTGGCCTTCTATTCCTTATGCGTAAGAGAGCTAATTCCTATAGGTTTCATTTCCTGGGCTCCACAGTTGGCAGTTTTCTCTTAGATTTGGCTAATGGGAGACACTTGCTGAAAAGCAAATACCCAGAGGAAAGAGATAGATCTGGGATGATCTTCCCTATTCTCTCCCTTGTCTGTGTCTGCGCCAGTGTTCCTCAGTAACAGAAGCTCCTGCTGGATGTCTCTGCCCTCCAAATACTCTCACAGGGCTCTGACAGCACATTGTCATCTCCCTGTCTTTTCAGCCTTCCTGGTATTAATAGTTTCTCACTGTTCCGAGTTTGGGTGTCTCAGTAGTCCTCGCTAGTTACCTTAACCTTTTCCAAGGCTCTTTGTATAACTCCCTTATTAAAGTACTTTTACTTGAAGCGTCTGCATTGTATTTATTTCTGTTCTCCTTTACTCTTTCTTTAATTTATATTATTTTAGTAGTGTTAGCTCTGAGACAATATGCAATTGGTTTTACTGTTGCAATTTTAGAGCAATGCTTATCCTGTCATTTTTAGAATCATGTTAAAATAATGTCATTAGAGCAGAAGCAAGCTTAGTAGCATTTATACATAAAAGTTGACCAGTGGATGCATTTTTTTTTGTAATTGGAAAAAAAACCCCAACAAATAAAGCCAAGAATAATCCCAAGGCAACCCTCTCAGTAGCTGAGAACATGCTTAACAGTTGTGGGTTGAAAAAATCTTTGTAAATGTCCAAAGAGTAGGGAAGTCTACTTTGCAAGCAACAGTGAAGCACATAGTTTTACAATCTGAATCAAAATTAGCTCTTTTCCTGGTTTATAAAAAGACAAACTATGTGACCCTTTGGATTTATGATCTAATTTTTTTATATCCTTTAGTCTAGGATTTCCTTTTAGTCTATGGTTCTGTTTTAAGATAACACATTTTTTAAAACTACATTGTCATTGCTGAATAGAATTATATAACAATTTAATACAATTATTTAATAAAGATGTTAAAATGTTAATATTTTATTTAAAAACATATGTAAACATTTGTAATGGAGACAGAAACAGAACTGGAAAAATATGGGCAGAGTGCCTTGAAGGATTGACTGAGAAAGGAAAAAAAAAGAAAAAAAAAAAAAACAACCAAAACAAAACCTCAAAGAAAACAGGATGTGAGTCTCTGGCCAGCAAAGCAAAAGGATAAAGAGAACAGAGAATGATTAGGTTTTAGGGTAAGACAATTAACTTATTCTCTTTTCTCAAAAAAATCAGTAGAAGTTTAGTGGTGCTGAACTATGAATTAAAACAAACAAACAAACAAAGAAACCCCCAAAACAACTAACTAATTTAATGGCCTGAAATGAAAGAATGGGCCACAGATTCTTGGAAGGTGGCAACAAAGCTGTTAACAGATCAAAAAATTTGGAAGATGAATTGATCGCAGCAAAGGGTAATTCCAACAGCAATAGGGGGCATTTTGGCAAAGCCATTTTGAATAATCAGTTTTGACAGAACTACACAAAAATGACCCTATCAAAGAGTAAAGTGTTTTAAAGTTATATCCCTGACTCTTGCTCCACCCTCGCCCACCAAATTTATGGGTCTTGTTTATTCATGTTTGCATTGTTTACATTTTTTATAGGCAGTGATTGTTTCTTTTAGTTTAACTATATTTTATTTATTTTAAATATTTGAAAACTATTTTTATTATTACCAGTACTGAATTATGTAACTTTTATAATTAAAAAAAGCAAAGATACTTTTAGAGTGTATATATTTTTAATGATTTATTGAGATATAATTTGCATACCATAGCATTCACTCTTCTAAAGTGTACAATTCAGTGATTTTTAGTGTATTACAGATATGTGCAACTGTCACCTTAGTCCATTTTAGAAAATTTTCAATACCTCAAAAAGAAATTCCTTATCCTTTAGTTATTTTTTTCTCTCATTTCACATTCTCCCAAGCCCTGAGCAACCACAAATCTACTTTTGCTCTGTATTTCCATTCTGGAAATTTCCTATGAATGGAATCATATGCTATGTGGTATTTTACAACTGGCTTTTTTCACTTAGAATAACATTTGCAAGGGTCATCCATGTTGCAGCATGTATCAGTACGTCATTACTTTTCACTGTCAAACAATATACCATTGTACAGCTCTGCCACACATTTTGTTTATCAATTAATCAGTTGATGGGCATTTGGATTGTTTCCCTCTTTGGTTATCATTAATAATGCTATTAAACATTAGTGTACAAGTTTCTATGTGGATATGTTTTCATTTCTCTTGGGTAAATATGTAGTAGTGAAATTCTAAGTCATGTGATAACTCTAAGTTTAACCATTTGAGGAATTACCGGACTGGTTTTCAAAGTGTCTCCACCATTTTTTATATTCCCACCAGCAGTGTTTGAGTGTAGATGAAATGATATAATATTGTTGTTTTGATTTGCGTTTTCTTGATGACTAATTATCTTGAACATTGTTTCATATGCCTATGGGTTATTTGTATATCTTCTCTGGAGAAATCTATGTTCAGATACTTCACCCATTTTTATCTGAGTCATTTGTCCTTTTATTATTGAGTTGTAAGAGTTTTTATATATCTTGGATGCAAATACCTTGTCAGATACATATCTGCAAACATTTCTTCCATTCTGAAGATTGTGTTTTCACTTTCTTGATAGTGTTCTTTGAAGCACAAACTCACTTTATTTGATAGTGTCATTTAAGGCACAAAAGTTTTTAATTTTGATGAAATATAATTGGTCTAATTTTTTTCTTTTGTTGCTTGCAATTTTTGGTGTCATAGCAAAGAAACTATTACCAAATCTGTGGTCATAAAGACGTACTTCTATGTTTTCTGCTAAGAGTTTAAAGTTGTAGCTCTTACATTTAGGTCTCTGATCCATTTTGAAGTAATTTTTATATGTGATGTGAGATAAAGCATCTAACTTCATTCTTTTCATGTGGCTATCAAGTTGTCCATCATCATTTGTGAGAAATCCATTCTTTTCCCACTGAGCAATCTTTTACCCTTCTCAATATCACTTGATCACAGATGGATGGGTGTATGTCTGAACTCTCAATTCTATTCAGTTAATCTATGTCTACTTTTACATCAGTACCATACTGTCTCCATTACTGTTTTTCTGTAGTAATTTCAAAATTAAGATATGTGGGGTACCTGGGTGGCTCAGTCCATTGATCATCCCACTTTGACCCAGGTCATGGTCTCACGATCTGTGAGTTCAAGCCCCGTGTCTGGCTCTGTACTGACAGCTCAGAGCCTGGAGCCTGCTTCTGATTCTGTGTCTCCCTCTCTCTGACCCTCCCCCACTCACGCTCTGTCTCCCTCTGTCTCTCAAAAATAAATCAACATTAAAAAAATTTTTTTAATTAAGATATGTGAGTCTTTCGACTTTATCCTTTATTTTCAACATAGTTTTGCTTATTCTAAGTCATTTGCAATTCTACATAAATTTTAGTATTAGCTTGTCAATTTTCAAAGAAGCCAGCTGGGATTCAGATAGGGATTGCACTGAATTGTAAATCAATTTGGGGAATATTGCCATCTTAAATCTTTCAATCTATGAATATGAATAATTACTATTTATTTAGATCTTTTAAAATTTCTTTCACCAGTATTTTATAGTTTTTAGAGTATAAGAGTTGTACCTCCTTGATTAAATTTGTTCCTAAGTATAGTATTTTATTTTTTACTGCTATTGTAAATGCAATTGTAAAAAATGTAACTGAAATTTTTTTTTAATATTTTTTTTTTGAGAGAGAGATACAGATGCAGTGCGAGCAGGGGAGGGACAGAGAGAGAGGGAGACACAGGATCTGAAGCAGGTTCCAGGCTCTGAGCTTTCAGCACAGCACAGAGCCCAACAGGGGCTTGAACTCATGAACTGTGAGATTATGACCTGAGCCAAGGTCAGATACTTAACTGACTGAGCCACCCAGGCACCCTTGGAATTGTACTCTTAATTTCATTTTCAGGTTGTTAATTGCTAATGTATAGAAATGTAATTGACTTTTATATTGACCTTATATCCTGCAACCTTGCTGAACTCTTTTATTAGTTCTAATAGTTTTTAGTGGATTCCTTATAATTGTAGATATACTAGATCATGTTATATGCAGATAAAATATTTTTCTTCTTTCCTTCTGACCTAAATGCATTTTATTTACTTTTTATTCCTAATTGTCCTGACAAGAACCTTACGTACAATGTTCAATAGAAGTGGTGAGAGCAGACACCTGATCATAAGGGGAGAGAACTCAGTCTTTCATCATTAAATGTGATGTTAGTTTTTCATAGATGCCCCTTATTACATTGAAAAGTTTCACTTCTATTCCTAGTTTGTTGACTTTATATTTTTTTAATCAGGAAAGGGTGTTGGATTTTGTCAAGTGTGTTTTCTGCAACTATTGATATAATTATATTATTCTGGTTTCTTTAGTTCATTGATTTGATGCTTTCTCTTAATAGATTTTGAGATGTTAAACCAACCTTATTAATTTTAATAAATCCCACTTTTTTATGGGATATAATTCCTTTTATATGTTGCTGGGTTTAATTTGCTAATGTTTTGTAAAGGATTTTTATTTCTGTATATATGAGGGATATTGGTCCATAGTGTGTTTTCTTTGTGATATCTTTGGTTTTGGTATCAGGGTAATACTGGCTTCATAGAATGAGTTGTTGAGTAGTCCCATCTCTTCTATTTTTTGGAAGAGTCTGTGAAGAACAGGTACAAATTCTTTAAATGTTTGGCAGGATTCACCCAGGAAGACATCTGGACCTAGGCTTTTTCTTTGGGTAGTTTCTTTTAATTCTTAATTCAATCTATTGTTATTGACCTATTCAGACTGAGTTAGTTTCTGTAATTTGTGTCTTTATAGGAATTTCTTATTTCATTTATTTTATCTAATTTATTGGCATACAATTGCTTGTAGCATTCCTGTTACATCTGTAGGGTTGTACTAATGCCCCTTTTTTATTTTTTATTTTAGCAAGTTGACTCTTCTCATGTATTTAATCAATCTAGCTAATAAAAGTTTATCCTATTCAGCTTTTCAAAGAACCAGATTTTGGTCACATCAATTTTCTCTACTGGTTTTTTATTCTCTATTTCATTAATTTCCACTCTATTATTCCCATCCTTATGTTTGCTTTAAGTTTAGCTTCTTTTTCTGGTGTCTTGAGATGGAAAATTAGATTACTGATTTAAGATTGAAAAAAAAATACAGGCATTTACAGCTATAAATTTCCCTTTCAGTACTGCTTTAATTCCATCCCATAAGTAATTGTATGTTCTTTTCATTTTCCTTTGTTTCAAAGTGCAGTTAAGCCTTAGATTGTGAGTAACTTATTCTGCAGGAGTTCCACAAGATGAGCAAACATTTCTAATAAATTTTAACTTGATAAACGAATGATGTCTTGCAATTTGAGTAGTATGTGATGCTGAAGGTCACATGACCACAACTGAGCCAATGGTTCTCTCTCTCTTGCTGCGAGATTGTGGGTGAGCATCTCCCATGCTTGGATGCTCAGTCCCAGGCTGCAGAGTTTGGCAGAAATCAGCAATTTTTCAGAATGTTGGAAGGTGCCCACAACTGGCACTAGTGTATTTTTTGTCACTTCAAAGCATGTATGGACAGTTCTTTGCTTTTCCATACAAAAGTAGGTTTAGGAGTGCTTTACTTCATTCTAGGTCAGGCTGACTGCAGATAAAGACCTTTTCCTCGGCTGCCTTATTGCCAGTTACATTAAATACAGTATATGACAGGAGTTTATTAATACTATAGTCAACATCGGTGCAAGTTGGACCCCATGCAGAAAAATGTTAAAAAGAAGGGTGGTAAGGAAAAGGGGATGATTTAGGTAGAAGTAAAGAAGGAAATCATCGAGAAGTGCTAGTGGCTGAAATTGCAAGACTTTATAAGTCTACATCTGCAGAGGAGGAGGAGAAAAAGGCAGAGGAGTCCTTCACTTCAAATGAAATTAGGGAGATGTGTAAAATGTGGGAAACAGTGCAAAATTTTGTAGAAAACACCACCTGAATAAGGCTGTAGCAGTGCAAGTGATGAATCCGTTTAATGAGAACGCAATGTCACATTTCTGTGAAATCCTCAAAAGGAGGCAAAAGCAAGTGTCATTGGATAGATTCCTTGTTAAAGTTGCACAAAAAGAAAAAGATTCCATTGAGCCAATAGATAGTGATTCCCTTAGTGAAAGTTGTTTTACATAATAACCCTCCTCTCTCTTATCTTGCTCACACCAGCCACACAGGTTTTCAAAGGTAAGTGCAGGTTAATTTATTTTTCTTTATATTTTGTATTTTTTATTATTTTATATTAAAGTATTGTAATCATTTTTATATGAATATTTTTGGGTTGTGAAATGAATCATCTGAGTTTCCATTATTTCTTATGGGGAAATTAACTCTGATATACAAGTGCTTTGGATTACAAGCATGTTTCTGGAACCAATTATACTCACAAACCAAGGTTTTACTATATTTTCTAATTTCTCTTTTGACTTTTCTTAGACCTATAGTTTATTTAAGAATACGTTAATTTCTGGGCACTTGGGTGGCTCAGTCAGTCAAGCATCTGACTTCAGATTTTGGCTCAGGTCATGATCTCACAGATCCTTGAGTTCGGGCTCACATGGAACCCAGTGTTGGAGCCCCACATCAGGTTCCGCACTGATGGTGCAGAGTCTTTGGGTTTCTCTCTCTCTCTCTCTCTCTCTCTCTCTGCCCCTCCCTCACACTCTCTCAAAATAAATAAACTTAAAAAAAAGATTTTGTTAATTTTCACCTAATTATGGGATTTTCAAAATTTTATGTTGATTTATAATTTCATTCCACTGTGTCAGAAAACATTCTTCTTACTATTTCTCTCCTTTAAAATGTATTGAGGTGTGTTTTATGACTTAGTATATGGTCTATCCTAGAACAGTATATTCCTCTGTACATTTAAGGATGATGTATGGCCTGCTTCTATTGGGTAGAGTATTTTATAGATGTCTAGTTTGTTCAGATGTCTAGTATTGTATAGATGTCTAGTATTTTATAGATGTCTAGATGTCTAGACCTATTTTATAAGGTCTAGTTTGTTCATTGTGTTGTTCAATGTTCAATGTTCCATCCATTATGGAGAGTGGAGTTTTGAAGTCTCCAATTATTATTGTTGGATTATCTACCTGGTAATATTTATCACTTTTTGCTTCATGTATTTTGGTATATATTTGTTATGTATTTATATGTTTTCAGTTTTATATTTCCTAATGAACTGACCCTTTTATCATTATGAAATATTCCTCTTTATCTCTAGTAACTTTTTGTTTGTTTTAAAGTGTATTTTGTCTTAGTATAGCCACTCCAACTTCCTCGTGCTTGCGTTTGCAGACTAAGTATTTTTTCATTGTTTTGATCTAATTATATCTTTGAATCTAAAGTGTGTCTTCTGTAGCCAGGATCTTGCTTTTTGTTTGTTTGTTTGTTTTTTTAATCCAGTCTGAGGATCTCTACATTTGATTGGATTGTTTAACCCTTCAAAGTTAATGTCTTTCTTGATATGGTTAGAGTTTCATGTGTCATTTACTTTTTGTTTTCTATATGTCTCTTTTTTGCTCCTCTATCACTCCTTTTCTATTTTCTTTTTCTTTAAGCGAATAGTCTCTAACATAGCATTTTAATTTCCTTAATGATTTTTTTCTCAGTATTCCTAACAGTTATTTTCTTAGTGGTCACTTTACAGTTTTCCATAAACATACTAACATATAAGTATCAGGTTCAAATTTGTACTAACTTAATTCCAATGAAATATAGAAATATTAATCCTATAAAGTTTTATTCCTACCTCCCATTCTGTAATAATTTTATTATACATATTACACTATAAAAGTTACAAACCCAACATTATTTTTATAATTATTACCTTATATAGGATTATCTCCTTTAAAGAAGCTAGGAGAAGAAGGCAGAACAAGAATATATTTATAGCCTTAGTTATATTGCCCTTCTTATCACTTCTGGATCTCTTGATTTGTTCTTGTGGATTTGAGTAACCATTTGGAGTGATTTCTTAGGCCACTACAGCTTTGCTCCAACCACATCCTCTGTGCTATCATTTACAAATATATTGCATTTCTGGGGGTCCCTGGATGGCTTAGTTGGTTAAGCATATGCCTTTGGCTCAGATCATGATCTCATGGTTCATGAGTTTGAGCCCCTCATTGGGCTCTGTGCTGACAGTTCAGAGCCTGGAGCCTGCTTGGATCTGTTTCTCTTTCTCTGGCCCTCGCCTGCTCACACTCTGTCTCTTTCTCTCTCAAAAATAAATATACATTTAAAAAAATTTTAAAAACCACAAATACATTACATTTCTGTATATTTCAGCTGGAAAATATATGCGTTTTGTTTTATAGAATTGCTTCCTAAATTAGTTGACAAAAGAAAGGCATACGCATTTATATCTCTTTTAAAATTACACAGTTGCCTTCATTGGTGCTCTTTGTTTTTACTTTTTTTTTTTTTTACCCTCTGGGATCACTTGCTTTAATCCTGAAGAATTTTCTTTAGTATTTTTTGTAATATTACTTTGCAACAAATTATCTCAGTTTTTGCTTATATGGGAATTTCTTTAACTTCATATTTGAAAAACAGCTTTGTTGGATATAGGGTTATTGGCTGACTGTTGTTATTGCTGCTGCTGCTGCTGTTGTTATTGTTTTGAGACATCTTAATATATACCACTGTCCCTGGCCTTCATTGATTCTGATAAAAACTCAGCTATTATTCTTATTGGGATTCTCTTTTTAGTGATGATTCACATTTCTCTTGCTGCTTTAGGATTTTTTTCTTATCTTTGGTTTTGAACATATTTACTATTTATGAAAGTGAATCACTTTTGTTTATTCTCTTTGGAATTTGTTGAGCTTTCCATATGTGTACATTTATGTTTTTCAATAAATTTGGGGATTTTTCAGCCATTATGTCTGAATATTTTTTCTGTTCCTTTCTTCCCCTCTTCTCTTTCTGGTACTCCCATTGAAGGCACATTGTTGCAGTTCATGGTGTCTCACATTTTCCTAAGGCCTTCTTCATTCTTTCTTTTTTTTCTCTGCTTCTCAGATTGTATAATCTCTTTCAATCTATCTTTAAATTTGTTGATTCTTTCTTCTGGTGATTCATATCTACTCTTGAGTCCTTCTAGAATATTTTAGTATTTTGGTTATTGTATTTTTTAAGTCCAGAATTTCCATCTGGTTCTTTTAAAATAATTTCCATATCCTTATTGATATTCTTTATTGGAGGCACCATTGTAACCAAACCTTCCTCTACTTTTTTAATCATGTTTTTTCTTAAATTCTTTGAGCATATTTATAATGCTTTGTCAGTTAAATATGATATATGGTCGCTCTCTCAGAGTTTCTATTGCCTACCGCCCCCCCCCCCCCGACCGCCGCCCCCGTTTATAGGTAATACTTACCTTTTTTCCTGCATATTTGGACATTTTAGATATTTTAGATATTATAGTCTACCAACTCTCAGTAGTAGTTACCCATACTTCTGAAGTGGGGGTGGGGGAGGGGAGCTTTGGTACCTGTTAGTTTTATTTATCTGGCTGTTTTGCTTGTTTTTTATTTGTTTTGTAACTGCATTATTGTGGTGAGGGCCGTGCCCCACCCCATCCCACAGTGTGAAACTTCTGATGTTGTGCCTTGGGAGTACAGCCTTAGTTGTGTCAAAAGTCATGTTGGGATGACAGTATTTTCACAGGGCTTTCTTTAACTGCCTCTTACCATTGACCTCACCCTGCTATCTGGTCAGTATTTGAGATACATTCTGACCCCCTGAAGGCTCCTCTCCACTGTTTCTTTCACCAGTTTGCTCCAGCAAACTACTTAGGCTATAATTTAGCTTCTATTGTCAGTGAATCCACCAACCTCACCCTAATTGCCATCACAGAAACCTCTGCTGTTTTGAGAGTGTCCTTAGGCTTTAACTGCTTTGCTCTCTGTTGCAAATGAAGTCAGTTATTTGGGAAAAGAATAGCTTTTATTGGCTTCCCTTTCTTCCCAGGCAAAAATCTCTGAGCTAAGAATTAGGAGCTGGGGATGAGACAGGACCAAGCTTCTCTCTATGTGACACCACTTCTTTAGGAACTTAGTGCTTAGTTGGGAGGCAGAGCAACATCCCTACGTCTTCTTGGCTTGCCTCTTTGAATATAGAACCTCTATCTTTCCAACTGAGACAGGACAGTCAAGATCCGTGTGTGTGTGTATCTATATAGAAATATATTATATGTAGTATATGTTTAATACAAATTAAATACACACATCATTAATATATCTTTTATAATTTAATATTTTAATAATTAATATATAATTTTGACAAGTTTTTCTGGAGAGTGGGCCTCATGCTATCATGCCAGAAGTGAAATCTCAGTTTTAAAGTGGATTTGCCTCCAGATGAGCTAATGGTCCTAGTCTCCACAGACAAAGATGTTCTATATATGAACTATATTAAAAGAAATGTAATTGCAGATTTCTTGTACAACCTAAATGATGTTTTCACTTTTATATCATTCTAGTTATGTATTGTTGAATATAAAGGAGAAATATGAAAAATTGTGATATAGAGCTTCCAAAATATAGATGACTTCTCAGAGAAAAAGCAGATAGTTTGCTCAGAGTGGCTGGTTGTCTGTTTTGGGGGTGAGGCGTTATTGTTAAACATGGCTCTGTCTTCTGTAGTTGGTCTGACCAACCTCAGTCTCATCTCTGACTCTGCATTCTTGACCCATATCTCTTTGCTGATGCCCACCTTACGATCTGTAGGTCTGAAATGTGTAAGGCTTTGCACATTAAGTTATGAGTATAAAAGCTTATCTTATAATATCTTATTTTACTTTTCTAAGTTGTATCAAAATGTTGGGGATCAAAATAGGCTGTGACAGTGTCAAAGAGCCCCTGGCGCTGAAATGCCTACAGTGGAGACACCAGGTCAAAAATGTTATAAATATGTTCCACAGAGAAGATATTTTTAACAACCTCTGGACATTGGTGGCTTGGGTAAGGGAGGGGAGGACTGAGGAATGTATGCCAATGAGGTGTTCAGTGAGCCTTGTGAGGAGGATGAATTTCAAAGTATTCAGAGAAATCTGAGAAAATGAGGAAATAGAGGCATGTGTCACTAATATCGCATAATTCAAGGATCCCATATGACTTTTATTGTAATCTAGGAATACTCAGTGATTCTTTGCAGTTCAGATGAAACATTAGAATATTGTGGTAGCTTGGATATTCTGTTAATAAGACCTTTTAATGAGACTTTTTACAAATTTTCAATATATTCAGGAGGGCTGGAAAAGGAGAATACAACATATGCAATGGCAATATTTCATTGCCATTACTTGCTGTGGAGAATTAATGAAAAAAATAATGGAGTATAGGAAATTACTGTACTTATTGATTGTAAAAAATAAAACACTAGTCATTTGTCTATGCAAAATTAGAATGTCACTAATGTTAACTCTTGAAAATTATCAAATCAAGACAGAGAGCTAAGGCTTTGAATTTGACACACATTGCTTTTGGTCATTTGTATTTTCTGATTCTACAAATGTCACGTGCCATTTCTTAAGGAGAAAATGCAGAAATACAAGATTTTTTCATTCTTGCTCTCATTAAATTCAACTATACTCCCTATCCACTTACATTAGATGCTTCAACAACATTTTATCAACTTAAGTGTTCACAGTCTCTCAGCTTTCTGGCCCGCAAACAAAGATAAATATTAGAATTAAGTTAGTGTTTTCTTGGAAGTTCTGTTTACAATAAAGGAAATGGATAAATAGTATTCTAATGCCTTTAGTTAGAGATGCATCGATATTAGTTTGGAAAAATTGTTTTTTCTCAAACATAGCCTATAAATTGAAGTAAAAACACTCCCAATTTATTGCTCAATGTATACATACACACATGTACTTGTATGTATGTGTGTGTATACACACATGTACAGTATGTACTTGTATGCATACATATACATGTATGTATATAGGTACATGTGTGTGCATGTTTTGTATGTTGGTGATAATCTAACAGTATCTATTAAATGAGTATTAGATAATTTATAGATAAATATCTCCATAGTCTTTTTGTGATGTTTTCTATTCCTTAGTAACCACACAATAGTTACTGTATATGAAAAGGTTATTCGTTACTTTATACTTCGCACTATGACAATGTGAGAATAAAGGAGAGAGCTAAAATGACTGCAATCCATTCAAAATTATTTGTCAAATAGGAATGCCTTAAGTTGGCATGTGGTTCTTTAAAATCATAGGATAATTTTATGAATAATTTTAATGATCAATTCACAGTAAAGTATCAAATATTCTCCTACTCATCGTTCCCTCAGTGGTCAATTGTTAATCTGTTTATATTTTAAAATAATGTATGTGCAGCATATACTCCATTAGGAAGGACATTCAGAGAGTTCTCAGACGAGAATATAGTGAATTCAGGCATTTATTCAAAATGAGACCAGATGTTTTCCCAGGAGTCTTGCATTCCTAACCACAGGCCAATGTCTGCCAGATTTGAGTGTTAGGTCTCAAAAACTAAACACACTAGGCTTAATGCAAATTAAATTAGAATGAGAAAAGTAATTACCCAGGACTTAACTTAACAATGGCCAACTAAAGAAATTGAGATGACTGTCCTTCATACAAGGATGTGCTGCTGATCTGCTATTAACAAGGTAAGTTCCTGTGAGATATTTTTCTTGGGTTGTAGTTGTGAGGGGTAGTGCTGAATTAGCTATGTCTTCTCAGGCTTCCTGTCCCCTTATTCCTAAAGGTACAATTGAGAAAACAGCTGGATGGGCTTAAGGAATAACTTCCTTAACAAAAAACTGCATAACAGGAGATATGGTTTAATACATCTACAAAAATAAGCATTGGCCTATGTGCTGAAAATAGTTCTTCTAGGTGGGAGGGCAGGTGGAGGCCATGCTGATAAAATGTAGGGCAATCTTGGTCACACAAATCATGTAGTAGGCCGAAAATATTTTCTGCTTTCCTTTCTCCTCTTTTTTTGTTTGTTTGTTTCCATAGGAATTTGGCAGGGAAGGGAGACTGAGGTGAGGGAAGCTGATGATTTACTGCATTTGCTTAACATTGATTCATTTATTTATCTGAGCTAGCACTGATCTCACATCCTGAAGATTTACTGCGCAGTTGAACGGGGTGGAGGATAATTCAGAGCACTCTGGTGAGAACTCATAATAATGCTGAAACCTGAGGCCAGATCTAATTCCCATGTAAATCCTGCTTGGTCTCAACGTTGTTTTTGTGCTGGGGAAGATGTGATTTTGTTTGGGTTATATCTGAACTACACTGTATCGTCTGTATCAGGATTAACTTCATCTACAAGAAAGCATTAATTCTTAGAGGTATAGAAGTTTAGAGCTGGAAAAGATACCTGGTTTAAGTTCTGATTTTACAAATAGGAAACTAAGGGACTCACTCAAGGTCACACAGCCCATTAATATCTCTCCCCAGATAACACAACAGCTTTTAGTACATTGGGAGATTACCTTTTAACCAGACATAAAAACATCAGTTCTGAAAAAGCTGAGATTTCTCTGGCTACAGTCCTGATTTGCAGTGTCTTTAATGCCTGCCTTGTCTTGAACAATCCCAAATACAACAATAAACTTTCTGCAATCTTTCAGCCATGCATTAGAGTAGGTACATTTGTGGCAACTGAAAATCTCAAAGGATATAGCTACAGGACTCATCTTGTGATAGTGTAAATAGCATGATATAATTTTAAAAAATACTCTGTTTAGCTGCAAACATGGCATACAAGCCATCAGAGTATGTTGTGGGAGATATATGCTCCTAATGTGAATTTATAAGTGAATAGTTAAGGAGTTGCCAGAAAAGGCAATGACATATGTTTATATTCCTCCTCTGAAATCTGTTTTTTTCTCATGCTCATAATAAATTGGAGTGCAGTAGAATTCAGTGGATACCTCTGCTTCACTTGTTTTATATTAAACAGCTATTTATAGATAGCTTTTTATCTACCTGACACTCATTTTTCCCACATGAATTTTTTTCCCCACAAGAATTTAGGCTGAAATAAGGGGAGTTTATTTTCCAGAATAACAGAATTTTATAGAAAGAATGCATGTTAAAGACTACCTCTACTTCTCTATTTACTATTGGGAAGCTAAGTAACATAGACATAAGAACACTTGTACAGGAGGTAGAACTGGGATTAGGTTTTCTAGAGTTAACATAGTCTCCTTCTACCATAACAATGTCTTATTTGTTTTTTTAAGTTTATTTATTTTGAGAGAGACAGAAAGACTACAAGTGGGGGAGGGGCAGAGAGAGAGAGAGGGAGAATCCCAATCAGGCTCCCTGCTGTCAGCACAGAACCAGGCATGGGGCTCTGGGCTCATGAGATCATGACCTGAGCTGAAATCAAGAGTTGGACACTTAACAGACAGACTGAGCCACCCAGGTACCTCAATGTCTTCCTTATTGGTGTCTTCCTAGATGAAACAGTGATTTCATAAGTGAGAATTAAAACAAAAAACAAACAAACAAAGAAAAACTTTAAGACAAGTTCTACTGACTTGGGCAAAAGGAATTTTGTTCTTGACACAGCTAATAAGTTCACATTCAGATATGACCTATAGACATGTTTTCAAAACTGAAAACCTATCTCATTACTCCTATAAAAGGAAAAATAAATAATTTATACCAATTTGGTATTAGGATAAGATTTTGTAAATATACTTCCCCCCAAAATGGACAAGTATAGAACCATCAGCATGAGCCAGTTTCACTAAGAGTATTACATTTAGACTGGCTCTTTAGGACTTGCCAGTTGGGCTTGGATGCTAAATGTACATGGAAAAACCTTTCAATATGGGATTATGGTTGGGATTTAGGAGTCATCTTGCCTTACCTTAATTTAATAGATGAACAATGAATGCCATGAGATTGTGGTTTGTCCAAGAACAAAAGCCATATTAGTGGTTTGGCAGTAAAGCTCATTGATTCAACCTTCTGACTTCCACTTAGTTGTCTGCCCATGTACTATACACTTCCCATGACCAAATATTCCAAGATTCTCAAAAGTATGATCTACTTGAACATGGTCTTGACATAGACATTTTCTTCCTGAACCAAAAGAGCTGTGGTATAGCCATGGTGCTCAAAGAAGTTTGAAACTTGAAATGTATGGGTGCCTCATTCAAGTTCCAGACCACAGTCCTTTATATACAGTCAGCCTGCCTTCACCCAAACTTTTAAATATATTGAATGTGTTTAATTGCTGTTTAGAATTAGTCAGATTCCTCCATGGAGTATGTAAATCCCGGCAGGTATCTGGAGCAAACTACAATCTTTGCCTAATCTAAGCTTTCATTTAAAGTTTTTCTATAAAATATGAATTTGTGAATGGGAGTTGATGGCGAGAGGCTGGGGAGTTACAGGATATTGAATGAGCTGTCACATTACCATAACCTGATTTAGATCCCCAGAAGGCAATTGTGCCTGGAATTTTCTGGGCTGAAATGCTGATGGGAGAGTTATACATAAAGAGGTTATGACAGACTCAGCCTCAGGAGTGACTGTAAGGGCAACGAATTGTGACTGGAGGTGAAATTCATGGGTATGTAAAGGAATGCTTTCAGGGAAGGACATTACTGGGGCAAAGAAGGAAAGTTAAATTTGGAATTTTAAGGGCATAGAAAATTTCAGGATCAGAATAACTTGTAGCAGGTGCATTGAATCATAAATCATGAATTAAAAAAATACTGCCACACGTCAGTCATCGCAGTAGAGTAGCTGAAGCATTGATTAACTAATACCGTTTTAGAACTTTTTAGTAGCAAAATCTTAAATTTCCAATTCTGTGGGCAATCTTTGGCCTACACTTCACATCTCCAAGCTAAGGGGTGGGCTGACCACTAGTTAGTAGCAGATCTCTTGTAATTGAACGAAGGCAGTAATTCAGAAAACTCCTTTGTTAATAGGAAAATGCTTGCAGTGAATTTTGTAATCTCCCCAACTCTAATTCTATGCTATGGTCTTGAGAAGTACAATGACAAATGCTTACTCCCCAAGAGGGTCACTAATTTTGCTTGCAGAGCAAGGCCTGGGCTCAGTGCTGACTCACTGTGTCATCTTGAGGGGACAAATGAGATCCTGAGAAGCAGAGACTTCACTGAGTCTGAGGTCTCATACATACTGAGGCATGGAGTGAAAAGCTAACATTCATGGAGGGCTTACTCTATGCCAAGCACTTTTCTAAGTACTTTTACACGTATTAACTAATTTAGGTCTCAGGATTCCTCCCTACAGTGTGGACTAGTATCAGCCTCCACTTTGAAATAAAGGAAGTTTGAGATGACTTGTCCAGGCTGCACAGATAGGATGTGGTGAATGTGGAGTTTGAACTCAAGTAGTTTTATTGCATAGCTCCTGCATCTAGTACTGCCAGGTGTCCTGAAACCTTTCCCCTACATCCAGTTCCTATTTTCTGATAGGGCATCTTTGCCCCTTCCTTCAGGCAAGGGGATCATGGTTCAAACTATATTTGTCTTATTCTCCCATATTTATGTCATGTCCTGGAAATAATGATTTCACTGCAGATATTTCCTTATTAAGTAATTTTTTTTGAGCTGCTGCTTCAGAAAGCTCAATTTACAAAAGAAAAGTCCAATCTTTTCCCCTTAGATTGGACCACAGATTGATCATGGAAATAGAGGGAGATTTATGCTTTTGCTCCTAAAAGGCTTCACAATGGTACTGTTCCATTAATACCTCAGCTACTTAACTCCATGTGGCTATTTTTTTTTGTTCATGATTTATGATACAACGTACCTCTACATAAGATTTTGCTCCTGAAATTGCCAATGCTCTTAAAATTTCAAGGTTAACTCTTTACTTTTGGTCGAGAATTATTTCATTGTTATCAACTTTATGGTTAAAAGAAACTGTTGGATATGAAAATAAAGACTAGGTACACCTGGGTGGCTCAGCTGGTTAAGCCTCTGACTCTTGGTTTTGACTCAGGTCATGATCTCATGGTTTGTGAGTTTAAGCCCCACATTGGGCTCTGTGCTGACAGTGTGGAGCCTTCTTGAGATTCTTCCTCCCTGTTTATCTCTGCTCCTCTCTTGCTCATGCTCTTGTTCTCTCAAAATAAATAAATAAACTTAAAAAATAAAAATAAAGACTAAAAATTACCAAAAAAAGGGAGTAAAAATCCCAGGCCATATTAAAGGTATACATGTCCTAACTGTTCATTCTAAACCACATGAAGGATGCCACCAACAGTTGCTTTTGAACTGTCTTTTGTTGGCAGCCAGAACCAGAGTTAGTCCATGGTTTTCTGTGGTGACTAGTCTAAAACATAACTGCATACAACTATATTATTGAGTAGGCCATTTTGATTAGATTTTATTCATTCACTTTTATTTATTGATTCAATACATTTACTGAATTCCTAGTATGACCAGTGCAGGAAAGTCCCTGTGTGAAGAGTTTATAGTCTACTATGACTATAGTACTGTGTAATAATTGGACAAGATTACAAACAAGGAATTATTTCAACAGTTTTCATCAATGAATTATGTAGTTGGAAAAAAATCAAAAGTGTGTGAATTACTCAACTTGAGAACAATTGTATCCCAACAGCTCATTTATAAGTTAGCTATATGGAGACCAAAACATATTTTCTTCCAGGCTGGATCACAGAAATTGTAACTGAATGACATTTTCCCACTTCATTTAAATGCTGGTAGCAGTGAAGAAGAGCATGGTAAGAAAACAGAAAGGAGGAAGGTAAAAAAGAGAGTAAAAGTGAAGGCAGTGTGAAATGGTGACAGTAACATGATCTGACCCTGACCCTGGGCAAGTTCCTTTATGTCTATGAGCCTCAGTTTCCTTACCTGTAAAAGAAATAATATCACCTAACTCTCAAGAGCATGCAGCATCTGGCAAACTGGCCAGAACCTCCTTTCTCAGGTATCTACAAACCCTCCACTTTCTCGTGCCCTAATTTCCAGACCTCTAAACTTCTCCATCAACATTAGCCAAAATTAGCACATTCTCTCAAATTGTCTTTCACCAAAATTACCTGCCTTTTCTTTCCAGCTGTTCAAAACTCTGATTAACTGAGGATTGTTGATCTCAGCTGGGTGTTAGGAGGAAAACAATGAAATCACACAAATTCATGAAAGGCTTGACGGTCTCTGAAATCTCCTCAAGTTAGTTGCATTAAAAAAAAAAAAACTGCTTATTATCCAGGAAGCATGTCTCAGTGATGCGATTTCAGTCAGCATGCCAAAGTGAAGTCAAAACTTCAGGCACAGTAGGGGAAAGATATTTTTGGGCTGGTGGAGGTCAGCTCATTCTGCGCACCTGTCCCTGGTCAGCTCCATGCTGCATTTCCTTTTTCACAGTATCTTTCCTTTCTTTACTTCTGAACCTCCAATTTCTCTAAAGCTTTTTTGCCTGCCCAGAATGGCTTTTTGGCAGTAGCACCAGGGGTTCCAGAGGTGAGGAGACAAAGGGAGGAAGGGGCATTTGCACATGCTGTTCATATTCCTGAGTCATTTATAGGTAAGGGTGTCTCTACTAGCATTTCAGATGCTCTTTACAAGGCTGTGATAATAGCTGTGGGATTGTTTAGATGTGAGTTTGGATCAAAATGTTCATTGGCAGTGAAAGTATAAATTAATAGAAACTCTAAAGATGCTTCAGTGGCCTTACAGATAAGTTTTGTAAGCAAGATTGACTTACAAATATTTTTAACAAACTGCAAACATTTCATGTTTGAATTGGTATGGATCTTGGAGATTTATTTTGTCCTGGTCCCTCATTTTAAATACAAGGAAACCAAATCCCAGAAAGATAAACATGAATGGCCTCTGTAATTGCTCTTGTTCTCATTTCCTTTGGCTCTTCCGCTGAGCTGAGAGAACAGACGTGGACTGTCAGTGGTGAAGTCTGTCCATATTACTAACATGAAAGCAGGTTCCTCCCAGACGTGAAGCTTTAAAAAGAAGCTGCTGAGTAAAGGAAAGTAGAGGGCTAATTATGTGGCAACTTCTCTGAAGGGTGAGGCTAGGAATCAGGAAGGGAAACTTCCACATTTGCATGCTCAGAACTGCTAACAAAAGGCCATCTTGATAACATAACTTGACTCCTTGCTCACATTAGCAGCGGTGGAAAGATGTAGAAACGATACTAGCGGGATTGTTCGAGGAGCTGGCCTCATTGTATACAGGACTATTATGTAACACAACAACCCCGATGTTTCTTCTTCATACGATAATTAAGGAAAAATTACCGTTTGTCAAAAAGGCTAAAAATACTCTACCTCACTTAGTGGATGGGAGTATCAAATAAGGTAATCTATGTAAAATATTTTATAAACCGGAAGTGTACACAAATGCACGATGTTCTCACTCTGCCAACCGCTTTATACCTGACATTTCTACTCCATCTTTCCTCCTTCAGAATTGATTAAGTTTTCCTTCAGGCTGGCATAATTCTCATGATGTCAGTCCATGAATAGAGGTGCAGTTTTTTATGGTTAGGACTTAAATGCATTGCCAGGGGGAGTATGGAGGGTCAGAATCAAAGCTCGGTAGATTTCTAGTTATCACTGCTCTTTCACATTCCTCTGAAAAGTGCAGGTCAGTGGGCAAATGCTCTAGTGCCTGCTGGGGATATCTGACCCTGAAAATAGTGAAAAAATTAAATTAAGATTTTTTATTGTGCCCCCAGCAAAAACAGTTACCGAACCAAATGTTAGTGTGACTGAAGCCTATAGTCATAATTGTGATTCTAGGCAAGTTCTTAGAAAATGTGCCTTCCTCTTAATAAAATGTTTTAATTATATTATATAATTTTTGATCTTCCATGGAAAATACCATCATTTTTTCTGGTGAATCCTTGAATTTCCATTTCTCTGTAGCTCGGCGTTTTAACTTAATCGTTGCAAAGAAATTCAAGAACAAAATAATTTTCATTGCTTTGTCCTTCACCAAGTCAGTATTTGACCTGTGCTATCCATATTTCATATATAAACAATGATAATTTCTCCATCATTTAAAAGGTATATGTTAGTGTCAGGCATTGTGCGGCGTAAAGATAGGAGAGTCAAAAATAATTTTTGCAGTTTAAGGCTTTATTGGGAACTAAGGTTCCCGGCGAGATTCCATGACTCAAGGAGGGAGTCAGAGAAGTAGCTCCCAGGTATGGTGGGGTAGGGTTTTTAAGCTGTAGCAGTTCCGGGTTTAGGCTCAGGTGGGTCTTTCTCTCCTGCCATGTTGTGCTGTTGCTCGGTAATTGGTTGACCTTCAGTTCCGTTCTGGAGAGCCGCTGGGGGCTCGCCATTGGGTTGTGCTGGTGCTCGGTGATTGATTGCCCTTCAGTTTCTTCCGGCGCGCTGACGAAAGGACCGTCCCTTTCCAGGGACATCCTAACAGTATATAGATGTATAACTCAGTTATGGAAGCTATCCAAGAGTATATTCATTTTGAAATTACTCAGTTAAATAACAGAGTGTAATAACTTTATTTTCTAATGTATGTGTTTAAAAACAAATTACAACCATTATATTTGGCTTAAATACACTTCAGGGCTTTACATAAGTTATTCGTAACATCTCTATTGACCTGATGATGCATATTGCCGAAGACTCATAAATATTTTTAATAACTCACAGAATAGGAACCTTCTTGCAGGAAGGTAGGATTTGCCAGTCTGACATAATTATGGATGGGCAGAAAATAGTATATAATATCACAGAAGGGGAAGCAGGTTCCGCATCCAGAATCCAGGCAAAGGCAAGGCGAGGGTGAAGAGTGTACAACAGCCAGGGATTGGGAACATCCAAAGGGTCAAATAGATATCAGATCTAAGAAATCAGCTTTCAGAGAAGAAAAAATAGCCCAGTCATGTTTAATGAAGGAAGTGAGTCAGGACCCCTGTGATCACCCAACACCAACCACTTGATATCATTGGAGTTGTTTTTAACCCAACATGGGCTACTTTGCAAATTTAATTAATACTTTACAGCCTCTCCAAAAACATGTACCCTTTCTTTAAATGAGAACATGGTTCATTGCTGGTAATCCTCTAGGTATTCGTAGACTCCAACATGAAAACTATTCTCATTTGATGCAAAGCCTTTTTTAGTTAGGAGATGTACATTTTACTGGACGGTCATGGTTGACCGTCATATACTGCATCTACCTGATTTTTAAGATAAATCAGGCCAATTTTCAGTTTCTGTTTGCCCTACTAATAAGGGGTTTTCATACCCCCCTGCTATTTTTTTTATCTATCTGAAAAAACCAATACAATAACAAAACAAAGCACAATAAACCGGATAGGGAAAATGATTGATCGTTTTCTGAATTTGCCCAACTGCAAACTCTTCTTCATGTACTTCCATTACCAATTTGGAAAATGAATGTCAGGAACATAAGTGGCGTTTTTAGATTATTTTTTTTTAATTTTTTAATGTTTGTTTATTTTTGAGAGAGAGAGAGACAGAATGGGAGTGGGGGAGGACCAGAGATACAGAATCCAAAGCAGGCTCCAGGCTCTGAGCTGTCAGCACAGAACCCGATGCAGGGCTTGAACCAATGGACTGCGAGATTATGACCTGAGCTGAAGTCAGACACTTAACCGACTGAGCCACCTAGGTGACCCTAGACTATTTTATATGTGGTTTTACTGAACCTGCTAGGATGCTATTATAGAAACTTTCATATGCATTCAAAGCAGTAGAAAGCAGATCCTTCAGTCACATGAAGTGCACGTTTCTCTACATTTGAGCTTCAAGGAGGTCATCAGCAAGCCTCACATAAGTTGTGTTTTGTGAGTAGCGAGTGGCCAGCCCTGAACTGCAGGATGACTCTCAATATGGGGGTGATAGAGCCAATATTTTGGATCTACACTTTGGTCAGAGGTCAATTTTTGCAGATATCTGCTCAATACCCTGTTTTCATTTTCTTTGGGTATATATCCAAAAGTGGGATTGCTGGATATATGGTTGTTCCATTTTAATTTTTTGATGACCCACCATCCTGTTTTTCATAGTGGCTGTACCAGACTACATTCCCACCAACAGTGTCCAAGGGAACACTTTTCTCTATCTTTGCCAATATTTGTTATCTCTCATCCTTTTGATGATAGCCATTATAACAGGTGTGAGGTGATATCCCACTGTTATTTTGATTTGCATTTTCTTGATGAATAGTGATGTCCAGTACCTTTTCATGTACCTGTTGGCCATTTGTGTGTCTTTTTGGAAAAATGTACCTCAGCCCACATTTTAATTAGATTTTTTTTGCTATTGAGTTGTATGAGTTCTTTATATTTTTCAGAAATTAACCCATTATCAGATATATAATTTGCAAATTTTTCCCTATTCATACATTGCCTTTTCATTTTGTTCATTGTTTTACTGGGCAGAAGTATTTTAGTTGGATATAGTTCTACCTGTTGTTTATTTTGTTGACTCCTTTTTGATTTATTTTTTGAACCATTGGTTGTTTAGGAATGTGTTGCTTAGTTTCCACATATTAGTGAATTTTCCAGCTTCCCTTCTGTTATTGATTTTTAGTTTCATACCACTGTGGTTGGAAAATCATACTTGGTATGATTTCGATCTTCTTAAATTTTCTAGGCTATTTTTTTTTTTTTTTGGTGACCTATCATATGATTTAACCGGGAGAATGTTCCATGGGTGCTTGAGAAGTATGTGGGTATTTTGTTGCTGTTGGATGGAATATTCTGTATATGTCTGTTAGGTTAATTTTGTCTAAAGTATGGTTCAAGTCCAACAGTTCATTGCTGATTTTTTTGTCTAGATTTAGCCATTGTTGAAAGTGAGGTATGAAGTCCCCTACTGTTATATTTCTTTCTATTTTCCCCTTTATCTGTTAACATTTGTTTAATATATTTAAATGCTATAACATTGGGTAGAATGTTGTATATGTTATAAATTATATATGCATAATTTATAATATATTTATGATTGCTGACCCCATTATAATTACATAATCACCTTTGTCTCTTGTTCCCCTTCTTGGCTGAAGTCTATTTTGTCTGATATAAATATAGCTACACCTGTCCTTGTTTAGTTTCTATCTACATGGATGTATTTTTTTATACCTTCGCTTTGAATCTGTGTGTCCTTAAAGCTGAAGTGAGTCTCATGTAGACAGCATATAGTTAATTATTGTTTTCTAATCTGTCCAATACCTATGTCTTTTGGTTGGAGAATTCAATCCATTTACCTTTAGAATAATTATTGATAGGTAATGACTCACTAATGGCAACTTGTTAATTGTTTTCTGGCTGTTTCATAGTTCCTTTGTTCCTTTCTTCTTCTTTCCTGCCTTCCTTTGTGAATTAATGATTTTCTGTATTGGTATGCTTTGATTCCTTTCTATTTAAGCTCTTTTGCAAATCTGCTGCAGGATTTTGCTTTGTGATTACTATAAAGCTTATAGAAAACAACATATATCTAATATAGATTTTAGATATATAATCTAATATATATGTTGATATTTATGCTGATACCTTCAATCATGTACAAAAATTCTTCCCTTTTAATCCCCTCTTATATTTTTGATGTCATAATTTAAATTTTTATATTGAATATTTGTTAAAAATTATTGTAGTTTTAGCTATTTTTATTACTTTCTTCCATTAATCTTTATGCTAGTTAAAATGCTAGTTAAATAGTTAACACATCACTATATTAAAGCATTAGTCTATTCAGAATCTGACTATATACTTATGTTTTCCAGTGAGTTATATATTTCCATATGTTTTAATGTCACTGATGAACATCTTTTCAATTCTGCTTAAAGAACTCCTTCCAGCATTTTTTGTAAGGAGTATTTAGTGGTATGAATTCCCTCATATTTTGTTTATTAGGAAGTCTTTATCTTATCTTTATTTCTAAAAGACAACTTTGCTGCGTGAAGTATTCTTGGTTGCTAGTTCTTTCTTTCAGCACTTTGAATATATCATCCTATTTTCTTCTGGCCTGCAAGGCCTCTGGTAAGAAATCTGCTGAGAGCCTTATGTGGCTTTCTTTCATGAGAGAAAATTTTTTCTCTTGATGTTTTTAAAATCCTCCCTTTTTCCTTGATTTAGGCAGTTTTATTTTGATATATCTGGGAGGAGGTCTTTTAGATTAAAATTTTTGGTTGTCCTATAAACTTCATGAACTTAGATGTTCAAGTCTCTCTCCAGGTTTGGGGCATTCTCAGTCATTTTTCCTTTAAATAAGCTGTCAGCCTTTTTCTCCTTCTTTTCTCTTCTGGGACTCCAATGATGAATACATTATTTCTCTTAATAGTATCCTATAAGTCCTATATGCTTTCTTTATTCCTTTTCATTTGTTTTTCTTTTGCTCCTCAGATTAGATACTTTCAATTGATCTTCTCTAGCTCACCGATTCATTCTTCTTGGCCAAGTCTGCTATTGAAATTCTCTATTGAATTATTCAGTTCTGTCTTTGTATTCTTCAGTACCAAAATTTGTTTGGTTCTTTTTTGTGATTTCTTGTCTCTTTGTTGAATTTCTCATTTTGTTCTTGCATTGTTTTCCTGATATTCTTAAATTGTTTTTCTGTGTTCTCTTGTAAGCTAATTATTTTGAATTATTTGTTGAGAAATTCTTGGATCTCCATTTTTTGGAGGCCAGTTATAGGAAATTTACTGTATTTCTTCAGTGGAGTCGTATTTCCTTGATACCCTAGCCTTTTGTAGGTGTCTTAACATTTGAAAGAGCAGTAACCTCTTCCAGACCTTACGGACCGATTTTGGTAAGGGAAGACTTTCACCTGTGAGTGGGAGCATGCTGGAGTGTGTTGTGATCCCAGGTTCAATGGTGAAAGGTGCCAGGTGTATGGGAGGGGTGCCATCACATCTATGGGAGCATAGTGTCCCTTTGGCTTGGACCACTGGGGTCCATAGCATTGACAACTGTTGGTCCTTGTTATATACTGTGGGGGGTCTATTGAGACACTCAGTGGCATCTGTAGGCCTAGCAACAAGGGATCAGGGCACGGAATGGTGGGAGCTAGAGCTGGTGATGAGCACACTAGGCTACAGGGGCTAAGAGTATTTGCATATTTAGTGGCAGGAGCCAGTTGCCGACATACATCTAGTGCTGTGGACCAGGGCAGGCAGCAAGGTTCAGGATCAACTGCAGGCTCACTGACAGTTGCAGAGCCCTGGCTGTTGACATGCTTTCCCATGGTTTCACAATCTCCCCCATAAGCATGTGCACTGCCATGGATTCTGGTGATGAGAGTCAGGCCGAGACCATATAGTTGAGTAGCTGGAGGGACTAGCTACAGGTAAACATGGTGGTTCAGGCTAGTGATAGAAGACAGGGTCTTATCTTGCCCATAAGCATCTGCAGGGGCCCTGACCATTGGCTTTTCTTCCTGGTGCTGACCAATCTCCTGTTAGGTGTGTGCAATGTAGTGAAGGTGGGAGATGGACATGAGGCCAGCAGCATACAACTATACAGCCAAAGGGGCTAGCCCTGAGCCCATAAACAGCAGAGGGGATCAGCTGTAGGATCTAGTCTGGCATTTTGCATTTGTGAAACCACAGAGCCTGAGCTGGTTGCTGTTTCCAGGGCTCCAAGATGGTCTGGGGTAGGTAGGAGTGTGGGGTGGAGAGGAATTCCAGTGACAGGTGTCAGTGATTGCAGATATCTGTGAAGCAAAAGTTGGTGAAGTATGCAGTTATTCTCAGGTTTTTTTGTTCCATTGTGTTGCTAAAATTTCTTAAGTGGTCTCCAGAGCTCTTTCAGGCTGTTTTTGTTCATGGATAACTGTATAATTGTTAATATTTGTTGGGGAATGGAGGTTGGAGTCTCTTACATTGCATTTTGATGACACCAGTCTGCAACTCTTAAATGTTTCATAGCAAAACAACGTGCGTGTGTGTGTGTGTGTGTGTGTGTGAGAGAGAGAGAGAGAGAGAGAGCATGTGCAAATATGATAAAATGTCAACATTTTTTAAGTCTCAGTGAATGCTATTTTTCAACTCTGTAAGTTGAATTACTTCAGAATACTATTAGTTGAAATATTTCAACCACACTTTGAAATAGAAAGTAAAAAAAAAAGGTGAGGCAGTATCTCTTTTAGGGAGCACTGGATTTCATCAGACACTGTATGCATTTGATTTTTTTCTTAAATATCTCACTCAGAAAGCGTGATCACTCCAGAATCTAAATCTAAGTCTGTCAAATCCCATAGCCCATGTTCTTTTCATTAATTTTTACTATCAAATAAATTGTCTGTTATGTTCCTTACTTAAAGATTCATGTGCCAAGTTCCAGTCTACTCAGAGCTAGGAAAAAGTTTCTTTCTCCTGCTGAGTCATGGTAATTTTACCAGGTGATGCCTTATGTAAAACTTTTCCTTTGGGACCACAGTCCCAAGTACAGCTCTCAGATCAGACCCACTCAGTGGAAGTCCTGTTCTATTTCTTTATTTTTATTTTTATTTTTTTAGCATTTATTTATTTTTGAGAGACAGAGAGAACAAGCCTGAGCGGGGGAGGGGCAGAGAGAGAGGGAGATACAGAGTCTGAAGCAGGCTTCCTGCTCTGAGCTGTCAGTACAGAGCCCCATGTGGGGCTTTAACCCACAAACCCTGAGATCATTACCTAAACCAAAGTCAGATGCTTAACTGACTGAGCCACCCAGATGCCCCAATCCTGCTCTCTTCGAAATAATGTAAATTACTGAATCCCTTTAAACTCTACTTTCCACATCTGGATTGAATGAGATAATGTATGTAGAACATTTAATAGATATAAATAACCTAATATTTTAATAACATTTTGTGAACAATTAGTTTATATGCTTTATATCACTGTTAATTTATCCATACTTTCTGGTGAACAATTTTTTTTTTCTTTTCAAAATAATCACTAACAGTATTGGTCAGGACAGTCTAAGTTATGTGGTAACAAAACCCCTCAAATTTCCATGGCTTAGCAGAATAAGCAAAACCCTGAGCAGATTGGCAAGAACTTTGATCCATTCAGATATTCTGTCCAATGTCCAGAGGAGGTTGTCTCCACCTCTTATTCTTGGGAACACACAGCCTCTTCAGCTGAAGTGGCAGGGAAGAGAGAACCTGGAGAATCACATGTAGAATTCTCATTGCCTCTGCTAGCAAGTGATACATGCCACTTTCCCTCACATTTCTTTGGTCTACACTATACAATGGGGTTGAGAAGAGCATCTTCCACAGGTCTAGGAAGAGACAACTGATATGGTGACAGTTGTAACCTCTCCTCAGAGCCCCTTGCATTACTTATTGCCCATTTCCTTTATCTTAATTTAATGTATCTTTTTTTGTTTTTGTATGTGTCTGTGTTTGTAAATTGTTTCAAGACAAATATTTTTTCATAAAAAGAGTCTGTGGAAAATGACTTCCTGAGATTTTTCCTAGGAAAATTGGATTTGTTTATCATTTTGCTATTTCTACTTCATAATATTGTGTTATTTGAGGATTTTTTTTTTTGTCACTTTGAGAATTTGCATCTATTGTGCTTTGTTAGTTTCAGGGCACTTATGCCTAGAGAATTTAGTCATCTTCCAGAACTATTCCACCAAAAACCCATCCTCAAATTACTTACAGTCATTAGTACTGTTTACATTCTTCCTGAATGTTAATACTTTCTGGATGTAACACTTAATGGAAGATTAATCTACATAGAGCAATGGTGATAATGCACTCTCTCTTAAAACTAACATTATCTTAAAAATTGTATGTTTTTCAAAATCCAACCTATTTTAATTATGGCTAGGCACCATGAAAAACAAACCAGCACAAAGCCTTCAAAGAGAGCTGGTTGTAAAACATGCATTCGAATAATGCCAACAACAACTAGGAAATCCTCACTAGTTTATGATTTTGAAAATGGAAATAATGTGGCTCAGTTTGAAAAGGGATTCAGAACGTGAAATGCTTAATCTTTTATTTTTTATTTTAAGAATTTTTCTGTAAACATGATGACTCTCAGCCTGTCTTATTATTTTTGCTTCCATGTGGTCAGAAACAAAAGAGGAATCTTATTTCTTAGGGTATCTTGAAATTTCAGTTTCAGATCCTACTGAGTAATAGACGTGGTAGAAACAAATGAAAACAAAGGGCTTATTACTGTGAATTTTTTAAAAACTATTTTCTTTTAGATATAATTTAAATATATAATTCAAATATATATAATTTAAATATAATTCAATTTGAATTTGGGTACTCAGGAGGTCATAGTTATTCCAAGGCATTAGGTACTGGAAAAATGGAAATGCTACCGTCACCTCTAGGTGTTAGAATTGCTGCCCACTTTTCCTGTTCCAGAGAGGGGACTATGTAAATAAAACAGAATCCTTCTGGAGATGTTAGGAATAGTGTGCAATGATATTAGACACTCAAACTATCATGCCAAAAAATATAGTCTATTTACAAATCTGTTGATTCTGCTTCCAAAATTCCTCTTGAATTGCTCCTGTTCTACTGTCATCAGCCAAGTTCAAGTCACCATCTTGTCTTGCTCATACTGCTGGGCCCTCATGGAAGCCTGATGATCTATTCTAGAACTTGCCTTGGTGTAGTCTCCATTCTGAGGTCTGAGAGATAGTGTAGAAATGGATTGATAATGCTCCTCCACCACTTTTCTCTTCCTGGACACATTTCAGTGGCTATCTACTGCCCATAGGATGAAGTCTCAATTTCTAACTCAAGTCTGGGAGGCTTGTCCTGATGGTCCACTTATCTCTCTCTTGAGGTTCCTTTGTTGCCACTTGCCCCCTTGTTTTCTTCATCTCAGCTGTGTCCCTCCTCTGCCACATAGCAGGACCCTTCTATTTGGGTTGAAGTCCATCATGGGGGAATAAAGGACAGGAAAGAGGAGGATGAAAGTAAAAACTTAAAGAACTATTTGGATAAAGACTGAGTTAGTGGGCCACACACAGTAAAAACTAGAACATTAACAAAAATATTCTTCCTCAATCTACACATGTTGCTACAGATCTTCCCTATTCATCTATTATGGTCTGACTGGATAAATCACTTTATCCAGTGTCTATAATCTGGATAGTTTCTGTTCAGAAACACGGCATCTTCATGGAGAGGAACCTTAGTGACTGAAGGGAAAACTTTTGACTAGGTTCCTATGTGTGATGTGTTGCTCTAAATTCATGACCTGGTTTCATAAATCTTCCTGTTTATAGGCACAAGTCTACATTTTTAGTTTCAGGTGGAACCCTCTATATCCTTTTCATTATTTTTAATGCATGCTTTTTCGGGCTAGTGGATATAAGCTCCAAACTGAATTGATTAGTCAGTAAACAATTAAATCTTGTCTCTTTAAAAAATGACTATAAACAAGGGTAGGTCAGCATTTTTATTCAGGAACAGGACAATGATATGATTCTTTGGTTGGATGTAGAAACTTTGGGACTTGTCTTGAAAGTACATTTGCATGGCAAGCACACCATTTCTTGTATAGATTTCATGTTTATTTGTGGTAACTCTGCAGGATGCTGAAGGAGATTATAGGGAAACTAAAGCCACAGCCCTCCCAGCCATTGTTACATTTAGCAAAATGGTTAGACATTTCCCCTCTGCACATGCCCTAATATAACAATCACTTGTTTTATCACTTAATTGTACAACATCATGTTTTATTTTCTGAGCCCTGCTTGTCTTAGATCCCTGTGCATGCAACTCCAGGGAGAAACTGTCTTACTCCTGCCTCTTTCTTAGTGTCTGCTACCATATCTTGTATCTAGCTGAATTTCAATAAATGTTTTATGAATAAATTAATGGTGACCTTGTATAGCAATAGAAACTAGCTAGTCTTTATGTACCAGACTGAGAATATCATAACCAAATAGAGTGTCCAAAGGGGAATTTAAGTAATAGTTTGTTTCTTGGTTATCTCATTTTTGGAATTTCATTTTAGGCTTAAGGCCTTCTTACAGAGGTTATAGGGTTGGTTTCAAATAATCTTAACAGTTGAGAGTTGGAGGTATGTTAGATAATTAGTCAAGTGTACAGATTTAGAAATGGAGTACCCAAGAGACTGAGCCTTCATTCCAACTCTCAGAGCTCACTGTTGTCCAGGATATGAAGAACCTGGATCTCTCACTTCCATTCTGGTGCTTTTTTGCATTCTGTGAGAAATGAAAGTTAACATAGCTGAGAGCTGATCACCCTGACTTTAGTCCTGGCCTCCATTATGGCTTTTAACTAGACATTTCTAAAACTATAATTTCAAATTGTGTTATATTTTAAAAGTATATTAATTAAAACCCTAGCCATATAACAAAGCCTCTGGAGGGGTGGGGACTATTAATATGAGGGTGTGAATTCAAAGGACAGCATTCTAATACTTTATGTGAAACAGCTGATAGGGCCAATCTGCTTCTAAACTATAGGAATTAGGAAAATAATATATCTGAAGAAAATACCTCAGCTTTAAAAATTAATTCTATTTTCCATGATAAAAAGGATGTTATGTATGTAGTATATTTGGCAATTAACTGTGTAATTTCTTTTTTTTTCTTTCTTTCTTTTTTCTACAGGGGTTTCTGGCCTCAGCCTTGACATTCTCCACAAGAATAGACACTTATTTTCTCTATGATAGTTGGTAGACAAAGACACTCCTCCCGTGAAAGGTATCTTTCTTTAATTCTTAAATTATTTTGGTTATTTTAGTGTGGCAATTATTGGCAAATATGAGGCACATTTAGAACTGATAATTTCTTCCTCTTTAATTTCATCAAGTTTTATTATAGAAAAATGTGGAAATTACCTGAAATAATAGATCAGTACATTGATTCCATAACATTTGGCAACCTTAAAACTAAAATTAAAAAAAATTCTCAGCATGTGCATTTTGCTTTTTACAGATTTGCTTTGCCTAATCTTAGGCTGATTTTAGGTTCCATATTTCCTATAGGTTTTTGCTACTCTATTTAGAGTTCCAAGTTTTAACCTCCCTGCAGGAAATCCACTAGAATTCTTTCTGGGAACATTGTGGAAGGGGTAAACATTGGCTTTTGTTTCTTCTTTTCTGGGTTTAGTGATTTTTTTTTTTTTTTTTTTTTTGCCTGTTGTCACCTCTATGGTGACACTCAAGTTCTGGGCTAAATTTTCATTATTATTCAAAAAGGACTTTTTTAATTGATAAAAGCCTAACTTGCCCTCCACAAAATGAGTTTTGCTAATTAAAAGGCTCTGATTCTTAGTCAGTGTTAACACCTGTCGAATACCAAACATCTTAGTGTTAATCCAGGTGGTGGCATATCAGTTGATTGCAGAAATATTTCATGAGGCACAAAGAAGAAGGCAAAAATTAATTACTACTTATTGAGTTCGGTTAATAATTACTCTAGTTTCCATCAGCTTAAAACTAGAATTATTTTCAACGTCAAACTTTCCAGAAAAGAGTGTCAGTGATTTGGGGGTAATGATTTTGTAAGAGAAAGTAAGAGGATATTTAGTTTCCACATCCATCATTTCTACCCACATTTAAAATGGTGAATATTACTTATTAAAAGCACCAACCTTTATCTTTTCTGAGAGATATCATACAGAGGAATAGCAAAAGAGCAGTATTAGAGTTATAGCAAAAAAGTGGCACCAGAAATCTGATAATATTTTCTATGCCATCACTCTGATATCTTTATGGACATTTCATTCACATATTTGTGTTTATTTTATTTGCTCTATTTATTTATAATATATATATATACTTATTTGGCAAATATAAATTTGCAAAGGATTTGCTTAAGAATTATTTCAGCATATAATAAAAAATGAATAAATATGGCATGTGTTTAAGCTTAAAATTTATTAAGGAAGAAAAGTCTATGCTTGCTATTATATTGGGTAAAACCCATCCAGTACTTATGACAACAAGTAATTATTAGGCATAACTGCTGAGATGGTTTTAAAATACATATGGAAATTCTTTGAACACCTCCTTTAAAAAGAGGGAGCCTAATTCCTCTCTCTTAATGAGGGCTAGTGACTGGCTTCTAATGATTAGAACATTGTGAAAATGATGCTGGGTGACCCATGGGCTTCTGCTCTCCTGCTCTCTTCCACATACCAGGGAAGCCCTGAGCTGACATGGTAGAAGTTTTACTCCCTTGAAAAGGCCACGATGGAGAGAAATCCCACAGAAAGACACATAGAAATAGAAGGAGATGCTTCAGAAACAAGCCCCACAGTTTGGGTCATTCCAGCCCTGGCACCAGACAGATGACAGAAGAATCCAGGTGACGTCCCAGCCAGAGCCCTCACCTGACTATATTGTCATGAGGGCACCTGAATCAGAATTGAGCAGCCAAGCTACTGGTAAAGTTCTGACCTCTGGAAACTGAGAGGTAGTAAATGATGATTGTTTTTTATTTTTAAAGTTTATTTATGTATTTTGAAAGAGAAAGAGGGAATGGACAGAGAGAGAGAATAGGAGAGAAAGAATCCCAAGCAGGCTCCGCACTGTCAGTGCAGAGCCTAAAAGGGGGCTTGAACTCATGAACCATGAGATCATGACCTGAACCAATATGAAGAGTCAGAAGCTTAACCAACTGAGCCACCCAGGTGCTCCATGATTGTGGTTTTAAGCAACCAAGTTTTGGATGGTTTGTTAAGCAGTTTTGACACCTGGAACAACTACCACTACTGAGTTGTAGAGGGTTTTAAAGGCCAAGTCATAAATGCTCATGCCCAGCAAAGGTTAAATCATCAGGAAAATGCCTTTTAAAACCAATAGATCTTTAAATGACCCATTTTCCAGGTCTGGAGAGTAATTTGAAATGTGTCTAGTAGGGCTTCTTTAAAGCTTCTGTCAACAGGTCTTGGCTGGGTCTGTGTCAACCCTAGGCTGATTTAATTTCAGTAAACTGCAGCAACTCACCTGCTATTTTGGGTCCTGACCAACACTTTTCTCTTGATTAGTGGTTCTGTGTGTGTCTCTTGGGTGTGTCTGTGTGTTTTGCATATTTTCTCATTTTATGTGAAAGAATAAATAATAGTATTGTGGTGGTTTTATGTACAAAATGCCAAGTTACTAGGAAGAAAATATTGTTTATCAACTGAGCTTTAAAACAGATGTCGGAGAACTCTGAGGAAAAGAATGAATAAAACCAAGAGGAAAAAAAAAACTCACCATTTTTCCCCTTTATCCACATGAATTTTAAACTAAGTTAAAAATAACATTAAGTGGTCTAAAGACCTAACTGAAACTTTGAAATAAATTTGTGGGATTGTCACAATTACTCATATAATTACAGTATAAGGTAAGATTGTAATAATTAAAAAAATCTGACAATTATCACCAAATCTTATTTTATTAATGGCAGGGTAGTATGTGTTATGCTACTTAATTTACTCTAAATTGGAAACATAATTCTATACCCAAAAGATAAAATTATTTATAGTATGAGTAAAGATTATTCTATTACCTGAGTTGTATGGGAATTCACTTATAGTTTTGATGCCCTCTGGGAAAAGACATACAGAGCACGATAGAAGAATTCTTTCCTGGTCCAAACCTCCTTTTGTCATCAGGGAATACATGTGTTCAGGCATTGAAGAGAAAGAGAATCTAATCCCATTGCTGTCCTTGGTTCATGTGAGCAAGAAAATGTACTATGTTAGAGACTATTAAAAGTTAAATATGTTGAATATATTGCTCAAGAAATTACTTCCTAGAGAGTCAAAAAATTGTCAATTTTAGATATAAATGTTAATACATTTATTGTAAATCATGTATTTCATAAACATATGGCAGGTTCTTCATAGAACTATAGATATACAATAAATATTTGCCATGGTTGATGATGCTGCCTTAGCAATGGGGATAAGTGAAAGTCACCTCCACAAAAAGTGTGCACGTCCAATGTCGTTGCCAGGTTCCTAGGGGATTTCATCCTGAGCTACCTTGCTCTCCATTGCCCTCATTCTGGATGGAGCAGAATTCACATTCCCAATTTTAGTAATTATAAAGCAGAAGTATTTCATGTTGGTCTACAATTTAAATTATAATAATTTTAAAATCAAATATTGGTATATTTTAATGGAGAGTGACAGGTGATCAATAATTGGGTTGAAAGAATATTGCCCTCATTAGTCAAAGTGAAAATGCAGAGATCTGTGATACATTTATATGAAGACTTTTCAAGGTATGAAAGATAATCTTACATTTGTTTCAGAAAAAGTGTTGTTTTAGGCATTGTGCTGGATGAATTTAAAGATGCTTTCAACACAGAACTTCCAAATATTTTGAGATGGTAAGATATGCACAGAAAGAGGCTCAGAGAAAATGCTTTGGGCATTTCTATTAATAATAGCTAATATTTATTGACCTGCATGCTGAACACTCACCTGACAACTTTAAGCTTTATTATTTCTTTTGACCTTTACAAAATTCTTGAGGTTTTCATTATGATCTCCATTTTCTAGATGCGGATGCTGAGGTACCGGGAAATGATTTGCTAACTGCCATAGAATTACCTGGGAATCCAAGATTCAAACATAAGCAGTTTGGCTCCAGACATTGTAATTATTGTATATTCCAACATGGAATAGAGCAGTTTCTTCTGGATGCAGTGGTGGTAGGGTAAGGAGGGGGAGGTGATTGTAACTAAAGTAAAACACAAAGAGAGGCTTTCCTCTAGGTAATTTTCAGTCTTTCTTTTATACAGAGTAAGGGCAATTCATCCTGCTTCTTCCTTGGAATTACAGATCCTGAGTATGAAGACATCTTTTATAATCCCAATTTAGCAATGGCCTCAAGCTGTTCCTAACTTCAGAATGTTGCATGATTGACTCAAACTGACAGTGATGAACATATTTTGGCTGACACTCTACCAAAATTTGGGTTTATTTATCTCATTAATATTTTTCTTTAGGCAAAATATATTTGTAATGCCCTTTCTATTTATAAAATGGAAATGTTTCTTTTCTTGAGTCAGATGACCTTCTGTGACAGGCAACTGAGAAGCAGAAGGCAGATGGTTTAGGTGCCCCCTTACCACAGTTTTTAAAACACAATCTCTTTGTAAAAGGATGTAAGTCTGATTCAGGGTAGCAGTCCCTGTACATCATTTTGGTGTATTTTTTTTTTATGTGTTTTGAGCAGAAGCTGCATTCCTAAAGCAGGATTCCTGCCATGCACACCACAGTTCTGAACACAAGTCCTGATAGAAGGGATGTTATTAAGCTGCCATACTGGGTTTCTTTCCACTGATAAGGCTTCTCAAGGTGTGAGATTAAAGCTCCATTCCAGACCTGAAACAAAGATTTGGGCTCTTGATGCTATAGCTATTTTCTTCTTCTTCTTCTTCTTCTTCTTCTTCTTCTTCTTCTTCTTCTTCTTCTTCTTCTTCTTCTTCTTCTCCTTCTTCTCCTTCTCCTTCTCCTTCTCTTTCTCCTTCTTCTCCTTCTTCTCCTTCTCCTTCTTTTTTTTATAAATCCCTGCATGTGCTGCATTATTGAGAAGCTTATAAATAAGCCATATTTATGATATATCCCTTCCATAAAGAAGATTCAAATACACTGAAAATCCAAAATGAGCCCTGAATTGATTTTTTTTTAAATGTATGTATATATTCATACATTTGAGTATTCTCAAAGCAGAATTGTTACTTAGCAACAGGTGCGGGCTTCTGCATCTTGGTTTGAACATGTCCAAGTGTGAGGAAAAAGTTGGGGGAGATTAGGTTTAAAAAAATAATTATTCTTGAAAAGGAAAATCCCTAAAGAAGAAATTATTTGATAGGTTCTTATGAAAAGTTTTGTTGTCCAGATGTCTCATACGAAAAATGCCAAATGTATCTCAATTACCTAGGTAAGTTAGCCAGAGGCGTTTTGTTGATCTGAAATCATTACTTCAACTTCAAATTGTTACAGAGAAATCTTGATTAACAAGACTTAGAGTACTGCTTTTTCTTAGGAACTTCTTTCCCAATCCACAGCACTGTTAGATGTCTTGTTGCTTATTGTAGTCTTGAAACTCCAGTCCAGTAATTATCATCCTTGGAGATGATGTATTATATAATGCTATATTATATAAGGATCCACTGTATACTTAAAAGGTATGGGTCACATCTTCTGGGGCTTCCTAAGACAGCCCAACAAGGGGATGATGAACATCCTCAATTTGTGTATTTGGCCCCCCTCATGGACATATGGTATTATGCCCATTTGTCCATACTTATTTCTCTGTTATTAACAATCATGCATAATCACAGTACTGGCTGCACTGGAATTGATGGTATGTCACTATCTCAGTATATGATGGACCTGGGGGGGGAAGGGGAGGCCCATGGTAAGTGTGAAAGTTGAGGTTGCTCGGGTTCTGTAAGTGAGAGAAGAGGAGGCTTTATTCCATGGCTTGTCAGACAGGGAAGGGAGGAAGTGGAGGCTGGAATAGAAGAGAGAGGCTAGGGCCTTTGGCAAGGAGCTCCTAGGTAAGAGTTTCAGGGAACTAAGAAGACTTTCTGAAGAGAGGGAAAGGGATAGCCAAAAGTCAGAACACTTACTACCTTAACTAGCAGGTTAGAATTTGGTTTTACAAACTGGTTAAGGGTGTGACACCATTTAGAGCTGAGGATGAGAATGTCAACTTCACTTCTCAAATCTCTTAGGACAGGAGTCCTGTTTATTTAAGGTAAATTCCATATAACCAAGCAAATAGAAATTGTCAGAAAAAAAAATTCTCATTTACAAAATTGGAAAAAAAATCTTTCTACTATGGTTACAACGCCTTAACTTTGTAATTTGCAAATTCCTTTTTAAAAAAAGAGCTAGCTATTTTTCTGGATCCTTAGGAGATGGCAGACCTGTGCTAAGTGCTTTACATATATTTTCCTTTGTGGTCACATAAGTAACCCATTGTGTTTGTGAAAGGGATGAGTTAATCCTATTCATATAGGCCCAAATGACCAAGCCTCCATATGGGAGAGGATCTCCTGCAGAGCCCAGAGGACAATGTCATGTCTCTTTAGGCCTATTTGACAAAAGCAGCAAATTTTCTTCCAAAAGCTATGTGGCTACAGATACTGTGAGCAGCAGGAAAGCCTTTTGACAGTTAAGGAATCTTGCTGCCTGAAATGAGAGCTGCCAGGGATGGCAAAATATCGAGTATTTTCCTCCATTATTACTTTATATTGGAATCATTTGCCAACCAATCCATTACACTAGTGTCCCAACAAATAGCCTGTATTTTAATATTCACATGGCGGGGATGTTCTTCAAAAAGTTATATTCTATCAGATTTTACATTCCCTTTTGTATCCAAATGCACAAAAGGAAGGTTGAAATTCTAGTTGGAAATATTTTCAGTAAAATTCATTTTTAATGATAAAATTAGATAACCCTATTCTTTTCATAGGCTATTTTTCCTCCAAGATCAAACAGGGGTTTACAAATATATTGTCTTGAATGTTAAGTTTAAGTCTTTGGTGCTGGACTAAAGACATGACTAGCAAATTAGAAACGTGTTCAGATAATAACCGCCCACAAGAAGACAAAAGGATTGGCTTTGAATTGAAAAGGTTAAAGGAACTGTACTCATTTAACCTGAAGAGAAGGGTTATTTGATGACAATCTTTATATACACATGCATGATGGCTATGCAGGAAATAGCCAGTAACTCTTTTCTATCTTTACTTGAAAAAACAATAGGAAGAAATGGTATTAAGCAACAGTATAAAAGATTGAATTCAAACCTAAAAAGGGACCCTGGAAGAGGGATTATTAAATATGTGGAAGAATCTGCATATTTTTTCTAGAAGATAAACAAAAGTGAGGTAGGGTGTCATCTGCTTGCCTATTTTAGATAGGGTCTTGCATGATGGCAACAAGATTAACATAGTAAATTCAAAGATTTACTTAGGCTTCTGATATTTTATTTTATTCCAATTTTGTGTTATTTTCGCATTTACTTTTGTGAAACATAATACTAAAAAGCATTAGAACTTGGGAAATAAATTCAGCCAGAACCATTAAAAAAAATCCATTGTTGTACATGGCTGGTCTGAAAGAGCCTCTTCAGTTTATAGAGGCAGGGTAACCCTGTGATACTTGGAATTTTCAGATTTTCATTGGAAATTTTTTTTTTTTAGTGATCTTCCAACAACATTGAGAGAAAGGTGAATTAATTAGTCAGTGTGATTGACTCCTTAAAATAAATGATATAAACTTATTTAGAACATAGTGATATTTATAAAATAAATTTCAAAATGGAACTTTGGATAACAGTTTTTTATAATTCAATTCTTGCAATGAAATTTAAAGATAACACGTAACTAGATGATGCATTTATCTTTTTTTAAAGAACTGCTTTAGATTTGCAGAAAGGTTGTGAGGATAGTACAGAGAGTTCTCATACCCCAGTTTCTTCTACTAATAACATCTTACATTAGTTTGATGCATTTGTTACAATTAATAAATCAATATGAGTTCATACTGATGTTTCTCACTCTGGTCTATCACCATATGGATCAAAGGCACCTCCTTTCCTAGCTTATTTGTAAACTCCAACCTGGCTTCCACCATCCACTGTGCATTTATTCAATTATTAAACTCTAATATACACATATATAGAATCAGATTTAGCCAGGACCCTTGTGGGAAAAAACTACAGCTAGAGTATAATGCATTGCAGTTCTTTCTGCCTTCAGTCCAACAGTCTGTTCAGTTCCAAATTACTGAGGACAGAACCTTCCCATCCCCTTCAGTGATTTGTTCCATACATTCGTGCACAAGTTAGATTTTTCTGAATCTGTATTTTATCCTGATATCTGTCCAACTTCTGAAAAACATTTAAAAATGTGTTGTGCGTTGTTTAACTCTTAGTGCTGTAAACCATGGGTTTTGACGAATACCTCATATATCCATCATTATATTACCATAAAGAGTAATTTCAATGCCCTAAAAAATCCTATGTGGCTTACCATCTCAATACTCCACCCCATTCCTCAAACTTCTGGCAATGACTTATCTTTAAACTTTTTAAAGATCTTTAAAACTTTTTTGCCTTTTCTGGAATACAGTTTAATTGCAATAATACAATATATGGCCTTTTAGAAGCTTATCAATATGCTTATCAATATGTATTTAAGATTCTTCCACGTGTTTTTATGACCTGATCATTTATTGTATGGGTGTACCACATTTAGTTTATCCATTTTCTTTAGAAGAACATTTTAGTTGCTTCCAGTTTTAGTGATTTTGAATAAAGCTGCTGTAAACATTCATGCACAAGTTTTTATGTGGGTACAGATTTTCAAATAAGTTGAGTAAATACCTAAAAGTACAATTGTTGAGTAATATGCTAAAAGTCTTTTCAGCTTTGTAAGAAACTGCCAAAGTGACTTGCCATTCCAAAAGTGACTGTGCCATTTTTATTCCCACCAGCAATGCATGGGAGGTCCTGTTGCTCTACATCCTGGCCATAATTTGGTATTGTCAGGTTTTTTCTTGGATTTTAATCATTCTAATAGCTGTATGTTTTGGACATAAGCTCTTTATCAGATACATGTTTTGGAAATATTTTCTCCTAATGTACGACTTGTCTTTCTATTCTTTTAACAATATCTTTTGCAGAGCAGAAGTTTTTCATTTTAATACAGTCTAAATTAGCATTTTTTCTTTTATGGATCATACTTTCACTATTATATCAATAAACTCATTGCCAAACCCAAGGTCATATAGATTTCCCCTATTAGTTTTTCTATAACTCTTACTGTTTTTCATTGTCTTTCAACACTATTTTCCACGTTGAGTTAATTTTTATGCAAGGGGTAAGATCTGTGTCTGGGTTCATTTCCCCCCCATAATTGCTGCAGCACCATTTATGGAAAAGATTACTATCTCCATCGAATTTCCTTTGCTTCTTTGTCAAAGATCAGGTATTTCATTTTTGATTGAGAAGCTACATCAAGGAATACCAATTATTCTTTCATGGATTATAGACTTATTGATAATGTATAATGAAAGTTATTAGGTATTTAGACCGTTTGCCTGAACATTGATAAAAACAAAAGGGTGAAGAGGAAGAGTAAAGGAGATATTTATAAAGAAATGGAATAAGTCAATGTCATATCTGGATCTTTATACTTTTAGGTTATAAATATACTTATGTAAGTATTCTTTTAGATTATAAATAGGTCCATGGAATACAACTTGATCTGTCACAAAATTTAAGAAGTACAAGGAAAGGAAGCATCTAAACATTCTATACATTTATTGTGGATAGGAGCCAGGAGAGGACTAGATGCAGGCTTGAGATCAGGTTGGCTATGCTGGGGTTTGCCCCTCACATCACATGAACTAACACCTCAGTTGCGATGGTTAATTTTATGTCTCAAACCGACTTGGCCAACTGGTGTCCAGATTGTCAATTAAATACTATTCTGGGTGTTTCTGTGAGGGTTTTTTTTTTTTTTACAAGATTAACATTAAATAGATAGACTGAGTAAATCAGATTGCCTTCCATAATGTAAATGGACCTTATCCACTCAGCTGAAGGCCTGAATAAAACAAGAAGGTTGACCCTCCCCTGAGTAAGAGAGAATTCCTCCTGCTTCATGATCTTCAAACTGGGATATTGACTCTTCCTGGGTTCTCAAGCCTGGCAGCCTTCAACTGAAACTACACCATTGGCTCTCCTGGCTTTTCCAACTTTCTGACTCACTCTGCAGATCATTGGACTTGCCAGCTTCCATAACTGTGTGAGCCAATTTCTTATAATACATCTCTTCATATCTATCATCTATCATCTATCTGTTGTCTATCATCTATTCTACTGGTTTTGTTTGTTACTAATACATCAGATTTCCTTTTTACATTCCTGTTTAGTAAACATACCTTTCTACTTTGTAGAACCCAATTGTCATTTTGTAAGAGATAAGTCATCTTACCAGAAGAATTCTTTATTGTCAATTGGCTGAAGGCTCTAATAAGACTACTTTCCCCTTCAGCATTCTCCTTCCTGATATCCCTGGATAAAAAGCCATAGCCATGCTGGCTGGGGAAGCCTGAGTCACACACCTGAGTCTGTTTTGTTTTGTTTTTGCTACCATTGTGTTATCTGGGCTATGTTAATTTTGCAGTATTAATTAATTCAGCAAGGTTGTGCTGAATAAGGGTTTCTACAACAGCAATGTGTGACTTAGGAAGTAGAACACCACTTTATTCTTTTCCTGCTCTTGAGCAGGGACTTGAGTGATTTTAGAAATGCTACAAGGGTAGCTCACCTCTGCAATTAAACGAGATCCCAGAATTTGAGCCTTAGAAATGAAATTTTCTCAAGGCAAAGTTCCAAGTTTTCATTCTGCTTGAACGGAAGAACAAGATTAAAAGAGAAAAATGGTTGTATTGAGGACAGAAGACAAAACTCCATTTCACGTTGGTCTGTTTTAGCAGTTAATTTCTTCTCAAGAGGGACATTAAGTCTTTTTACCTGGCAGACAGGCTCTAGCTGTTTAAACCCAGTGTGGGCCATGGAATGGAATGAATGATTAGATTTTTGCATTAGTCATAGAAAGACAAGGTGCATATTATTTTCCTCTGCATTTCATCATGAAATATAGGCTAATCTTCCACTGAGTATTTGTTTAACCAGGTCATAAGAATTCTTAATTCAGAAAAAGGAAAAAAATAGCAACTGAGAACTAGGACCAACACACTTTAGAACATTTGCAGGTGTTTCTGGACAACAGGAGCACACTTGGTTACTCACCCTGTACTTCACCAATATCTTAATCAGTCATTCTGGCCAGTCCTAACTCTCAGCTCAGAAGTGAATTCTGTAACAAAGAAGAAGACTGTACATTTTTATATACTGTAAAAATGCTATTACTTTGTATTTAATAAGCTTCAAACTTATACTAATGCAAATAATGTGTGAAAATAATTGGAAATATTTAATGAACTTTAAGTTTTTATTTATATATAAACTTCTATATTCAACAAACTTCAAAACAAGTAAATTTCTATGAATAACAAACTTCAAAATTCAATAACTTAAAAGTATTAGTGATTCAAGGAATGTCCCATGATGTCCTTAACTCTTATTTCCACAGTAAAATTTACATTTGGAAACACATTTTAATGTTTTTGATACATTATTATGACTGCAGAGCCTTTTTGAAGACTTAATTTTGCCACTCATCTCATTTTGCCAATTATTGTCCATTTATTTTTTGGTTCATAGTTATGCTATAGCTGAAATAATAAAATTTACATTCCAGAGAATAAAAATATCTGGTCCCAATCAAGTCTCTCTTGGCATGGAGTCCATATAACCCAGGGCTTAGTTGTAGTTCTTAATGCCTACAAACATACTGGAGCACAGAGAATCATCAGTAAATATTTGTCATATGTACTGTCCCATACCTGACCCAGGCCAGAATGCAGTAGGAAAATTGTAAACACTTCTTCCCTACTGAGAGGAAAGATACTATAGACTAATCAGTCTGGCTCACATTATAGGGGAAGATGCTGAGAAATATTTCAGGAAAACAGTGGTGGTATTTCAGTAAAATGAGAACACATTTTTGGTTATTAGAAATGAAAAAATCAGTTTCAGTGAAAAGGCAATATTCTCTCCTCATCAGCACCAGTTTGGTAGTTCAAAAATACCTTTCACAAAATTATAATACTATGTTAGTTCCAAGAGGGCTTTTCCTACCTTGATAAAACTCAGAACTGCTCACACCTTTACCATGTATATAACTAAAAGTGAAAAGAGCCCTTCTTATTTGTAATATTCTTTAAAAAATATCACATAGGTTGCATTTTCTGTGTTCACTACTTTTGATGTCAGGAACTATGAACCATGTGTGACTCTTGTTTCAGTGAGGGAGCTTCCTTGCACCCCATACCATTTGGTTAGTTGTTTCCAAATAAAGTTATCAAGAACTGAGAAGTGCTATAAGGATCCTTGGCTGAAGAAATGTGTTCGTAACACAAAATAAGGAAATAACTCCTTTATGAGTTATGTGGGCCCACTTTTAGATTTATAAGCATTAATATCTCTATAAAAATCTACAAAGCATTAATAGACAAAACTATTCTGGGGTAGTAGCTTATTAAGTCACGGTTTCTACATGCCCTCTTGAGATATTTGCAACATAGTCATTCATCTTGCATTAACACATGGCATTTCGCTTAATTACTGCAGTGTACATTCATAGAATCACTGCTTACTCAATACAGTTTGAGACTGAAATGGTTGATGTTTCAGTTAATACATGATCAAATAAATAATATTCTCATGTAATGTGTTTCAGGCTGCCTCCTAATTTCCTTTCCAAGTAGGCATCTGGTTTTAAATCTGGCTCCATGTCAGTCTTTGAAGGGCAGTATTTGTAAGTCTTAAATTTGTCCTGGCTGCTGACCTTAGCAAGGGGATGTCAGAGAAGCAGTGCAATGGAGTGCTTGAGGCAGGATCGCTTTTCAGAGCATTATTTAATTTTGGTTGTTGGCTCAGCTCACTCATCAGAGACTGCTATTTCCAGCTGCACTGCAAGCTCTCCCACAGTTTAATTCTTTGCTTATTTTTTTAGAAATCCTCCATCCAAGCACCTCAATAATGTGCCAAATTATGACGATGACTTCACACCTCAGCTAATTCACATCTGCAAGGAGAGAAAACAATTTGCAACTGAATCCAGCCTCACTAAATACTCTCTTAACAAATTCCCTTTGCTTCTCAGCTGCTCTGGAGACTGTTCAGTAAATCCAGATTTGTCAAGAAATGTACATACAATATGATATGCAAATACAATATGCTACCTACTTATTGATTTGTCTATTGACATTATGTTTATAGTCTTTATATAACTCATGGATTAAATTAAGTCTTGTACTCAAAGCACCAAAATAGAAAAATTATGTATACTGAGCAATTATATACTATTATGATATATTCACCTTAGATATGCACAAAATAGAAATACCTTTACCATCTAAATATTTATTAAACACCCTATGTCATTGCTTTCTTAACTTTTCAGGAATCAGAACCAATGTTATTAGTCTTAGCTGATGTTAGTATTTAAAGATGCCCTTAAATAAAGTGCCCTGTCAGAAAATTATAAATATTTATGAAGCACTCCATATAAAACAGGAACCAATCTAGACTTTAAAGATATAGTAGGGAACAAGACAAGCAGAATCTCGGCTTTCATGGAGTTTGGGTTTCTCTTTCCATCTCTGCTCTCTCTCATGTGTATTTATTTTTTGCAGGGGGGAAAATTAGTAAATAAATAAGTAAAAAGTTATGTTTAAAATTAGATATTGAAAAGTTCTATCCAAAGAATAAAATCAAATTATGTGACAGGGAGTCACAGTGTCTACTTTAGATTGGGTGATTTATGAGGGAAGGAGTTTCTGTGGACACAATTAAGCTTCTTCAGACAAGAAGCCAGGTACCTGACGATCTTGTGGTAGAACAATCTGCGTGGGAAGGACAGCTGTTTTAAAGTCTCAAGGCAGAAATGAACATGGTCTATTCAAAGAACAGATGAAAAGCAGTGGTGGCTAGAGAGTAAGAGATAACAGGAAGAGGAAGAGGAAAATGTGAATATACACATTAATCATGTATACCCTGTGCACTATTTGTCAGGCACTAGGCTAAGCATTTTGGATCTATGAACTCTTCATTTTCAATACAGCCCATAAGCTGAGTGCTAACATTATCTTCATCCTATAGATGAGGAAACTAAAGCACGGAATGTTATAATAGCTTGTCTTAGGTTACACAGTGGTGATCTTGCTCTGTGTTCTCGGTTGTCAGACACTCCACTAAATGAAGAGTTTGGATTCTGTTCAAAATGTGAGGAGAGTGTTGTACTGGAAAGTTTTACTAGAAAGGTGATTTGATCTGCCTTACATTTGAAATGGTTCATCATTATGGTTTGGCGATGGATAGTGGATGAGGATGGGAGAAAGACAAGAGTAGCAGCAGAAAGACTGCTTGGGAGGCCATTGTGACAGTCAAGCATGAAGTATTGGTGGCTGATCCCAGTATAGGGACATCGTAGTAGTGTATATGTCACTGGATTTGAGATATGTTTTGGAACAGAGCCAATACGATTTACTCATGGGTTCAGTGTGAAGGGTAAAGGAGAGAATCAAAGATAACTCCTAGATGTTTTATTTAAGTAATTAAGAAAAATATAATAATGATTAATATGAACATGATAATTGTACATAACATTCATGTAGTGTTTACTGTGTGTACCTGGCATGGTTCTAAGCATTTGTATTGACACCTCATCACAACTCAAGGAAGTTACTATTATCTCCAGTCTTTTAAGATGAGAAAACTGGGACACCAAGAGAGTAAATAATTTGCCCAAGGTCACAAAAGTAGTTATGTGATGGATTTCAACCTAGGGCACTTGGTTGTGTAATCTGTATACTTAAGTAAGCACTTCTATACGGACCCTCATTTGCTGTTATTTCCTGGGTCTACTAGCATAAGAGCTGGCTTTTCTTCTGGGGAGGAGAAGAAATCAAGAGTCCCACTGGCTATGTTAATGTTGACATGGCTACTAGACATCCATATTAAGATTAAATCAGGCATTTGGAAATATGAATTTGCAGTTCTGGGGAGAGATAAGGACTAGGGACCTAGCTTTGGAACTCTTGAGCATATATAAATGACATTTAAAGCCATGGATCTGGCTTACATCACCTATAATAATAATAGATTATATGTGTCAAACACTGACTATGTGTCATACATATGTGTCATACACTGTGTCATACATTGACTAATTTATTTTCACAATTACTTGAGTTAGAAGTATTGTCTAACTACTGTCATTCTCACTTTTTATAGATGTGAAAATTGAAGCACCAAATAGTTTTACCCTACAACCAGGAAGTACGAATTTCATTGTGAGGATGAAAAGAGGTAATTTAAGTTCAATGCTATTAGTAGTAACAGTAGTAGTCTCTATTGTGATCTTATTTTTGCGTATATCATCTGAGGTTCATATAGTACCCAATAAATAAAGTTTAAAGTACATGAATGTCTCAACTTGGTTAAAGAAAAACAAAAAAAAGCAGAGCTCATCATTCACTATGTCTTTGCTGTCAAAAAAGATAAGAAAGTGAATGTTGGGGAAAAGATCATTCTGGGATGGAAGAAGGAATAATTTGGCAAAAATCATTTAGGACAGATTGCTTTTCATTGCAGCTCACTATATTTACATGCAGATAAATAGGATAAAAATATTTTCTGTGATTATTTCAGTATGATTCATTTTCTCATCTTCCTCTACATCTCTAATAAATTACTTGGATTTGGGGGTCTTACTGACTTTTCCTTAAATCTGGCTGGTGCCATGGCCACAAAATTTAGAATGCGAAAAATATTTTCTCTACAAATTCTGGATTTTGTTTTAATTCTGGGAAATTACATGGTATGCTAGTGTCAGTGAATACTTTTTCAGAAACTTGTTTCCCTGTCTCTCTTTTTTTGTTCCCCAAAGAGTTGTTTCTATTTCTCAGTCCATCTAGCACATCTGTGTGATGCTATCACCGCAGGTGCTGTGTTGCTAATACAGCATAGATTTCCCTGGGTAGTGGGGCTGAGCGACGCCTTTTCTTAAGTCATTCAAAACAAGACTGGCTATATAAACCACTAGAGAATACATACTGTAGGAAACAAGACTACCTAATAATATGTTGCATCTCTATTTTCTGTTTTTCCACAAATGGCTAGTAACATGAGCTGTCACAGTTATGGATTTTATTTTTTTCTATGTCATATTTACTGTTTGGTTTTGATTTCTCAGGTAGTGAGGATGAGAGTGCTTTTTTAAAAATTTATTTTGATGTTTTGGAATTTTACAATTGAGTTATTTGACAGATAAAATATTAGTTTTTCTGGACAACAGTGGATGATATTAACACAAGCATGCCAGAGAGAAGGGGACTCAAACCATGCCTACTGGCAGGTATAGGTCAGTATTAGGTGTAGCTTCAGGTTAGGTTACAGAGTCTGTTCTGTATGATGTAGATTCTTAATTTACGTTTTTAAATTAAAATTTATTTTTATCAAAATCATATACATATATAGTTTATAACTCAAACATTCTTCCAAAGCTTAGCATTCAAATAGCAGTCATCTATCTGCCCTTTCAAACTCCTGAATCTTGCTTCCCAGAGGCAACTATATTTCTGATTCTTCTTGTACCTTAATATTCCTAAATAAATGGGTTTTGATATTCTCTTTTAGGTTGCCACTATGGAAGAAAATGATTTAGCTTGTCTACACATACTCTTTGCTGTAAAAAATATGTCCATTCCCCATCCTTCCAATAAAAGCATATTAAAAATTTTGATTAAATCACTATTCAGTGTTTATAATTATGACTACATAGATATTGTTCAAGGCTAAATATACCCATGCTTAGATGCTATAATTATATTTCATATCTTTATAATTTTCATCTTAGAATTAAAATGTCTTTGAAAAACCAGCTGATTGTTTTATTTACTTTATATCAATCTGACATACAATGTTACATTAATTTCAGATGTGCCACAAAATGATTCAACATCTCTATATGTTATGCTATGCTTATCTGTGTAGTTACCATCTGTCACCACACAATACCATTGACTGTATTCCTTATGCTATACCTTGCATCCTCATGACCTATTCATTCCATAACTGGAAGCCTATACCTCCTACTGCCCTTTACAATTTCAGGCATTCAGATATATTCAGGTATTGAAAAGAATATAACAAATATACATGGATACATCACCCCATTTAAGAAGTAAGATTTTATAAATACCACTGAAGCCACTGATAAACTTTTTTTTTTATAAACTGTTTTTGATCACATTTCCCTTCCTGTCCATTAGAGATAAATACCATAAATCTTTGGTTATTTATTATTCCCATGAAGTATTTATAGTATATATTCCTCAGCAACATATTACATATTTTTAAATTTGTATAATTGCATCATACTGTACATATTCTTATACACCTTACTTTTATCCATTTATGTATTTTTGAGATTTCTAATGCATTGCAGCTCTAATTCATCTTATTATTATAAATATCCCATCATGTGTCAATACACACAATGTGTTTATTATTTTTTTTAAGTTTATTTATTTGTTTTGAGAGACAGAGTGTGTACAAGCAGGGGAGGGGGAGAGAGAGAGGGAGTGAGATAGAATCCCAAGCAGGCTCCACACTGTCAGCACAAAGCCCAGAATGGGGCTTGAACTCACAAACCATTAGATCATCATCTGAGCCAAAATTAAGAGTCAGAAGCTTAACTGACTGAGCCACCCAGGCACCCCTATTCTACTTATATTTTCATTTGCATTTAGTTTACACTCAAAATGCTATAAAAATATTGTCACAAGAATTCTGGTATGTGTCCCCTTGTCCATAAAGTGGAGTTTTTATGGTATTTATACTTGTAAATGGAATTGATGAGTCATGGGACTTGCTCCAGTTTTAGCAGATAATGCTGACTATCTCTCCAGAAGATTAAGACAGCTTATAACCTCAATACACTGTAAGTGGTAACTAGTGGTAAGCATTGTAACTATTTTTAAAATAGTTTCTTTTATTTATTTTTCTAGCTTTATTCAAGCATAATTAACATACAGTTTTATATTAGTTTTAGGTGTACGATATGATGATTCAACAATCCCTATACATTTTTCAGTGCTCATCAGAATAAGTATACTTTTAATCCTCTTTATCTATTTCACCCATCCCTCCACTAACCTTCCCTCTAGCAACTACCAGTTGGTTCTTTGATTTGAGTCTGCTTTTTTGTTTTTTATTTAAATCTTTGTTTGTTTTGTTTCTTAAATTCCACATAAGATTGAAATAATATGGTATTTGTCTTTCTCTGACTTATTTCACTTAGCATTTTACCCTCTAGGTCTACCCATGTTGCTGCAAATGACAAGATTTCATTCTTTTTATGGCCAAATAATATTTCATTGTATATGTACACCACATCTTACTCTTTCATCTATCGATGGACACTTGAAAATTCCAGATATCAAGATATACCACAAAGTTATAGTAATCAAAACAGTATGGTACTGACACAAAAACAGACACATTGATCAATAGAACAGAATAGAGAATCCAAAAATGCACCCGCACTTCTATGGTCATTAATCTATGACAAAAGAGACAAGAATATTCAATGGTAAAGAAGATGGTTTCCAATTACTGTTTATCATTATCTATACTTGGTATAATCAAACTTAAATTTTATGCCAATATCTTTAATGTGAATTGGTCTTTTATTTTGCCCTTCCACAGTTATTAGTGAGGATTTCTCTTCCTAGATTTATTGGCCATTGCATTTTTCAGTTGTAGATTTGCCCATTTGTAGGTCTTGTTTGCCTTTTACTTATTAATTTTGGGGATTTTTTTAATATATTTTGGATTTTAATAATTTCTTACTTTAATTTTTGCAAACGTACTTGATCATGCTATAACTTATTCATTAATTTTAATTATAATGTATTTTGATATTTGATCATTGCTAATTTTAAAATAGTTAAATTTGTCAATCTTTTTTCCTATGTTTGGCATTTTTTCTGTCTTGTATAAGAATCTTTTCCTACACCAAGCTCATAAACATAGCCGTTATTTTCTTCTGATTTTTATGGGTTGTTTTCAAGATCTTTACTCCACCTGAGATTGATTTTCATGTATATTGCAAAGTTAGGTATAATTTTATTGTTCCTATATGGATAGCCATGTCCTGGCATTGTACTTTCTAGTGTTCATAATTTTCAGGCTGATCTACAAGGCCACCCTATCAAGTGTCAATTTATTTGTGTGTGTGGTATTTTTTTAGAAATTTAAATAGATTCTGTTCCATTGATTTATCTTTTTATTTCTATGTAATTACCAAATTCTTTTAACTACTGTAGTGTTATAAGAAGTTCTGATATCTGGTATGAAATCTTTCTATATAAACTTCTCATCTTATTCCTTCTCTTTTTCCTTCCTTTGTTTCTCTTTTTCTTCTTCTTTGTCTCCTTTTACTCTTATTTTTTTCTTTATTATCTTCTTTATCCTCCTCTCTTTTTAAGTATTTTTCTTTAGTAGCATCATATCTCTAAGTATTACTCTCATATTGCTACCTCTTAGTCATTTTTTCTTTCCAAAATTGAAGATAGTCTTTGAACTATTTCCTCCTCCCATCTCTGCCACATCACATGTGCTTTTCCTATTCTGTCTTTCAGGTAGAATTATATATTAATTTTGATAGATTAACATTCAGTGTTTATATTATCAAAGCTATGTAGATGCTATTAAATTAATGGTATTCTGCCTTTCCTGAATTTTTTTTTCTCTATCACTAATAATTATCTTGTATTTCTATTTCTTACATTCCTATGAATTCAAGCCACACTGTCTTTCCCAATTATCTTATTCCCCTTGCAAGGCATTCAGATGCATCAGGTACTCTGTATATTTAATTTTGATGAAAGCCTAAAATTTTTTGACTGCCCCAATATAAGCTGTTTCCCTCTGTACCTGGTGTATGGTGGTCATTCTAAAATTAGGATAAAGCATCAGCCTAGGTATTCCCTCTGTTTTTCTTCTACATCCAACATTCTCTGAGTTTACTCCTTATTTTAGTGAGGTACATACTCTAGTAACTTCTTAATAGAAGATGTATGAGTAGTAAATCTGTTGAGGAGTTGCCTGTCTGACAATGTATTTATTCTACTTTTACATGGTTTTAAAACTTGATTATACATCAAATTTTAATTGATAATTTCTTCTCAAAATATGATTGCATAGTCCTGTTGCCTTCTAGCTTCCAGCATTGTGGTTGAGATTTATGATGCTACTTGGTTCCTGAGTATTTAATGTGACTTGCTTGTTTGTTTTTCTCTTGAAGATTTTAGGATTCTTTTTTGTCTTTTCCCTGTTGTACTGAAATTTCATTGTAATATGTTCTGGTGCATGTCTTCTCCATTCATTTTGGGAAAAAGTCATTGTTAAATCTGGGTAGTTTCTTCATGATTTTCTGATAATTTCTATCCTTTGTTTTACCTTCTCAGTTGGACATTAGTGTTTTTTGCATTAAAAAAAATGATTTGTTATGATTAAATGATAGCTTTATTCTGGTTCCACTTATTTCCTTCATTTTACACCCAGGCCCAAACTCATCTTCCATCTAATATGTTTGATGGCAGAGAGAAAGAGAAATGTATTACGTGATGCTCTTAAGGTCTCTAGTTGGTCATGGTAAGTCACTGGCCAAATATAAGTATATACTTCTTCCACAGGGATCTCTGTAAGTCACATGGGAATAGACACTGATATATAATTCTCCTATACAGAAGAGATGAATACTTAGTAACAGTAATCCAATCTCCCAGAATAGAAAGGGAGATATGTTTAATATATTGGATTTCTTAATAAGAATTATTGAAGAATAATTAAAATGATAAGAAAAGTTATATTTGGGATATTTTCTGTACATTTATACAGCTTTGAGAATTTTAAATATATTGATTTTTTCAATATAATCTATTGCCAAGTTGGCTAACATACAGTGTATACAGTGTGCTCTTGGTTTTGGGGGTAGATTCCCGTGATTCATCACTTACATACAACACACAGTGCTTATCCCAAGTGCCCTCCTCAATGCCCATCACCCATTCTCTCCTCTCCCCCCACCCCCTCCCCATCAGCCCTCAGTTTGTTCTCTGGTTTTAAAAGTCTCTTATAGTTTGCCTCCCTCCTTCTCTGTTTGTAACTATTTTTTCCCCTTTCTCTTCCCCCATGGTCTTCTGTTAAGTTTATCAAGTTCCACATATGAGTGAAAACATGATATCTGTCTTTCTCTGACTTATTTCACTTAGCATAATGCCCACCATTTCCATCCACATTGCTGCAAATGGCAAGATTTCATTCTTTCCTGTTGCCAAATAGTATTCCATTGTGTATATAAACCACATCTTTGTTCATTCATCAGTTGATAGACATTTGGGCTCTCTGCATAATTTGGCTATTGTTGAAAGCACTGCTATAAACATTGGGGTACATGTGCCCCTGTGAATCAGCACTCCTGTAGTCTTTGGATAAATTCCTAGTAGTGCTATTGCTGGGTCATAGGGTAGTAACTTAAGTGTAATGATTGAGGAGAAATACTGGTGATTTAGTATCATAAAATATATTAATTTTTTTATTTTTTAATTTTTGTTAACATTTATTCATTTTTGAGAGACAGAGAGACAGAACAAATGGGGGAGGAGCAGAAAGAGGGAGACACAGAATCTAAAGCAGGGTCCAGGCTCTGAGCTGTCAGCCCAGAGCTGCATGAGAGGCTCAAACTCACAAACCACAAGATCATGACCTAAGCTGAAGTCAGATGCTTAACTGACTGAGCCACCTAGGTGCCCCTTAAAATGTTAAGATATTTTTCAGTGAGATACTCAGAATGATGACTAAATTAGATGAAAAAAAGAACAAAACATGAACAAAAGATGAAGTTCAACAGAGATACAAACCATAAAAACCAAAACAAATTCTGGAGCTTAAAAGCACAATGACTTCAATGGAAAATTCAATAGACAGCTTTAATAACAGACAAAATCAAGCAGAGGATAGATTCAGTAAGTTTGAAGACAGGTCACGTGAAATTGCCTACTTAGAGGAACAATGACAACAAAAAGAATGAATAAGAGTAAAGAAAACATGTAGGGACTATGGGAACACCATCAAGAAAAAAAATACATGCATTGTTGAGAGTGTCAAATGGATAAAAGAATGAGAAAGTGGCAGAAAGCTTGAACCTAAAGAGGTCTACCAAGCTATATGATAATTAAATTATCAAAAGTTAGACAAGGAGAGAATTTTTTTTTTCAACGTTTATTTATTTTTGGGACAGAGAGAGACAGAGCATGAATGGGGGAGGGGCAGAGAGAGAGGGAGACACAGAATCGGAAACAGGCTCCAGGCTCTGAGCCATCAGCCCAGAGCCTGACGCGGGGCTCGAACTCACGGACCGCGAGATCGTGACCTGGCTGAAGTCGGACGCTTAACCGACTGCGCCACCCAGGCGCCCCAAGAAGAGAATTTTAAAAGCAGCAACAGAAGGGAATCATCATATTCAAGGGCACCCCCATAAAACTATCAGTGGATTTCCTCAATAGCCATATTGCAAGCCCAGAAAAAGTGAGGTTATATATTCAAAGTGCTTAAAGAAAGTTAAAAACCTGCCAAACAAGAATATTATATTCAATAAAACTGCCCTTTAAAAATAAAAGAGAGATAAAGACTTCCCCAGGCAAACAAAAACTAAGCGAGTTTGTAACACTAGATATGCATTACAAGAAGTGCTAAAGGGAGTTCTTCAAGCTGAAATGAAAGGGGGCAAAATGGTAACATAAAAGCATATAAAAGTATAAATCTCAGGGATAAAGATAAATGTATAAACAAATGCAGAATAATGTAACACTGTAAGGGTGGGGTTTAAATCACTTTAACCCCAATGCAAAAGTTAAAAGAGAAAACTAAAAAGACTTACTATAACTACAAATATTGGTTACTGAATATGCAATATTAAAATTAGTAAATTCTGACATCAACAACAAAGTTTGAGGGGGAGGAGTAAAAGTGAAAGGTTTTTTTTTTAAGTTTTTGTATTTATTTTGGGAGAGAGAGAATGAGTGGGGTAGGGGTAGAGAGAGAGGGATAAAAAATTCCAAGCACTATCTGTACTGATACAGCACAGAGCCCAATGTGGGGCCTGAACTCATGAACCATGAGATCATGACCTGAGATGAAACCAAGAGTCAGTTGCTTAACTGAGTAATCCCACACCCAGGTGCCCTGAAAGTGAAGGGTTTTTGTATGCAATTGATGTTGTTACAAGCTTCACATAGGCTGTGTATTATTACTGTTGTAAGAGTAAATTTTATATAATCCTCATGCTAACCATAAGAAAGAAAACATTGCAGATATAAAAAAAGATAAAGAGAAAAGAAAGTATATTGCTGCACAAAAAATCATCAAATCACAAAGGAAGTAAGCAAAAGAGGAATAGAACAAAAATATACTATAAAACATACAAAAGAATTAATAAAATGGCAATACTAAGTTCTTACCTGTTGATAATCACTTTAAATGTAATAGAGTAAGTATCCAGTCAAAAGACATAGAGTGGCAAAACAAATATAAAAAAAGATACAACTGCATGTAGTTAGCAAAAATCCCACTTTAGATTTAAGGCCACACATAAGCTGAAAGTGAAGGAAGAGAAAAGAGAGCAGATGTTACGTACATCAGACAAAATAGACTGTCAAAAATCTCATGAGACAAAAAAAGTCTGTAGTGATAAAAGTGTTAATTTAACAGGAAGATAGAATAATTGTAAGTACATATGTACCCAACACCAGAGCACCTAAATATTTATAAAGCAAATATTGACAGACTTGGAGAAATAGACAGCAATATACTAATAGTAAGAGACTTTAATATCCCACTTACAATAATGGACAGATCATCTAGACAGAAAATCCATAAGGACTCAGCCAACTTGAACTACACTATAGACCAAATAGACCTGACAGAGATATACAGAACATCCCTTCCAACAGAAGTAGAAGGCACATTTTTCTCAAAGACTAATGGAACATTCTTGAGGATTGATCATGTTAGTTACAAAACAAATCTTAAAAATTTTGAGACTAAAATCATTCAACATACTTGTTTCCTCACAACAATGTAATGAAACTAAGAATCAGTAACAAAGAGAAAATGAAAAAAAAACAGACCCATGGAATTAAAACAAGATATTCTTGTACCTTATTTGGATCAAAGAAGAATCAAAAGGGAGATTAGAAAATATCTTAAGACAAATGAAAATGAAAACACAACATATCAAACTCATGGTATGTGCCAAAAGTAGTACAAAGAGGGAAGCTTATAGTTTTACTTGGAAAAGAAGAAATTTATAGTTTAAATTGTTCATCTCAAATCAACAACCTAACATTGTACTTTAAGGAACTAGAAAAAGTGGAAAAAACTAAGTCCAAAGTTAGAATTAAGGAAATAAGATTAGAGGAGAAATAAAAAGGTTGGGGTGGAGGGACAGAGAAAGAGGGAGGCAAGGGAAGGAGAGAGGGAAAATAGAAAAAGTAGACAAAATGAAGAATTGGTTCTTTGAAAAGAAAAACAAAGTTGATAAGTATTCAGATGGACTAAGAAATTAAGAGAGAAGACTCAAATAAATAAAATCAGAAATGGAAGAAGAGATATTGAGCCAATGACATAAGAATTTAAAAAGTCATGAGACTATTATAAACTATTTTATTTCAACAAATTGGACATTCTGTACAAATTGGACAATACATTTACCAATACTGAATAAAAAAAGAAATAAAAAGCATAAACAGGCTAATAACAAATAAAGAAATTGAATCCATAATGAAAGTCTTACAACAATAATAATAAAAAACCATAAGTAGATGCCATCAAAGATGAATTCTACCAAACATTAAAAAAAAAATTAATATCAATTTTCTTAATCTCTTTCAAAAATTAAAAGAGGAAATAACACTTTCAACACTTTTTAGGAAGCCAGTATTACTCTGGTACCAAAAACAGACAAAGGCACCACTATAAAAGAAAAGTATAAGCTAATATCCTTGGTAAACATGGATGCAAAAATCCTCAACAAAGTATTAGCAAACTTCAACAGGATATCAAGTATCATACATTGTGACTGAGTAGGAGTTATCCATGGGATGCAAGGATAGTTATATATGTGCAAATTAATCAATGTGATATTAACAAAATAAACAAAAAAATCACATGATAATCTTTAAAGATGCAGGAAAAACATTTGACACTATTCAGCATGTTCTCATGATAAAAACTCTCAAAATATTAGATATAGAAGGAACTTACATCAACACAATGAAGGCCACATATGAAAAACCCACAGTTAACATCTAAAAATTTTTCCTTTAAAATCCAATATAAGACAAGCATGCCCACTGTCATCAATTTTATATAACATAATACTGAATATCCCAGGCAGAGTAATAGACCAGAAAAAGAAATGAAAAGCATCCAAATAACAAAGGAAAAGGTAAAATTATATCTTTTTGCAGATGACATGAATGCATGTGTAGAAAACCCTAAAAATTTCACAAAAAATATATTAGAACAACAGAATCCAGCAAAGTCACAGAATACAAAATCAATGTACAGAAATCAGTTACATCTCTCCACACTAACAAGTTATCCAAACAGAATTTTAGAGAAACAATGATGTTTATAGCATCAAGAAGAGTAGAACACCTAGAAATAAACTTAGCCAATGTGATGAAGACTTATACCCTGAAAATTGTGAAACACGTGAAAGAGGTTAAAGCAGACATAAATAAATGAAAAGATATCCCCTGTTTATGTATAAAAAGAATTCATATTTTTACAATGTCCATACTACCCAAAGTGACCTACAAAGTCGATGCAATCTTCATCAGAATCCCAAATAGCATTTTTATAGAAATAAAAAAAAATCCGAAAATTCATATGGAGCCACAAATGACTCCAAATAGTCAAACGATTTTAAGCAAGAGAAACAAAGCTGGAGGCATCACTCTTCCTGATTTCAAAATATATTGCAAAATGACAGTAATCAAAACAGTAGTATAGTACTGGCATAAAAACAGGCATATAGACCAGTGTTACAGAATAGAGAGCCCAGAATTAAACCTACATATGTACAGTCAACTGACCTTTGACAAGGATGCCAATAATACATAATGGGGGAAGAATAGTCTCTTCATTAAATGGTATTAGGAAAACTGGGCAGCCACATGCAGAAGAATGAAATTTGTCCCTATGTCATACCATACACAAAAATCAACCCAAAGTGGATTAAAGACTTAAACTTAACACCCGAGACCATAAAACTCTCAGAAGAAAATATAGCGTAAAGTCTTCTGGACATTAGTCTTGGCAATTATTTCTTGAATATGACACCAATAACACAACAACAAAAGCAAAAATAGACAAGAGAGAATACATCAAACTATAAAGCTTTTGCACAACAAAGGAAATAATCAACAACAACAAGAAGGCAATGGAATGTAATGGAATAAAATTTTTGCAAGCCATATATCTGAAAAGAGGTTAATATCCAAAACATATAAGAAACTCACATAATTCAATGGTAAAAAATCTAAATGACCTGAGGAGGATCCAAGATGACAAAACAGCATGGAAGTTTTTTGTGTGTCTCGTGTCCATGAAATACATCCATACCAACACTAAACCATCCTACACACATAGAAAACTGATTGGAGTATTAACACAACAATCTGCACAACCTGAATCACAGAATTCAGCAGGAATTCACCATGAAAGGAAGAGCACGAAGAAACGACAGCCAGGGATTTAACCAACACAGATACGAGCAAGATGTCTGAACCAGAATTTAGAATCACAATAATAAGAATACTAGCTGGAGTTGAAAATAGATTAGAATCCCTTTCTGCAGAGATAAAAAAAGTAAAAAATAGCCAGAATGAAATTAAAAATGCTATAACTGAGCTGCAATCACAGATGGATGCAGTGGCGGCAAGGATGGATGAGGCAGAACAGAGAATCAGTGATACAGAGGACAAATTATTGAGAATAATAGAGCAGAAAAAAGAGGGACATTAAGGCAAAAGACCACAATTTAAGAATTAGAGAAATCAGTGACTCATTAAAAAGGAACAACATCAGAATCATAGGGGTCCCAGAAGATGAAGAGAGAAATAGGGGTAGAAAGGTTATGTGAGCAAATCATAGCAGAAAACTTTCCTAACCTGGGGAAAGACACAGACATCAAAATCCAGGAAGCACAGAGGACCCTCATTAGATTCAACAAAAACCAACCATCAACAAGGCATATCATAGTCAAATTCACAAAATAGACAAGGAAAGAATCATGAAAGCAGCAAGGGAAAAAAAGTCCCTAACATACAAGGGATAACAGATCAGGTTTGTAGCAGACCTATCCACAGAAACTTGGCAGGCCAGAAAGGAGTGGAAGGATATATTCAATGTGCGGAATCAGAAAAATATGCAGCCAAGAATTCTTTATCCAACAAGGCTGTCATTCAAATTAGAAGGAGAGATAAAAAGTTTCCCAGACAAACAAAAATTAAAGGAGTTTGTGACCACTAAACCAGCCCTGCAAGAAATTTAGAGGGGGACTTTCTGAGAGGATAAAAGGTTTGTGTGTGTATATATACACACATATATATGTATATATACACATATAAATGAATATATATATTCATACCAAAAGCAACAAAGATTAGAAAGGACCAGGGAACACCACCAGAAATTCCAACTATACAGGCATTGTAATGGCAATAAATTCATATCTTTCAATACCTACTCTAAACATCAGTGGACTCAATGCTCCAATCAAAAGACATAGGGTAACGGAATGGATAATAAAATGAGATCCATCTATATGCTGTTTACAAGAGACCCACTTTAGACCTAAAGACACCTTCATATTGAAAATAAGGGGATAGAGAGCCATCTATCATGCAAATGGTCAACAAAGGAAAGCCAGAGTAGCCATACTTATATCAGACAAGCTAGACTTTAAAATAAAGACTGTATCAAGAGATGTAGAAGGGCATTATATCAAAATCAAGGGGTCTACCTACCAAGAAGACCTAACAATTGTAAACATTTATGCACCAAATGTGGAACCACCCACATATATAAATCAATTAATCACAAACATAAAGAAACTCATCAACAGTAATATCATAATAGTAGGAGACTTCAACAGCCCACTCACAGCAAGAGACAGATCATCTAATCAAAAAAATCAATCAGGAAACAATGGCTTTGAATGACACACTGGACAAGATGGACTTAACAGATATGTTCAAAACATTACATCCTAAAGCAGAAGAATATACATTATTCTCCAGGGCACATGGAACGTTCTCTAGAATAGAGCATATACTGGGAGACAGATCAGCCCTAAGTAAGTACAAAAAGACCGAGATCATACCGTACATATTTTCAGACCACAATGCTATGAAACTCGAAATCAACCACAAGAAAAAAATTGGAAAGGTAACAAATACTTGAAGACTGAAGAACATCCTACTAAGGAATGAATGGGGCTAACCAAGAAGTTAAAGAGGAAATTTAAAAGTATATGGAAATCAATGAAAATGATAACACCACAACCCAAAACCTCTGAGACGCAGCAAAGGTGGTCATAAGAAGAAAATATATAGCAATTCAGGCCTTCCTAAAGAAGGAAGAAAGATACACAGATACACAGATACACAACCTAACCTTACGCTTTAAGGAGCTGGAAAAATAACAGCAAATAAAACCCAAAAGCAGAAGACAGGAAATAATAAAGATTAGAGCAGAAATTAATGCTATTGAAATCAACCAACCAACCAAACAAACAAACAAACAAACAAACAAACAAAAGTAGAACATATCAATGAAACTAGAAGCTGGTTCTTTGAAAGAATTAACAAAATTGATAAACCACTAGCCAGTTTTATCGAGAAGAAAAAGGAAAGGACCCAAATAAATAAAATCAAGAATGAAAGAGAAGAGGTCACAACCAACACAGCAGAAATAAAAACAATAATAAGAGAATATTATGAGCAATTGTGTCCCAATAAAATGGGCAATCTGGAAGAAATGGACAAAATCCTAGAAACATACACATTACCAAAACTAAAACAGAAAGAAATATAAAATTTGAGCAGACCAATAACCAGTAAGGAAATCGAATTAGTAAACAAAAATCTGCCAAAAAACAAGAGTCCAGGGCCAATGGCTTTCCAGGGGAATTCTACCAAATATTCAAGGAACAGTTAACACCTATTCTCTTGAAGGTGTTCCAAAAAATAGAAATGGAAGGAAAACTTCCAAACTCTTTCTATGAAACCAGAATTACCTTGATTCCAAAACCAGAGACCCCACTAAAAAGGAGAACTATAGACCGATATCCCTGAGGAACATGGATGCAAAAATCCTCAACAACATATCAGCCAACCGGCTCCAACAATACATGAAAAAAATTACTCACCATGACCAAACGGGATTTATACCTGGGATACAGGGCTGGTTCAATATCCACAAAACAATTAACGTGATTCATCACATCAATAAAAGAAAGGACAAGAACCATATGATCCTCCTAATAGATGCAGAGAAAGCATTTGACAAAATACAGCATCCTTTCTGGATAAAAACCCTCAAGAAAGTAGGGATAGAAGGATCATACCTCGAGATCATAAAAGCCATATATGAACGGCCCAATGCTAATATCATCCTCAATGGGAAAAAACTGACAGCTCTCGCCCTAAGGTCAAGAACAAGACAGGGATGTCCACTTTCGTCACTGTCATTCAACATAGTATTGGAAGTCTTAGCCTCAGCAATCAGACAACACAAAGAAATAAAAGGCATCCTAATCAGCCAGAGGAGGTCAAACTTTCACTCTTTGCAGATGACATGATACTCTATATGGAAAACCCAAAAGACTTCACCAAAAAACTGCTAGAATTGATTCATGAATTCAGTAAAGTTGCAGGATATAAAAATCAATGCACAGAAATCAACTGCATTCCTATACACCAACAATGAAGTGACAGAAAGTGAAATCAAGGAATCGATCCCATTTACAGTTGCACCAAAAACCATAAATACCTAGGAATAAATCTAACCAAAGAGGTGAAAAATCTATACACTGAAAACTATAGAAAGCTTATGAAAGAAATTAAAGAAGACAAAAAAATGGAAAAAGATTCCATGCTCCTGGATAGGAAGACCAAATATTGTTAAAATTTCAATACTACCCAAAGCAATCTACATATTCAATGCAATCTCTATGAAAATAACACCAGCATTCTTCACAGAGCTAGAACAAATAATCCTAAAATTTGTATGGAAACAGAAAAGACCCCGAATAGCCAAAGCGATCTTGAAAAAGAAAACCAAGCAGGAGACATCACAATCCCAGACTTCAAGCTATACTATAAAGCTATAATCATCAAGACAGTATGGTACTGGCACAAGAACAGACACTCAGATCAATGGAACAGAATAGAGAACCCAGAAATAGACCCACAAACGTATGGCCAACTAATCTTTGACAAAGCAGGAAAGAATATCCGATGGAATAAAGAAAGTCTCTTTGGCAAGTGGTGCTGGGAAAACTGGACAGCGACATGCAGAAGAATAAACCTGGACCACTTTCTTACACCATACACAAAAATAAACTCAAAATGGATGAAAGACTTCAATGTGAGACAGGAAGCCATCAAAATCCTAGAAGAAAAAGCAGGCAAAAACCTCCCTGATCTTGGCCGCAGCAACGTCTTACTCATCACGTCTCCAGAGGCAAGGGAAACAAAAGCAAAAATGAACTACTGGGACCTCATCAAAATAAAAAAAAAACTTCTGCACAGTGAAGGAAACAATCGCAAAACTAAAAGGCAACTGACAGAATAGGAGAAGATATTTGCAAATGACATATCAAAGGGATAGTTTCCAAAATCTATAAAGAACTTATGAAACTCAACACCCAAAACACAAATAATCCAGTGAAGAAATGGACAAAAGACATGAATAGACACTTCTCTAAATATGACATCCAGATGGACAACTGACACATGAGAAAATGCTCAACAGCACTCATCATCAGGGAAATACAAATCAAAACCACAATGAGATACCACCTTATACCTGTCAGAATGGCTAACATTAACAACTCAGGGAACAACAGGTGTTGGCGAGGGTGTGGAGAAAGAAGATCTCTTTTGCATTGTTGGTGGGAATGCAAGCTGGTGCAGCCACTCTGGAAAACAGTATGGAGGTTCCTCAAAAAACTAAAAATAGAACTCCCCTACAACCCAGCAATTGCACTACTAGGCATTTATCCATAGGATACAGGTGTGTTGTTTCAAAGGGACACATGCACCCCCATGTTTATACAATGCAGTATTCCTTGGCAATCAAAAAGAATGAAATCTTGCCATTTGCAACTACATGGATGGAACTGGAGGGTTTATGCTAAGTGAAATTAGTCATTCAGAGAAAGACAAAAATCATATGACTTCACTCATATAAGGACTTTAAGAGACAAAACAGATGAACATAAGGGAAGGGAAACAACAATAATATAAAAATAGAGAGGGGGGCAAAACAGAAGAGACTCATAAATATGGAGAACAATCAGGGTTGCTGGAGGGTTTGTGGGAGGGGGGATGGGCTAAATGGGTAAGGGGCACTAAGGAATCTACTCCTGAAATAATTGTTTCACTATATGCTAACTAATTTGGATGTAAATTAAAAAAAATAAAAAATAAAACAAGTTAAAATTAAAAAAATCTGACCTAATTGAAAAATATACAAAGTAACTACATTGTCATTTCTCCAAAGAAGACATATAAAGATGTATATAAAATTGTGCTCCACATTAATCATCAGGGAAATGCTGATTCAAACTACAATGAGATGTCACCTTATCATTCAAAAAAAAAAAAATAAAGGTAACAAATGTTGATGAGGAAGTAGAAAAAAAAGGAAACCCTGGTACACTATTTGTGGGAATGTAAATTGGTGCAACTGCTATGGAAGACAGTATAGAGATTCCTCAAGAAACTAAAAATAGAACAACTATGTGATCCAGAAATACCACTTCTGAGTATCTATCCAAAAATAATTGACGTAAGGATCCATAAGAGATATAGGCACTCCCATGGTCATTAATTATTCACAATAGTCAAGACATGGAGAATCACCTAAAACAACCATCCATGGATGAATGTTGTACACACATACAATGAAACTTATTCAACCTTAGAAAAGAAGAATTCCTAGCATTTTCAACCACATGGATGAACCTGGAGGATATTTTGCTAAGTGAGATAAAAATACTATACAGAAATACAAATGCTATATAATGAATGTAAATTAGTTAAACTCGTGAAAGCGGTGTTCAGAACAGTGGTTGCCAGAGGTTGGCGGGAGGTACTAGTCAAAGAAAATAAAGTTTCATTTACACAAAATGAGTATGTCCTAGAGATCTGTATAGCACAGTGTCTTTAGTTAATGATACTGTATTGTATACTTAAAAATTTACTGAGGGTATAACTTATGTGTTCTTATCACAAAATAATAATAATAACAATAATAATATTAATATTACTAAAAGAAAGAGAAGGAGGAAAGTAAAGGAGGTGAAAGAAGTGGAGAAGAAAGGAGAGGAAAGATGGAAGAGGAAGAGGAAGTGGAGGGAGTTAGAGAATAAAAGAGTGTGGGAGGAAATTTTAGGAGGTAAATGGCTGAATGGCCTTCATTGGGGTAATGGTTTCATGGGTGTATACTTATCTGCAAACTCATAAAATTGTGTGTGTGTGTTTATTTTTATTAATGTTTATTTATTTTGAGAGAGAGAGAGGATACTAAGTGGGCTCTGTTCTGAAAGCAGAGAGCCCAATATGGGGTTCCAACTCACTAACTGTGAGATCATGGCCTGACCTGAAGTAAGATGTTTCACTAACTGAGCTACCCAGGTGCCCCATAAAATTGTATATATTAATTATGCACAACTTTTTGGTGAATCAAAATAAGGAAATGGGATTTTTCTTGAAATATGCTGTCCTTTAATAGCATTGTAATTAAGAAAGATATAGATATATAGATATATAGATATCTATAGATGTAGATGTGTATGTCTACATATATACATATATATACATATATCTACATCTATAGATATCTATATAGATATATACATACATATAGCTACATATCTATAGATGTAGATATATAGATAGAGATATATGTTACATACACGTATATATTTATATGTGAGTGTGTGTTGTATATAATAGGAAATATATTGTGCCAAATCATCTTCCACTTCATTTTGCAGTGTTTCATAGCTTTCTGTTCATTCAAGACAGGAAGTATGAGAAATCTGTTATTTTAATATGTTTAAATATTAGCTGAATTAAGTTTATAATACATAGACAAAAGTATTTGCATGTGGCTGTGTTTTGTAACTTCTGTTTTTCATAAAGATATTGGTCAGTACCATAATCTTTTGGGGAGAATACGAAGAACATCTCTTTCAGCCTCCCACCTCCAGACAGAGCCAACAGAGCCCCGCCACTACTCCCGGACAGAGTTCTGCTTCCAACTCCTAGGACAGTCAGCTGCCAAGTCCTCTCTGCCCTGGCATAGGCACAGGGGGGTGGCATGTGGCCTCCAGGGTGCTCAGGCAGGCTGAGGTGCGCTGGCATTCAGGGGGCTTAAAAAGACAAACAGCAAACGCCTCTTTTAAAAAACTGATACATAGGGGTGCCTGGGTGGCTCAGTTGGTTGACAGCCCGAGTTAGGCTCAGGTCACGATCTCAGTCAGTCTGTGAGTTTGAGCCCCCTGTCAGGCTCTGTGCTGACAGCTCCGAGCCTGGAGCCTGCTTCCGATTCTCTTTCTCCTTTTCTCTGCCCCTCCCTGCTCGTGCTCTATCTCTCTCTCTCTCTCAAAAATAAATAAACATTAAAAAAGTATAAAGCTGATATATTTAGGGGTTCCTGGGTGGCTCAGTCGGTGGGGCGACTAACTTTGGCTCATGATCTCATGGTTCGTCGGTTGGAGCCCTGCATCAGTCTCTGTGCTGACAGCTCAGAGCCTGGAGCCTGCTTCGAATTCTGTGCCTCCCTCTCTTTCTCTGTTCCTCTCCTGCTCATTCTCAGTCTCTCAAAAATGAATAAACGTTAAAAAAATAAAAAGCTGATACATTTAAACACATTTGACATATTTAAACATTTCACGGTCCCACTTATAATCAAAATAGAAAGTGTCAAAAATATAGTGGACAAATAAAGGCTTATTTCTGTGAATAAAACCCCAAGGTCTCCTCCTAGACAATCACCTCTGTTTTACAGCCTTAGGTGTTAAAATAATTGTGATAACTCTAGATAAGTATCTCTAAGTTTAGATGCTTACTGGAAATGAACCTTCTAATCACAGATTGTTTCTGCTAAAGGAAATTTCCTCCTCCTGTGTCCAGAGCCACTGTCTGCAGCATCCAGAGTCAGAAGTTGGAATACTTGGGGGCACCTCATCAGATTTATTTGAATATATATTTCAGTTTCATAAAAAGACATTTAAAATAACTCATTATGAAAAAATTAGATCTGTAGGAAAAAAAGCAATTGATTCTTTCTTGCTCAGTGAATTGCACAGATTTGCCTGCCCTTTGGACTGTTCTGTTTAATCCAAATTAATGATTCTCATGGCCTAAGCCTCTAAGATTTGGCAATAGTGACTGTTCCCTTTCTCTGTAGTGATCTTTAGGCCCACCAGTCTAGAATTCCAATAAATACAAAAAAAAATGTAAGTAGGAAAAAGATAACTAGTCAGTAAGACTTCAGGACCTCTTACTAAGAAAAAAATTAATAAGGAAAACAGAGAGGAAAGAAATGAAGACATAAATAAATACTATACACCTTGTGAAGGAAAAGATAAGGCTAGTAAATTTTTTAAAAAGGTGCTCCAAGTACATAATGTCGGCAAGAATGGTTAACAGGAGGTGGATGAATTTTTACAAATATAAAAGGAAAAATATGTACTATGGAGGTATGCTAGCACCGCTCAGCAATTTCAGAGTGCTTTTCATCTTCAAAGAATCTTGCATGTTAACTAATTAATCCTTCCAACACCCTTGTGACGTAGACGTGACAAACAAGGACAGAAATAAGTCTAAAATGGCTAATCTACCAAACTCACTGGTTGAGAAAGAATTATGAAAGCATGCCAGTTACTAATGAGGAAGATCCTACATGGATTTTATACAGGATTGTGTGTGTGTCTGTGTGTGTAGACTTTCAAAATTTGTTTATAGAAATAGAGAACAAGTGATGGAATTAAAAAAAGAATTTACCCCTACATGAGCTCAGTTAATGCTAGACTAATATGAAATTCTCAAATAATCCAAACTTAAACCGTAATATTAACAGCAGTTAGGTATTTGCTTTTTATGACATGTAATTGATACATTTAGATGATAAGTACCTAAAACTTGAGTGGGAAAAAGGGAACAACTCTTACTGGAACTTATATTCTGCACAATCCTGTAACATGTAATTCACATATTCTTTTTTATTTATCCAAATACAAAGACAGGTGTGCAAGACCCAATTAAGTGAGAGATCTGAAAATTTAAGCTCTTAGTCATCAACTACTTATTTTTGAAACTTATAAATAAGGCTGTAGTTAGTTTTTTAAAGATCCAAGTCTGTTTCCTTTTTCTCTGCCTGCCTGTGTAATACCATGACACTTGTTTACTATTAGCCTGTTGTGACAGCAACATATCTTTCCCCAAACTTGTAGAAGAAAATAGCATGAGCTCATGACCACCCTAGAATGATAATAGCGGTGCCATGCTGTTGGCACCCTGAGGTGATAGTAGCAGGGAGTCACATTATCCACTTACAGTAACAGCCATTCCATTCCAACTTAATGGGATAACAGCAGTGAGTCTCACTGATTATAAACCTACTAACATATGCACCATCTTTCATTCCCTTTCTTGATGGTGATTCTCATTGTAGGCATTATTAGCCTTACTGTGGTGCTCTTAAAATTGTTACTATGACCTATGAAACAGTATTGATCCACAAATGATAAATCATTAAATATATCTAGAGGGAAACCTGGCTGCATTTTCTATACCACAGCTACAAAATTTTCCTTTTAATGTATTAGGACTGGAGGTTACCATGGGCTTGAAGCCTCACCCTATCTTTCTCTGTGTTAGCTCCACAGCATTATGTTGAGTTTCTATCTCTTCCCTTCCTTCCTTCTTTCCTTCTCAAAAAATAAACATGGATTTTCATCTCAGTCCATAATTTCCTTAATACTGCATTCTGATAGCTCAGGTCATATCTATTATTGCCCAATGCTTTCAAATATGGTGCAAAGTTGTAGGCTGTATCCATTTATCCATTCAATTAACAGATGTTTTTTAAGTACTTACTATATAGCAGTCACCATTTTAGTCACCAGTGATACAATAGAGAATAAGACAAATTTCCTGCCTTCATGGATGCAGCACTAACTGAGGAGACTGATACTGGAGTGCACATAATGAAGAGCTATTTATTTCTATTTGGTCATAAAATTCAATCATTATACTGTGTTCCAATCACTCAGATACATTTTGTTGCTCTAAATTTTTTCCCACATTTTTATGTTGCTACCTGGGATCATTTTCTCTCTCTCTCTCTTTTTTTTTTTTTTTTTTTTTTTTTTTTTTTTTAGTTTCAGTCTGTTGGCAATAAATTTCCCATAGTTTTCTTTAAATTTTAAAAATACTCCCTTTGTCTCTGATTTTCAGCAGTTTCTTTATGATGTGGCTAGTTGTGGGGTCTTTATGTGTGCATGTGTGATTATCCTGCTTGAGGTCCACAGTTTTTCTAAGATCTGTATGTTGATTTTTTGTCAGTTTTTGAAAATCTGTTATCTTTTCAAATATTGTTTCTTCTTTAGTCCCCCTCTCTCTCCTTTTTCTGAGCTTGCAGTTATATATGTTATAATTTTCTCTCTGTCATATATGGATAGAGTTCTTCTCTTTATTATTCTTTCTTTTGGTTTGGTCTATACTTTTATCAGTTTCTCTTCACAAGTTCATTAATTCTTTCTTATGCTGTATCAATTGGCTGTTAAGCCCATCTATCAAAGTCTAAATTTCAGTCTATCACATTTTCAAATCTAGAATTTTATTTTCTTTAATCATTTCAATTCTCTACTAAAATACTCTATTCTGCCATCTATTTTTTAAAATATTAAATATATCTGTTCTAGAGTCCATCTTTGATAACTTTAATAACTTGGTTAAATGAGAGTTAAAGTTCTCTCTTGGTCATGATTCTTGGTATGCCCAGTAAATTTTTTATTCAACAATGGTCATCGTGTGGGCTCTGAATATTAACTTTTATGTCCAAGAGAGTTTATCCTAGCCTGTACTAGAACCATACAGTAGGGTCAGATGACAATCTGATCAAGAATTGAATTTACATAAGGCTGTGTCACAGGTTTTTTTTGGGCTTTTTTATTGATAATTCTATCTCTGGTTGTTCCAACAATTGTAGGGTTTAAACTTCCAGGGTGCCTACTGAGATCTCAAAGTATTTGCTAGCATCTCTCTCCACTGACACTCTCAGACTCTGATTTCTATATCTTTAGCATGGTCAGTTAGAAAATGAGAGCACACTGATTTTTTTAAATTATTTTCCCCTTAGAATATCATTATCAGAAATATATATGGAGTAGATAAAGGGAACCCAATTAGAAGATTGAGGTAATAGTTGGGGTATGAACTAATGAAGTCTGATGCAGGGAGTTGGCAGTAGGAATGTATATTAAAGGACATAAATGGAAACTTTTGTGAAAGAAGGATGAGTGGGTAAACTTGTTGACTATGTAAAGGTTGGTGTGTCAAAATTTCTTCACAATTTTTAGCCTAGGAACCTGAGATATATTATATGGACAATTGGAAAGTCAGATTGTTAAATTAAGAGAATTTAGAGGTGGAAATACATATTTGAAGGTAATACACACATAGAAAATTATTAAAGACTTGGTTAAGAACAGACAGAGGAAGAGGAGAAGAGAATGGAGAACAGAATCATAGTGATCACGTACATTTTGGGATGAATCTGGTGACAGATGACTTCTCTTGTCACGTGTCCAGTATGAGCCCCTTAATTTAAAGGCACAATCCCATCAAAGGAAAACATTTGCATTTAAGCACAGTGTTTAGTATTCATAAGGGACTTGAGATGAAGTAAAACATGAAATAATTTTATGGTTTCTATTCTTTATGTCTTTTTGTGCCAGAAAAACTAAAACTTTTATCAGTATGTATATGTAGAGACTATCAATCCTTCATTATTAATGAAAGATTTAACTCTTTTATCCTTTTCAGGGCTGAAATTACAAATACAACCTATTGAAAAGTATACATGGAATTCTTAAATCCTGGAGAGTTTAGGATACATGAGTAGAGCAAAGGGAATGTTGTCAGTGTTGAAAGTAAATACACTCTGTGTCAAAATGCACTGTGGAGCCAGTGGTATGTGATAAGATATAGAAGCTTGCTTTGGAACTCTCCTTGTAAGTGCTAGGGTTGGGGTTTTAATAACATAACAATTCTTTGGGCTTTCTGACAAGGAATGCTTGAAAGCATGCAGCACTGCAGCAGGCTTATCAGTCAACTTCCAGGACAAATAAAGCAAGAATTTTTCTTTATTAATCTTCAGGCAATACATTTGCCTCAGCTGTCAGTTACATTTGCTGAGAAAAAGTAACCTTAGTGATCTTTGCAACATTCACTAATTTAAAGAGTACATTGGTATGGAAAGGAACCCATACTTTGAATAAAAAGCAATGAATTTGGTTGGGGCTTTCTGTAATTTTTCAGACTTCTCTAGCTGACATTGTTAGATCACGTTTTTGGAAAGAAATACAATAAAACAATGGGAAAATATGTACTTGAAACATATAATTTGTGACTTCCACCCATGGACTGTAAATGTAAATATATATCTTTATATAGTTTTAATATCTTGATAAGAGCATAGATTTATGGATATTAAACTTTATTTAGCATAGCCAAAGTTCATAAGGCTGCTATATTTGAAGATCTAGTTTAGACTTCAAAAAAACCTTCTCATCTTTACTATTTCTCACCCGTCCATCTGATTCCCATCACTAGCAGTATATATTCTTATAAATTCCAAAACTGGAAGGAGCAAAAGTAACCAAATTTTCTGCTAACCTAAATGCCATTTCAAATGGGAGCATTGTGTATGTGTAGTATTTGCAGGTTGGTAGATTGGCAAGTTGGTACCATCTAGAGCAGTGATTATCATGATAGCAGCACAATGGTATTACTGAGGAGCTTTAAAATGTACAGATGCCTGGGTCCCACCCAGAGATTCTGGTTTAATTGGTCTGAGTTGCAGCCTGGACACAGGGAGTTTTAAAACTCTCCAGATAGTTATAAAATGCAACCTAGAAGAAAACTCAGGCAATTCAATTCCCTAAAGTAATTCTTATAACTAACTTCTTAGGAAACCCTGCCTGGACTTTTCTCTCATAAATAATACTTAATCTTTAGGGTTCTATACATGGGTATTTGCTATACTTATTCAAATAAAATTAGTGTGCTTTTGGTGGGGGGTATAAAAAAACACATACTCTATTTTATATGTATTATAGGTAAATTTGCCAGATTTAGTAAATACAAAAGGAGAATACACAGTTACACTTGAATTTTAGATAAACAATTAATAATTTTTTTAGTATAAATATGTTGTATGCAATATTTAGGACATGCTTATACAAAAAATTATTTGTTGTTTACCTGAAATTCAAATGTAGCCAGTGTCCTGCATTTTTATTTGGCAGCCGTAATTACATGACATGCAGAAAATGTTTAGCCATTCCATTTTAGTCAAAACATTTTTGTTGACTTCCAACCAATCACCTATGAAACCATTTTATATAGGTCTAATCAGTTAAGTCACACAGAACAAGCAATGTAGCCAGTGTGGCTGAGCCATTTAACCCAATTCACTAAGCCTCTTGGCCTACTTACTCATTAAATAAAATCACTTTGTCTAAGATATTTATAGAAGAGATCAATTTTAATTTCCTTAACCTCATGAGTACACAGTTTGTAATTCCTCCGACGGAGATTTATCAGCTTTCTAATAGAGTTCTGGGGTAAAACCTGGGTGCCGAAGGGGTTCACTTCTACTCCAACATAAGTTGTCTGAACTGTCTTAATCTGTAGACCAATTTTCTCTACAGCCCCCTAAGGAAGGAACTTGTTGATTTTGGCAGTGTTTACCTTTCCTACAAACAAATTCAACATTTTCCAGACCGGCTGGCTCTTAAAAATCACATGAGAGCTAGGGAAAAACTGCCGTTAGTCTGCTTCAGAATTACCCCTCCCCACCCCCCATATTCTAGGAAAAGCTTTCTGTTCCTCACAGACACTGGAAGATAATCTATGGAGCCATGGTTACTTAGAATCTGTGGAGAAGGCTGTACAGTTCTGAGTTAAGTTCTTTTCTATAGCGTAGTAGAAGACTCTGTCAAGTAAGATGAAATGTTCCAGCCTTAATTAATAACAATATAGACCTTTACATGAAGAAAAGGGGAAAGAAACTGATCTTTGTTTTTTCATAAAAGTGAAATGTTTAACAATGACATTTTAAAAATAGAGCAATAACATTTAGCATATCATATGCTTACTTTCACTTAGCATTGTTATTCATCTTTGCTTTGGAAAGCTTGAATTGCTATTGAGTCCTGTCTTTGTATCCCATTCATTAGTTAAGATGATCATCTCTTTTCCATCTCCCAGCCACCTCCAGCCACCATCCTTCCCAGTCTCTTAGACCAAAATGCTTTTAGCATCATGTAGCAGCATCAGTAAGCCTTCTCACTTGAAAGAATCTTCCTTTGCAGGCATTAAGTGGAGGCTGGTGTCACTATTAATCAAGACATCCCAATTTATGTTTTGCAAAAAGAAAGTGTAATGCATTTGCTTATTAGAATTTCCTCACATCTGCTTTTTATTTATGAAAAAATTCAGATTTAATTGAGTATTCTCCTAGCTCTATGAGTTTATATGCTAGAGATTGCAATTTTGTTTATCAAAACGGTCTTGGTCTGAAAAGCATAATTGACATTTATTCCCTCTTGATATCTCAGTGTTATTTCTGGTGAATTAAAAACTATTTATCTATTTAACAATTTTTTTCTGCAAGTGATAACCTCATTGTTTTCAATGTTTAGAAACTAAAGAGTTAATGTCTCAGGCTCTCAGACATCCTTTCTGGTTCTTGCCAGAGCCAGCATCTCCCACCTTCCTCAGAGATCTTTTCCTGTGAGCTTCTACTTCTAGCATATCCTTGGGGAAATGCACATTTTCTCCAATTTGTTTTTTGTCTCTTCCATTTTCTCTTCTTCCATTAATTTTTTTTTTCAACTTCAGAGTGCTCTACCAACTGTCTTTTACAATTTAGCCTAACTCTGGGGTGTGTTAAGATTTTTTTCTCTCTGCTTTCTATTCCTGTTCTCTCTCTCTAATTCTGCACTGAAATGACTTCCCCTTCTCTTCCAAGTGTCTTCTCTATTGGATCACTTCCCCTCTTTTTTCAGTCCCTCTTCCTTCCTCAGAAGAGCTGTTAACAATGAAATTTACTGTGCTAATTCTTTGGCTTATTTTTGTCATTCAAGCCAGGTCCTGGCACTACTTTGCTTCTGTCACCTAGATTAGATTGATTATAGGGGGAGGAAGGTGACTGATTTGTAATCCACTGCTACAGGCATTCTGAAATGTTGGAACCAAACCTGCAACACTTTGATTTAATGCTTCAGAATGAACTTGAATATTAGCCAAACTCACCAATTATTTGGCTTATATGAGTAAACCTGAGCTGCATTTGGGCTTACACTCCTCTTGTCCCATGAGTCCGGGAGCAGAATTCTCTTTGCAGGTGAAATCCAGAGGTCATTTGTGGTTGGGACTCAGTATAGCTACTTTTTATGGTTTGTGGTAAAAACCAAGGAGTGGGAATGGGGGAAAGGAAAGATGTAGAGTCTTCTCCTCTCTGCTTTCACAGAATTCATCATTCTGTTTTTCTTTTTAACCAAAGCCTTATCTATACTGAAAATTTTAGTGTTTTAGTTTTTAAATTACTGGTAGTTGAAGTTATACACGTTTAGTTTACTCCTTGTTTTTGACCCTTTTGAAATATAGTGTTTGATACAGCTTTGAGCTTTTGTGCTTGTTTGATAAAATATGCTTCAATATCACGTAGATCAAAATGAAAGTAATGTTTCCCTTGCAGCTTGAGTAATCGACTCTCCTGATAACTATACCATGGCCCTCTTTTACATGTATTTAGGTAACCTAGAATTTAGAATCAATATTCAGGCCCCATAGCACTGCTATTGTCAAATATTGTCATGTTGTTTTCTATAACAACACTTTTCCCCCCGTGAGAAATGTACTGTAATGACCCTAACTGTCAAAGGGGCTCAGAAGGCACATATCAGGTCTGTGCAGACTCAGTGAGTCGGCCCTCTTGTTGGTTCATGTCTGAGGCCATAACAACTACTTACTGCCAAATAAGTCACCAGGGACATTCTGGCAACCTGGAAGTGATTTTATGTGGGATGATAAGAGCTTCCCAGACACAATTAAATCTGACCAGGAACTATATTAGACAATTCTGCCAAATTTTTATTAATTTTTATTTCTCCCTTCCTCCCACCTTAATTGCCTTTGCTCCAAGGAAATGACATGGATATTGGATATACCAGGTTAATGAGTTGCTTCTTAGTCAAACTAAAAATAATCCTGAGCTAATTTTATAATCTATTGATTTCCAGAACACGTTTGACAAAAACCCATGAATTTCCATAGAGAGACTCAACTTCTCTATGTGGATGCTTTGAACCATATACAGATACTGGCTATTTGTAACAAATAATCTTGTGTTTTGAAGGCTTAAACAACCTGGCTAAATGTGGGGAAAATGTTAAGTATCAATAATAAAAACTGGCTAAAATGTTGAACTCACTTTGTAAAATGTGTACTTTGATTCCAGTGTAAAGAAGCATTTATATATGACATACACAATACACAAAATACTGAAACGTTACAGAAGCTATAAGTGATGCACGCAGGCTTCAAAAAAATGATTTATCTGTTAAGAAATGCAAGACTACAGAAATGTTTATATGATAATCTGTTCTAAGGATGGTATGGTAAAGTTGGTGCAGCCATAGGAAGACATGAAAACTAGACTTAGGAGGAAGTTTATCATACTTACAGGTCCCAGAAAGAGAGTCACTGCATGCTATGCAGGGCCACCTGGCCAGGAGAGGTGCCAGGTTTTGGTCAGTTGGCAGAAGATAAGAAAGAAAGGAAAAGTCTAGGGTAGAGGTTTTATTGTTTTTTTTTTTTTTCTTTTTTTTTTTTGTGGGAAAAAACAAGGCAAGTCAGAATAAAGAGTTTAGGATTAAGTAATTCTTGGGAACTTTGGGCTCCAGGGGTGGTCTGTGGTTGGTGGTACCTGGGTCAGGGATGACTTAGACCTTGGTGTGTGAGAGTTAGATAAGCAAGTGGTTAGGGTGTAGACTTGAATTGATTGGTTTGTTCTTGAAAAGTGTACCCTAGGAAATGGTTAGCCCTATTAGGATCTATCTCTCCTTGGCCAGGAAGCTTTTTAAGATGTCAAATCATAAAATACAGAATATTAAAAAATTATCAATATGGCATCTTTAGTAACTTTCACAATAAATTAGGTGCTATGAATGTTAAAATATATAGAAGACATAGTTTCTGTATTTCACAATCCCATACTGTGTGGAACAAGGGCATTTTTAAGGGAAATGATTATACAAGAGAAAAAATAAAATATCTTAGATTTCTTGGTAAAATAGGAGTGAGTAGGATCCAAAGCACAAATAGAAGTAAGGGTCTCAAGTCTGAAAAGATGCTGCTCCACTGTTGTACACGTTGTTCAATTAAAAAAATATATTACTAATATTTTTAAAACCTTCTTAGTTGCCATCCTTAATAAATTCTTACCTCTGCTCTCAGAGCTAACTAACTTTTGTATCTATCTTTCCTTGTTCTTTTTTTTTTTTCACTCTCCAAAGTCTAAATAGTTTTTTTAAAGACTTTATTTCATGAAGAAATTTTAGGTTTACAGTGAAATTAAAAAGGTACAGAGATTTCATTTTTGTTGATTATTTCCTTCACTGTGCAGAAGCTTTTTATTCTGATGTAGTTCCAATAGTTTTGCTTTTATTCCCCTGGCCTTAGGAGACATATCTAGAAAAATGTTTCTATGGCCGATGTCAGAGACATTACTACCTATGTTCTCTTCTAGGATTTTTATGATCTCAGGTCTCACATCTAGGTATTTAATTAATTTTGAGTTTATTTTTATGTATGGTGTAAGAAAGTGGTCCAGTTTCATTCTGTTGCATGTAGCTGCCCAGTTTTCCCAACACGATTTGTTGAAGAGACTGTCTTTTTCCCATCAGATATTCTTTCATCCTTTGTTGAAGATTAACTGGCCATATAATTGTGTGTTTATTTCTGAGTATTGTTTTCTGTTCTATTGATCTATGTGTCCATTTTTGTGCCACTACCATACTGTTTTGATTACTACTGCTTTATAATATAATTTTAAGTCTGGAATTGTGGTGCCTCCAGCTTTGCTTTTCTTTTTAAAGATTGTTTTGGCTATTCAGGGTCTTTTGTAGTTTCATACAAATTTTATGATTGTTGGTTCAACAAAGCTAAAAGGCAACCTACTGAATGGAAGAAGATATTTGCATATTACAAGTCTGATAAAGGGTTAGTACTCAAAATATATTAAAGCTTACACAACTCAATACCCAAAGAATAATCCAATTAAAAATGGGAAAAAGACATGAATAGACATTTCTCCAAAGAAGACATCCAGATGGCCAACAGTCACATTTTTTTCTCAGAGACTCAACATCACTCCTCATCAGGGAAATACAAATCAAGATCACACTCAGATACCACCTCACACCAGTCAGAGTGGCTAAAATGAACAAATCAGGAGAATATAGATGCTGGAGAAGATGTGGAGAAACGGGAACCCTCTTGCACTGTTGGTGGGAATGCAAACTGGTGCAGCCACTCTGGAAAACAGTGTGGAGGTTCCTCAAAAAAAAAAAAAAAAAATAGATCTACCCTATGACCCAGCAATAGCACTGCTAGGAATTTACCCAAGGGATACAGGGGTGTTGATGCATAGGGGCACTTGTACCCCAATGTTTATAACAAGGACAGTTTTATGTTTTCCTTTCCAATCTGTGTAGTTTTTATTTCCCTTTCTTTTCTCATTGCATTAGCTAGAGCTTTCAGCATGATGTTGAAAGGAGTGATAAGATGGGCCATCTTTACGTTGTTTCTGATCTTAGTGGGAAAGCTTCAGTTTTCTTAAACATTAATGTTAAGTTTTTTGTAGATGTTCTTTATCAAGTTGAGGAAGTTCCTTCCCAGTTGACTGAGAGTTTTTGAATATCATGAATGGGTGCTGGATTTTGTCAAATACTTTTTCTGCATCTATTGATTGGACCATATTTTCTTTTTCAGTCTATTAATGTGGTGGATTACATTCACTGATATTTGAATGCTGAACCAAACGTGCATACATGAGATCAATCTCATGCTGTCATGGTAGATATTTATTTTTATATATTGTTGGATTTAATTCATTAGAATTTTGTTGGGGATTTTTCCATCAATATTTATGAGAGATTTGGGTCTATAATTTTCTTTTCTTATAGTACCTTTATCTGGTTTGCTATTAGGGTAATTACAGTTTCATAGAAAGAGAATGACTTAGCATGTAGTCCTCTTTCTATTTTTGAAAGAGATTATAGAGAACTGTTATAATTTCTACCTTCAATGTTTGGTAGAATTCATTAGTGAATCCATCTGGTTAATCAATTCAATTTATTTAGCATATGTATGCCTACTAAGATTGTCTATTTCTTTTTGTGTGAATTTTAGAAGATTGTGTTTTATAAGGAATTAGTCCATTTTATCGTGGTTATAGAGTTGTTCATAATATTCATCATAATCTTTTTTTTAAATGTTTATTTATTTTTGACAGAGAGAGAGAGAGAGAGAGAGAGAGAGAGAGAGAGAGAGTATGAGTGGGGGAGGGGCAGAGAGAGAGAGAGAGAGAGAGGGAGGCACACATGAAATAAAAGAAAATAAGACAAAACAAAATAAAATGCAGAAAAAAACCACAAAAAATGGAACAGTCAGATCCAAAGCAATAGTATATTTCTCCATCCATTTACTTTTTTTTTTGTAGCACAAAAAACTTTATTTTATTATGTGTTCTTTTTTGTTAAGAAAAATTTTTTATTTATATAAATAAATTTATTTTTAATTTATTTTTATTATATGTTCTTTTTGTTTATTTTTAAAATTTTATTTATTTATTTTTCTCCCAAGTTTTTATTTAAATTCAAGCTAGTTAACAGTGTAATATTGGTCTCAGAATTAGAATTTGGTAATTCATCACTTAAATATAATATCCAGTGCTCATCACCACAACTGCCCTCCTTAATGCCCATCATCTATTTAGCCCATCCCCACCACCTCCCTCCAGCAATGCTGTTTGTTCTCTATAGTTAAGAGTCTCTTATGGTTTGCCTCCCTCTCTGTTTTTATCTTATTTTATTTTTCCTTCCCTTCTCTTATGTTCATCACTTTGTTTCTTAAATTCCACATATAAGTGAAAACATATGGTATTTGTCCTTATCTGACTGACTTATTTCACTTAGCATAATAGACTCTAGTTCCATCCACACTGTGGCAAATGGCAAGATTTCATTCTTTTTGATGGATAAGTAATACTACATTGTATGTATATACCACATTTTCTTTATCCACTCGTCAGTTGATGGATTTTGGGCTGTTTCCATAATTTGGTTATTGTTTATAGTGCTGCTATAAACATTGGGATGCCTGTGCCCCTTCAAAGCAATATTTTTGTATCCTTTGGATAAATATCGAGTAGTGCAATGCTGGATCATAGGGTAGTTCTATTTTTACCTTTTTGAGGAACCTCCATACTGTTTTCCAGAGTGGCTGCACCAGTTTGCATTCCCATCAAGTGTATAAGAGGATTTCCCTTTCTCCACATCCTCACCATTATTCGTTCTTCCAATCCATGAACTTGAAATGTTTTTTTTTCATTTCTTTGTGTCTTCTTCAATTTCTTCCATAAGTGTTCTATAGTTTCCAGAGTAACCATCCATTTACTTTTAATTTATATGTGTCTATATATTTAAAGTGGATTTCTTGTGCACACCATAAAGTTGGCTCTTCTTTTTGATCTGTTCTGATAATTTTTGTCTTTTAATTGATGCATTTAGACCATTGATATTCAAAGTGATTATTGAAGTAGTTGGATTAACAATCTATGGTATTTGTTACTGTTTTCTATTTGTTGACCTTATTCTTTTTTCCTATTCTTATTTTGTCTTTTTCTCCCTTTTGTGATTTTAATTGAGGATTTTATGGGATTCCAACACCTCCTCTTTGGTGGGGTATGAGTTATGCTTTTTTAAAAAACTTTTTTATTGGTCACACTAAAGATTGAAATAAGCATTTACAACTAATCCAAGACCACTTTTAAATAACACTACACCACTTCACAGGTAATGTAAGGACCTTAGAATAACAAATTAATCCTAATTCCTCCTTCCAACTTCTTGAATCATTCCCTTTATTTATTTCACTTATACATGAGCATACATAAGCAAGTATATACACATAATCATTCATAATCAAAGATATTGTAGCTATTATTATTTTCAATAAACTCTTATCTGTTAGATCAATCAAAAATAAGAACAAAATTTTATTTTACCTTCATTTTTTTTGATGCTCTTTTCTTTATGTCTGTCTTTCTGACCTATATCACTTTCCCTATCTTTAGAGAATCTATTTTAATATTTCTTGCTGGGCAAGTCATAAACTCCCCCAATTTTTGTTTGTCTGGAGAAATTCTTTATTTCTCCTTCAATTTAGAAAAATAATCCCATTGGGTACAGAATTCTGGTTGATGTTATTTTTTTCTCACAACACTTTAAATAGATCACTCAACTCTCTTTTTACTTGCATGGTATCTTAGGAAGACTTGTAATTCTTATTGTTGATTCTCTATAAGTAAGGTGTTTTTATCCTCTAGCTTCTTTTAGGATATTTTATTTATCTTTGATTTTCTTTAGTTTGAAAATAATATGCCTAGGTGTAGGGATTTGTTGTTGTTGTTTTGCATTTGTTCTTGTTGGTGTCTCTGAGTTTCCTAGATCTACAGCTTGGTGTCTGACATTAATTTGGGGAAATTCTGTGTCCTTATTGTTTTTTAAACATTTTTATTGTTTCTTTATTTTTGAGAGAGAGAGACAGTGAGCGGGGGAGGGACAGAGAGAGATGGAGACACAGAATCCAAAGCAGGCTCCAGGCTCTGAGCTGTCAGCATGGAGCCCAATGCAGGGCTCACAAACCACGAGATCATGACCTGAGCAAAAGTTGGATACTTAACCAAGTGAGCCATCCAGGTGTCCCTGTGTCCTTACTGTTTAAAATAATTCTTCTGTTTCTTTATTTTTATCTTTTGGTATTCCCACTACATATATTTTATGCCCTTTATATTTACCCCATAGTTTTTGGCTATTGTTTTTCATTCTTCTTAAAGTTCTTTCCTTTGCTTTTCATTTTGGAGGTACTATTGAGATAACCTCACACTGAGAGATTTTTTTTCCTCATACATGTTCACTCCACTAATAATCTCATCAAAGGCATTGATCTATAGCATTTCTTTTTGTCTCTTAAGATTTCCATTTCTTTGCTTACATTGCCCATATGTTCTTGCTTGCTGTCTACTCTATCCATTAGAGCCTTTAACATATTAATCATAATTAATTTAAATTTCCAGTCTGATAATTCCAATATCCTTTCCATATCAGAGTCTCATTCTGATGCTTGTTTTGTCTTTTCAAACTGGGTTTTGTTTTTCCTTTTAGTGTATATATTAATTTTTTTCTTGATAGCTGGACATGATATACTAGGTAAAGGAATTTAGGTAAATAGGCCTTTAGTTATGTGATGGTAATGTTTAGGGAGAGGGGAAGTGTTCTATAGTTCTATGAATAGGTCTCAGTCTTTTGGGGAGGTTGAAACTCTAGGCTATGAATATCATACATGTTTCTGGGTTTTTTGCTCTTCATTCCTTCGTTGAGACAGGATGACTTGAGTGGACTGAAGTTGAGTATTTCCTTTTCCTCAAAACAGTGAGGCTCTTCTAAACCCCTAGTCATTCAAGCTCTTACCCTTCTTCTTCTAATCAGAACCATGAGGGGATTTTTCTTTGATAATCACTGTGAGAACCATTTCAGGCCCTTGGAGTTAACATTCACAAAAATGTGAGGCCCCACCATGACCAAATGGTTTCCTCTGGAGTTTTTAACTCTCTGAGTTGTCCATACTAATCTTCCAACAATTTATCAAGTACTATTCAGATTTTCCTGCTCTGGCCTGGTCTACAGAAATTTCAGCTCTTGAGTTTCTACTCTGGTAGGTTGTGATTCTCTGTGTTTGCCTGTTGGTCTCCAATTTTAAAAAAAAATCTTTATTTTTGAGAGAGAGACAGAGAGAGACACAGAGAGACAGAGAGAGAGAGAGAGAATCAGAAGCAGTCTTGAGGCTCTGAGCTGTCAGCACAGAGCCCGATGCAGGGCTCAAAGTCACAAACTGAAAGATCATGACCTGAGGTGAAGTCGCTTAACCAACGGAGCCACCCAGGAGCCCCAATGTTGGTCTCCAATTAAAAGCAACGGTTTGTCCTATAATTTTCCTTCTCTTACAGACTTAAGAAGAGTTGTTGATTTTTCAGTTTGTTTAACTTTTCACTTGTTAGGATGAAATGACAATTCTAAGCTTCATACATGCTGGCCCAAAAATCAATGCTATGATATTTAGCTTTGCATATTTTTGACCTTTATAGAAAAGGAATAACAAAATACGTATTCTTCTGCTATGTGAATTTTCACTAACCATTTTGCCTTAAAATTAATTCATGTTGATGAACATATCAGTGGTTGAATAACTTTCAATGTTCTGGGATATTCGTGTGTGTATGTGTAATTTATCTTTTCTATCAATAAACACTTGAGTGATGTTCAATTTTTTGTTTTATAAACAACATTTGTATGACAATTTTGTACATTTCCATGTTTTCATACTTATGTAGAAGGGTTTCTTATGGGATATCTTCTATCGTCTATTATCTATCTATCTATCTATCTATCTCATCATCATCTAGTTAGCTAGCTATCATCTATCTGTCATCTATAAGATCTATTTATCATCTATTATTACTATCATCATCATCTATCATCTGTTTATTTTCTCCAGAATGTAATTATTAGACTAAATGTATACACCATCTTAAGCTTTAGTTGGCAATGCTAAAATACATGCCAAATTACTTTCCATGGCTTCAGTAACTCTGGTATGATCAAACTTCTTGATTTTTGATAATTTGATGTGGAGGAAAACAATGCCTTACTTTGATTTTAATTTACATCTTTTTTTATTCCTAGTGAGTTTTGGCTAAATATATTTCCTCTTCAAATGCCTTTCATGCTATTTGCCATTTTCTCGCTACTCATTAATTTAGAGGAATTGTTTGATTTATAGGATTCTTTTAATTTATACAATTGTAGTGACTAATCATTTGTCAAATGATATGTGTTGCAATTATCATCTTTTAATTTATGTTTTTTTTTAATTAATTGGTGTCTTTGATCAAGAGATTTTAATGTAGTAAAATATATGAAAGCTTTTCCTGGTGCACCTGGGTGCCTCAGTAGGTTAAGCATCTGATGCTTGGTTTCAGTTCAGGTCATGATCTCTCAGTTTTGTGATTTTGAGCCAACATCAAGCTCTGCACTGGCAGCATGGAGCCTGCTTGGGATTTTCTTTCTCTTCCTCTCTCTCTGGCCCTCCCCCACTTGCGCTTTCTCTGTCTCTCTCAAAATAAATAAATTAAAAAAAATTAAAATTTTTTCTTTATGATTTATTCTCTTCTCTTTGTTTTTAAGAAATCTTTATCTACCATGAAGTATTAAGGAACACATTTTCTTCTAAATGTCTTAATAATTTGACTTTCACATAAGACTTAATCAATCCAGATCTGATTTTTATATGTTAAGTGATTTTTGTGTGTTTTGTTTTCACGTATATGAGTGTATACCCAAGTACTATTTGTTGAGTAATTTATTCTTTCTCCACTGAACTATATAATGTCACAGATATTCTATGTCAAGTTTTCTTATATGCATGGATTTACTTTCAAGCACTCTTTTCTTCATTGGTCTATTAGTCTACCCCTACATTAATATTATATTAATTACTGTAGCTTAATTGTATTTCTTGATATCTGGCATTCATGGCATCTCCAATTTTTCCTCCTCTTTCTTCTCCCCCTCCATCCCTCCACTTCTCCCTCCACCCTCTCTTTCTTTTCTTTCTCCCACTCCTCCTCCTCCCTCTTCACCTCTTCTTCTTCCTCCTTCTCCTCCTTTGTCTTCTTCATTTTTTTCTCCCTTTTTCTTTAATTGTCTTGGCTCTTCTTGGCCTTTTTTTCCCCAATGCATTTTAGAATCTATCCTCTATCTATCTATCTATCTAGAAATTGCCTTTTAGATTTTTATTCAATCTAAGGAGCAAGTTGTCTAAAGTGACATCTTTATGATAGTAAGCTTTCCCATCCAAAAATCAATCTATTTCCTTTTAATGAGGTCTTCTTTAGCATTTTTTAAATGAAAGTTTGGAATTTCTCCATAAAAATCTTACACAATATTAATTATATTTACTGGCAGGTATATTATTATAGTTTCTGTGTAACAAAATATCCCAAAACTAGTGACTTAAAATAATAATTTGTTATCAGCCCTTATAGTTATATGGATTGGGATAGTTCAGCTAGGGACTGGTTCTTATTTTGTGTATAACATTGTCATACAGTGTTAATCAGACCATCAGATAGTGATGGTGGTGAAGCTGGTATCACCTGAGGGCTCAACTTTGCAAAATTGTGGACTGTTTGATGTTTATTAAACATGTACATGACTCTTGAATAGAGACCATCTACTCATCTTTTACTGCCCATGTTCATATTTATTGATAATATCATGAGTCATTAGGATAAAGATCTAGGATGCTAGCAACCATCTTTCTCACCACCTGGAAATAGCTTATGTGAGAATAACACAAACATACAGTGAGATGCAGATTCCAGATGTGACAAGATAGCCAGAACCCTTCCAACATCATTTGAGCACCTGGACCCAACAATGCCTGAAGCTATATATCCTATAACCCATTTCAAACTAAGTTGAACAAATGAACAGCAACAAAACAACAACAACAACAACAAATAAATTCATTGTCTAAATAAACAAAAAAGATGATTTACTTACATTGCTGGCAGGTGATCTTAACAGTTGGCTAGATGCTTAACTAGAGCTACAAAAACACCAGCTTTAGGGACTTTCTATCTGGTCTCTTAATGCAAATTGATCTTTTTTTAGGTTTATTTATTTTGAGAGAAAGAGAGAAAGCAGGAGCAGGGGAGGGGCAGAGAGAGTGAATCCCAAGCAGGCTCCACAATGTCAGCGCAGAGCCTGATGCAGGGCTTGAATTTACAAACTATGAGATCAGGACCTTAGTCAAAATCAAGAGTCAGACATTTAACTAACTGAACCACCCAGGTGCCCCACAAATTGATCTTCTTATAGTGTGTTGGCTTTGTTTAAAAGAGATTGCCCCGTAAGCAAATGTAGTAAGAGCAGGTGTTCTAAGAGAGCAAGGTAAAAGCTATACAAATTTTTGCCATGTAGCCTTGAAAGACACATAGCATCACTTCTGCTACATTGACAGAAACAGTCACAAACTTTCCTTTGAATGAAAGGAATAGCAATGCATTTTGTAGCCCTATTATAAAACTGCCACACTAGGAAACTTCTTATCTTATTTATTTTTTGTTGCTACAAAGAAGACTAATGATATTTTTAACTACCTGCATTTTCTGTTAAGTGTATAAAAATGCAACTAAATTAAATATTAATTATATATCCAAAAAACTTCCTAAGGTATCTTATTAATTTACATAATTTATCTGTAGGTTCTTTGGAGTTTTTCATGTAGTAATCATATCATCTACAAGTAAGGAATGTTTGTTCCTTCCTTTGCAATCCTTATATTTTAAGGTATTATTATTATTATTATGTATTATTGTTGTTATTATTTTATCCAATATGGGAAATTTAGATATACATGATAATGCTCAACAGAAATGGTAATTTTAGGGGCGCCTGAGTGGCTCAGTTGGTTAAGCGTCCGACTTCGGCTCAGGTCATGATCTCATAACGGTTGTGGGTCTGAGCCCTGCATCAGGCTCTGTGATGACAGCTCAGAGCCTGGAGCCTGCAGAGCCCTGAGCCTGCTTCAGGTTCTGTGTGTGTGTCTCTCTCTGCACCTCCCCCACTCATGCTCTGTCTCTCTCTGTGTCTCAATAATGAATAAAAGTTAAAAAGAAAAGAAAAGAAAAGAAATGGTAATTTTAGTCTTGCTCCTGAGTTTGAAGGGAATGTTTTCAGATAAAGAAGATTCCTTCTATTTGTAATTTAATGTTTTGTCTTATTGTGAATTGGTACTAAATTTTATTCACTATTTACTTTGCATCTGTTGAGGTAATCCTATTTTTTTTTTTTACTTTATTTTGATAGTGCATTTAATTAATAGGGTTCCTTAAGTTGAACCACTCTTGTGATCTTGAGGTAAACCCAATGAGGTCACATGGTCTTAATACATTATTTTATATTTGTTTTCTTATATTTTACTTAGATTTCTGCATTTATGTTCTTGAGTGAAATTGGCCTATAATTATTTTTTATCTCATGCTTTTTTGTCTGGATTTGGTAACAAGATTGTAATGACTTCAACAATAGGGAGGGTTCTGTTTCCCTTACTCTGTTCCCTTTTCCCTTTCTCTAAAAGAATTTTTTTCCCATGAATGTGTAACTGAATGCATCTGTAAAACAACTGATGCTTTCTTGGTAAGGATGTTTTAAAGTGTGATCCATTTTTCAAAACGGATGTAGCAAGTGATGTTTTCTACTTCTTTTTGAGGTAGTTTGGGTAATTTATATTTTTGTAAGGATTTGTCCATTTATCCTAAGATTTTAAATTTATTTGCATAAATATATTCCCAATATTCTTATAGAGACTGTCTCTCCTGTCTGACTAAATACGTTCTCTTTTTAGTTCTTAATATTATTTTTACCCTTTTTTTCTTCAGTCTTGTCATGGGTTTCTCATGTTTATTATTCTTTTTGAAGAACTAATTTTCTTTCTATTTTATTAACTTATTTTCTTACTTCTACTTGCTTTTTTTGGTGCATTTATTCTGTTTTCTTTTCCTAACTCTTTAAAGAAAATGTTTGACATATTAATGTTATCTTTCCTTCTTTTTTAGTACAAGAATTTTAGCTTTTAAAATTACCATTAGTCTTTTAGCACAATCACACAAATATTTATATTTAATATTTTTACCATGTAGTTCTTTTTTTTTTAAGTTTATTTATTTATTTTGAGAGTGAGAGAGAGAGCACAGGAGGGGCAGAGGGAGAGGAGAGAGAGAATCCCAAGCAGGGTCTACACTATCAGCATGGATCCCAATATATATATATACATATATATATATAATCTGTGAGCTATTCAAAGTTACACATTTCCAAAGTTACACAAATCTCACACATTTCCAATTTACGGGATTCAAAAGTTCTTTTTATAACTTAATTGTGTTGGGATTAGAGAAGGTATTCTTCCTGATACATGATTTTTGACATTTATTAGACTTGCTTAATGGTATAGCATGTCTTTAAATGTTTCTGAATTTTCAAGAGTTTTGAAAAATGCTCTTCAACCATTCCATATAATATCCTGTAACTGTCTATTAGGTTCTAAGTTTCTGAATTGTGTTGCTCAAATTTTCTAATCTCTAATAAATTATGACTCTTGGAGAATATTAAAACATTCCACTATGATGGGATTTCCCACAATAATTTTTTCAATTTTTCCATTATATATTTTAAAGTTTAATATCATCTTCCTGGTCGATTGAATATTTCACTATTATCTAGAGACTATATATTTTTCTGTAGATATAATTGTTGCTTTAAGTCTGATAATATGCTTCATCAGCAACTTTGTTTTGGAAGGAGGGAGGAAATACTATTTACCTGGTTTATCTTTTTATGTAATTTCCTTTCAACATTTTGAAACTCAGTTTTCTATAAAAAATAATTTTTATATTTTAAAAGGAGGTTATTTATATTTATTATTATTATATGAATATTTAGGCTTATTGATACCATATTTTTTTATTTCTATTTGTCTTACTTTTTTAGGTTTTACTTTTCTTCACCTCTTTAAAGGTACTTGTTTTTTGTCATTCTATTTCCCCTATTTTTATATTTTAATTATTACCTGAACAAGTTCAGCATAATAAAGTTAAACAGAACTTAATAATGTCTAAACCTAGGGATGCCTGTATGGCTCAGTCATGTCCAACTTCAGTTCAGGTCATGATCTCATAGTTTGTGAGTTTGAGCCCAGCATTGGGCTCTCTGGTCTCAGCACAGAGCCTGCTTTGGATTTTCTGTCTCCTTCTCTCTCTACCCCTCCTTGGCTCACATTCTTTCTCCCTCTTTCTCAAAAATAAATAAACATTTAAAAGATGTCTAAAACTAATCAGTATCTTTACCATCTTTCTGACAAAATCAAAATCTCATGCTTATGATCACTTTCTTTCCACTTTGTATACTTTAATGCAAATATTTTAAGCTCTATTTTAAACTCTATTTTATTAAATTCTATAAAATGTATTATTATTACCATTGTTGTCTGTACAACCATTGTTTGACTAGATTTCCAGACATATTACTTTCTCTTTCTTTCTAGAGAATAGCCTTTAGAGTTTCCTATAGAGAAAGTCTGTGTTTTAGAAAATCTCTCAGTATTTGTCTAAAAAATGTTATTTTCTCTTTGAAAGATTTTCCTTCTTTAATTATAAAATTATTTGTCTTACCTTTTGGTTTATTCATTCAAAACTTTTAATTTATTGAATGTTCTCCAACTTTTGCTCTTTAAACAATCTACTGAGTTAAAGAAGTGGCAAAGGTTTTATTACAGGATTCATTTACGTTGTATTTAATGTTTCATATCATTTATCTTCAAAAGACAAATTAAAACAAAATAAATTCACTTATTGGCTAATGGATGAACAATGGCTGATTTGAGTTAAAATTCATTTTAAATGCCATTCTTTAAGAGACAATGCATTTTGATGCAAATTTCACTTGCAATTTCAAAAAAATCATACTTATTACATAAAGCTAATTTTGAGTGACAAGATCAATGCTCAGACCAATTGGTCCCATTTTGACATCACATGTTTTAAGGGTCCTGACTCACATAATAGCTCTCCAAAATGGCACTTTCTGATATGAAGTAAAGTCAGAATAATGACTGAGAAGAGATACTTAAAATTCTGCCAGAAAAGGGACATATTAGAGTACAGGGGTCACATACTAATGACCTGAGAATAAAATTTGGACCCTTCCCCAAGAAAGGAAAATAACTGCCTTTAGCAGATATTCTCTCTTACTTCCTCAGGCTCACTAATTTATGTTGCCGTTAGGGCATTTGAGGTTTGTGCTTCTTGGTGTTTCAAGCTATTGCTGAAGAAATTCATTAACTGTATCTCTTAGGTCACTTTGTTATATAGCCAATATATACTATGAGGGTCTCTGATACATTGATCAGATTGTATTACCATGACTGCAAAATACTCATTCACACTCTTTTAGATAATGATAGATGGTTTTAGATTATCTTACCATAGATACTTTGACACCAGCAAATCAAGAGTCCAATGATTCATAATCTCCAATGTCAAATTTCTTCATCCAACTTACCTTCCTTATAACAATCTTCATAGGCAATTGAAACATGTAGCTTTGCCTTGACTTAAGGTATTCAGCCTTAAGAATATATCTGGTAAACAAGTTAACTCTAGGTCAACAAACATTTTTCAGGATTTTAGCCTTTTAAAAAATGTGTTACCTTCTCTATATTTCACAAATAAAAATAATAATTAAATGTGAGTATAAAAATGCTGTCCATCATCTACCCCTGAGTGTACCAGAATAGATCTATGTAGTAGAGCAAACTTCCAAAGTTCATTTCCATTTTAATTCAGATTTTCTAAAGAATGAATATTCATACCAGTATTTTTATTGTTTTAAGAACATTTAACATTCTTACCATCAATGAATAAAGTAAACAATATCATAAATAAAACTATTTGAGACAGGCGTTCTTGCTGAGTGATTCAGTAATTACTGGCAAAAATGGGGTTTTGATGGCCTCGATGTAAGTGATAACTCATATAGTTTTAACCACTTGTAAATTGTTCCCTATCCACACAGGCACATGTGTATTCTTCAAGTGAAAGGTGCTAGATTGAAAAATAACTCATATAAATATCTTTATTGTTAAAATTTTAAATTTAAAAAATTAAAAAGAAAAAAACTATAAACATTTTCAATAAACATATCTTCATAGATAAAATCAGTATAAATATAGTGAAAAAAATCTAAAATATAATGTGAACTAATTGCCCAAGAACCTAAAGTCTGTTAACCAATTCAATTTGGATTTTTGGTCACTTAAAAGTGTGTTATTGGGCAATATGTGTGAATGAAGTAATTTTTTTTCTTTAGCTTTGCTGTCTTTGTTTTATCAAAAGGAGATATTTTTCATATCTGAAGAATAGAAATTTACCTTATTTTCTTATTTCATAAGCATCACCTTTCAAAGTGATTCTGAAATTGGTTATCAAACCTGAAAGATTAAAATTTTTTAGTTTGATTTGTGCTGTTTTTTTTTTTAATTTTAATGTAATTTTTGTTTACTTGTAATAATCTGTTGAGTTTCCTTTGAGATGTGCATGATTTGTTTTAAATTTACTTCAAGAACAACAATTTGATAGAGTTATTACTCTGGGTAGTTTTGTTTGTTTCTTTGTTTCTTTGTTGCACGAGGGACATCAAGGTTTCTACTCATTTTCATCCTTACAGTAATGTTAATCATATTGTACATAAGATTGGATGAATAGTGCATGCCTTGTTTTTTTGACTGCCATTGTGGCCTGAATTGTGGTCCCACCTTCTCTGCTGCAAGCGTATTAGTATTGTGACTACTCAGGAACCATACCATCTATCTCACTTGGCCCATACTGGTCTTTCTCAGTATCAATAATATACTTAAGACTTGTAATTTTTATCTACCAATCTTGTCCTCACTTGAAACTATATTTTAAAAATTATATCACTTTGGGTATGCCTGGGTGGCTCAGTCGGTTGAACAACTGACTCTTGATTTTGGTGCAGGTCATGATCCTGGGTAGTAGGATCCAGCCCATTTTGGGCTCTGCATTGAGCATGGAGCCAGCTTGGGATTCTCTCTCTCTATTTCCCTGTGCTCCTCTCCCCAGCTCGTTCTCTCTCTCTCAAAGGACAGAGAGAGAAAGAAGTGAAGAATGATGCAAAAAAATCACAAACCTTGGAATTTCAGTACTTTTAAGTTATTAAGGATAATCCTTTGGTGAGTAGTGATACTAAACATAGTCAATACATATTTTGGCAATCAATTATGAAGTTGAAATTTTAAAAAAGGCATTAAAGTTAAGAATTTATTTTAAAGTCCAATTTGTGATCTTCCACCCACTTTCTAAGAAATCCACAGTATCAACAAGTCTACTTTGGTATTAGCTATGTAAGTCAGTCACCAACTTTTCAAAACCCCTACTACATATAAGTATTTCTTTCCCTAGCTATCAAATAAATAAACAAATAAATATTCATACTGGCAGGAGTGGAAAAGTGGAAGTGGAGATTTTTCAGAAGTACATTTAACATAATATTTCTAAGTTTCAAACACTTAAATTGTTGTTTCTCTATACCTACAGTAAAATGTTGGGAAGCTGCATCATTTTTACCTAATGTTTGAAATGCACCCTAGCCTCTGAACAGATGCCTCTGGGAAATATGTGCCCCATATTGAGAGAATGAACATTAGGGGAGAATATGACTTTTAGAATCAAGAAGAAAAGTTTGAATTCTGGCTATGCCACTTTTTTCTTATGTGATTGTAGGTAGCATACTTCAGCCCTCTGAGCCTAACGTTCATATTTTTTTAAGGACTGAATGAGGGATGTCTGGGTGCCTCAGTCAATTAAGCATCCAACTTTGGCTCACATCATGATATCATGGTCAGTGATTTGAGCCCCCCATCTGTCTCTGCACTGTAGCTTGGAGCCCGTTTCAGATTCTCTGTCTCAGTCTCTCTTCCCCTCTCCTGCTCGTGCATGCACAGGCACTCACAGATGCTCTCTCTCTCTCTCTCTCTCTCTCTCTCTCTCAAAAATAAATAAATAAAACATTAAAAAAATAAAAGAACTGAATGAGACAACATATAAGGGATACAAAGCAATTTCCCTGGCATATAAGGAATGTTAAATAAATATAAAAAGTTATTACTAAGCAAATTATGTACTGTGGAAGAATCCCCTTTTTAGTACCCTGCTGATTACTCCATACGTTTTATTGTTTACTTTTTTTTTTTTTTTGGCAGGGGGTGTGGGGAGAGAGGAGAAGAGGGAAAGAGAGAATCCTAAACAGGCTTCAAGCTCAGCACAGACCCCCAGAGGGAGTTCCATCTCACAACCCTGAGATCATGACCGTAGAAGAAATCAAGAGTGGGACACTTAACTGACTGAACCACCCAGGCACCCCTGTTTACTCTTTATATAAGCAAATTATTTGGAATTAGTTATACTTTGAAAAATTAAATTTAGTTGCTATGTTCTAGCATAACCCACAAAATGCTAGGTAGGTGTAACTACTTGGAAACCCAATTGTGTCAGGTTTGGATTTGTGTTGGCAACTTTCTTTTTCGGGGATTCTAGCAGCTTCTAAGTTACACCCACCCATTCCATTTACCCATTTGTGGAGAAGTAGAATCATTCTCTTGCAAGAAGTTGAGTTTTGCAGCTTGTGAAATTCCCTGGTTAAAACTGCTGACAATTTGGGCAAAGAAAAACCCTATCTGAAAAGGCGGCTGTTTGATTTGACCATGGCATCTTCCCTTCTGGAAGTGTCACTGCCGACAAATGATGGTATATCTGCTCTCAGTTTTTGTTGTATTCTGTCTTACAACTGACATAAAATGACATCTCTAATCCTTGTGCACTTTGGGTTACAGCCCCATATGTCAAAATAAAAGCCAGCAGGGGAGGCTAAGAAGTCTTACTAAACATCCTCTCTCTCTACCCACCCTCTCTCCAGACTGCCCAGTCCATGCCTTTGGCAGCTGTATTCTGAGAGGTGAGAGCAGCTGGTTACAGCACATGTAAGCCCAGCTTGGGTTTGTATGGATTGTTAATGAGCTGTCAAGAGTCACAAGAACATTTCAGGAAAAAAGAAATACATGTGAATGCCATATATTTCAAGAATCTTAATACTATAGTAACATACGGCAATTTTTGGGGGGGGGATTTCATTAGCAATTGGGGGAAAAGTTTTTTTTTTTCTTGTGCTTTTTATTATTCATACAACCAAAGGGAGGAATATGGAGATAATTCCAAATAAAAAATAATGCCATTGTTATTTTCATTTGGCACTGAAATGCTGTTTGTGATTTTCTTTGGGCCACAGATTTTTTTTTCAGGTAAAATTTTGTTTTAATGCTTACATTTTCTGAGCTCATCAACTGCCCTGGGTTGGAAGTACCATAGCAGCAAACCAGTCTGCTCAAAAAGACCTAATCTACATGTAAATCACCACCTCCTAATGAGAGTGATAATTGCGATGATGCCAGCAACTAAAGTTTATTGATTACTCATTATGTGCCTGGCACTTTTATGAGTTTCTCAGTTTTGTCATCTGTAAAATGAGAAAATAGTATTTACCTCAAGGGTTTGCTGTAGAAATTAATATGCATAGAGCACTTGGAATAGTGCGGGACACATAAAAATATGTTATTAATGTACGTGGGATCATTTAATCTTCATTACATCTTTGTAAGTCAGTGCTATCATTGATGCCATCTTACAGATAAGGAAATTGAAGGGCAAATGAAGTGAACTTGCCTAAAGTCTCAACTATAAGTGTCAGAGCCCAGGTGGTCTGACTCTTGACTAAACCTACTCATCTTGTTTGAGCTTATCTATTTTCCTGGGAAAGCCTTGTCATCCAGGGATGAATGACTTAGAATTATTTATAATGCATATGATTAAAGCTCACGGGGATCTATGATTGTTCGAATTTGGTGAAGTAACTGTATAACCTTGTATTTTAATCCCCAGAAGAAAAATAAGGGAGATGAACTAAATGATCTCTAAGGATCTTCCCAACACTATGAATGGTCTGTAAAGCTATGAAGTTTGTACTTTTTCTCAGGCAATTCACCTGGTTTTACTTGACCTCCAGACAAAGGGATATTGGTTTAAATTGTACCAGAAAGATTTTTTTTAAAGAATGCTTTCCTAGTAATAAAGTAGTAAAACACTGAAAAAAAGAAACTTTTAAAGCTTCTTACCTAAAGCTCTATAAGAAGAATGTGGGCACTACTACTTGGAATTGTCAGTTGACTCTTATTGCCTAGAGGCTGAGCACAAACTAGGTTATAGATTTCTTCAGCAAAATGGTTCTATTTTTCCAATGATGTTAACTCCACAGTAACTGTTAGGATTTACGATCCTAGTCAAATAATTAGTCTTAGCATCAAGCTGTGAGATTAGTGTAGGTAAAGGGAAGCAGGCAAAGGCTGCACTCATAATCCCCCACTTGCCTGAGAAGAAGCAGGTATATAAATTAAAGGGTACTTTGTGGGCTGCAGGAAGGAAGGACTTCAGCAGGATCAGCTTTGGCCCATGATGAAATTGTGAAGTAGACTAGGTTTTCTTTGGGCTCTTCCAGCCACTTTGTGCTCTGCTCTTCCCTTCGGGAATGTGTGTGTCATGATTTAAGAATTCCTCCAACACCCAATGCTAGTTTTTCCTTCCTTTCTTCCCATATCCATTCCCATAGGTCCAATACTTTGGCAAGAAAGGGCCCATGATGGTTTAATAGGTAATACCTTTTAGCTAACCTTTCTGCTTTCATAGCTGCCTGAAATATTCAGGCTAAAATTTAACATTAGGGGATAATTTTAGACAAAGAAGTTAAGATGTTTGTATGTGAAATGTCTTCTTGTTATGTAAAAAAGGAGATGGCTTCTCACCCTACTTATGGGCAAGGGCAGATTTACCTCGAAGTGGGAGGATTAGAAATACAAAGTGAACATCTATTTTTAAAATGTGAGAATGTAAATCAACAAAGTGGAATGAAATTTTGAATATATTTGGTTATTAAAAATTTTCTAAGAAATTATTAAGACATCATGTTCAGTTTATTTTCCATGGTTTCTACAAGTTATTTAAATTAATCACAGTAGTGACAGTGGTAGAATAAAGCAAAAGGGAGTTAACATAATCAAGAACAATAACATTTTAGTTGTCATGATTAAAACCTAGAAAGAGTCTTTTATAGTAGATGTGTTCATTAACACACTAAATACTGAGATAATGAGACAATTTCATTTAAAATAATAAAACAAAATTTGGGACACCTGGATGGCTCAGTTGGTTAAGTGTCCAACTTTGGCTCAGATCATGATCTCATAGCTCATGAGTTTGAGCCCTGTGTCAGGTCTGTGCTGACAGCTCAGAGCCTGGAGTCTGCTTTGAATTCTGTGTGTCCCTCTATCTCTGTCCCTCCCCTGCTTGTGTGCTCTCTCTCTCTCTCTCTCTCAAAAATAAATAAGCATTAAAAAAAACTAAAAAAATAATAAAAAAAAATTTAACCAAATATTTATATTTCCATTTTTTTTTGAAAAATAGGCCCACATATGTATATAATTTCTCTTGCTAATTTCAGTTATCTACGGTAAGATAAATCCATATTATTACAAAGCTGAATTTTCTCTTATTTAAAAGATCCTCTGTTTAAGCTCTGGGCAGGTTGCAATTAATTTCAAAGAAATTATTATTTTATTAGACATCTACAAATATTTTGAATAAACTCATAAAAGTCTTTTTTGACATATAAGTATAACTTGCCCAGTTATAATATCTCTCCCCATTATGTGAAGACATATTGGTGGGACATTCTTAATTATCTACTATTTCTTGGGCAATATGTCATACATTATCCTATTTAATCTTTACTGAAAGTTAACTATCATCATTTCTGCTTTTCAGATGAAGAAATTGTAGCTCAAGAAATAAAATGAGTTACCCATGATGCCATAGCATGGGTATGCTTTCCATCATGGGAAGGGATTTAAGGCATGGCACACCCAACATTAGTTTATGAGAAAAATGTACTTTAAAATCTCTCTTATTTCCATATGACTTAATTTCTGAAGCTAGCAAGGCCTACTGTTTTCTTTATGCATCAGAACTGCTAAGTCATGGTCCAATGATGTCCTGTGGACTAAATACTTTCTCCTTTGGATAGATAATAAAGCAGACAAATTTGTTTACAGTTGTTTTCTAGGAATGCTTTACAACTATCATGTAAATGTTTACAATTCACCTTGGATATGACATTTAGTTGGATGTTTAATGTTAAGATTCATTAGGGGTAAAGAAGTCTGGGTGAAATTATATTTCACTAACTGAAACCTATGCTGTATTTCCAACCTACTCTATAGGTATTCTAAAATCTCTTAGCTTCTGGAATGAATATCTGAATAATATGAATATTTTGGATCCACTCAATTCTGGAACCAAATCCCATGAATGTTTTTCTCAGAGCAGATATAATCTTTGGATGTGGCCTAGGATTATTCTTAGCTCCTTAGAACCTCCTTAGAACTCCTCCCAGCCTTCATAATAGCAGTTTTGTTGAGTCTCTTGATACTGGTAGGATGTATTAGCAACTTCCTCCACATCTTTCTCCCCTTTCTGTTCCCAAATACTAACTGGTCTCCCATGAAGTAAGCCAGAACTCAGTGGATCCTTAATATAAAATGTAGTTTTATTGGCCATTTACATTTCTAAATTGTTGTGATGAAGATGCCATAACAATTATTTATGAACTCATTTATTTATCTCCAAAACACCATTGATACACCATCACTACAAATCTTATTAGGTTATATTAGAATTGACAAATCTAGATAATTTTATAGCATCTGAAAATATTGTTATTAAATGTCAACTATATGTAATCATCTAAAACTTAAGACTTAAACTTTATGGTGTCACGTGTAGATATTTTGATGATATCATGTTTTTTTTATTATTATTTCATGAAAGTCATGGCATCCTAGCTTACTTATTCTGAAATAGTTTGTTTGGGTAGTTGTAGAGTGGGTATTGAATCATATGGTTGTTTGCCTTCATTATGGCTATGTCTTTAATATTTTATATATTACTCATTTCACAGAAAAAACCTACAAAATTTTCATATTTACCTCTCCAAAGATACCCATGTCTTTCTGAAGTATACAGTAAGGATTCCAGGAGACAAAAGTGTTGAGAATGACATCTATGGCAATAAAACAAACACACAAACAAACAAAAAACAAAAATTTACTTCAGGAAGTTAGATTTATTCAATTGAAGTAGCTGATGTATAATAAGTAAGCCCAAATAAATTACCTGTGGCAAACCTATGAGAATGTCACCCTATCCACTACTACAGGGTTTTGATTCTTAGGCAAGGTAGAAAGCCTTCAGCCACCTGTTTCCATGGAATGGATGGCAAGAATTGAGGTGCCATGAACAGTGTTCATGTTATAAAGGGCCACCATAAACAGTCTGTAGAGCTTGTTTCTATAGGCAGTATTTAATATTTAGGAGTTTATGAACATCTTTTCATTTTCCTCTACAATATTTTCATAACCTTATATTTATTAATTTACTGATCCATTTTCCAATTCCTTCTAAACCAAAATTCATAACTGATATGTGTTTATCCACAGACCTCAGCTCTAGAAAGTATATTTAATACAGCTTGGGTTCAAAGCCATGATATTTCCATTGAAAAGCTCATATGTCTAAACATTCATTTAATTCAGTTCAAAATGAAGCTAATAGTAAAGCTCTATGTCATCTTGGAACACATAGAAAACACATAAGACACATTATGGAAATAAATTTCTTGAAACAAACCAGTCAATAAGCTTCCTTTTGGTTTATAGAAAGCTGCTATTTGGTGCTATTGGAGCATTGTTTAGTTCTGGCATAGCAAACTTGTATCACACTGGTTATTTTCGTAGATAGCAACTCTTTAGAAGCACTAGATGGTGCATATAAACACAGGCTTGCATTATATTCTTATGTGTTTAAGGGTGTTGATGTTTGATTAAAATAAGACATATTTATAAATCTTTATAAAATCTAAATAAAAGCATTTGAAATTGTTTTCTTTCTCTCTTTCTCCATTCAGTGCTGTCCATATGCTCTGTGTGGTTATTCACAGGCATTTACTTCCCTGACCAGCACCAGTCCTAGAAATTATGCCTTCTTTACATAAACTCTTTAGGAAATAGGAAAAATATAAGAATCATGAAAAAATAATTTTCTTTCCTTATGAGAGAAGCAAAAGAAAAAAGTAGCAACCCCCCTTCTTCATTATTATATCCCCATTTTGTTGTTTTTAAATCATTGCAGCTGATTGCCCTAAGTCCTTTTGCTCAAAGGCCTTCCCAAGGTCAAGACCATGAGATCGCCCAGGCAACCAACCTTTAGAAAAGAGAAACTCAAGAGGCAATTTGCTAATGGAGCAGAAACTAGTGATGGTTACAGGAGGAATAGCAGAAAGTGAGTCATAGCTCCTGATTCACTGGCTGGATAGGTAAAAATGAAGAGAAAATTAATTAGCAGTAAATCTAGCAGGAGATTGAACCGGGTACTGGAGTAATTAGCCTTTTGCTCTAAATCCACTTTCTGCCTCACAGTGGCTGTGTTGCACTGCCTAGCTAATGAATTCTCCTGACCTTCTGCCAGATTTCTGTTTCATTCCCAACAGACTAAGGAGCACCTTGCTATATTTGCAGAGTTTCCAAGACTCTTGGGTTTTCCTGAGCTGCTGTGACTTTGACCTATCTAGGCAAATAGATGAGGACTGAGGTGGACATTTTAGTGTTAACAGGCAGCGAAGCCTTTGTAGAGATCCTCCAGAGAGAATTGCCCCAAATCTGAGGACACATGAGAAGTTAACCAGCACCGGGAGAAAATCACAAAGATATCTGGTCTTGTTTCCTACCCTTTGGGAATCATTAGAATTTATGTTTGTTTAAAAATTATTTCTAGTGCCCTAAAAGTACTGATTATATGATTTAACAAAACCTAGTTCTTTCAAGAATTCGGTGATTTAATTTGAGATGAATAGACACTCTGAGGTGTCCATAGGAAAATGGCATTCTATCTCCATTGGAGAGAAAAAGAAGGAGAAGGAGAAAAACATAATTCTGAGATCAATCAGTCATTTTGAGAACAAATTGGGCATATTGTATACTTGAATAGTTTATATTCAGAAATGATTGCTTTAGTAATGCATCTAGTTAGAAAAAAACTGAGGCCCTTCATTCAGTGATCCTAAAAAGATAATTTCATTGTGTCATTTATAAATCTTTCCAGTTGTCTAAAAATATTTTACTAAAAAGTAAGATTTATCTTAGATATAAAGCAGGGCCATGTCCAATAAATTTGTTCAACAAACACATTTATTCATTAAGAAGTCATTAAATTCTCAACCATTTATGGAAGACAGGAAAAGTCGGTATCCCAAATCTAAAGCTAATTATAGACAAAAGATCAAGTTCACTTATGCCAGGCACTTTTACTACTTCATTCCTGTCTGTTCTCTCTCCAGGAAGAATTCTAAAAAATGCATTGGCTTAATGAATCTATTTAGTTTGGTTAGTTCCAGAACTTGGTTTGGATACTTAAAATGTGCATATTTTCATCAGGAGGGGAGCAGACAGATGAAAAGGGATGTAGAGTCACTGGTTGCCACACACTTGGCTGTCAGTAATTTTGTTTTGCCATGTGATGTTCAATGGAGTCATGGGCCATGCTGCTGTTGATGCTTACGAAGTAAAATACAGTACCTAGTGTTGGCTCAGATCTCACAGCTATGTATAAGATTAGAGAGCTTCCCTTAATTTTCTAGAACTTTGGCTGGGTCTGAATATCAATTTATTGAAATAGAGGAATATAATCCATGGTGAGTACATGGGAGTTAGAAGACAATTGCAGAAGTATTATACTATTGGGTAAAATATGGGAGTTTTTTAAATATAGAAATGGTCTTGTTTAGAATTTATTATCATGTTGAAAAAATAATTTGATTTATAAATATATTATTATTTGCTAGAAGATAAGTAAAAATTATACATGATCTTCCTATGTTATAATTCTAGAATTGGAAAACTATATCCTGCATGCATAATATGGCCAACTAAATGTTTTTGTAAATAAAGTTATATTGGAATACAGTCCCACTCATTTATTAATATATCACCTATGGGCACACCTGGGAGTCTCAGTCAGTTAAGCATCTGACTCTTGGTTTCTGCTAAGGTCATGTTCTCACGCTTCATGAGCTTGAGCCCCACATCAGGCTCCATGCTGTCAGTGCAGAGCCTTCCTGGGATTCTCTCTCTCCCTCTCTCTCTGGCTCTCCCCTGCTTGTTCTCTCTCTCTCTCTCTCAAAAAAAAAAACAAAAACTTAAAAAAAAACTACCATCTACAGTAGCTTTTGTGCTGCAATGACAGAAAAGGTGTGACAGAGTCCATATAGCCCAAAAAACCCCAAATATTTGCCATCTGGCCCTTTACAATAGAAGTTTGCTTTCACCTGTTTTGAAGGACATATATTAGGCTGATTAGCTTCTCATAAAATTCAAAATTCAGTGTTATTTGTTAATTGAATCCAAATGTCTTTAAAATTTCAAACAATAGAAGAACTATGACTTTCTGAAAACAAAACTTTTCCCCTCTGTGTTTGCTAAAATCCTCCTTATGCTTATTTTTATGAGAGAATATCTTATTGAGAGGTTAAAGCCTTTGATGATGGGAATGGTTTCAGTAGCATTCCATTCTCTACTTTCATTTGGTTGCCAAATAAACACAAATTAAAACTAGACTTGGTTGTATCAGAAGTAGTTTCTGCAGCTTTTAAGTATGGAATTCCCTGGTGGTATGATATATCTTTAGCTATTCTCTGGATAGAGATAATCTTTTGTATAGCAAACTTGACCATATAGTATCACTAGATTTAAGAAGATGCTGCCATATTAAGTCCATAAAATAGTTGGTGAGCACTTTCAGAGTACCAGTCAAATGCTTTCCTGCCCTTTCAGGTTCCCATGTCATGTAGAGTGTGGCATCTGGCTGGTCATGCTTTATTCCTATTACCCTGGAATGGCATTGTGTGGTTAGAGCAGCACTCTCAAAACTGAGTGCCTGAGTTCCAGTGGCCTCCTGGGTAGGCCTTTATCATATTTCTTAAACTCCTGTGTCTCACTTTCTTTGTATACACTTTGTAAGGTGTATTGAATGCTAAGAATTTACAACAGTGTGTAAGTGTGAAGTGTTATTATTATTATCCTCTAAATGGATAGTAATGTAAGAAGCAGGTAAGGATCTTTGCAAAACAGTAAAATAATTATTTTTTGAAAAACAAATGTTCCACATTTCTATAGTGATTCTAATTAAGCAGGATATTCTTAGAGAAAGTACTCAAATACAATACCTCTTCTTCAGATGGCAGAACATTTGTCTCTTGCTTACTCTCTCATTTTTCAGTGTTTAGGAAATAAAAAAGTCACACATGTAGTTTAGGTTTTACGCACACTGTCTTGGCTTAGGCACCACCTGCCACACTTCCCCCAAGTCTACAAAAGAGACTGATTTCCTGACAGAAACAAGAAGTCTAGCAAGTCAAAACATTGACTCAATAGCTTGGTTGAGGTTATCCTGTTGTCAGACATGCATGTTTTCACCTGTACCATCTCTCTAAAGTGTGCAGGGTAATACATTTAGCCATGGTTTTGGAAAACAGAAGCAGCTTAGCCAAACAGATGAAAAGAACAGCTACTGCAGTATGCAGTGTGAACCAGTTTTTGTTTTTAATGTTTCATCTTCCCTAGTATAACACATAACATTTTTATTGTGAAAACAGAAAGGCAAGTGTTAAAAGGGCCACCGTGTGGCACCTAGAGAGAATGCCAAACATAACAAGTTATCGTGTTAGGGCCTGCACAGAGCCACACCTTTAAGCATCACTCAGAGACTGGCCTCTCAATGAGTTTTATTTCCCCCAAAGAATAGGTCTGATCTGCTAATGTAAATTCTGCAGGAAGCATCAAAACCTTAAAGCTGCAGTAGAACTTTAAATTGACCCACAATTTAAATGCACAATGATGAAGCTCCTAGCTAGGAAAATGAATAGTAGAATGAAAACCCGGTTTAAGGATCAATTTTGAAGGAAATGCCAAAAAATGTTTTTAAAGATATACTTCCTGCAGCTTTTGTCTTTCCTTTATATTACAGCGAATTTCTTTTCTCACAGTGGGATTTTAAATTAATTTATAATTATACACACTTTCAGGGGATGAGAGAGAAATGACCTAATTATAGACCAAATGGATACCCTCTGGCTATCCTGCAATTAGAGCTACTGGGGTAATAGATGTGCTTTATCCTGCCTTGAGTGGACTCAGTGGTTAACCTGGCAGTGAGTGTTGAAAGTGGTTCATGGAGTCCGCAGTGAAATGTCAAAATCTGTGCAAATTATTTGGAAGAAAAAATAAACAGATAAAACTAAACTTGAAAAGTGATTGTAGAACTGAAACTTCCCCTGCCCTGAACAGATATAAGCACAAACTGTGACCATCAAGGGAGAAAAAATAAGCAAAGAGTTTTAATGCTGTCTCTGTATGTAACTAGATTCTAATTAGTTACAATTATGCTGCCAGGGAATAACAGCTACAGTGACACTGAAGAAGAAAATGCCCAGTTCTAACATAATTCCCACCATTTCTTTAGATTTCTCTTTTTTGCTGAGATTTAGTTAGAAATGATGGAGGAAGCAAAAGGTCTTAACAGGTATCTAACAGGGTCACTGAAGCAGCAAATTCCTTTTTAGTAATTCTTTGGCCTTCTTACTTTTCTCTCTGTATACTCTACAGCAAAGGGAATAATTGCTTTTATAATGTGTACTCAATTCTTTTCCCTTCTCCAGCCAAGAGGGCATTTCTCTGCCTGTTCTTTCTGTACCCACCCCAAACAGGATACTTAACCTGCAATTTGAAAAGAGCCATGTTCTTTGTCTAGTTAACAAAAATATTCTAGCTATAGAGTTCCTAAAACCCATATGAAACACTTAGCAAATAATGACATGTCATTGAGAAGGAGAAAAAGAGCCAATAATGTACTTTTCATGTATTGGGAAAAAATCAACAGAAGAGAATATTGTCACGGTGTATACAATGGCTACACAGAGTATCTCCATGAGGTGAGGAGATTGTGGCCTCGTATATGTGTACTGATGTGGATTGTGGTGGCGTGTGATTGCTGACTGCAGAGGCAATTCTTGCATTTTAATTACTTGGTACTCCTTTCCATTTTCTTATATATAAATCAGATTTTCTAAAGCTGTGGAATAGTAAATACTTAAGGGAAAAATATTTTATAGCATCATTGATACATTTATGTGGTTCTGTTCAAACAAAACTAAGTAACATTCTTTTAATGAAATTACACATGTTTTAGTGAGAGCTATTGGTTAAAAATAGCTTGTCTAGATTTTCTGTTGTTTCTTTTTCAATAATGATAAAAAAATTCAAATATTTACTCAAATCATATAAAGTGAAATCATGAGATATTCTATTCTCAGATCCATATATATAGGATATATTCTAAAAAGAGGAATCATTCAAGTGAATCAGAAACATAGTTCTTCCTAAATAGAATGGGAAAAATATTGAGATTCAAGTGACAGTTTTAACTTTATCAAAATGGACTGATGTGAAAATATATAGAGTAATAGAAGATGATGAACATTTAAGAAGTAACTCAATAGAAGCAATGAAGAACAAATTTGATATCTCACAAAACCAAATAGGTAAATATGGATGGCTATTCATCTATGCAATATTCACAAGTATTTATTGTGTGCCAGGTGGGTGGTGGAAAAGACTGAGTATGGAGTTTAGAGTCTATAGGGTGGTGAGCTGGACCCAGACTCTTAGGAGAAAATATAGTGATGGAAATTTTAAGAGACTAAACACAAATTTGGTTCCATTTTCATGTTGCTAAATATAAGTGAAAATACACTTAAAGATGGAATAGCCAGTGGAATGAAAATAGAAGAAAAAATTTCCAAATCAGAGAGCTCTGGAGTCAGACTATCTGGTTCCATTTCCTGACTCCACCACTTACAGAACTCCCTACCTTGAGTAGTCTCTGAATATATATGTGTGTGTGTGTATACATATAATGTCTATTTATCTTGAGAGAGAGAGAGAGAGAGAGCAAGTATCCCAAGCAGGCTCCATACCACCAGTGCAGAGCCCAATGAGGGACTTGAATTCATGAACCGAGAGATCATGACCTGAGCCAAAGTCCGATGCTTAACCAATTGAGCCTCCCAGGCACCCCTTGAATTTTTTTTACATCACTTTTTTCCTCTTTGGAATGGGTATAACAATGGTACCAACTTACCTGCTGTAAGTATTAAATCTGTTAATGTAGCTTGAAATTTAGAGACTGTATCTATTTTATGGAAACCTTTAATAAATTTTGACTATTACTATTACAGTTATAATTAGGGGAAGGACAAATTAACTGGGCAATGATATTTGGCACACAGGTGCTTAATAAATATCTTGAATGATCTAATGAATTAATATGGAAAAAATACAAAAAAATAAAGACATTTTAAAAAAGAAAACATGAGAAGACTGAAATAAGAATACAATTATTAAAACAAATGTAAGTAAAATATATTACTCTTGAAAAACAAGGACTTTAATAGAAAAAAGTTCATTTTTATTCTATCTTTAAGGCATCACTCTTCAACAAAAATGAAAGAGTAATGTTGAAAACATAGGGTATATCAAGCTAATGAAAACCAACAGAAAGCAGATAAGCAATATCAACATCAGACAAAGAAGAATTCAAAATAGACACATATTAAATGGGAGAAAAGAATGTTATCTTGAGATAGAATATATGGTTTAGAATAAAGATGAGCAAAAATGTATCACTATGAACCTGAAGTATTATACCATATTAAAAGAAATAACCCATATAAACATAAGGAGAAACTATAAGATCTCAAAGTAAGAAGGTATAACATATTTGTCTTATACTTTACCAATTAAGTAGCCAAAAATAATTATTAAGTAATCATTCTCATGGTTTAAAAAAAACAATTCTCCCTTTTTATAAACATAAAAATTTAACACTCTCCTTAAGTGTTCTCTAAAATCTCAAAATAAATTGCAGTATTAGTAGAATAAAATTAATGGTAAGTATAAATTTTTGAAATTATAGACACTGTGCAATTTTATATAGCAAGCAGGAGTTTGTGGCTAGAAGTTGAAAAGCCCCTGTTATACAGCATCTGAATAATATGGTTAATTAAATTAATTGGGGGGGGTTATTTATTTTTATTTTTTTTTAATTTACATCCAAATTAGTTAGCATATAGTGAAACTGATTTCAAGAGTAGATTCCTTAATGCCCCTTACCAATTTAGCCCATCCTCCTCCCACAATCCCTCCAACAACCCTCTGTTTATTCTCCATATTTATGAGCCTCTTATGTTTTGTCCCCCTCCCTGTTTTTATATTATTTTTGCCTCCTTTCCCTTATGTTCATCTGTTCTGTGTCTTAAAGTCCTCATATGAGTGAAGTCATATGATATTTGTCTTTCTCTGACTAGTTTAACTTAGCATAATATCCTCTAGTTCCATCCACGTAGTTGCAAATGGCAAGATTTCATTCTTTTTGATTGCTGAGTAATACTCCATTGTTGTGTGTGTGTGTGTGTGTGTGTGTGTGTGTGTGTGTGTATGTGTATACACACACACCACATCTTCTTTATCCATTCATCCATCGATGGACATTTGGGCTCTTTCCATACTTTGGCTATTGTTGATAGTGCTGCTATAAACATTGGGATGCATGTGTCCCTTCAAAACAGCAAACCTGTATCCCTTGTATAAATACTTAATAGTGCAGTTGCTGGGTCGTAGGGTAGTTCCATTTTTAATTTTTTGAGGAACCTCCATACTGTTTTCCAGAGTGGCTGCACCAGTTTGCATTCCCACTAGCAATGCAAAAGAAACCCTCTTTCTCCACACCCTTGCCAACATCTGTTGTTGCCTGAGTTGTTAATGTTAGCTATTCTGACAGGTGTGAAGTGGTATCTCACTGTGGTTTTGATCTGTATTTCCCTGATGATGAGTGATGTTGAGCATTTTTTAATAAACATGCAGGTTATATATTTCACAAAGAAAACACATTTTATTTTTTTATTTTTTATTTTTTAGAGAAAGAGAGAGAACACATGAGTAGGGAAAGGGGCAGAAGGGGAGAGAGAGAAATCTTAAGCAAGCTCCACACTCAGCATGGAGCCCAACATGGGGCGCAATCCCACAACTCTGGGATCATGGTCTGATCTGAAATCAAGAGTCAGGTGTTCAACTGACTGAGCCACCCAGGTGCCTCAAAAACAATGTTATTTTTAAGTATTTATGAGGTATTTATAAAAATTGGTAATAAGGAAAACATGAATACATTCCCCAAAGTGTTGTTTGAAACATACAAAACTACTGTTTTCACAAGCCACAAAGCAATCTCACACAGACTAACCTAGTCAGAATTGCAGTCTGTTTAACAGACTGTGGAGTGCAACAAAGCTATACAAACACAGCTAAAAGCTAAAACACAGTTTCCTTGGAAAATAATTTTTAAACACCCTTTAAATGCATATTGACAGGTTCAATGAGAAAACAAAAACCAACATTTCATGTCATTTAAAAATTCACAGCAATGAAAACAGTATATACTATAATCTTTAGCATTTGTTATCAGTCTCTCTTGTCTGTGTGATTCTAGATCTCCATTTTGTTTATACCAGCAAAATTCTACCTTTTTTTTTTCTCTTGAGTTAAAGTTTTTGATAATAATTTGAATAAAGGGCCTTACTGCTAAGGATCAACTCCAGAACCAAGAGAGAACAATTTGCTAAAAAGGAATAAAACAATAAAAACAAGATATTTAATCAATTAAAAAGGAGACTGGGTCACCTGGATGACTCAGTGGTTGTGTGTCTGATTCTTGATTTCAGCTCAGCTCATGATTTGCGGTTCATTGGCTCGAGCCCCGAGTCAGGCTCTATGCTGACATTGTGGAGCCTGCTTGGGCTTCTCCCTCCCTCTCTCTCTGTCTCTACCCCACTTGCATTCTCTGTCTCTCTCTCAAAACAAATAAATAAATTTTTTGACATTACAGCAACCTTTATTACTTTCAATCTATAGGATCTCCTTGCCTAAAACAAACAAATAAACAAACAAAAAACCTCTTTTTTTTTAAGAAGACTGTAATAAAATTGACAATTCAACTCCAGAGTGAGAAAACCTAACAAAAAAGCCAAATGAAATTCATGTTCAGACATTAGGAATTAGACTACATAGACATCATTAATGAAAAACAAATATTAATTTGAATTTTGGTCTAACATATTTGTGCGTGTGTGTGTGTGTGTGTGTGTGTGTGTGTGGTATGTATGAAATATGAATCACTAAAAGTGAAGCAATAAGAGTTAAAAGGAAAACCCCCAAACAAGACAAACCATAACAAAGTAAAGTACTTCTTAAAATAGAAACTATAAAGAATGAGACAAATCACAAAAGAATTTATTCCCAAAACTTTGGTTTTAAAAATGAGCTCTACCAGGAATTCAAGGAACAGATAAATTTTATATTAGGATAATATTGAAAGCTTTTCAATTTCCTGAGGCTTGATACTTCTAAACATCGCTACAAAAGCATAGAAAAGAACAGTATAACCTATACTCCCATATGAATATAGATAAAACATCTCTAAAAAATCATTAGCATGTTCAACCAGATAGTGTGCTTGAAGAATGTAGCACATAATGCAATTCAAGACACTGGTTGGCTTGATAGGACAGACAGGGCACTGATATACAAGACGTTGAAAATGTTCTTATTCCTAGCCTGGGTGGAAACTTCTTGAGAGTGTTTTTAGAAGTTATGTTTTATAACTTATGCACATGCTGCTTATGTTTGTTTACATGTATCAAATATTGCCTTAATTAAAAATAACAGAAGACAAAAGAAGAGAAGATTATGCATAATAATTTTTACTTAGTCCAAGAATGTAAGTCTTATTAGATACTGGCAAATACAGTAATGTGATTCCTCATATTAGTAGAAAACTTCATGGCCATCATGACCAATTAACAAACAAACAAACATAAGTTATAATTCAGCATCCATTTTTTTAAAAATATAACACACTAGTCATTTAATGATGATTATACTGACCATTTCCATTGGTTAGCAAGAGGCTTTTCTGAAAACTAAAGTTTCCCATGGTTTCCACTGTATGATTTTTTTTGCCAGATCGAGTTCATTTTCAGCCTGAAGAATCAGGTGGCCACCCTGAAGCTGGTCTTCTAATTTCTTAACAATTGTTTCCATTTTGGGCGCCTGGGTGGCTCAGTCGGTTAAGCGTCTGACTTCAGCTCAGGTCACGATCTCGTGGTCTGTGAGTTCCAGCCCTGCGTCGGGCTCTGGGCTGATGGCTCAGAGCCTGGAGCCTGCTTTGAATTCTGTGTCTCCCTCTCTCTCTGCCCCTCCCCCATTCATGCTCTGTCTCTCGCTGTCTCAAAAATAAGTAAATGTTAAAAAAAACAAGAAAACACACAAAAAAACCAATTGTTTCCATTTTAACTATACTAGGCTTCTCATTTGTAATCTGTTATGTATACTTTCTATATGCTACATTTTTAGGAATTTGCTCGAGAACCTCAAGAACCTTTGTGTGTAATATTCTTAGCCTCTTGTGTGGACTCATAAAAAGCCAATCCTATAAGGCTGGTGGTTTTCTTCAGGAAACTTGCCATGACAACCATTTAGAATCCATTCCCATAAAATTTTTTAAAAACCAAATCGATGGTAAACTAGGTATAGTTAAGATGTTTTATCTGAACCAAGAGTAGATGTCATGCTGAATGAAGGTACACTAAAAGGATGTTCTGTTAATGACAAGAACTACCAATGCCTGCTCTTGCCTCTACAACCAACAGTGTTCTGGAAGTCCTAACAAGTATAAAAAGAAAATAAAAAGAAGTAAGAATCCATTCACTTTGGAATGAACTTGCCATTAGTTACTATTTTTTGATACTGTAGAAAACATAAGATAATCAATTACAAAATCATCTGAACTAATAAAAATTTGAATAGGTAATCATTTATTTAGTAAAGATACCAAGACATAATAGCTTTCCTATATACATTAGAAAATACAATTGAAAAATAAACATATCCACAATAGCAAATAATCTATAAATTATTCAAGAATAAATTTAATAAAAGACATACAAGACATGTAATTATGAAACTCTACTGGGTGTCATAGAATAAAAGCTGAATAAAAGAAGTGGCATGCTATTTTCCTGGATGATGAGAGTAAATAATTTAAATGTTGAAATCTTTAAAAATTAAACTAAACTCTTGGTATGATTTAATTTTGATAAAATAATTCTTAAATTAATCTTAAAGAATACATATGAAACAATATGGCTAGGAAAGTTTTGAAAAAATAATAATTTATCCTTTCACATATTATAACATATTATGAAGTTATAATAAATAGACAACATTTTTCTAGTAGATTAGATTAGAACCAGACTATAATGGTAAGGTAAATCAAGACAAGTATAGATAAAATTATAGTATATGAACCATCAGGCCATACGTACTATAGTATTAAAATATTGTATTATATGGGCACCTGGCTGGCTTAGTTGGTTAAGCGTCCTACTCTTGATCTCAGCTTAGGTCATGGTGTCACTGTCATGGGTTCAAGCCCATTGTCAGGCTCTGCACTAACAATGTGAGCCTACTTGAGATTCTCTCTTTCCCTCTCCTTCTGTCCCTCCCCAAATCGTGCTCATCCTCTCTCTCTCTCAAAAATAAATAAATTAACTTAAAATATGCATATAGTATTATAAGTCATAATATTATGACACATCAAATCATTAAGTAAAAAGTGAACTATTTATTTAACAAAATGAGCTAACCATATTTTATGGGCAATATTACATTGTTATGTCATACTTTAACGGTAACTAAATTGAAAACTACCAAAAAAGATCCATAAAATACTTGATGCAAATTGGTGAATATACAAACAATTTTCCCGTGGGGTCAGGCCTTTCTATGCATGGCCAACTGTAAAACCACAGGGAAATGTTCATAGATTGACAACAAAAACCTTAAATAAAAGCAGGAGATAAAAAAAATTTATAATGTCAGAAAACCACTATAAAACAGTAATAGAAAGCTAACCACGAATCTGAAAAAAATCTAGTTTCTATAGGCAAATGACTAATTCTGATATGTGAACATTTCTTTCAAGTTGATAGGGAAAAAGGAACATCCTAATGGAATATTGGGCAAAAGATATAGCATGGAATTAAAAAATCAATAAATTAAAATGGACAATAAACAAAAAAAGATGCTTGGATTCAACAGTAAGCAAATAATTGCAAATAAAACAAAACCAAGGTAATATTTTCTACCTATCTTATTTTCAAAGATGAAAATAAACACTAATAGTATAATCAGGATGTTGGAAAGTACTCAAACTTCTTTTGAAAATTAATAAAAACTTTCTAAAGAGTTATTTAAAAATATGTATTATGGGGCACTTGGATGGCTCAGTCGGTTGAACATCCGACTTCAGCTCAGGTTGTGATCTCATAGTTCTTGAGTTTGAGCCCCACATCGGGCTTGCTGCTGTCAGCCTGTCAAAGCAGAACACACTTCAGATCCTCTGCCCGTCCCCCGCTTATGATCTCTGTCAAAAGATAAATTAAAACATTTTAAAAAATAAGTATCATGTGCATATCCTTTAATCCAGAAATTCCATTTACAGTCATTTCTCCTAAAGAAACAATCCCTTCAAAAGTCCAAATGAATGTACATGTAGGTTTAATATAGAGTTTAGATAGATAGATAGATAATTTATATGTATTAAGTAATCAGAAACAATCTAAGTGTTGAATAATAGCAATTTAGTAAATTGATTTAAATTTAAATTCAAACAATAACCTATTACATAGTCATATTAATTATATATGACAAAAAATATACCAATGGATAATGAACAAGCACATTATAAATCTGGATGCCTAACAGGGTCTCATTTGATATGAAAATAGAAATCTCCCTCTTTCTTTCTGTATGTACATACTTAATGTATGTATGTTTTAGGCAGAACTGTGTCCCCCCAAAATTCATATTTTGAAGTTCTAATCCCCCAAACCTCAGAATGTGAATATATTTGGGGATAGGACCTTAAAAGACATGATTACATTAAAATGAGACCATTAGGGTAACCCAATCTGACTGACATATAAGAAGAGGAAATTTGCGCAGATAAAGCAACACCAAGGAAGCAGGTATGCACAGAGAAGGCTATGTGAGGACACAAGTGAGAAAGAAAGCATTTACAAGCCAAAAGAGAGGACTCAGAAAGAAATAAACCTGCCCACACCTTAATCTTGGACTTCTAGCCTCCAGAATTTAGAGAAAATAAATCCCCATTGTTTAAGTCACCCAGTTGTGATATTTTGTTATGGTAGCCCTAACAAACTAATGCTATATGTTTCAGTGTGTACATGAGTGTATGCATGTATATATAAATATTACATATAAGTTATAAGTATATAAGCATATCCTTTTATAATATACATGTTTATATAGAGACACATATATAACATTTTCATGTTTATATATTTGAGAGGCTAGAATAATATATCCCACGATGTTAATAGTGGTTATTTCTAGACAGTATTTACAGTTTTTGGCATATTTTTTCTAGATATTTACAATTAGTATCTGTTTTTAGAAGAACAAAAATAAATCTATTTTAATTCACACACAAAAAAAGATCAGTATTCAGTTGACTCTTGTTTTTCTTTTGCATCTAGCATAGTGCTTTATGCATGGGAAGGGCATAATAAAAATTGTATTGATTAAAACAAATAAAGACTAGATTGTATGAATTGGCAGGTTTTTGTTAAAATGACTTTCAAAAGCACAATAAGCCTTCATGGAAACACAGTATTGCTAGATTCTATTTATTTTCAGTTCTCTTTTCATGGTGCTCTCTCTCCTACACTATCCAGGAGGCAGATGTTTAGGACTAATATTTGATTCTTAAGTATGTTTACTTCAGTTTTTCTTTTGAGAAGTTTAAGTTCTTTACTAATTACAGATTACATTTTTAGGCTTGATTGGCATCCTTTTAATTTTTTTTTTCTGACATTTGATTTGTCTCTTTTTTTTCTGACATTGCATTTGGTTAGGTTATGTAGGGAGTTGGTGAAATGGTTCCCTGACTTTCAGGTTTCTCTTCGTGTGGCCCATCATCTCCCTGTTTCCAGCTCTGAAGCTATCATGGCATATTGACAAGTGAGAATGGATAGAGCCCCAGTGTCTGACATAGATAAAGCTATCAAAAAACACCCTGCAGGGGCAAGCCCCAGGTCCAAATAGGTCTTGTTAGATCTGTATAGACACTTTAGAGTTCCTCTTTCTGAACATACATTTAATCATTGTACAGATGCAAGCCATTTTCCCTTTGACCCTAAACTCTGGATCCTGAGATCACAAATCTGTACCTCCTGCAGGCATGTATCTTTTATTAATGGAAACATCAAAATTCTAGTGCAGCTTTGGCAACTCAGTTTGCAGAGAATTATTAAGCTATTTTGAGTGCTCCAGAAAAGTAACATGCATATCTGGCATTAAAAAATATCATGCAGAGATAGAAATCTAATCAATCATATTTTAGATGAAGGAATAAATGGCCTTTGTGATTTATGTTATTAGTGTAAGTAGTTAATAGAAGCAAATTAGGTTTATGTGTGACAGAGACATTATCAATTAATAGCTCTTGGGTTTTCAGTACTTTGTATCTAAAAATAAAATAAGTAAAAGAAAATAATAAAATAAAATAAAATAATCCTTGTCTTTGGACCTAGAATCATAAGTGTCACCAGGCAGAAATTTATTTCCTCCCTTTTTGGCTCAATTATTTAAGATTTCTCAAAGGCACAGTAGATAAGTTAATGAAAGCAAGGCTGGTCATGGAAAGGGGGAAATCTTAAGTTTCTGTGACAGTGGAAAAAAGAGAGTACAACTAATGTCATATATCTACTAATAACCATCACTGAAAATGTGGATTCAGAGTTGCTACAACTAGAAAATTGAAATAGAAAGACCTCATGTTGGGAATATGTGTTGCCTTTCATAGCCAAGCTTCTCAGGGATTTGAGCTCAGGACATCATCAAAGGAAGGAAGCTTTGAATGTAATATATGAGATTGCAGGTATCATTGTTCTAAAAAGCATATTTTCTGAAATATGATCTTAATTTAATTTTCTATCGCCTTTCTGGGGATGGTTTTCCTAAGGTCACCATTTCTGTAGCTTCATGGTGCAGCATTTGTGGGGTTTGGGTTCAATGACTTTGCTCAGGCAGATCCTGCTGCACTGAACTTGCCCCCATGTTGGCCAAACTGAAGAAAAATAGGTATTTCCAATTTTCTGTTATGTAACAAAGTAGGATGATGGAGATTAAAAATTAAACTACTTTTATAGAGAACCTGAGAGATGTGAAGTGGAAGGTTTCAGTTTGAAGTAAAGAGGGATTTTCTAAATGGGAACAATATTGATGAAAATCTGTTAGAAATATCCTAGGAAAGATACACTTAGGAAATTTAAACTGGATCATTTTATTCATTCTCATTAATATTGAGGCTTTAAAGGCAAAACACTAAATGCTTACTATATGCCTAAGACTAATTACCTGACATCACACAGTTAATTAGTGATGGAACCAGGTTTAAACTCATTTAGCCTGAATCCAGAGCTTTGTTAACTGCCAAGTTGTATGTTTCTCTTTTATTATGAAGTGATGAGAGACAGAAAGCTACTCAAGGCAGTGAATCACAAAAATACCCTCTGGTCTAGTAGAATCTCCTTTAGATCTCAGAGTGTCTTATAAAATAATATTTTGATCAAATATAAAAAATATGTAATTATCACAGTCTGGTGTTGATGGTACAGAAATTAGTTAAGAGGAAGAAATTTTAAAAATTTTAGAAAGATAACTATAATTCCTCCCTCATTTCCTCCCTCCCTCCTTTGCTTCCTTCCTTCCTTCCTTCCTTCCTTCCTTCCTTCTCCTTATATTTGATATTTATTCACTTGCTATAAAAATTGAATTGTCTTTTTCATCCAGACTGTCTAATTTTCTTTTCAAAAATTATTAGATTTTATTTTTTTAAGATGTATCAGGTTTACAAAAAATGAACAAACAGTACAGCAAGTTTCCATATAACCTCTTGCCTTTGTCTCAGTTCTCCCCCATTTAACCAGTATTGATACATTATTATTAACTAAAGTACATTATCTTCCTTCTCCTTGGTTGTGGATTGGATGTAGTAATTCACTTCTAAAGACTGGAGTATGGTGGAAGTAATGGTATGTGACTTCTAAGACTGGGTTATAAAAGACATTATAGCTTTTTCCATGCTTATTCTCTTGCTCTGGGGGAAGCCAATTGCCAATGTCACAACAATACCCTGTCAAGCAGCCCTATGGAGAGATTCACATTGTAAGGAACTGAGGCCACCTGCCAATAGCCATGTGAGTGAGCTATTTTGGAAGTAGGTCCTCCAACCCCAGATAAGCCCTCTGATGACAGCAGCTCTGGCCAGCATTTTGATAGCATCCTTATGGAAAAAGCCAAGCCAGGCCACTTAGCTAAACTGCTCCCAAATTCATGACTGACAGAAACTATATAACATAGTAAATGTCCATTGTTATGTAATCTTTTGTTTTCAGCATAATTTATCTCACTGTAATAGATAACTGATACCCAAGGAGAGATGACTTGTCAGAAAATTTCCTTCTAACTCTTGAAGTAGAAAAGGGGGAAAGATTGGAAGAAAACAAGGAAGTAAGGTCTACAGCATATTGAAACATGGAAAGAAATGGAACAATGGAAACAGGAACCCTGGATCAAACTGAAACCATGTACAAAGATCTTTAAGTAGTAAGTACATTGATATTCTAGGAAAAATATTGTCATGTTAGGATATAATATTGTAAGAATTTAAGAATCATCTTCTTTGCAAATACTTGTGGTATTTAGGTTACCTAGTGAATCCATCCATCCATCGAATTTCCCAAGCCAGAAATTTGAAGTCTAGCAGATTCTGTTCTTTAACTTACTCTCTTTGCAACTGGAAACGAAGTGCTGTTGATTTCAAAACTTAATTTAAAAAATCTGTCTCTCTTTCCTCACTTCTGCCACTGCTTTATTTCCAGCACTCACTGCTTACAGCTTAGAATTCTGCAGTTATTTCCTAACAACCTCAATGTATTCTTCATAATGATATCAAAATAATCTTCCTAGAATACAAATATAATCTTGTCACTCATCTCCCTCGATGAAGTTCAGAGTCATTAACTCAACGTAGAGAATCCCATGATTTGGTTTCAGACTATGTCTTAAATTTCCTGATCTTCTCACATTCTTTCCTAATACAATGTTGTTTCACACCTCTCTACCTCCCTATAGGAGTAAACCTGAGCTCTGCTATTTACTTGTGTGAGCGTGTGGGCTTTTTCCTTCCTTCTCTAAGTCTCAGAAACCTCATCTATAAAAAAAAAGAGCAGTCATAGGATATGATCAAAAGAGTTGTTTTGATGATTATGTTATAATACATGTAAAGTACTTGGGTGAGTGTCTGATGCATAATAAATGCTTAACAAATGACTATTATCTCCGTAAGTTCTTCTCTCTACCTCCATCCCCTCTTCTTTGCCTGACCCACTCCTACTCTCTTAAGATTTAATTAAGATGTTAACACCTTGGGAAGTTTTCATTCAGCCAGGTTGACTTTGATTCCTTCTTTTTGTGTTTCTACAGACCCATTGCCATGGTACTAATCTAACTTTGTTTTTATTGTTGCTTTATTTGTCAAGCTCAATCTCTCTAAACTTAGCTCTTTATTATATATTTACTGCCTGGCGTCTGCCCATAGTATATTTAGGAAAAATATTTATGAAATAAATGAATGTACTTAGAATGACTAAGTAAAACTGGAAGCTGTCTACACCAGTAGCTTAATTTAATTATACTTTTGTGTTCTCAAAGTAGATGAAAATCAGTGAATACTCACCAAAATTTATAAAATGTCTAATGTAACATAAGTCTTCAGAGTAACTATTATCAATTCACCCTGAATTGATATTTAATTTCACAAATCCATCAAACAAATAAACAGACAATCCAGGATATCAGAAGTTCCAACTTGAAAGAAATTAACTGACAGACAAACAAGTATAGAGTATTTACTGATATATATAACCATAATATTAGACAATGTGGTGTGTCCCATGAAATGACATTATCAATATTTTATAATGTACATCAAAACTTTGGATAAAACCTTAGAGTTTGATTGTATATAGTATGATTATACTTGTTATATTTTTTGAAATAATATATTTTAAATTGGGGTGCCTGGGTGGCTCAGTCGGTTGAGCGGCTGACTTCAGCTCAGGTCATGATCTCACGGTCCGTTAGTTCGAGCCCCGCGTCCGGCTCTGTGCTGACAGCTCAGAGCCTGGAGCCTGTTTCAGATTCTGTGTCTCCCTCTCTCTGACCCTCCCCTGTTCATGCTCTGTCTCTCTCTGTCTCAAAAATAAATAAACGTTAAAAAAGAAATAATATATTTAAAATTGACAAAATTAAATAATCTTCAACAAGCAAGCAATCTGTTATATATAAGTCCCTATCATCTATGCTATTCAGATCTACCTATTCCATAAATGCCTATACCTGTTAGTATCCAAATATATTTCAGAATTAAAAGACTCATTCCCTTAGCTATCAGATCTTTCTAGGAATTGCCCTTGACAGAAAAAAATCACCTTTCTCAAGGTTGTGCCCACTCCCAGGAGGCAATCTGCATTCAGTGACTGGTCAAGTTGGAAGTTTAATGTCTCAGTCCCCTCCTTTCAACTCAAGTCAATTCTGAAGAATCATTCCAGCTTTAGAGCGACCAGAGGGGTCTACTGAGGCCTTTGTGACTACAATGAAACCCAGTTCTGCTGAATCTCCTGTGCAATTCCTCCCTTCCCCCACAGTTATTAATCCCTAAAGTTCTTCCTAATAAACTTTCTGCATGCTAATCTCTGTATGGGTATTGTTTTTGTGAGCAGTCTTCCATATAGCAAGTATTAAATTTTCAAATCATTCTTATGATTGAATTTCCATAACAGTATATTTGACTTTTAATATCACACTTGCACTTATTTAAGCACACATTCCATTACTGATGCACTCATTCACTAATTCGTCTAATTTATTAATTCTTTAATTCATCTCTTCTTTTGTAGAATTTCTAAAAGTATTTAGAAAAGCAAGTAGTACTACTTGGTTGGTAAAAGTCAGAATTGCCCTATTTCATTCATTCTGAGATTTTTTTTTTTTTTTTTTTTTTTTTTTTTTTTTGCATTGTACCATCTCTGTGACATCTTGATAGAGTGGGCAGTTAGCCAGATATGAGGAAGGAACAAATGCTTTCTGACTATTAAAAAGGGCAGAAACCAAGTTCCAAGCAGCCTGAAAAGACCCTGGGGGGATATGCATGTGTTCTTCCCTATGATTGCTGTCCTACAGTAATCTATAGCTTTATTATAATATATTTACACTGAGGGGTTTTTTTTGACAGATTTTATTATTTATTTTGGAGAGACAGAGTGCAAGTGGGGAAGGGGCAGAGACAGAGAGGGAGACACAGAATCCAAAGCGGGCTCCAGGCTTTGAGCTGTCAGCACAGAGTCCAACAGGGGGCTCGAATTCATAGACCTGAGCTGAAGTACAACCAACTGAGCCACCCAGGTGCCCCTACATTGAGGTTCTGATCCCACCCTGTGCAGAGGAGGGCTGCCATGACAGTTCCAACAAGGACAATATAGGGCCAAAAACTTCCCTTCCCGACCTACGGGAGGAATCCCCAAGATGATTGGAAGGAACTTCAATCAGCGACCACCCTAGCCATGACTCATAACCCATGCAAGTATAAAAAATAAGACAAACCTACCCCCTGGTATAGTTGCTGCCTTTGGGTCTGTCCACTCTCCCATCTTGAGAGTATACTTTCTTTTAAATTGCTATTAAACTCTTTCTTACTTAAAAGTTTGGCTCTGAATTCTTTCTTAACTGAACTCAAGAACCAAGGTTGGTGCTGAGGCAGGGGAGGGACCTATTATGAATACCTTACCTGTTGTCCAGACAACTCCATATATATGGTACTTGCCATTGCCTATGAAAATACAAACTTGGTTATTATTGTTAATGACTGACAGAACAATTAGAACCTCTTATTAATTTAGTTTAGAGACTATTGGAAGTTATGTGAATCCAAATTGTTGAATATATACCTTCGTTGATATTTTTGGATTAGATTAAGATGCAACCTGTATCAAAACTTGCAGAATTGTTTCTAACTTCTAAAATAATGATTGATTTATACAGAGGATATTAATGAATACTAAAAATGTTATGTAATAGATTGTTGAGGGAATGGGATATTGACAATGTCTTGGAGTATTTCTCAATAGATACTTAATTTTTAAGGGAAATGTTACCTTTATAATGAGATTATAGTAGCCATCAGATTAATCAAGTAATTAAGTTTAGCAATACCAATAGTGGAACAAACTGATATCATTTGCCTCCTGATGTGATATAATTAGACATATATAACATCACTTATGTAACATTTTATCAAAAATGTTTAACGTGAATATAATCATGAGGAAACTATTAGGAAATCCATAACGTGAGACATTCTACAAGATAGCCTGGACTTTCCAACAAAGTTAATTCCACAATACAAACCACATTCAGATGCACACATGCACACACACACACATGTAATGTGGGAAACTATACCATAATAGAATAAACTTACAGATGTAATAACCAATTTGATTGAACCTTGGATCAGGGGAAAAACAGCTACAAAAGACCATTTTGGGACAGTTATGGAAGCTTAAATATGGATTGACTGTATTGCTGATTTAATGTAAATTTTCTTTAATAGGATGCTGATATTATGGCTATGTTGGATAATGTTCTTTTCATAGGAGATGCACACTAAAATATTTAAGAGTGACATGTCATGATGTCTAAGCTTGTTTTCAGATGGCTTGTCAAAGTCCAAATAGGGAAAGATAAGGCAACTGTGTAATATGTATAATATATCAGGGTTTACAAGTATTCATCATACATTTTTTCAACTTTCCTACAGGTTTGATAATTTTCAAAATAAAAAGCTTAGACCAATAATACTATATATGTAGAATTTACACATATATATACACACACAAACTTACAGAATAGGTGTCAGTGGCTTGGAAAAAATTTCTGGAGACAAGAATGGAGCACTCCCAAGAAATACTGCATCATCAATGCTCTTCATGATATATGGTGGTTGACACTGTGTGCAAAGTTACAGACTTTAGCACCTCCTAATCAGAGTAGGAAGTAAAGAATTCTTACTAATTTATTTTGTTTATATTCTCATTTTTATGTATGCTTAAGTATTGTATGATAATCATGATGTCTAAATAATTTCAGAAGAGTTTTTACTAAAATAAAAGTAAAAAAAACTAAAATGAAATAAATTATAAAGGGATGAGAGATGATTTTCAATAATTTAATTGTCAGGGTTCATCTTCCATAATATAACACTGTGTCTTATATTTTGTTGATAACATTTGACATTAGATAAAATATGCTTAAAGAATTGCAATGTGTAATGCTCAGATAATATTAGTGAATGGTATAGTGACCTCATGTCAAAATAACAAAATATTTTGTAGAATAGATTGGTGACATTAGTGTAAATAATAATATCGACACATCAATTTCCAATTTTGATTAAATTATATGACAGAGATTATCTACACATAATAGAAACTGTGATTCTTTGCTTTTGTATTTTTTAAAAAGTGGGCTCCACACTCAGCACAGAGCCCAGCACAGGGCTTGAACTCATGACCCTGAGATCAAGACCCAGGCTGAGATCAAGAGTCAGATGCTTAACCGAATGAGCCATCCAGGCACTCTATGATTCCCTGAATGAGGAAAAACAATTACTGAAAGCAAAACAACAAAAAAGAAAATCAAAATAACAGCATAGCCTTCCATTTCTTATATTTAACATTTCACTATGAACATTGTAAAACGTGCACATTTGTGGAAAGAATAGAACAATTAAACCCCAAATACATCATCCAGACTCAACAATCATTACTATTTGCTCAATGTCCACCATCTCTTTTGAAATGACCCAAGAAAACGATTTATTTATAGACAGGGTCCAAAGACTTCTCAAAGTTTCTCTTGGATCTATGCCTTTTAAATTTGTTGCCTTAGGGGACATTTGAATGGATATACATTCACAGTATGTATAAAAATACATATGTCTATGTGTATATACACCTATATAGATATATTAATATATAGCTATAAACACATAATTGCTACTACATATATATGTATGTTTGCATTTATGTTCTGTGAATTCTATTTTATTGTGAGAAGCTGAAGGATGGAGGTGATTTGCTCCAGGGAATTAAGGTTACTTAAACTAGATTTCAAATTATGACCATTGAAAACTTTCATCCTTGAACTTCCTGAAATAAAGGGCAGTGAAGATAACTCAGAGATATCTTACAGTAAATAAGAAAATGATTAAAATAAACAAATTAAAAATGGAAGCTTTTGTCAAGAACTAGTTTGGAAATATGAAATAAGCATAGGTTATTTATTATTCCTTGCTTGAAAACTTAAAACCTGCTGAATTAAGTCACCATACATCTGAGAACATTTTACTCTGAGCTGATTTACCAGGTTTCACCTATCACCCACATTCCTAATACTTATACTTTCTTCTTACTCCAATTACAAATATTCTATAAATTAAACGCTAGTTATCTAGGTTTTTAAATTCTTGCCCCATTAAAAAATACATATATAAATGGCCAAGAATGAATATATATATATATATATATACATATATATGTATGAATATGAGTGTGTATGTATATATATATATATATATATATATATATATATATATTCACCTTTGCTTTGCATACCATGCTCTATTTGGTGAATATGCACTCTTCTGTGTCTAAGGAATTATTGATTTTGATGTAGCTGGATCTCTCCAATATGAGTCAGTTTGAAAATGCTATTTTTTATTCAGATTAAAGAATTTGGAATTCAACAAGTCAATAGCATATGGAGGATGTCAGGCTGATTCACTCCCTAAGTAGTCTTTTCAGATACCCTGGGGTATGGATAAACTACATATCGATTATTCAGGTCTGACTGTACAGCATTCTATTTTAATTCCATTTTACGTTAATAGCTATGCAGAATGTCTAAGGGCAGCAAATCAATTGAACTACAAGGGATGTATTGAATCATTGATTCAAACACAGCATAGTCCTAGCAAAATATAAAATATTGATTAAAACAAACTAAAGCAGTTTATTTCTACTTTCTTCATTTAAAGTTATTTAACATTTTGATTTCACTAGTTAGATATAGTTATGCAAAAATTATGAGATATATATGAGACTATGTCAAGACTCTTTCAATGCTCATGATTGAGAACCTTTGAGACTTTTATTAATATTCCAAAATGACATTTTCTAAATATTCAACTTTTACTGATTAGTTGCTGCAGACATAATTTGCCTATTGATATTTATTAGGCTCTGAGTCTTGGCATAGAGTGGGGTTCTTTTAAAATTATGCTAAAAAACAAGTTTTTAAAAACTCACGTAGAATTATTTATAAATGACAATTTTCTTGATAGTTTCACAATGTGATGAAAGAGACTGATTATTAACACTCTTACATAATAATGGACATGCACATCTATAAAATGCAGTTTTAAAATTAAATTGAAATCTTGAAAATAAACAGACACTATCAAAATAATTTCAAGTGTTCTAGAGAAGGTGAACAAAGGTTAAGTCCCCCCAAAACATTTCAGAAATGATGGTTTCCTCTTGGTCCAATTAGAGAACCTGAATGTCATTATGCTGTTGTGGTTCTCAGGAGCCTAATTGCACATAAAAATCCCCCTTCAAATCATAACACATGTGCTATTTCTAAGTCTTTTTCCATCCTAAACAAAAGATGAATTATTAAAATGTGGTGAGATTTCATGTAGAATTGGCAGTAAGTTTAGAGGGCAATAATTTAACACTTGCACCGTGAAATTAAAATTTAACTCCACTCAATGTATTTCCACCGACCAGCAGCAGACAGTTGTATTTTTATTTTATTTTACTTTTATGAGAGCAGAGAGATTTAATTACTTCAGTTTAAACAGAATGGCCTACCACTGCCTGTTGACAGGGTCTCTGGTGCAGGCAAATTATGGCAGATAATGTTACTGTTCCAAGGAGCTTCCTTAGGGGTGCCTTGTCTCTCTGCTCTGAGCTGAGCTGAATAGAAGCCCCAGAGGCAGTGGCTCAGGATCCCCTGCCAAAAAGGTACCTTTTTGCTAAAAAGAAAGATGCTTTGAGGATCAGATTTGCTGCTCAACTCTGCTGCCCCTGTAATCTCATGCTTTTTACTTTTGTAAATTCTTGCTTTTGAAGACAAAAATTTGTGCCCTTTCTTTTAGGTACAGTATAACAAGAGAAAAGAATAATTTCCTTTTAAATAAGAAATGTGGGCAGTTAAATATACATTTTTTTTGTTATAAGAAACAAATCATAGCTTACCTTTATTTAGGGTAGGAATGGTCAAACTCTCTCTCCTCAAACAAACAGATTTATAACAGTGTATTTTAAATAAACTTTCTCTCCCAGTGTCTAATCCTGGAGCTGTGAATATAATTTCCAGCTAAACAACGAGTTCAGATTTTGTTCCTGTCAAATTGATGTAAAATTCAGATTACTATGTCTGAGCAGAAAAATATGGAAAGAATTATACTGACTGTAAGCATTTGCTACACAACCACGCATTTTTTTTAAAAAAGCTTAAAAATCTATAGAATGTGTATCATTGTGTATTTATATTTTAAAAGCACAATGTTGTTATAGAAAAATACAGATGAGGGACGTTGTTTCTATCTGTAGCAATGACATCTCACTCTTCTTAACTAGTCAGCTATTTTTAAAAGGTAGCCTTAGGCCTAGCTTCAAGCACGAGTGGCCTGTGCAGTTAACAGGGCCAGGCAATTTAGCAGGCCCTCATACTTGGTTTAATGCCCTGCTGTCCCTGTCTTGAAATTCATAATTTTTTAACAAGGGGCCCTTCATTTTCACTTTGCACTGGGGCTTGCAAACACTGTGGCTGGGCCTGGATATCCCTAATTGTGAATAAGCTGCTGCTGTACTCCACAGGCTTAATTTTTTCCTTCTCCTTCTTCCAAGTACGTTGTATGGTTCTTGTCTGGGTTATGGGGTTTAGCCTATTTTTACCTTTCTGCACTGCTTCTTATGTTCCATTTTCATGGTGTTTAGATTATAGCAGACACGAACTTCCTGTGTCTCAGCACCAGCCATGAATCAGGCTGGGAGCTGGGACTGCAAGGCTGTCAGGGGAGCTGCCTGGTTCCAGCTTTAAAATAACAAGTGCTTGACAGCTTAGTTTACATAACTGGAAAATTGTGGCTATATTCTAAAACGCAGTTACCTGTGACATAATAACTAGGGACTTAATTTATTTAGACTTTTTCCTCACAATATAATTTCCAATAAATAAATCTCCCAGGGGCAGGAAGACATGGCAGTTCACAATGCTCACATTTTCCTCCCTGAGTTTAGACCTGCTTTCCTTTCTCGGTAGTTAACAACACGAACACTACACCTCATAATTTTACTTTTACCCTGCTAGCAACAGCTGATGTGCAAGGCACATGAGAATGTATGGAGTGCTCATGGACTGTGTTAAAAAAAGTTTCATTTCATTTTTAATGTGTTTTTTTCCCCCAATATTTTTTTTGTGAGTAGTGTTTTTCTTTAAGGCACTATAATAGTGTGCAGAAATTAGGTTTCATTTGTATATACATTGTTTGGTTATTTTTAAAAATACAGGTTTCAGTTAAAATGTTTAAATGATAAGTGAGGAAGGTGAAAGTAAGTACTGGAAAACATCCCCTTCCCTCCAGGGGAAAGAACAGTCATTGTCTTGTTATTATTTAATATTTATACAAGGGCAGAGACATCTAGGGCCAAGCACAATGGATGAAATTGTGCCAAAGATGAACACAATCCCTGCCTTGAGGTGCTTTCTGCCCAGGGTTGGGTCAAGAGTGCATTCAAGGGAAGGAAGCAAGCTGAAGCATCTAGAATTCCACTGTGTGGTGAGTGCCAAGCCAGCTGTGGGATTTGAACAATGGCTTTGGTTGGGAAATGGAGAATTTCTTCTGAAATGTAGAAAAGCACATGGTAAGACTTGAAGGTTAACCATTGTCATGAGTGCCTATGAACAAGTGGACATGGATTAATTTATTGTTAATGTTTGATAAGAGCCAATTATTAAAGTAGGAAGTTCTTAGAACATTAAAAGAAAATTCTGTGAATAGCCATTAAGATCTTGAGCAGAGGAGCACCTGGGTGGCTTAGTCCTTTAAGTGACTAACTCTGGGTTCCTTCTTAGGTCATGATGTCATGGTTTGTGAGTTCAACCCCCACATCGGGCTCCATGATGATAGTGCAGATCCTGCTTGGGATTCACTCTCTGACTCTCCCCTGCTCACTCTCTCTGTCTCTTTCAAAACTAAGTAAATAAACTTAGAAAAAAAAATATCTTTGGCAGAAACCTAACCATGGCTGACTTCAGCCAATCAGACTGCAGTTTCCAGTCTAAGTGGTCAGTCAGAAAAGTCATCAATGAATTCTCTCAGAGCCAGAAATTCTCTGTGAAAGGGAACTCTGAAGAGTTCAGTCTTCTTCTCAAATTATAGCCTTGAAGATTCTATGTAAAGTTAAATGAGCTGTGTTAGAATGAATAGCATTTGTCCCTCATTATCTCCATATTTATAACTTCTTAACTTACGTAGTGAATGAAAGTTTTGGTGGTGAGAAAAGGAATAAAGGCATAGAGGGATAGTTTAAATGTTTTGTGTAGCTCCTTCCATGTGTATTTTGTTTTCATTGGAGATACTCATAATCAATCAGTGTAAGATGCTTTATAATACAAAACGATACAGTAAGTTAATGGTAAAAAGAGAAAGACAAAATAATTGGATGGATGATTGTGTGTGAAAGAAAATTAAAACATAATATAGGAAGAACAATAAATTCCATTCTTCAGTCCAAGGATTGGATACTTGGCAGCTCTCAGTAGATTCTTAAAAAATCATCTTAGGAATCCCTTCTCTACTGTTTCAAATCCACTAATCCTATTTTGGGTATTCTACCCTGCAAGGAGTAACAGACACCCTTTTCTTATGACTTCAGTAAGTTTGCATCTTTTCAAGGTTCTCCTCCATCATTTTTCCTCCACTTGATTTTCTCTCTTGCGTAGTGCATAGTACCAGTATATGTAGTTTCTGGGTACATAGGAGATGGTAAAAAAATAGAGAGTCCAGAAATAAATTGTCACATATATGGTCAAATAATTTTCAATGAGGGTGCCAAGACCATTTAAT